>NC_141685.1:1483700520-1484300520 GCF_964263255.1 Lissotriton vulgaris
CTATGCTGTTACTTTTACATGGGTTCTTCTGGCTTTTGTCATGTCTGAGATATATGAGAGTTTTAATATAAATCGAGCTGGTATCTGTTCTGCTTGACATTCCAGCTCACCCTTGCCCCCCCCCCCCTTCACCCTTGCAGAAGCTTGGTGGGTTGGGGGAAGGAACCAATTCTTAACTATGTTTAGCTTACACCCTTTGCAGGGATGGTCCTCTCCCCAGGGTGACAGTCATTTTCTTGTAGCCAGGCCCCCTTGCCTTGAATCAATAACATTCCTCCTGGGAATAGCACACACAGGTACCAAAAGACAAGGGAGGTGTGCAGCAGGCTTTTCCCCGTGCAGTAATCACACAGTGAACATGTAGGATAATGCTCCTCGGACTGTTTGGGCACCCATTAATTCAAATATAGCTTACCATCAGATTGAATCACCCTTTTGACCTAAGAAAAATAAGCAAAGCTTCATTGGCCAGTGGACTATTCAGCTTTTCCTTTATCTTCTGACAAGAGAAGTACACCAGGGTGCTGAAGTAAGTAGTGACCCAGCAGTGGAATTCCTCCTGGATAACCATTCTGGTTCTGGTTCTTGGTCGGCCCAGGAAACCATTCGCCTCAGCTGCACTTAACGCCCTTCACTGGCTTCCAATCCATAAACGCATCTTATTTAAAATTTTGGTTATCACTTTTAGAGCTTATCACTCACAAGGACCCAGGTATCTCTCTAAAAATTTCAAACGCCACCTCCCCATTCGGAGTTTGAGATCCTCTAACCAGGATCTTTTAGTTGTCCCAAAATTCAGACTTGCCACCAAAGGTGGAAAATCCCTTGCTGTTCTGGGCTCTAGAGCATGGAATAAACTGCCACCTCCGCTCCGCCAAATTTCATCAGAATCCCTTTTTAGGAAAGCCCTGAAGACCTGGGTTTTCACGCTTACCGATGCTGCCTGTAGAGCCTTAGTGTAAAGGATGTAAGTTCTTGAGAATTGCTTCAGCTAACCACCCTCTCCATTCTGGGTTGGTTTTAAGCGCCAAGATGCTCCTTGGAGTGATAGAATGCGCTATAGAAATACTTCTTTACATTACAACACATTACATTCTCTCTGTTAGGCCAGGGATTAGGGAGGTATGTGTTTCTTTGACCGATTTGCATGCAGAAAGGAATTTGTTAGTCTGATTGTAGTAGCTGGGCTGCAGTTTAGCAGGTGAAGGACTTCTCTGCAGCCTAACACAAAATCTGCTTTCTTCGACTGTGGAATAGTGTTCCTGTGAGCACCCCCTGATGGGAGACTGCATCCAGAGAATTTTCTTCAACAATTCTCTCATCCATCAGTAGGTGCTGTCATGCATCTTCGCATCAGATCCATGCCATCCCCGAATGTGACAACGGAATACCTACAATAGTTGCCACCTCCGCATGCTGACTTGAGTACCTTTCTTTCCATGCCTTCAGATGTGGACCAGGAGCTCGCTCCCTCGAATTCTGTCATACCTGACAGACAGTATTTTAAAAAGCATTCCATTGTGCTAGAGACATGTCTTCCCCCTAATATAACATGGTTCATGTCAGTGACTGAGATCTACAAGGTCTTTCTCTGGTGTTTGGGCTCCTTCACGACTCCATGTCGTGCAGCAAATGCTCTTGGATTAATCCAAAGACCACGTAGGACCACAAGGCTTAGCTCTATGTCGCAGTACTTTCCAGGTCTGTCTTCAGGTAAGTCTAAGAAAAAGAATAAGAAGTCGAAGCATAGATGACAATTCTAAACTTTCTGAGGACAAGCACCTCTTTCTGTACCTACAAGAGACCAGTGGCCTCCATTCTCCTACACTGCCCTATCAACTGAAGAAGCTACCTTCTTCTCCTTAGTCATCCTTAGAGTAGCAGAAGTCTTACAACTGTGTACGACTGAGGTCAAGACTAACAACCTAACAGAAGTACTGCAGCCAGGGCAGACCTCACAGGAATAACTTCTGCCTTTTAGTGAGGCACTCATGAATAACCTGTGGGTTCATGGGCAGACCAAGGATCTTGACAACTAGTCAATAGGCAAATATTCAGAAAGTATAGACCCCGCTAAGAAACTCAGCTTTTCTCCTGCAGCACCCAAAAGCAGAGAGGTTGTCTAGGCCTCCACCAGCAAGCTCAACCCCTGCGTATTTTTAACCACCACAGCAGATAGAGAGTCAAACGTATGGAAATGTTTGCCAAAGGCATGTTCTCCTCGGCCAGCCTCGCCCTCAGGTCCTCTAACTCCAGCTGCCTCCTGGGAAGATATTTGCATGCATTCATGCATTCTTTGACAAAGTGGCTGACATCTTACCAGCAGACCCAGACAACTTTAGAACAAACCTGCAACACCTAATACGCAATGATCAGGTGGTCCATGACTTTCTGAGGCAGGCACGCCTTTATCAACCAGCCATCGAGGAATGGTAAGATTGGAATTCCTAAACTCCAAATATGGGCAGCATTCACCACCTTCATGACCACATGAGGAGCACTGTTGAGGCCAAAAGGGAGTACTGAGACCTGAAAGTGCTTGTGAGCTACGTGAAACCATTGGTTTCGTCTGAGGGACTACAGACTAGGGATGGGTCTCCTGGATCGAAGATGGACAAAACTTTGGACAGGGTAAGCATTTTTGATTTGTCCTTCCTGAGAAAGAAGTCCAGAGGGCAAAGGTCAAGGATAGGGCAGACAACCGATGACGACGCCTCCTGCCAGCTCACACAACCTTTTCCAAAAATTGGTGACGGCAAGAAACTGGAAAAGCAGCCTCCACGCGTTTTAAATTTAATTGAAGCCAGAGATCCGCGTTGGACATCATTTCCATACGCCATTGCTGCTCACAAAACCCATGTGTGACCTCTGCCATATGTAACAGCATTCTCCGTGTCCCCATCAAAATCATTTTGAGGATTCAAGTGAGTTTTCCTGCATAAAAAACACCGTCCTGATGATGGTCTAACAGACGACTGCTACCTAGACCGAAACGTCGACACTCCATCATCTCCCGTTGGGTTGTCTTATCACCAATTCACAATCCATCTTTATTAACTAATTTTGGTTGTGTCTTTGATTACCTGGAGTTGATGTATTGAGTTATGAACTGTAGTTATAATTTGATTGACCTCTGTTCATGGCTTTTTTGCTTCATTTGATTTGTACTTGTCTCCCTACTTTGGTTATAATATAAAGAGAACCTTTTTTGAACACTTAATAAGATTCTTGCTCTATATTTTTTGTCCGCCTTCCATCAATTTATTTGGTACAGTTAAAGTAAGACAGTTATCCAGTGGATGCATGAGAGTTCGTTACATGTGTACAACTCATAAATGAACCATAATTTGTCTCAAATAAGTCCCTTGTAGCACCCCTTGACCTTAACTACTTTGCGCCCAAGCCTACAAGGGTAAATTGGGTTTCCCCTGCCTGTAACAGTACTTCCTTTTTCAGCACCAGGAAGTAACAGGAGTTTCAACCAGTCCTGACTTCAGATTAGGCACCCTATCTACGGCATCCTTGTCCAAGGGAGCTTGAACATCCCTTTGCAGAAATGACAAAGGGTCCTCTGAAAGTTGTTATGTAGGATGTATTTTGAAAGGGAGGGGAGGAAGAAAAGGGCAAATCCTTATCTGTCTGATGTGATGCTCTGCTACTCGTGGAGGAAATAGGTTATCAGACCTCCTACTGGGTGACTGTGAGCCACCGAGGGAAAATTAAAATGGGCTTGCGGCTGCTGTGGAGGGTGGAGCAGGGGACTAGGTTTTTAATTGCCCCTCTGGGCCTGGACATTGGCAGTCATTCCCTACCTCTGCCTTGAAATGCATGGAAGGCCTGCTGTTGCTGAGGCAAGGATTGGAGTGGCCACTGCTGAAACCTTCTTCTTAAGCCTCGAAAGGGACAACATTGTTAGTGGAACTGCTGCTTAGCCAGAGCTAGGCCAAAGGAGAATGCTGTTGCCGTGCTCTCTTTAAAGCACTCCAAGGCTTAGTCCACCTTGTCTCTGAAAAGACCTGTAACATCTTATGAAATGTTCACTACGGATTGTTGGACATTGCTTGAGAATCCTGTGGAGCGAATCCAAGTGTGACTCAGAAGAACAACACTAGTCCCAATTGCTGTAGTGTACAATATATTGTAGCAGGGTTTCCGTTCTCCCACAGAACTGTGCACAGAGATCTAGAACCTGGGTGAATTAGGATGACCCAAAACTCACCTTAGTATCAGAAATCCCCTTACCTAGCTAGCTACAGTGTCTCATTGGTCAAAACAAACTCCCAATGACTTAGACAATCCAGAACATGAACTTAGGGTACCTCAGGTATCGTGGAACACATGAACACTCTTTCGCTCTATAATCATTTCAAACCACAACGGGGAGTAAAAGAACACACGTGCAAGTTTGAAATATTTATTTTTCAATGCAAGGTTCTCAAACGCAGTATCTTATATAATACCAACATACATATTATAAAAACCAGAGTTATCAGCATAGTCACTAGTCCATAGTAAGCTAACGGTGATAGCATATTATAATGCAAAATCTATAGAAATCTGTATCACCTATATTTCGCGCACCCTATTTAGCATACTATATTATATCTAAGAAGGTCTCATTGGGTTTTAGCAGGGCGGGCCCATACCTCTAAATGTCAGCAGAAGATCACATCATCAGCTACCAACTCTCTTCGTGCGAAGCACCATCAAGTGTGTTTTTGCATTCTCAGTAACTCTATCTTAAACCCGCGTAGAGCCCAATGTTGGCAGCAACATTATTTGTGTTATGTCTAATGTGGTGCGAGGATCAGGCCTCCCAGCAACCTTGTGTTAGGTTATTCGTAGAGGCTATAGATCTCAGTGTGCAGACAGTGTACCAAGTGTACCAGGCACGACTGATATCAGAGCAATAACATATTATTCTCAATAAATCACATCTTTCGTCTAGGTTGAAAGCTACAATAACAATTATGTGCCGTGTGCAAACTGAAGCCGAAGGAAAATATGTTGTTTAAACATTTAATAAACTAATGCTAACTTAACACAATATATAGAAAAGCATTAACTATATGACACCCCCCCAATGATCCGAGGACGGTCAAGAAAAAAGCCAATAATATAATAAAGGCATAACATGAAAGCAGAGTTCAATAATATTGAGCCAAGCTAAATGTATGTATATGTATATAAAAATTAACAATACAAAATATGTATGAATGCCTATAGTGGCCAAACAAAAATGTAAAAAATCTCGAACTCGAGGCCAAATATAAAATCACAGGCCTAGAACATATGAAGTAAATTGTTCGTAAGAAAAATGGCACCATTCAGAATTACTAAAAAGTCACGTGCCCGTATAGTGAAAGTCTCCAAAGCCACTCATGGGTGGATAGAATATGCAAAACAGGTAGCCACAGCTTCCAACATGAAATCACTGTCATCATCCGAAAACAGTTCAGCCATCCAATCAAGCAATGGGAAAGAACATACGTGCTCCTCCAACACCGAACCTTCTAGCAACATCAGAGGACAACTCGGTGGGTTCTCAAGAACGCTATGTGCCAGAAACTCATGCGCCGCTGCAGGGATGTCCCACTGACCCATTAGTCCATGCATCGCTGCCAAGGCCATAATCCTTTCGCCAGAACAAATCAACTCGTGAGCAACTACGGGGCCCATCAGGTGATTAAAATCGACTACAGGAGATAACGGCAAGCAGAGACACAAATCAATGGCCCAGTCAAATTCGCAGCTCAGGCAATGAAACACAGGCTGGACACATGTGAAATAGGAAAATCGAAACGATAATCCAAATGCCGTGCTTAAGGTCGCAAGCGGCAAGGTGCCATAGTAATCAAGCATCCGGTTGCGAAATAGTGTCAGAAGGGGCTGAGCGGCTTCTTGCGCAGGATGGGCATCCATGTTTTAGGAAGCAGAATAACACCAAAACGCCTGCAGCTAAAGCCAGCAAAACAGGAAATCCGCAATACAAGCTCGAAAATATTGAATGGAAGAAAGCTGGGATAACACCAAAAATCTTTTCAAATGTAGTCACGAGACCACTGCTAACCAATTTAAAAAAATGAGCTAAGCCAGACGCGGAGGAGGCATTAAAGATCTGATGTACTAATTCGCAGAAATGAAACGGCAAGTCAGTATTTAAAAGTGCCTGCACCTCTGTGCGCGTGTTAGCTATGTGAAGGACATAAGTTTCACGGGCCGAGCTCAGGGCCACTTCTTTTTGAGACAAAAGAGCCCTTATTCGGCTCAAACCATTGAACTGCGCTCTCAAGGTTGGGATGCGCGGCCAGATGGAAACATCTGAATTCCCATGCGTGGGTGGATATAACACGTTCTTGCAACACACCACACGTTCCGATACAGTAACCACATAGGCGATACCGACCATTAACCCACAACACGCTCGTTATTCAAAAGTAAATAACTACCGTTTGTCAATAAAGTAAATGTGGGAACTATTGCAGGAACCGGTGTGCCTTTTAAAACACAGGCTAAATTAGGCCTGTCCTGATTACAAGAACCATGCAACTGGATGTGTCTGCATACTAGCGAGCGATCAGGCGACTGTGTGCATTCTTCACCATTCAGATTCACTTCCTTTCCATCCTTCAGGCATCTGTATGTGTATGGTAAAGACCATGCCTCATGTAGGAAAGCACTGCCTAGTGGTTCATATCGGCCTATTGCAATATATCGCATACAATTAGTAAATTTATATAAAGCAGAAGGTAAAGTAATAACACCATGGATAAGCCATGTAGCAACAGCTGTCTCAGCTACAGAAAAGGGCAAAGATTCTAATTTTTCAATGTGCAACATAGAAAACGATGCATCTCGCATAGAAAGCATGCGCTGCTTGTCAGTCAAGTTAAACGGGGCAAATAAGGATGATACGTTCATGTAACTCCAAGGAACGCGACCAGCTTTCAGAGTCTGTAGTGTCCATGCAAACTGCATTACAGAACGCAATTGATTTTGACCATGGTACAATACAGATACTTCATCATTTACAATGTCAACTACAGAAGAGACAATATTGTTCAACGTGTAAATTCGGGAAGAAAGCATGTTAATACTGTTATCGACAACTGCAAGCACTTTTTCCAAATTTGCTTGGTCAATCGCTCTTAGGCGTTTAGCAGCCTCTATTTGTGAAAATTTACAAATTTCATTGTAAACAGCATAAATCCACCGTTTAGACCTACCCTTAGCTGGGCCTTTTATAAAATCATTCAAATCCACGTTTTCAGTTAACTGAGCCAGATGTAGTTTAACTGCAGCTAAAGTGGAATGTTGTAACCAAGTCTGACACAGTTTCCCCACAGAATAAGTGGTGACAGTATAATCAGTTTCAAAACGGGGATCAGGTCTGACTTGTGTGAACCCTTCAGCCAAACCCAGAAAACGACGTTGGCAAGAATCAGCACTTCTTTGCCACATCAGCCAACCCTTTGGATCCAAACTGGATATATTAAAGGATGAATTGTGCAAAAGAGCTTGTAACTCACGAATGGACAATTCAGTATAATTACCCCATCCTGAATATTCTTCCAATTCAGGGATAATTGGTGTATTTAATTTTTTAGATGTAGCCAATCCAAAGCACGTTGTTTGGAAAATGGATGAATTTAGAAACAACATGTGATTCGGGATGAGACATGCTCGGTGCAAAGCCTCAGTGCCTTGTACCTGCCAATCTTTGGTACCCCAAACCGATTTAAGGTCAATTGTTCCTTTCCAAAACTCGTAGCCATCTACAGCTAATCTGTCTAGAAAGGACTTCGAATACAGCAATTTTGTATCGGTAAGTCTAACTTTGGACATGGACTTTTGTGTCATTTTGAAATAAAATGACTCAGGATTTGATTGATTAAAATCTGTAAAATAAGAATATTTTTTCAGAAATGTACTGGAGCTGCCTCCCAATGGAGCAGGGCAATGTTCCCACTGTGTGTAATTTACAGCAACCCTCCTGGAATTTGTCTTATGTAAAAAATGATTACCATAATGTTGAAAAACAAAACAAATCACCATAATTAATAGAATCTAAATACAGATCCTCAGCATCAAAGGCAGCATAGTATTTCAAATCAGAGAATAATGCTTCTACGGCCTGAATATCCCAATCATCAGAACGTATATATTGTTTAATCACATCTCCCATGTTTACTCTAAGCACATTCGGAACATTAATCACTTCAGTGGGCCCATGTATTTGAAATCTAACCGCATCCCACACAATCCCATCAAGGACAGGCCAAGCAGTAATGTTGACTGTATTCAAGTTTCGTTTCAGTCTGTGTGCTGAATGTGAAGAGGAAAGAGGGGCCAATGTTCCATTAAGTTACCGAATTCCTGTTCTTTCTTTAATATAGTGACCATCGATCAGGCGGAAAAAATAAAACACAAAACCAACTGACATAAAAAGGTAAAATGAAAATAGAATCAACCAAATGTATGTCCAAGGGGGAATTAAAAAATGTTTTTTAAACAAGGTGGCATATTTTGCAATAGTTGAGGGTTTCTTTGAAAGTTCCGAAACAGAGTCAAAAGAGAATCTTGACTGGTCGGCCAAACGAGTCTGCAAATCTGGCATAGATAAGTCAGCAGGATAGGTGTAGTTCAGCTCATCAATGTTAGTAACAGGAATAGTATTTAATAAAGGACTGGATATGGAAGGCATCTCGAGGGACACCTCCTGTTCTGCACCAGAAGTAATAGCCAGCACAGAATGCCTCACCATGGAAGGACAGGATATAGCCGGTGTCATGCTATGAAGAATCGGCCACCCTGTGTGTCTTGACATTGTCAATAGAAATAAATCTGTTTTCCTTACGACCTGGAAGTGGTGGTAATATGACTGTTCTTGTGCCCTTCACTCCAAGAACTCGAACCGGTGCACGATATGAGGGACCAAACTCTTTCTTGTTATCGATCTTCTCTCGAACCAGTTCTCCAACTTGGGGTAGCCAGCCAACTGCCGGGATCTGCAACGCATCATCCGATGTGGCGGGCAAATGTTCCTTTGCTAGACTGTCTCTGGTCTTTTGTAGATCCAGTAAAACATTGCAATGTTCATCTACGTCAAAGGCCGTGGCCTGGGCCTTGCGGTCTAGACCGTCGAGGTCAGGGACGTACATCTTGATACCAAAGAGCATTTCGTATGGGGTCCGCCCACCCAGAGACCTTCTAGGGAGATTATTAAGCGCACGCTGCACGCCATTGAGGTGGGCTAACCAGTTTCTGCCAGTGCCTATAACTCGAGCTGTCAAAGATTGCTTTAAGTCACGGTTCATTCGTTCAACTACACTATTTCCCTCGGGTCTGTACGGAGACGAAAACTTGACTTGGACCCCCAACGAAACCATAGCATCCTTATACGCCTTAGAGGCGAAAGCCGGACCCTGGTCCGAATGGAAGGTACCACAGGCAAAAATCCCTACAAAGACTCGCAAATCCTTAATGACAGTCCGTGAATCAGCGCTCCGATGGGGCCATACCCACACAAAGCGTGTGCATGAATCAACTGCTACTAAGATGTACTTATATGCAGTATCAGAAGAAAAAGGACCACAGTGAACCAAATAAACGCACCCAAGCGGTTTATTAGAGATGTACAACTGTGTCTGAGGCGGACGCCCAGCAGTTGAAGGTTTAATCTGCTGGCAAATGTCACATTGAAGGACATAATCGCGCGTCTGTTTGTACAGTCCCCGCCACCAGAACCTCTGTTGTAGCTGTGTTACAGTGGCTGAGACGCCCGCATGCGCAGACGCCACACCTTCATGAGCCGCTGTAATCAGAGAAGCCCTGCGATCCAAGTTGGGAATTAAACGTTCACCAACTTCAGGAATTTTCACATAAGGAACCTTATCGGGACTTAAGTGGTATGTGTATTTAGAAGGGAACCCCGCAGGATATTTACTTCCCTTCTCTGTAGCAGCAACCGCTGCCAAGATGTCATCATCTATCTTACTTTTGGACCTTGTGACTGCTGCAACTAAGTATTTTGATACTGCTGACTTCGCTGCTTCATCAGCAAGCGAATTTCCGACAGCGTGGACCCCCACGCGCTGATGGCCAAGAGTATGAATTACAAACACGAGAGGCAACTTCTCTTTGACGTCTGCCACTCGGACCCAGATCATTTTATGTTTTATAGTACTACCTTTGGAATCACAAAATTCATTCTGAATCCAAAAGAACAAGTTCTCATTGTAAGACTGGACACAGTAGTAAGAGTCACTTAAGACCAAAGTTGTCACACTCGGATCTGCGTACTCCAATGCAAGCATCAGAGCACGAAGCTCAGCCAACTGTGCGGTGCAGTCCCCAAGCGTCTGCGTGTGCACGACACTGGACTTGAACTCATCTTCACCATGGCACCGACCACAATGGCGCAAGCGGAAACGTAGGCATGTTTAGAGCCATGCGCAACCTGCGCCGAACCATAAGTGTAAATGATGCAATGGAAATCCTCCAACGGCCGCATTGCTAAAGGAGCAGGATGAACAAATTCATACTGTAAGAATTCCTGCGACGGTAAAGTGGCGTCAAAAATAAACGTGACATCCTGGGATGACAAGGATGCAGCCCATTGAATCCACCGAGGGTGCATAGCTTTAGAATTAGGTACACTGGCTTTCGTAACTGCCTCCAAGGCAGGACACGGGGTAACAACCAACATGCGTTTTCCCTGTGACAGGGCACGTTGCTTAAGAATGGCCATCTGCACAGCCGTCAAAACTTTCTCCACAGTGGAAAAACGCAATTCAGCCGAAGTGTACAAGTGTGACTTGTAAGCCATAGGTACTGTATCTCCTTCATTAAAAGTTAGGTACGTGAAACCTACCGTCCCCGGGACAATTCTTATCACCAGGTTGGTCTGGTTATCACGAGTCTGTAAGTATTCAGAAGCGAGCAAATCAGCTTGCAAAGATTGCAGATTAGCTGAATGCTCAGGCAGCCAGCATGATTTGGAAAAAGATGGTTGTATCAAAGCATACAAAGGCTTGATACGCTGGGCATATTCTGGAATGTATGTCCTCCCGAAATTCAAAAAGCCCAGTAAAGATTGTAATTTTTTCAGTGTTGTCAGAGAGCGCAACTGAGCGCACTTCTCCAGGAAGTGAGGAGCCAAGCCCTTTCCTTCATTAGTCAGTTCATAGCCTAGAAACAACACCGTGTATTCTGCAATGTGCGATTTTGCAAAATTAAACTTGTAACCCATGTCTGCAAAGTTACAAATAATACTGTTCACTCGACACAGATGCTCCCAAAGTTCGTCGTCTGTGAGATAGATATCATCCACATAGGAACAAGCATCTGGGTCGATCCTCTCCAACAGAGAGACAATGCGTGCGGAAAATACGCTAGGGCTATTCTTATAGCCCATTGGAAGACGGCGAAACATTTTTTGGACCCCGACGCATGTGAAAGAAGTCCATTGGGAACTAAGACTGTCCAATTAATGGGCATAAAAACCATTGGAAATGTCAAGCGTGGTTTTGAACCGCTTACGCACAAGACTATTTACAAGGGCAGAGCATTGAGTATTCTGTACTGCACAGTTACGGCAATGCGAGTTCAAATGCCAGTAATCTAAAACCAAACGGTAAGAGCCGTCCGGTTTGTTTACAGTAAAAAGGGGGTTATTCATCGGTGACACACACGTTTCAATTACACCTTGATATTCCAATTGTTCAAGGATCGCTGCGACCGAAGCTTTGGCTTCACGTCGTACGGGATATTGAGGTTGAGGCTGCGGCTGAGACCGTAAAGGAATCTCGTGGTTCGGGGACAATTTATCCCAGCCACACTGATTACGGTACACAGCCGGTGCAAGCGCCAGAGCCCACTCTTCTGCAAAGTGTCTCGCTTCCACTCTCGAAACTGTGTTCGCAAAACTGGGGAGGATCACCTCCTCCCCTCTTGGAGCTGCGTGCACAAAAGGTGGGGGCCAGTCAGCCTCCGAAAGCAAAATGTCATATGTAGACGAAAGATTTTCCCAAAATACCCCTTTAACGGTACGCTGTATGTCACCTTCAATTAACACGACAATTTCAAAAAGTCTATCAGGGGGAGCAACTCTTGTATCTGCTGTTTCAATCACAACATAAGTGTCAGTCGCTGTCACCTTCAGTAGTGGACAGAGGGCCTCTCTCACTATGGTAATCTCCGCCACAATTATTCTCGCTAACTGTCGGGGTTTCTCGGCATTGGGAACCAGCGCTAAAGCGTTAGCCACCTGAAAGTTCACTGCATCCCCCTTGACATTCGCAAGGATCAGATCGCAAACCACATCAAAGGAGCCACATAGGCGCATACCCAACTCAACAGCCGATTCCGGCCCGTGATCATCTTGAACACGTTTAAGGACCGTAGACAGATTGGACACAGACGGGGAGCCAAAGCACCTCGAATAGACTGCCGCAAAAGTCTTACCCCAGGTCTCACAGTCAACAAGCTCAGGGGCCAAATCCTTCGGTAAACTAAGCGTAAGAATCCGGTGTTTTTCATCAGGAGTCGTATTAGGAAACACCGCCACCAGCTGGTCAAATTTCTCGGCAAGCCAGAAAGGAAAATCATCCTTATCCAGGGGCTTCTTGCCCATAACGGAATTCACCATGACAGGACTGATTTTCAAACCAGCCTGCCCTGCCGGAAGGGCCGCACCTCTGGGGGCACCCCCGTGAACATTACGACTCGTGTAATGCACAAGGGCTCTAATCACTGCAATGGCGACTACATGAAGTCGCCTAAGGTCCGCTATATTACACGTGGCGTGATTAGGGTGAGGTGTAAATCCAGCCAAAGCGGGCCAATTTGGGCCCTGAATGGACAATGGACCTAACCTCGGAGCGGTTAAAGAGTGTGGTAGGGCGCCACCAAACCAAACTCCATGCTGCCAAACGTCAATAGGTACTTCCTGTGCTCTGTACGGAGCATATGCAGCAGGTACAGGTGACGCAGTGTACGAGTGGAACACACCAGAATTTGCGTCCACTGCCGGAAATGTCACCCACGAATAAAACAGTTCGTACGGGTAAGCATGTTCCGCACTCACCACCAGAACCACAGCCAAGCCTTCAGCAGGTACATCATAAGTCCGCAAATGATCACGCACCGCAATGCGACTATGCAGCGGGATGTCCACGGCTTGTGCCATGACTGCACAGGAACGTGAAAAAACAAAGATTACTTTGAAGCACAACTGGGTAGTAATTCAAGGAAACCGTTTTTAGATAGATTCAAGCTTGAAAAGACCTATTTCAAAAATAGGTAGGTTTTTCCGACACTGCCGTTTTCCGGAAACGGGAATGAAGGGGTTACGGTTTGAATGATATACTACTCGAGTGTCATGATATAAGGCCAACAACCGTTGGGCGCCATGTAGCAGGGTTTCCGTTCTCCCACAGAACTGTGCACAGAGATCTAGAACCTGGGTGAATTAGGATGACCCAAAACTCACCTTAGTATCAGAAATCCCCTTACCTAGCTAGCTACAGTGTCTCATTGGTCATAACAAACTCCCAATGACTTAGACAATCTAGAACATGAACTTAGGGTACCTCAGGTATCGTGGAACACATGAACACTCTTTCGCTCTATAATCATTTCAAACAACAACGGGGAGTAAAAGAACACACGTGCAAGTTTGAAATATTTATTTTTCAATGCAAGGTTCTCAAACGCAGTATCTTATATAATACCAACATACATATTATAAAAACCAGAGTTATCAGCATAGTCACTAGTCCATAGTAAGCTAACGGTGATAGCATATTATAATGCAAAATCTATAGAAATCTGTATCACCTATATTTCGCGCACCCTATTTAGCATACTATATTATATCTAAGAAGGTCTCATTGGGTTTTAGCAGGGCGGGCCCATACCTCTAAATGTCAGCAGAAGAAGATCACATCATCAGCTACCAACTCGATTCGTGCGAAGCACCATCAAGTGTGTTTTTGCATTCTCAGTAACTCTATCTTAAACCCGCGTAGAGCCCAATGTTGGCAGCAACATTATTTGTGTTATGTCTAATGTGATGCGAGGATCAGGCCTCCCAGCAACCTTGTGTTAGGTTATTCTTAGAGGTTATAGATCTCAGTGTGCAGACAGTGTACCAAGTGTACCAGGCACGACTGATATCAGAGCAATAACATATTATTCTCAATAAATCACATCTTTCGTCTAGGTTGAAAGCTACAATAACAATTATGTGCCGTGTGCAAACTGAAGCCGAAGGAAAATATGTTGTTTAAACATTTAATAAACTCATGCTAACTTAACACAATATATAGAAAAACATTAACTATATGACAATATTTTGCTGTGTCATGACCAGCTCTTTGGAGTTCTCTGGGGTGAAGAAGGGAAAAGCTGTGCAGAGGAGAACCATTTCTAGATAGATTGTCCTGTGTATCAAATCTGCTACAGACTGGCCAAGAAACAGACCCTGGAAGACCTATGTGCTCATTCTACCAGAGCCAAGGCTGCTACCACTGTGCTGGCTTGGGGTGTGCCACTCTTGGCCATCTGCCAGGCTGCTACAGGGCCAAATGCTCTTCAAGCATTATTGCCTGGATAGTCAGGTCCCAGGAAGGGCATTTTGCACAATCCGTCCTGCAGGATTTCCTGGGCTGAGCCATTCCACAGACCTATCAGTTGGGCACGTACTACAGCTGACCGATGCACACCCACATCAGCTTACCTCATAGAACCCCCTCACCGAGAAGGAAACGGCATCCATCATGAGATCCATTCACTCTGGAGCCTCAGCAGACCCTTGTCCACACAACAAATTCAACCTCAGCAATCAACCCATCAGCAAATAACTCACCAAGGTCCTCAACTCCTCAATCACAATGGCCCACTTCCTCCAGAAATGGAAACATGCCGATCTACATCTGCTGCTGAAGAAGCCATCCTCGGACCCGGGAGAACTCAAGAACTACTGACCCATCTCCCTGCTCCCTTTTCCAGCCAAGGTCACTGAGAAAGCCATCAACATCCAGCTCACTAGACATCTGGAGAACACAATCTCCTGAACCCCTCCCAATACGGTTTCAGAGCAATGCCATGGATGACATCAGAAAGCTGCTAGACCATGCAGAAACTGCTGCCCTCATCCTCCTCGACCTCTCAGCAGCTTTCAACACCGTTTCCCACCACACACTGATTAACAGACTACGCCAGACTGGAATCCAAGGAGTAGTCCTCGAGTAGATTGCATCATACCTCACAGGTAGAAAGCAGAAGATCATCCTCCCTCCCTACTCCTTGCTCATTAAGAATATCAGCTATGGTGTTCCTCAAGGCTCATCCCCCAGCCCTACCCACTTCAACGTATACATGACACCCCTGGCCAATATCGTCAAGAGCCATGGACTCAACATCATCTCCTGTGCCGACGACAAAAAACTCATCTCTCTGACCAATGACCCAACGACCACCAAGGACAAGTTCAAAGATATACGTGAAAGATATGGCCATCTGGATGAACGACTGTATCAAACTCAACACTGACTAGACAGCTGTACTCATCTTTGGGAAGGGCAAGGATACCCTCTAGAACAATGAATGGTGGCCTCCTGAGTTTGGCCCAACCCCCAAACCCACCGCACACGGTCTGCATCATCCTCAACTGCCAGCTATCCATGACGAAGCGGGTCAGTGCCATCTCAGCTGCTTGCTTCCTCACGCTCCAAATGCTCAGGAAGGTCTTCCGATGGCTCCCACCCAACACCAGACGAACAGTCACGCAAACCCTCGCCACCATCAGACTAGACTACGGAAACTCCTTCTACGTAGGAATCACCGGCCAACTCATGACGAAACTCCAGACTATCCAAAACATAGCAGCCAGACTCATCCTCGACCTCCCCGGACAGATGCACATCACCCCTCACCTCAGGAAACTCCAATATCTACCAGTTGCGAAAAGATGCCAGTTCACACTGCTTACAAGGAACTATGCAACGAAGGACCATCGTACCTCAACAGTTGATTTAATTTCCACCAACCTCCCAGAAAACTTTGCTTTGAATCCCTCTCCCTAGCAATCACCAGAAGCATCGTTCAGACGAACAGTGAAGGCCGCGCCTTCTCCCACCGGACAGCCAAGGCCTAGAACAACCTCCCTGTGCACCTCAGAGCCTCGCTCCAGCAGTTCAGGAAGGACCTCAAGGAAGGACCTCAAGACCTGTATGTTCAACCAATAGAAGTACAGGCTGCATAATTTCCCAGTGCCTTGAGACCCTCACAGGTGAAGCAGCCGCCCTCTACAAATCCTGATTGATTTTGATTAATTGCTGCTACTTTTGTGTCTATTCACAAGGTGAGGAATTTATGTTTAGAAATATCCATCAGTAAAACAAGTTACTTACTTGCAGTAACGCTGTTTCTGGTGGCTACTCTTAACTGCAGATTCCTGACTGACTCGGACCTCCTCCTTGATCTGTGGAATGGACTCTTCAGTCTTAGAGATATGCATACTGGAAAAATCTGACTACTAAGGTAATGTGTCCAATGTTGGGGACAGATATTAGAAAGAAACAGACATCAGCACATAGCAGTGGGGATTATATAGGGGCCCGACTTCACATCCGGTGTAGAATGGATCCAACATGGAGCCGCACGACGCCACCTACTGATGAGTGTGGAGATTGCTGAAAATAAATTCTCTGAATCCAGTCTGGCGCCTGGGAGTATTCACAATGTGAGTAATCTGCAGTTAAATAGAATATCCACCAGAAAGAGCATTACCTAAGGTGAGTAACTTGCTCTTTAAAGCACAAGTATATTTGAGGCAACTGCTCAAGATAATGAACCTAATGAAGTCATTGAAGGTGACACTGCTTCATCCATGAACCCTCCCTTGTACATTTGAAGCCTTTGGGTGCGTCTGTTTACCACCTGTACTTTGAGAAGATGACCCTGCTGAGGAACATACTATTTGAACTATTGTTCCATGCCCTAGGACATGCATATCTCAATGTTTGCCCTTGCTTGTCTTGCAAATGGCTCTTTCCCTGTGGGCCCCCTGCTATTAGAACATATGGACTGTGATCAGTGGGGTCTCAGGTACCTGTGCCAGACCTTTATGTGTTATTTGAGGGTACCCAAGTGTACTGGCTCCTTGACCAGCAACTACTGTCCTACAACTAGACCAGTGGCTACTGGACTAGTGGGTTTATTGTAACTGTGCCTAGATGACAACCACTCCTGCAATGCAAGTATTGATGTTGTTGCTTTAGCTTTGAAGAGTAATCCCGTGCAACATGGACTGCATGTTCCAATATCAACTGTTTTTAAAGTGCTTAGTGTCTAGGCACTACAATATTGTTTGGGGAGGGGGAAGAACCCTGGACCAGAGGGTCGTAGAGACTCCTGGACTTTAAGGTGTATCTTACGTTTATTTGTCATATTTTTCTTGTGTGTGTAATTGTTAAAATGGTGATAGAGATGGTTATTCTATCAACCATTTTCACCCCGTCAGTTGAAATGCCGTGCTTCTTGAATCATATCGAACCGTCTAGATTCTACTAAGGCAAGGTATTTCTTGCACAGGTCTCATTGCTTCCTATTTGTTAATGGCATCTCAAAGAGACATAGAGAAAACTTTGGAATTAGAGAATGGCTGTATAGTAGAATGCCAAACTAGATAAACCATCACCATTGACACTGGGGATACATAGGTAAAGGGTAGCTCATGGACTTTTCAAAGCAAGAAAACCTGCCACAAATTATGTTGTTTGAGTGAGTTTGAGGATACAAAATTGCTTTGTAGAATAATCGTTGCACCAATCCCATTCTCCTAACTGTACAGCCAGAGGATGTTATCACACTCCTGGATTTGCTAGCTTTCCTGTACAGCGTCAGGCTAAGATCTCTATAATATAAATTCTACTGTTTTTTACAAACACCGCTGCAGGATTCCTAACCACATTGTCTTAAACAGTTACATCTTAGCAAGTATGATTGTTTGAGTTCAGGCTATTATTCTCTATGGCAGCAGTTTTGCCTTAGTTTTTTAAATTTCAATTCACAATTTTAAGTCATTTTCTCGATGGGCACTACAGTAAGCCGGGGTTAGGAAGATGCAGTGTTTAATTTGAGCGGGTGGGGTGCACCTCACTTATTTTTCCAGCGCCACAAATTTACAGCATGCAAAAATGGAAAACACGGGGGGCGTGGCTACCGGCCGAGGAGTGTGGCCACCTAGTCCCGGAGCTCCGGGGCAGATACAGCCCTAATTAGGAAATCCGCACACTAATCCGACACATTGGAGTCCACAGAGGGGTTCCCCCAGCGTCGGAGCTTGAGCAGCGCACGACGGAAGCATTCCGATTAAAATCCACTGCGACCATCGGCAGATTACACCGCCCAGATCCACGCGGCATAGCGAGGCCCTCCAGACCGGGGTCTAAAGTTCCTGAGGCGTCGGCGGGGACTCACGGAGGCATCGACCATGTCGCTGCGTGATATCTGCGACACGCGATTGGCGATTCCGCCTCCTTTGCTACCCCCCCCCCCCCCCCACGGTACTGACACTAATCCTCCCGGCGGGGATTCTATTATGCGGAGTGGACCCCCGCGTCGTCACTTTCATGCTCGGCTCTGGGAGGTCGACTGGGGCGCGGGACGGCACTGTTGCAGAGTCTATTGAACCGCCCCTGCCCCCTCAACCTGGATCTGGAGCTCTGCTGGCGGACTCCTTGAAGGTGCGCTCCTTCTTTGCCCTGACCTACCCTGCTGCACACTCTAAGGACAGCCAACTCCCGGAATAAGTCCTGCATCATCGTTTTTATGCTGAGACAACGGCCCCACAAAACCGCCATTAAGTGGGAACGGACCTCCTGTTTGTGCGCAGTTGGGGAGTAAATCGGCCAAATACTACAGCAGCTGCCGGACTCGCCCTATCCTCAAAGGTCAGAGGCCTCAAACGGACCCGGGGTGATAGGGCCTGAGGGGCCCCTTCGTCGTGAAGCCTGGTGCCCCCACAGTCATCAGGGGGGAGAATCGCTCCACCCTTCCAATAACCACCAAAACTTTTCGCGCCAATGGTCTCACTATTTTAGCGCACAAGGGCTTGAGACACTGGAAGTGGCATAACTTGAACGCTAGTTACCGGTATTGACGGGTGGGTCGACGCAGTTTTCTCCTGCTGGGCGCCCTAAATTCAGAGTTAAAATGGCGGGCAGAGGGCTTAAACATCAAACTGTCCAGGCAAAATTGGATAAGTATGCCTATGAAAAAGGCCCGAACACGACGCCACCTCACGGAAAAACTCAGGAAGGCGACGGAGGGAAGAAGATTACGTTGGAAGATATCATGAAGGCGCTAACAAATGTGCAGACGACTGTCGGAACGATCTCCACATACGTTTTCCTGCTGCGGGCAGACTTCCACAAAATGGTGGACAGGGTGAAGGAGGTGGAGATAGTGACGAAATCCCTGGTTCAAGACACATCTGATCTACAAATAGGGGTGGCCCGCCTAGAACAGGACAATAAGGTGCTGGCTGAAAAGCTGGACGACCAGGAAGGACGCACAAGGCGGAACAACCTCAGAATTATAGGTGTTCCGGAGTCTGAGGGGACCCAAGCGATGGATTTATATGTAGGGGAACTGATAAAAACTAGGTCACAACCCAAGGGACTTTCGCATTTCTTCTCCTTAGAACTCGCGCACAGAGTGCCTGGTGGAAGGCCGAAGCCGGGGGCGCCCCCGAGACCAGTACTGGCCCGTCTCTTTAGAGATATGGACGCAATTCTACAAGCTGCAAGGATTCCCCCCCCCCATCCGGATACAGAACTCAGCCATTTCCTTTTATCCGGATTACACGGCAGCCGCATCAAGAAGACGCCGCAGCTTCTTCGAAGTGAAAAAACAACTCCGGGCGCAGGAGTTGCCTTATTCCATGCTCTTCCCTGCAAAATTAAGGGTGGTGGCTGAAGGGCGAACCTGGTTTTTTGACTCTCCTGAAGCAGCACACGACTGGCTGGAGGGATGGCGACCGGTGAACAGAGCGGATCGGGGACCAAGATCACACCGCCGTCGAGAGGGAGAAGATACAACGGATGACCTGGGCACCGGCAGCGCTGCGCCCCATCATGGACTGCCCCCTGGGGAGGAGTAGGGCTGGCCATGCAGCAGACACTCATTTGTACTTGTTAATCCGGAATCTTCGGATGCCAACGTGTGGGCGGACTTGTAGTTCTGGACTGGGGATGACCTGCGGGACTCCAAAAGGCTGCTGCCTTGTAGGACTTACCCCTGACACGCAAGTATTGCAGCTATGGGAGGGAGAAAGCACTCTGCTAAGTTGGGGTGGCGGGCAGTTGTAGGTTCGCTAAGCAGGGAGGCAGGGAGGGTGGGTGGGATTGGGGATGGGAAGGTAACTGATGTGCTTAGAACTGTTGGTTCCATTCTATATGCGGTTCTCTTATTCTGTTTTGTTAATTACAATCTTTGTGAGACAGCAATGTGGTATGTGATTCTAGCCTTGTGGACCAAGCGTTGCTCTAGATGTTTGACACACCTCACAGGTCCGCTAAGCAGGACGGCAGGGAGGGAGGGTGGGAACCAGGGTTTGGGGTTTTGTTGTTTTCCTTGCTCTGTTCTTGAACATTGCTGATGGAGAAAATGTTGCGATGCAGCTGAGCAGAGTAGTTCTTGGTTTTGTATTTATGTACGTCATGGCAGGATGTGATGAGATGTATATACTGTGTACGCGACGAGAAGACAGGTACAGTTTGCCAGTGATATTGAGACAAATCCGTATGTTTAATCAATGTACTTATGTCGCTCTTGTCTTGGCAGTATGCAATGCTACTGGGGCACTATTCCCTTTTGATGCGGGATCTGAATGGGACAAAGATAGCTTTGAAATGTGGTTTGTTACCTTGACTTATGGCTGATTGCAATTCGCAGGAGCCCAGAGCTCCACAAACAGCCCTGCCGATATTGTCTTGGAATGTCTGTGGTCTTGGAGATAAGGTGAAGAGAGGGCTGGTTTTACAATATCTAAAACGCTGTGGCCCCACGGTGGTCCTGCTGCAGGAAACGCATCTAACGGGCTCGACAGTCAAGGCCATGGATAGATGGGGGTATCAGATGATCGCTCACGCAGAATTCTCTTCAGGTTCTAGGGGTACGGGAATACTTATCAGGAAGAAGTTCCCTCTGGTGGTACAACAAACGCGAGTTGATGACCAGGGTCGATTTGCTGCTCTTACATGTCAATGGGAGGGTCAACTGTTCAATTTGGTCTCTGTGTATGTCCCACCGGCCCTCCACACACAAGCACACTCAGCCCTGACGAACTTTGTACTATCACTGCCCACTGCAACACTGCTAATAGGGGGCGACTTCAATGATATAGTTGACGGTTCTCGAGACAGATTTCCCACTAGACCGGGGGTGCAGGGCGGGAGACGCCTCCTTGGTCTCCTGGACGCTTTGGGGCTCACAGATGGCTGGAGACACACACACCCTAACGAGCGACAGTACACCTATTACTCTGCAGCCCACGACTGTCATACACGTATTGACCACTTCCTAATTTCCGCAGACGGCCTGTCCGGAATAGAGGAGGTAATGATCCGTCCTAGTGGCATATCTGATCATTCCCCTCTACTGCTGAAATACACACATCACCAGGCCTCTAGGAGGCGTATGTTTCCGCTTCATGCTTGTTTCTTACATGTTGGCCCTATCATGAAGCACCTCACAGCCACCACTAGTCACTTCTTCCAAGAAAAGGCTGGATCTGTGGACTCCCCTTGCACGTTATGGGAGGCCTATAAGGTGGTCCTGCCCTGGCCTCCATTACAGGTCACAAACGATCTCAACGGGCTGAATTAGATAATCTGGAGGAGGAGCTCAACACTGCACTGACTGACCAGGCTATGCGCCCCTCACTTACCGCCTCCCTTGAGGTTAAGCTTAAGCAAACTGCGTATGTGGCGTACCAGCGGGAGAGTGCAATTCAAGGCCTGCAAGCAACTAGACTTAGGGTATACAAACTAGGTGACAAGGCTGGGAAGATGTTAGCCTGGCTGGACAGGAAAGAAAGAGGAAATAGGGTCATAGCACAGCTGTTGTCCCCTACAGGCGCCGTGGTCAGTAAGCCGGACGAAATAGTGGACGTCGTTAGCCGATCATTACGAACAACTATATGCTCCACGGGCGGCCTGTACATCATAAGAGGCGTGTGACTATATAAAAGACCTGACAATCCCTGAACTCTCCCCTGAAGCGGCGTTCCTGTTGGAGGCAGACATCACCTTAGAAGAACTAGAAACTGCAACCTACTCTCTAGCGTCAGGTAAGGCGCTTGGGCCTAATGGCCTCCCAGTCGAACTATACAAACGGACTGCACAGACGACTGCACCCTTTTTACTTGAGATGTTTCTTGCTAGCCTGGAGGTGGGAGAGTTACCGAGAGACCAGCGCCTCGCCACTATAGTCGCGATACACAAGCCCGGCAGACCAGAGAGAGATTGTGCGTCCTACCGCCCAATTTCTCTGATCAACGCAGAACCTAGGATTCTAGCCAAGCTGCTGCCATTGCGCCTTACCCCCCATCTTGCCTCCATAGTACATCCTGATCAGTCTGAATTTATGCCGCATGGCAGCACTGCCCTCAACTTACGCAGACTCCACGCAGTTCTGGCCCACAAGTCATATATCCGGGAGCCTTCCGTTATACTCTTCCTGGACACCACCATGGCGTTCGACACTGTAGAGTGGCCCTACCTCTTTGCGGTCCTCCGTCATATGGGCTTTGGCCCGAAATACTGTGCATGGATTCGCCTCCTGTACAACAAACCTTTGGCCCATGTCTCGGCCAATGGACGCATCTCTCGAGATTTCCCGCTTGGACGCGGCACAAGACAGGGATGCCCTTTATACCTGCTGCTCTTCGTGCTGATCCTTGAGCCACTCGCAATATGGATTAGATGGGAACCCTCTATTAAAAGACTCTCCTGGACCAACTCGTGGGAGGACCGAATTTCCCTATATGCTGATGACATTTTGCTATACCTCACCTCCCCCAAGAAATCCATCCTAGAACTCCTGAACGTATGTGAAAAATTTGGCAGAGCATCAGTTTACAATATTAATTGGTCTACGTCCGTCCTTCATGTACTGACCGGTCCCCCCCCCCGTCTTACCCTCGAGTTGCCCCTGCGGCCTACTGAGACAGCGTTCAAATACCTCGGTATTTACATCACGTCTGACCCTACTGAATTTTTTGACCTGAATCTTAATCCTCACCTAGAGCGGTTTAAAAGAGACGTTAAGATCTGGCGAATGCTTCCTCTCACTCTCTTGGCTAAGGCTGCATTGTACAAAATGATGGCGCTCCCACGGTTTTTATACGTCCTTGAAAATACACCGTTCCTGGTCCCTGATCTTATTTTCGAACTGTAACTGCAACCGTTACCACTCTCTTGTGGGATGGGAAGCCACCACGTATTGCACAAGATAAGTTAATAAGGGGTTGGTACGATGGAGGTATAGCGCTTCCGAACGTAGAATTCTATTACTGGGCAGCCCATCTTAAGCAGATAAACTACTGGTTGCATGCTCCCCAGACCGAGCCGGCATATCTCGCCGACAGACCAAACGAAGATCGTAGCGCTAGCGCTTGACTCTCACTAGGATTACTGCAAGCATTCTACTTTGTTTTACAGATATTTTAAATACCTTTTGAGTGTGATAATGTGTTTTTCAAAACAATTGCTGAGCTCTTACTTGCATTTTGCTCGCTACTCCCTGGTCCACCACAGCTTCTGTGCTGATTGTTGTGGAGGGAGGTTGAAGCGACACCACTTCCTGGTTCTTGGCTGTTCCATCCTGGCCAGCCATCTTGGGGAGGTTGACGGGCTAGTCTCCCCCTCGCCCTGACTATTTTAGGGCGGGAGTCTTTCGCGCACGATCATTGACCAAACGAAGATCGTAGCGCTAGCGCTTGACTCTCACTAGGATTACTGCAAGCATTCTACTTTGTTTTACAGATATTTTAAATACCTTTTGAGTGTGATAATGTGTTTTTAAAAACAATTGCTGAGCTCTTACTTGCATTTTGCTCCCTACTCCCTGGTCCACCACAGCTTCTGTGCTGATTGTTGTGGAGGGAGGTTGAAGCGACACCACTTCCTGGTTCTTGGCTGTTCCATCCTGGCCAGCCATCTTGGGGAGGTTGACGGGCTAGTCTCCCCCTCGCCCTGACTATTTTAGGGCGGGAGTCTTTCGCTCACGATCATTGACCAAACGAAGATCGTAGCGCTAGCGCTTGACTCTCACTAGGATTACTGCAAGCATTCTACTTTGTTTTACAGATATTTTAAATACCTTTTGAGTGTGATAATGTGTTTTTAAAAACAATTGCTGAGCTCTTACTTGCATTTTGCTCGCTACTCCCTGGTCCACCACAGCTTCTGTGCTGATTGTTGTGGAGGGAGGTTGAAGCGACACCACTTCCTGGTTCTTGGCTGTTCCATCCTGGCCAGCCATCTTGGGGAGGTTGACGGGCTAGTCTCCCCCTCGCCCTGACTATTTTAGGGCGGGAGTCTTTCGCGCACGATCATTGACCAAACGAAGATCGTAGCGCTAGCGCTTGACTCTCACTAGGATTACTGCAAGCATTCTACTTTGTTTTACAGATATTTTAAATACCTTTTGAGTGTGATAATGTGTTTTTAAAAACAATTGCTGAGCTCTTACTTGCATTTTGCTCGCTACTCCCTGGTCCACCACAGCTTCTGTGCTGATTGTTGCGGAGGGAGGTTGAAGCGACACCACTTCCTGGTTCCTGGCTGTTCCATCCTGGCCAGCCATCTTGGGGAGGTTGACGGGCTAGTCTCCACCCTCACCTAATCTATAAGACCTCTCCCTACCTAGCGCAGCGGTGACGCGCAGCGGTAGCGCCGTATACACGCCGAAGAGGCGCCAAAGAGTAGCCAGTCTGCGCCAGTCAGCGGCACGGAAGCGGACGGGGCCGGACGGCTATTTTCTTTATCCTCTACCTGAGCTAGTGGCAATATGTGCCTTAGTATGCTCACGTATACCAGCCCCGAGCTTCGTTCTCTCCACCCTCCGTGTGGTCGTTGCCATCATGTATTCCCAGGAGGGCGGGCTCTGAAGAAAGGGTGTAACACATGTGGTTGGTGCCTTCCTGATCGGAAATCACTTACGCAGGTTAGCCCACCCATCCAGCATCAATGTTTACTACTGAATACCAGATCCTTACCTGGCCACGCTCTAGACATTTGGAATATGCTACAGGATTCAAAGGTATGCTGTTTATTCCTAACGGAAACTTGGTTGTCTGAATCTTCTTCCCCCGATTTGGCAAATGCCGTACCCTCCGCCTACAATATTTATAGGAAAGACAGGCCATCTGGTAGAGGTGGTGGAGTGGCTATCATAGTTAATAAGAACATAGCATGTCGCACTTTCCCTGTAGATAATATACAGGGCAGTGAAGCCCTTGGCTTCACTCTTCAGCTCTCATCTTCCCAGGCTTGTACTGGTATCCTTGTTTACAGACCACCAGGCTCGGTGGGGCCGTTTTTAGAAGAACTGCAGGCAGCCCTATCGACCCCATGCCTTAGGTCCAATCATTGCTTTCTATTAGGTGACTTAAATATTCATATGGACAACAGCTCAGATCCGGACACTCAAAAACTGTTAGATATTACTTCCGTGCTTGGCCTATCTCCTTATGTGGCAGGACCGTCTCATAATAAAGGCCACACGTTGGACCAGATCTTCTCTACTCTTCCTATCTGTGTTGACCCTCCCATGCCAGTTTTGTGGTCAGATCATTTTCTCATCACTTTTTCCATCCCTGTCATGGCTTCATCACGGTCCAAACCTGTTGGGTCGTTAAAGCATCTCTCTAAATCTTTCCATCTTCTTACTAGAGAGATGCTATCAAATGCTTTAACTAACTTCCCTTGTCCCACCTCTGACAATGTAGAGGATTACACTGCTCTCTTTCATAACTGGCTCACAGATCGTCTAGAGAGCTTGGTTCCGGCCAAGAAACAAAATTCTGCCGATAAGAGAGCATCTGCCCCTTGGTTTACCCCTCATTTAAAAAAAGCACGACAAGATCTTAAGAAAGCAGAAAGAGCTTGGAGGCGATCTTATGATCATACTGAGAGGCTAAATTTCAAGACGCTGACTCGAGCCTACCATAAATCCATTTGGGAAGGTAAAAAATCCTATCTGGAATCTAGAATAAATGAAGCGGAGCATTCTTGCAAGGATATTTTCAGGGTGGTAAAAGATTTCACTTCTCCTTCTGCTTCTACTCCGACCCATGCTCACTCTGAAGCTTGGCTGAAGGAATTGGCTGTCTATTTTGTACAGAAAATTACCACTATTCAAGAATCTCTCCAGGCCACTTTTCAGCAGCATACGATGAGTCTGGGGTGTCCCTTGCCAGACCATGGTCCCTTCCTGTGTGATTTTCCCCCATTAGATCATGAGAGTTCTCTTGATATCTTGGCAAGTCTTAAATCCGGATCTCCACAGGATCCTTGCCCTGCCAAGTGTCTAGCAAATATGGCACCTGTTCTAAATGACCTGGTAAATCCCATCTTGAATCTGTCGCTCTCTTCCGGGGTAGTTCCCAAAGCTTGGAAGAGCGCCATGATCCTGCCACTCATTAAAAAACCAGCGCTCGACCCTTCAGTCCATGCGAATTATAGACCCATCTCCCTACTCCCTGCTCTGGCGAAAGTGACTGAGAGGTTTGTTCACAGATCTATTTCTAATTTCATTGAGGAAAAGGGTCTGTTGCATAGCACTCAATCTGGCTTCCGTGCAAATTTCAGCACGGAGACCGCGCTCCTTGAAGTCACAGATGCCATCAGGGAGGAGTTGGATGTTGGAAAAAAAGTGGTACTGATTATGCTAGACCTGTCGGCGGCTTTCGACACCGTTCCCCACGCACTTCTTCTTTCCAGACTCTGGGACTTTGGTCTGCGGGGAACGGTGTTGAATTGGCTTAAATCCTTCTTAGCCGACCGCCGGCAGACAATCTGGGCGCCTCCCTACTCCGCCGAAATGTCACCGCTTGAAGTGGGGGTTCCTCAAGGTTCCATCCTGAGCCCCCTCCTTTTTAACATCTTTATGGCCCCCCTGGCGGTGACGGCGGAGTCTTTCGGCGCCCGGATTGTCACCTATGCTGATGACACCCAGCTCCTCTTTGTAAGCAACAAGGATGGGCTGTTTGACGGTGCCCAGGTCAAGGGCTGTTTGAGCGCTGTTTTTGAGTGGTTTGGACGTCATGGGCTGAAGTGCAACTCCGACAAGTCAGAGTTGCTCTTCTTTGGCTGTACCTCTGAGCCTGATTGGAAACCCTGGTGGCCGCAAGATATGTTTCCTCCCACTAGTTCGTCTTTGAAAGCCAAAAATTTGGGAGTTATGATTGACAACGAGCTATCTTTCGGACCGCATATTTCATCTCTTACTGGGAAATGTTTCGGCATCCTTCGGATTCCTCCCTCTAGTCTCTATCCAGCACAGAAAAATCATTGTCCAGGCACTGATTGGCTCTAGGCTGGATTATGCTAATGTTTTGTTTCTGGGACTTCCCAAATATCTGGTCAGGCGTCTGCAAATCGCCCAGAATTCTGCAGCCCGAGCCATCTTTGGTCTTCCAAGAAAAGCCAGAGCCACTGATCTTCTCTCAACACTGGCTTCCAATTGCTAAAAGGATTCTGTTTAAAACTTTGACCACGACTTTCAAGGCCCTACATGGCATAGGCCCCAAATATATTTCCAAACGATTGTCCTGGTATAACCCCCCCAGATCTCTCAGATCTTCGTCCCTATCAAAAATGAGTGTTCCCATTATCAAGCGTGCTAGAGCAGGAGGACGGTCTTTTCGCTACTTAGCTCCTCATGCTTGGAATGACCTCCCAATCTCTTTGAGACAGACTTCTAGCCTTCTGTCCTTCCGAAAGGCCCTTAAGACATGGCTTTTCCCTTAATTTGATGCTGCTTCCTGTGTCTGCACGTCCTCTTAGTGTTATGTTCTCCCTTCTTCGGTTGGGTTTCCTTCGATAAAGCGCCGGGATACTCTGTGGAGTGGCCGTGCGCTATAGAAGTATAAAAATAACATAACATAACATAACATAACTTGGAGGGCCGAGGCCAACTTGGCAATCTCTGTTGCCGTCGTATGCCCACGGACCTAATTGGACCCACACAACACACGGTGCATCTCTGATATAAAGCGAATCGACGTCTAAGATTCAATGGGACGATTACGCTGATGACTCCGCTGTGGGATTCCTACAAATTAGGCCTCCTCCGCAACAGTAAAGGATTCCAGGGCTGGGATGCCATTGGCATCTCAGTAGTGGGTGACCTCTGGAAAAAGGGAAAGGTGGTAGATTTCTCCCACCTTCAAACACAGTATGACATGGCGCAAAAGGAAAAGTTTAGATACCTCCAAATTAAGCACGCACTTCAAACTGTCACACCTCCTGGCACTGCTCTACAGGAGTCCTCCCCTTTAGAAGACAGGCTTCTAACAGAACATATGCCAGATAGGGCCACTTCACTGACCTATCGGAAATTAATAAACAATCTCCCTGACGTGATTCCACGCTGCGACAGAAATGGTCCAGAGAGGTGGGCGACTTTGATGACTCTGAATGGCAGGAGGCCCTCTCGTCTCCCAGGGAAACAGCGATATCCTCTAGGTTGAAACTGGTTCAACTCAAAATATTACACAAGAACGACTTTATTCACAATTGGGTCTGCCCCCCACAAATTTTGCCTGCGTGGCTCCGGAGATGAGGGGTAATTTTACCATACCATATGGGACTGTGTACACATAGCGAGGTACTGGATAGCAGTTATGCGCACGATATCCCAAATTTCCCTAACGCCAGAATCCCGGTGCTGTTTACTAAATGTTTGGGAGCCAAACGACTTAAACCATAGACAGCAAGATTGGGTGATGCTAGGTATGATGGTGGCAAAACGCATTATTGCTCTACTGTGAGGCTCCGAAGTGTCACCTACCCTTCGCAAATGGTGCCGGGATATGGACAAAATAATGGTGGCAGAAAAGTCAGTGTTCATTCATCGAGGGTGCCCTAAGAAGTGGGAGAAAATATGGGGGGTTTGGAATCAGTTTCGTGGCAATATTTGTGACCCTCCAAGGATGAGCCCTTAGGTGGCAGCAGAGCACGTGTCGTAGCAGAAGGGATACTCCTAACACATCCAAACCACGAGTTCCCTGTTAGCACCGCACAGGGGCCCCAAAACACTACTGAAGAACGAGTGCACGCGATCTAGGAAACATGCAGATCTTGTTTGCAGATGGTGGGCGTCCGCACTCACTGTGGAGCCTGTGACATGTTCATCACCACACTATGACCCACAGCAAGAGATAAAGAGAGGCAGAAAAGGGAAAGGCAGGAAAGCAGTGACACCAGAAGATAGAAGGGGTGAAAAGAACCCACAAAAGTGAAATAGGAAGGCATAGTGTGAGGTCGTGCAAGGTGGAATCAACACTAGGCAGAGGCCTGGTAATCGCAACGCCGGCATTGGGCACGGCGGGCAGGTGCTCGACGAAAACCTTCTGGACAGACATTCCTTCATTTATACACATGAAGAACCGTCATTAGCCACTTTCGAACTTCGTTGAATAGTCAGGTTTTATACACAGCACCTGAAGCCGGGTCTCAGCTTCTTCCTGAGCGCTCCCAACTTTACCAAAAAGGACGTGAAACCTGAGAGAAATGAAGTGATATGCACAGACCTACTCAACGAGAAATCAGGATTCCAACAATTCACTTCACAGTGTACCCGTTTTAAAGTTTCGCCAAACACCCGGAAACATATATACCTTACAAGTTTGTTTTGCTTGACACTCATAGGTACAGACTACATTTGTACAGGGTGCCGAAAGGGTCAGTCATTATTTTTGGGGGGGGTGACACTGTAGCTCTCGAGATATAGCGTATTGCAAGCTACTCGGCTGCTTCAGGGCACAATGGCATACGAGATGCAGTGATCGGGCAGGCATACGGCATGTAAGTACAGTAGTGAGGCGCCCTTCTTGAGGCTGGGCCTGCAATCACATGCTGTTAGGGGGTCCTGACAGCGTGCAGTGATCCAAGGGGAACTCTGAAATCCGATAGATGAATATGACTAGGCAGATATGTGTTTATTATTGCAAAAACATCTCACAAGGGATATACTTTATTGAATGCCTGGTCCGGTTTGCTGGGCGTCAAACCTGCTACCATGAAGTTACACTATTCTTCCAATAGGCGCCTTAACTATGTAAAAATTTAAATGTAAATTGATACTTGTATAGCGCACTACTCACCCGACACATACATGCACAGCTGTTGGGTTTGGGGCAGAAGACGAGGTGCCGATAATAGTGTGTGAGCTGCGACGGGTCAGCCTCTGGAACTCCAGGCCTGCACTCAGTGGTCCCCCGTGGACCTGGAGGGGCACAGCAAGTGAGCAAGGGTGGGCATTGGGGCTCCAAGTGAGCACAGGGTCTCCAAACAGTGTAAACAGAGAAGACAGCTCACATAGTGGAGAAGTGTGGCTCAATGGTTAGAGCGTCAGACCCTGATGCAGAGGTCTAGCCCGGGACCGGGGTTCAATTCCCCGCCTCAGCGGGTCTTCGGCTCAAAAATTCCACGGACCTGATAATTCTCGCCTCTGTGCCTATTCCAATCATGGAGTCCCACTTTGCAACTCTGGGCAATAGCTTGCTTAATCTCCACAACGGCCCCCACAACGCTAAGGATGCCTGGCCTCCACCTTGGGGGTGCCCAGGAGTGGACACCTCACAGGGAAAGCCAGGATGGGTTCCACAGCGGCATTCGTACAAGCGCCTTGAGACCCTTGTGGGTGAGTAGTGCGCTATACAAGTATCAATTTACATTTAAATTTTTACATAGTTAAGGCGCCTGTTGGAAGAATAGTGTAACTTCATGGTCTTAACCACCCAATACTTGCAAGTGAATCGCAAACCTCACAATCTGCCCTTTCTCCCCCCCCCCACCTTCTGCAGCGCAGTGACAGCCGCCCCCAGTTCCCAGGCCTGCCATGTGCAGACCAGGATCGGAATTACCTTAAAATGTCCACGCCTTTTCATCTACTCTACAGACCCCACTAAAAGCGCAAAAGAGCGTCCCAAAATCAAATAGAAACGAAACCAGCACATCTCACGGGGTTCAGGTACAAAAAAGGCATTCACAGGGAGCCAGGAACAAAGTCAACATCCTTGAAAATTCAGCACAAAAATACGGGGTGACTGCATGTGAAAAGAAATCTGCATTTCAATATCAGGGTCTGCAGAACAGCCCCTTCCCAAAAACATTTAGCGTCTCCAGCAGCCCGGGTTCTCTCCCTTCAAGTCCTGTGCAACAACTGGCCCCTCTCCCAGTCTGCAGTGCCTCTTAGAGATCACAGGAGGTGGGGATAAAGTGAGGGGTGGGGCGGGAGGGGAGGAGGAGGGAAGGGGAGGAAGGCTCTCTTACACATCCCACCTTTGAAAAAAAAATGTAAGGAAACGGCCAGCTTTGACCAGCAGGACTTAAATCAACTATTACATAGAGGGGAAAAAAGCATTGTATCCACAACTGCAAAATCAAAAAGCTTTTTTCTGCAAACTTCAAAGGGCTTAGTAGTTTGTGCATCTCTTACAAGTCACAAAATATATCTGTTTGAAGACAAGCCTGCAACTCAACCACTGAAACAACACAGATTCACCCTCCTTAAAATAACGCGCTTCCCTAGACAATCACTTTTGACAAGTAAACAAACTAACACATCAAACTGATATACTGCTCTTAATGTCACAGCCACAGGGCAGCGAGCGTGTTCCTACGCCCTCCACTGTGCAGTAGGGAGAGCCTGAGGTTTCAGTGAAGCCCTCTTCGAACCCCGATGAGACGACAGTCCAGTCGTAGTAAACACTTCCGATAATGACATTCAAAACACACCTCTTACCACCCTCCCCTGCCAGCAAACGGGCGTCAACGACAAACCTCTCTGTTAGCACTAACACAATATTGATACGTACACAGATGTACCCAGCCATACAATGTGAATATCATATTTGCCTCTTGTATCATATGATTAACAGAAACACAACCGTTGCAGTCAGCGCTAACTAACCCCCATTTATTCCCGCACTTGGACTCGGCGCAGCTTTATTTCCAAACTTCAAAGGCGGCAGATCAGAGAGAGGCCAGTCAGCAGGGTTTTCAGGCATGCAACGTACCCCGGTTGCAGGAGTTGGCTTATCTTCTTAATGTTAGTAGTAAAGCGCGGGTGCCGCGATGATACAAAAAGTAAAGAAATAGATGCTTGTTTCTATTTCTTTACTTTTGGTATCATCGCAGCACCAACGCTTTACTTTTAATGTTACAAGTAAAGCGCGAGTGCACGATGATACCAAAAGTAAAGAAATAAAAACAAACATCTATTTCTTTACTTTTGGTATCATCGCGGCACCCGCGCTTTACTCAAAATATTAGTAGCTAAGCGCAGGTGCCGCGATTATACTAAAAGTAAAGAAATAGACGTTTCTTTCTATTTCTTTACTTTTGGTATAATCGCGGCACCCGCACTTTGCTTGTAACATTAAGAGTAAAGCGAGGGTGCCGCGATTATACAAAAAGGAAAGAAAAACAAGATTCTGGCTTCCTGCTGGCATAAAAGGTTCCTTATCTTCTTTATGGGGCCATCTGGACCCAAACAGAAGATAAGAAACCTTTTACGCCAGCAGTAAGTCAAGTAAGCCAGTCTGAAAAGGACGGGGCCTAAAGAGAAAAAAGAACGTCACTAGGACCTCTTCTCCAATGGCTGGCCACCGTTTAGCATAACCGGTGACGCCAGCCAATGGAAAAGAGGGGCGGGACTTAACTTCGCTAGTGAAAGTCACTCTACATCATTAAATCTCGCCAGCTCCACTGCCCATGTGCGCAGTCTTTCGCAGGCCGAGACCTAAAAAGGAACAGGGAGTGTCTGGTAGTGGATCTAAGCCTATCAGCCTTGGTATTCGGTGCGCCGCCGTTGAAATGGACCGGCTGTCGGCTTCTGTGCAGAGCTTGGGCAGGGCATTCTTTCTTTAACAAATTAAGTACTAGGAAAATGCTGGTAATGTATTCCTATTGGTAACTGCCAGAGTAATCCACTGATCTATTAGATGGAAAGCAAGCATTTGAACGTAGAACATTTGATGAATGTTGCATACTTCAGTTAGGAAAGGTGTTTATTAAGTGCCGCTTGAATAGTTATTTTCTGAATCATATCTAAAAATGACTTGTACAGGATTAGCACATGGTGGAACAAGTGGTTAAAACGCAGATGCCAGAGGGTAGTGATTAATAACATAGCTTCTGTGTGGGGGGAATGTTCTATAGTGGAGATTTGTATATCACTGGTTTGGTTCCAGCACTTTTGCTATGTGTAATGGGCTTTTGCTTCTCTTTTCATCTATGTAACTTGCTTTTACCAAAGATACAAAAACATTCAAATGTAAAGCTTGAGAAGCAGCGTAAACTGAATTATTCACTTATAAAATCACAGAAGAGACCACAAACCATTGGTAGGAGACTACCGCCCAATGTAACAACTGATCGAAAATCAATCCCCAGAGATTTTAAAATGCTTCTTTTTTTTACCTTTGACAACACTGATGTATTTCAACAAATGAGGGGCTCCTTAAAACCCAAAGAGGCGGAGCATCCAATAGAGAGAGTCAGAGAAAATGTCCTCTTTGGCCAAATCACACACATCAATTACAGACACTCACATATCCATACTGCATCATCAGATCATAAACGTTCCAATCTCAAAAATTTAGAGTAAATTGTTTATCTTGGGATGAAAATACAATGTAAAAACACAGTTAAAAAACATATATATTTTTTTAAAAATAACAACTTTATCTAAGAAACACCTAGAAATTTCATATACAAATCAGCACGGTATCACAGTTCATAACATCAAGACCAATACATTTTTTAACAAAGATATAGATACAGATAAACAACAATGACACACAAAAAACGGCCAAGAGAAAAATGAGATATAGAAAGATGTTCATATCTTGTATATGACCAGCCGTAACTGTTAAATTATCTGCCAAGTTAGAATACTTTGTATAATTTCATAAACTTGCAGATACCCTAGTATAGATACTCAAGTGTCTATACAGTAGGAGCATCGACACATTTCGGTGGGTTGCAGTTTGATAAAGACCACCTTCCTAGGATATTGATGACTTCCGGAACAAAATTTTAAATTCTTTGTCGGTTATGTTCCTGGCAATGCCAGTCTTCAGAGAATTCTCAATCTACTCTTGGGCTGTCGAGAAAGTACGTCGGCCGAGAAATCTCTGGTCCAGTGTCCCGACACCGTAATTAAAATCAGAATATTTAAGGTAAAACCAAAAGGCCTCCAGGGATATATGGCCTATTAACTCTGGTCCAAAGTCCCCAAAGATCAATTAAAATCCTAAAACACCTGGCCTATTTGAACGTCGCCAACATGTTTTGTTCTTATAATAGTATAATGCTCCATGATTCATCAAAAGGGGACCTTTTTGGCCTAGGTCTTTGCATGAATGTGAAACAAGTGTTCTACAGGGAGTTTCCTTACAGGTATTATTCAAGGTATTGACCATGCAGTTTTAAAGTCGAAAGTGGCGGGCCATCACTTTTTTAGTTAAGGTTCGGCTAAAATCTGACTGTGATTCTTCTTGTCAATTTCTGCTTACACCTCTATTTATCAGTAACACCTAAGATGAGTCTGATGGGGTGGTTAACTGAATTGCAACTGATGTTAAAAGAGCATAAAGAAGAAAAGAAGGGTGATGTGTAACATTGTAAGAGCTGGAGCTAGGCTGAAGCTAAAAGGAAAAGTCTTAGTATATTTCTGAAGTGATAAAAATCAATTGTTTCCTAAAACACCTGCCAAAATACATTCTAGACATGTGCGGTGAGTGGACTCCATAGCCTCTTGTAGATTAAATAGATGAGATGGGGCAAGTTGCACTCTGTTAGAACGTCCGTGTGTGTGTAGCAAGGAAAAATAACATGGTTTTGTTCCGAAAGTTGCATTTGATGCTTTGCTCAAATTTTGCCGTTACAGGTCACTTTAGCTGAACAACTTTACTCACAAATGGCCGTTTGGACTGTGCATTCTTGAGCTACATATAAATAACTCTGTTTGTATTTTAGAATAAGCGATCCCGGGATAAGAAACTTTGTGGAAGGCTCTTCTGGGGGGAAAATAAGAGAACTCAACTTGACAAACTGCATCCGTGTGAGCGATATATCCCTTCTGAGAATATCACAGAGGTATGTATTCTTTACAGTACCTGCAGATGCTTCTGTGTGCGGTTTAAGATGCGTCTGATCGTTTTACATCAGTCTATGTATGGGATAAAGTATATCGACGACTCCGAGTGACACTGGGTTCAGGTTAACGATGACCGCTCTTTTGGTTGTGCAATGAAAAGCTAGCAGGAAGCTTGGCCCAGCTGTAGGCTAGGTATATCACACTGTTCATAACTTTGTTTTGCTTTTATAGATATACAGTGACTGAATATGTTTACAGTTTCAAGCATTTTGCACAATATGTTTATTAACTTAATTATAATAGTTTTTGTTTTGAGAACTGCACGTCAGAATACGGTGAGTGATTAAGACAAGGGACCCCATCCTGAATTCATACTTCTATCCAGTTTATCTATAGCTGTCTAGATTCTTATATTGTTCTCAGAATATTGCTACTGAGCAAATGCATATACTACATCAGGAGAACCCAGTAGCCCTAAGGAAGCAGGGATAATCACAATATATCGAGCAAATTTCTTCAAAACAAATCAACGTCAAGTACAATTAATGTGACACATATCTTATTCAAGACATAATTAATGCAAACCAGGTTAAGAGAAATGTTTGAAACTAACATATTTTCTTCTCATTTGTACAAATAACACACACAGACAGACACACACATATATATATCTGTATGTATGTATATATACATGTTCAATGACTCGCTAGCACCACTAAATTACCTATAACTCACGCCTTCTCCATGCATTGCTTAGACCCTTTCATATTACATCACTTATAGCATGTTAAATCATATCATTCCTAACAAGACTCATGAAATTGCTAATGAAATTATTTATAACACACTTTGCTTGGTAGAGTGGAGAGTTATAGTTAATGTAGTACGGCAAGTGAATTGCCAACAGTGTGTACAGAGGAGTGCGAGTTATAGTAATTTGAAGGTGGCATGTAAATTATACATTTAAGGTATAAGTATCACTTTAGAATTTCTAATGTTTGTGTGGTTAAAGTTTGGTTTGTATAGAAAGAATTTATAAAGGATTCCTAGGTATAACTAATCATTAACCTTTGTTTTTTTAATTGAACTGCAGTGGTTTTTATTTTGTACTAAAAAGTGTTTCAAATCTTAGAGTGGGGTGTTGTTAAGTGGATTGTCATATAGTACAGTGGAGTAAAGTGTCATACAATGTAGTGTCTTACAGTAGAGTGGTGTGGTGTAGAGTGTAGTAGTGTACAGTGGAATAGCATACAGTGGAGTGGCATAGAGTCGAATAGTGTAGAGTTGAATGGCGTAGAGTTGAATAGAGGAATGTTGTAGAATGGTATTCAGTCGAGGGGCTTAGAGTTGAATAATGTAGACTGGAGTAACGTACAGTAGAGTGGAATATTGGAGAGTGGCGTAGAGTGGAGTGGAGTGGCATATAGTGGAAGAGCATAGAGTGGAGTACCCTGGAGTGTGATTCTGACACATGGAGTGGCGTAGTGACATAAAGTGGAGTGGCGTAAATTGCAATGGTGTGGTGGAAATTGGAATGGTAGTGGCGGAAAGTGGATTTGCGTAGAATAGAGTGGTATACTCTAGGCTAGAATAGAGTTGCATGGCAGAGTGGAGTTGCGTACCCATCGGAGGTAGATGAAGCCGTGGCGATGTATACAGACTGGTTAGACAAAGCGTGTAAAAAATTGGTCCCTGCTAAAAGATGGACCCCCAAGCGGGCTAAACCTTCTGCCCCTTGGTATTCAGAAAACTTAAAATTCAGAAACTGGTCTGTAAAAAACTTGAACGGGCTTGGAGGAAGGACTATACAAACAGTGATAACGAAACGTACAGGCAAAGTCTTAAATGTTATAAAGAATTGTTGCTGGAAACAAAAAAGCTTTACTTCTCGCGTGAAATTCTACGAGTAAAATCTAACGCTAAAGAACTATTTAAGACGTTAAAAAACTTGCCTCACCAAATTCATCTGTGAGTGCTAGCAGCCCTGAACTCTGTAACAAGCTAGCTACCTTTTTCCAACATAAGGCTGAGTGTATATACTCTATTTTTTCGCCAGCCCAGAAGGGAGACTGAACTTTCTGTTCGGAAGTACCGCAAACTGGACTGAGTGTGGTGCCTGTATTTGACCGCTTCATCCCTTTAGAAAGATCTGAGACCATTAACCTTCTGAACTCCATACGCTCAGGCTCCCCCACTGATCCTTGCCCAGCCTCGATTTTAAAAACTATTCCTGAAACAATAGGATCCGCCCGACACCCTTTGATTAATAACATTTTTGCTTCTGGGTGTTTCCCCAAAGAGTGGAAAAAGGCGTCTATTCTTCCCTCATTGAAAAAAAACAACAATGGATCCCGCAGACCCCAGTAGTTATAGGCCAATTTTGCGGTTGCCAATGCCAGCCAAAATCATTAAAAAGGCAATGAACATCCAGCTTAGTTCACATCTTCAGACCAACCAATTACTTGATCCAACACAATATGGCTTTAGAGCCGAACATAATACAAAACTGGCTCTTATTAAAGCCACTGAAGAAGTAAGGGAGGCGTTGGACGGTGGAGGGAAGGCTGTCCTGATTTTGTTAGATCTATCAGCAGCCTTCGACACGGTCCATCATACGGTTTTGATGGACCGTCTGTCGGAGGTAGGAGTACAGGGTGTGGCATGGAAATTGCTGTACTCTTTTCTCTCAGATATTCACATACGGTCAACTTGGACAATAATAAGTCTCATCCATTCCGCCTTCCCTGTGGGGTCCCCCAGGGGTCCTCATTAAGTCCTACACTTTTCAATGTTTATATGATATCATTGGCTGGCCTTATAAAATCTTTTGGCTTTCAGCTTACCTCATACGCCAATTATACTCAAATAGTATTATCATTTAATGACGGCGAGGAAAAAGCAACGGTATTGCTCTTTCATGATTGTATGAAAGAGATAGCTGGGTGGATGACCTCTAACTGTTTGAAATTGATTTCCACCAAAACTGAGATCATTGTCTTCGTAAACAATCCCCACATCTGGACCCCGGGCTGGTGGCCAGCAGAATTGGGGAATTGCCCTTTGCCTACACAGAAAGCCAAGAACCTGGGGGTAACAGTAGACAATAAATTGACATTTAGAGATCATACCAGTACAGTGGTTTCCGCCTGTTTCCTGATACTAAGAATCCTAGGGAAAATTAAACCTGATCTTTTGGATGGTAGCTTCAGGACAGTAGTCACGTTACTTGTCACTGGACTACTGTAACAGCCTCTATCTGAATGCCCAAAACAAGTCATCAATAGGCTGCAGATAGCGCAAAATCCTGCAGCCAGGCTGTTATCAGGTACCCCCAAATTAGTCTCAGTAAAAAATGAGCTAATCAGGCTACACTGGCTTCCAGTGAAATAAAGGGTTCGCTTCAAGGCCTTATGCACAGCTTTTAAGGCTCTTAATGGTTTAGGCCCCGACCACTTGAAGAAAAAATTCAAGTGGTATGTCCCAGCAAGGGCCCTTTGTTCGACGGGAGCTAAAAAGGTCCGAATACCCATTGTCAAAAAGACCTCCTAGGTAGGCAGGAGTTTTTTTGTAAGTACATCCAAGGATTGGAACGATCTGCCATTCTTTTTGAAGAATGCTTCTGACCTCCTCCTTTTCAGGAGGGGGTTGAAGACGTGGTTGTTTACTCAATGATCCTCTCCCCACTACGGCTAGGCAGTACATAGCGCCAGGACACCCTCGGGTGACCGCTGCGCTCAACAAATTCAATTAACACAACATAACATAACAGTAGCAAACAGTGTAGTAGAGTGGCATAGAGTATAGTGTCAACGCGTACAGTGGAGTGGCGTGTGATACAGTAGCATGTTGTACTATGTCTTAGAGGGGTGTAGATTGGAGTGGCCTAGACTGAAGTAGGATGTTGCAGCGTGGAGTGGCGTAGAGTAGAGAGTCATGTCGTACAATGGAGTGGCCTGTGGTAGACTGCAGTGATGTGTTCTAGAGTTTGATTGGCACAGAGTGAAGTGGGGTGTTGCACAGTAGAGGGGAGTGGCTTGTCATAGAGTGGCGTTTGATATAGTGTCTTAGAGAGGTGGGGTGTAGAGTGAAGTGGCAAGTCCTAGAGTGGTGTGGCATGTTCTGCAGCGGAATGGCATGGAATGGCATGTCATCAAGTGAAGTGGCGTGGAGTGTCCTAGATAGAGTGGCATGTTGTAGAGTGGGGTGGAGTGTGGTATTGGGCTGTGGTATACTGCTGTAATTTTGCAGTATGCCACGGTGCATACTGATGACAAAACTGAATGTGAATGGCTAATAGCTGCTCTTACAAAAGTATAAAACAGCCCTTTTGTTTAGATCATACATTAGCTTTGTTCTATCTTTTAGCTGTAAATAAAGTCTCCTACTGTTTTATAAGTGTATAGGAAGGAATGAGACAGTTTATATTTGTGTAAAGGTATGTAGAAGTTGTTATATATATATATAATCAACTTTGGGCCCTTTAAAAAGACTGAGTTGCATTTGGTTCACTGTCATGTGAACAAGGCTCGCTCAGAGCCAAAACGTCATGCGCTAACTTGTACTGAGTAAATAATTTGCACTAAATTGGTCCGTGTCTGCGTTGCCTTGCCTGGGGGAATGCCTGAGCGAATGGAGTAAAGACGCGGTGTCCTGGATATATATATATATATACACACACATATATATTATAAAACGTTTGTGGAATACCCCCAGTACCCCCATGGTACCATCGTGTTTAGACTGCAATTAGTATGCATTCTAGGTTTTAATGGTAAATATAATGTAGTAAATTATTATTATTTCTTTTTTATAAATTTAATTGGTATTTTACATTTTCATAAGTACTCTGTCCTGCACTATATTTCCCCTTAAAACACAGAATAAGGGCCTTATTACGATGTCAGTCAGACGCTCATTGTAGCGGAAACAGTGTGGCACGACAAGGAGTTGGCAGTCCCTCTACCATGATTAGAATGTAATCACCTTAATGGCGAACGGAAAGTGCATGGTTCCTATTGCAGCTTGTGCTGCGGGCCGCAGCACAAGCCGCAATAGGAAAAATAAACTTTTGAAACATCCATGCACCGCGTCGCAGGTACCATGCAGAGCCTGCCTCACGATGAATGGATGTTTACGGCGGGAACCACAAGGTGCACTCAAAAGGTCCATAGTGGGGGGCCATGGGAGCAGGGACCCTGTTAGGAGCATCAAAAAACTCTTTCCGCCAGCCTTTTCATGGCGGCAGAACCGTCTTAAAAAGGCTGTCGGAAAGGTGTATCGTAATCCCCACAGCAGTGCCTGAGCAGACAGTGCCTCCATTTTGGGGATTTCGATCGGCCTGCTGCCCCAACGGGCTCCTTGAGCCTGTCGGAGGCAGAGATGACCCTCCCTCCCCCCGCAGGCATCGGTCAGACTGCCTGTATCGTAATACGGTAGTCGGACCGATGCCTCAGATGTCAGGTGTACCACCACAGGCGAGCTGTTCGATGGCCTTCCACATGACATTGTAACAAGCATCTAAGTGTTGCCTTAACAATAGTCCAACCTTCCAAAATTTAAAGTGCAAATTATAGTTTACATCATACTTAGTCTGCATTCTGGGTTTTAAGGGGAAATATAGTGTAGTACAGTGTTTTTAAAAAAAATGTATACTCATTTATTTTTTGGTTAATTTGTTTAATGACACTGTACTACAATACAGTGTTTTTTTAAATGTTGCACACATTTAATTTTTGTATTCATTTGTTTAATTGTTTAATTTAGATTTTTGTTGATTTTGTTGATTTAAGTATACTGTAATACACTATATTTCCCCTTATTACCCAGAACACAGACTAAGATTAAAATAATTTTTTTAAAAAGCACTGAACTATGCTGTATTTAAACTTGAATATAATGTAGTCTTTTTTTTACATATTTAATTTCATTTTTAAGTACCTCAGTACTTCCTAGGTAGTACCACATTACTCTGTTACCTTTTTAAAAAAATATATAGAAAAATAGAAACAATGTTCCCTACCTATTACCACTTTAATAAAGTAGTAATGTTCCCTACCCAATTCACTTTAGCAAAGTGGTAATAGGTAGGGAACAAAAGTAAAGTCTCCTACTTACCTATAGTTGAGGCCCTAACCCAGAATACAGGCAAACTGTGATCTAAACAAAATGGCTGCCTTTAACTTTTGAAAAAGGAAGTCACTAGCCAATCATATACTGCCTTGCCATCGGGCAGTATGTCATGGCCTGAGATAGCACTACGTTTCTGTGCCTTATAACTACAAAACTACTGAACGGATTTGTATGAAATAGCAATAAGGATTCTATCCAGACTATATAATATATAATCCTGCCGAATTCCATTAAAATGTGTGCAGCCGTTTTGCCGCTATGTCTGTCTAAATAATCCATGAAAAATGCATTGGTAGGAAAATACTTTTTGGGACCCTTCCTTTTTTCTTTGCACCCTCTTAACTAATCCTCACAAAACTTTGCATCATCCACCAATATAGAAAAAGTAATAGACCTGCATCATCTGCTACTGTAGAAAAAGCAATAGGTCTGAAAAGTTTAGCAGAAATTCATTTAACAGGCGCAAAGTTATCACCTACTGGCAGTCGCCAGTAGGTAGTTATAGTTACAACCTAGTTTCCAAAGGAAAAGCATTTTTTGATTTGCTAATAACTTAATCTTTGCGAAATTCTCCCCCAAAAAAGTCTATCCAGATCAGCTCCTATCCTGAAAGTTTTGGGGTGATTCGTCAAGTGTGGGCTGAGAAAAAAAGGGGTCCTAAAATATGTTTTCCCCCATGTTAATTTCCATAGGAAATTTTGCAACAAGCTACAGCCCGAGCTGCTGAACGGAATTACCCCAAACTTGGCAGAAAGGTAGAGCTTGGTTCAGAAAGCGACCTTTTTTTTAAATGGTGTAAATCCGTTTTTGAGAAATTAAAAAAATAAGAGTGAAAAAAATCAATTTCCCTTAGGAAACTTTGTGCAAGGTTACAGCTGAAACTACTGAATGGAATTACCCCAAATTTAGCAAAAAGGTAGTGCTTGGATCTTTAAATGGTGTAAATCCGTTCAGTAGTTGCTGAGAAATTAGAAAAATACAAGTTTTGATATCTGGGCGGAGCCTAAGTCCTGTGCATGAGCTTCACTGTGATTGGCTGCGAACACTCCAAACCGGGAAGTGTTGGCAGCCATCTTGTGGCTCGGTTGAAGCGAGTCACCAGAAAACAGAGCAACAAAGCTATAAAACAAAAGAAGGGGGTAGGGTAGAAACACCCTGACCCCTTACGCATGCTTAGGGGGTCTCAGAAGGACCTCCAGGGGCAAAAAACACATTAAATAAAAAAAGAATTTGGAGCAATTTGCACTGCGGTCGCGAGTTCCCGCATTTTTATTTTAATGAGGCCCCTGGGTGGGCTAGGTCCCCGGGGCATTTTCCTAAAAAATTATATTTTAATGAGGCCTCTGGGTAGGCTAGGTCCCGGGGGCGTTTCTTAAAAAATAAAAACGGGGTCCGCTGGGGCTCCCGCAGCCCCGGGTCTTTACTTATGTTGGGAGGGGGATTCAGTAGGCTGTAGAAATTATATCGGGAAAACAACAATGCACCGTAATGCAGTGTTCACTTTTATCACGGATAGTGTCACTTTGTGACAGGAAATTTAATAATATGTGGGAGGGCGTGTTCTGTATCTGTGCGCGGAACAAACGTTTAATTGGCTGAGGTGTTGCAACAACAAGCTTAAAGTTCATTGGCTGCAAACCATTGAAAGTAGAAGTGTTTCTAGCCATTTACTTCCTCTTCGCAGAGTAGCATGGACCTCTGATTGGCTCGTATGTTCTTAGGAGGACCTTCCGGAGCTTAATGTTTATTGGTTGCGAACCATTGAAAGTAGAAGTGTTGCTAGCTATTCCTTTCTCCTCCGCGGAGTAGGAGGGGCATCAGATTGGCTGACGTGTTCTAAGGAGGAGCATCCAGAGCTTAGTGTTGATTGGTTGGGAACTATTGAAAGTAGAAGTGTTGCCAGCCATTCACTTCCCCTCCGCGGAGTAGGAGGGCATCTGATTGGCTGACGTGTTCCAAGGAGGACTTTCCCAAGCTTAATGTTGATTGGTCGTAAACCATTGAAAGTAGAAGTGTTGTCAGCGATTCCTTCCCCCTCCGCGGAGTATTAGGGACATGTCATTGGGTAACGTGTTCCAAGCGGGACCTTGCCAAGCTTAATGTTCATTGACTGTGAAGCATTAAAAGTAGAATTGTTGACAGCCATTTCCTCCTTCCGAACATCATGGTCATTTCATTGACTAAAGTGTTCCAAGTACAAGTTTGCTCGTTATTGGTTGGGAACCCTTCACTGTTGTCAGCCATTTTGTGACGCACTTCAAAGGAGTACGGGAAAACAGTAGTAGAGGGGAGTGTAGGAACACTTAACTGTGTACAGTGGTCACAAGGTGGTGGACAGGGACTGTGAAGGTAAATTTTGCAGGACCTTCCCAAGCTTAATGTTCATTGGCTGTGAAGCATTAAAAGTAGAAGTGTTGACAGCCATTCTCTCCCCTTCTGGGGAACACCATAGACATTTTATTGACTAAAATGTTCAGAGTGCAAGTTTGCTCCTTATTGGGTGGGAACGGTTCACTGCTGTCAGCCATTGTGTGACCTACTTCAAAGGAGCAGGGGAAAACAAAGTAGTAGAGAGGAGTGTAGGAACACTTTTAACTCTGTACAGTGGTCACAAGGAGGTGGAAAGGACTGTGAAAGTAAATTTTTAAAATATATTTTAAGGGCCATTTATATAATTTGAGTGGGGCCTATAAATCATGTTGGGAAAATAACAGTGTGTTGATGTCTTCTTTTTATTAAGTCAGCGGGTGGGATACTTCACAGGAGCAGTCTTTACTTATAATGTGGTGGTTACTTTTCTGATGGGGAGTGCTACATCTTTGGAGCTAAAATTATAATATGGAGGAGGGGGTTGAAAAAGAAGCGCGCTGTTGCGGTCTTCATTTAAATAAGGTTCTGAGTAACCTACTTCTCAGGAGCAATGTTTACTTATTATGTATAGTTGTAGTGTGGTGCTTACTTCTGTCGCGGGTAGTGCTATTTCCTTGCAACAAAATAGTAGGTGTGGTTGCGCTGCAAAAAATTAAGTCTAGGTTTGAAACAGTTTTTATTAAGCAATCACAAATATACTGTCTTAAGAAAGTGTAGCTGTGTATATCAGAGGGGTGACAAATAAAAACGCAATTCATAAAATATCCCTTCTGCGTGGCCACACCCTCCTTTGTTTTGTTGCCTATAGTATGTTAAAGTGTTGCACCATATTCTTGTTAATATAAGAGGGCATCAGTTACTTTTAGATAGAGTAGAAAAGAAGTGCTACAAGAAACACTCCGTACTACACCATCTCAGGTCGGGAGAACAATAACAAGTAAAAAACAGTTAAACATAAATTATGTCATCTTACCTTGAAATGTATGATTCATCAAAACATTAAATAATGCTCTATGTATACTTTTTTTAAAGACTACTATTTTATAAAATATTAGCAGTGTTACAAACTGTAAGGTAGTAAGTTATCAACGGAAATAACTGTAGTGAATGTATGTCGCAGAGATAGTTCTCTAACTCCTCTAAAGTACTATACGTTCACAGTATTACAATATACACAGTGACTTTTTAGTATTCCACAGGAGAAGAAGAATAAGGAGGACAACAAAAAAAAAAAATTTTACAGTCTCTATTCTGTAGAAGTCAGGAAAGTTTTGTCGTAGTACTTAGAGGCCGCTCACTGCTCTGGTAGCAGATCATGTACTCCATTAACAATATATAGAAAAGTAGATATATATACAATACTATTCCTATATACTGTACAGGGAGACCGAGAATAGGAACCACAACAAAGAAAAAGAGAAATACAAAAATATTAATTAAGAAATGTAGGGTTTATCAAAGGCCTTTAGTAAAAAAGTATCTATGTAAATAATCTTTTTTAAAACTGCAATTTCGAAAAATATTCTCACTGTAAAAATATCTGTCAAGTAAGTTATAAAGGTCAGTAAGCTGTATTTGAGATGGTTTACTCCTGGCGGTGACAAATCTCTAATTCCTCTTGTGTGAATATATGATACTCTATTACAATATAGAGTTTCAGTGATGTAACACAAAAAACAGAAAAGGAAAATAAAGTCATTAACACAAAACAAGATCAATAAGAAATATTTTTCTGTGGTGATTATGTTGAAAGCTTTTTTTCCCGCAACTTCGAGATCTTTCGTCTTTACGCCGACGGCTCATAAACTCCTCTCCGATCATAATGACTGTGAATCTTATAATATACAGATTTACAGTTTATGATCAAATGAATGTTTAGTCTTTGCATCGACCAATCACTAACACCTCTGACGTTCGCTATACTCTGATTATTACAATGTACATAGTCACAGTATATAACCTCAAAGGAGCCAGAAAAGGAACAGTGTTTCCTCTATTCTGGGTGTTTCTTAATACCACCTGGTGACTGTACATATAAATGGGAAAAACATCCAATAACACTTTTTTGTAATACAAATCTTTAAATATTCACAAATAGCTACGTATTATAAATATCTACTATGCCATAATCAAACAACTCCGCTAGAAAAGGGAACCTGCATCACAGAATGGACACGTGAAAATAACTCGTAAAAACGAAACTAATCAAACAACGCGTATGGTTTATGTACTTTTTGGTTATTGGGTAGTATATGTAAGGAAGATATGGCTCCGCCCTTTTAGATGTCACGTTTTTCAGTTGACACGTGCTCCTGTTTTCACTGTTTCACTTGTGCACGTGTTGGGAAAAGTTACAAAATGTGAAGCGGTAAAGGTTTCACTTTCGAACCTCAAAGTATAAGTTCCTTAATATGTACATACGTTGGAGAGACTAAAAACTGTTACCTGGAAACTGTGTCATTTCCTTTCTCGTGACTGAAAACATCTATTAATTGCTGTAATTCTACATAGAAGATATAAAAAATATATTGTTTAGAATAGAAGAAAAAAAAGTATGTGCTAATATTTCTCCTCACTATGTTTTTAAATTAAAAAAATACCAGCATTTGTAAAGCGTACAGGTACCCCCGGATATTTGTGTGCCGGCGCTCGAGGCGTTGGGAAGATTAAGCAAGGTGTTGTCCACAGTGACATAGTGGTGGGCTAATGTGCTGCTGGAGCTGGGAATCAAACTGTGAACGGTGTTGTTTGAAGTCAGGTATCATAGCTGCTGTGTCTCACTTTATATGTTAATTACTGCTAATTAAGTTTTAAACATTGTTAAATTATAACTTATAACAGCCTACTGTTACAGTTATTTTTTCAATACAAAAAGTATGCACGTCTTTTTAAAATGTACTTATTTATTTTATTTACTTATTTGCGGTTTTATAACGCGCTAGTATCACTTCCCAAAGGATTATCTCCGCACTTTTGGCATCCTTCCTACACATAGACAGTGAGTACATATACTATCTGTTAATTTTGAAATAAAAAGGTTTTTAATTGTTTCCTAAATGGAAGGTATTCCTTACAGAGTCTTAAGGAAACTGGGAGGCTGTTCCACAGCGTTGGACCCGCAATTGAAAGGGCTCTGCCCCCTTGTCTGGTCTTTTTTGCTCTTGGGACCTGCAACAGAGCTTGTTCACTGGATCTTAAGGATCGCAACGGTTTATAGGGGAGAAATGTATTAAACAAATACCCAGGGCCTTTCTTCTGAAGACACTTGTGTATTATGCAACAAGTCTTGTACTTCACCCTTCGCTTGACAGGAAGCCAGTGTAGGGTGTTCAAGAGGGGTTTAGAGGGGGTGCGAGGGGGCTGGTTTAGAACAAGGCGGGCCGCGGTATTTTGGACCACCTGCAATCTAGCAATTACTCCCTCATTAGCTGATAGAAGCAACCCATTACAATATTCTAAACGACTCAACACCAAAGCCTGCACTAGCGTCCTCCTGGTAGAGTCAGGGAGCAAGGGAAACACTTTCCTTAACATTCCGATGACATGGAAGCACGAGCCCACCACTTGGTTGCTGTGTTGCTTCAGGGACAGCTCCTGGTCCAGACGCACACCGAGATTTTTTACCACCTGTTTCGGCTCCGGGACTGGTCCCAAATCCTGTGGCCACCAGTCAGGGGACCACAGGAGGTTGGCCTCACCTAACAGCATCACTTCCGTTTTAGCAACATTACATTGCAGGAAGTTAGATGCCATCCAGTGGGCCACTGCCTTCATCCCCTGGGAGAAGGAGTTCCTGACCTCATCGGTAAAGTGTGTAAAAGGGAAGAGGAGTTGGGTGTCATCAGCATATGACACAGGGATAAACCCATGGGACCTCATGATGTTCGCTAGGGGGGCCACGTAGATATTGAACAAGGTAGGGCTCAAACAAGAGCCCTGTGGCACCCCCTTCGAGATCTCCAACTCCTCTGATCGATAGGCACCCAAGGTGACTGTTTGGGTGCGGTCTGTCAGGAAACTCCTCAGCAACGCTAGGGCCTCACCTTCCAGGCCGATGTTAATAAGCCTGGTGGTCAAGATGTTAAAAACAATATAGATTTCAGGGACATTGTTGTTAGAAATTAGCATTTATATAACCTTTGAAATTTACTGAAAAAACCATAGGTTTCACGGACGTTATAGTTCGAAATTAGCATTTAAAAAACCTTTGAAATTCACTGAAAAAACCATAGGTTTCACGGACGTTATAGTTACAAATTAGCATTTAAAAAAACTTTCAAATTCACTGAATAAAACATAGGTTTCAGGGACGTTCTAGTTAGCTGGACATTTCACTTGTACAAAACCATAGAAATTCCACTGTTCTAGTTGGTTCAGCTAACTATAACTTGTGCACCCGCAATGCACATGCTCATGACGTCACATATTACATCAAGCACGGGCGTACACTCAGAAAAATTGCTGTCCAACCTAATAATAATTTGAGTATCATCATCATTAGTCATTGCATTTAGGTTATAAAATCATATTAAACAGGCAGAGGAACCACATATATATTAAACAGCGTTGGGCTAGGGATGAGCCATGTGGTACTTCACACTAGATCTCCTGTGATACATTTTTTATTAAGGTTTACAAAATATAATAGTACACAGACGTTCTCACAAAAATTAATACAAAAGAATAAAAAGAAAAAAGGGACAAGAGAAAAGAAAAAAAAAGAAAGAAAGAAACAGATCAGAATCATGTAACCATCCTTCAACAGAGTTGACACATAAACAGCCAACAAAACAAGTACTCACAACAGTCAGCATCTGCCATTAAAGACCAAGAGGCTCAGTCTCGCCACCGATTTGCAAACTTTCTGCCTCAGTATGATAAGCCATAGCACAGAGGCGAGGAGAAAAATCCACAGGCTCGAAAGTAAATGGCACAAGACGACATCAGAGTCCTCAAAAGATGGCCAAGTACCACAGTACAGATCAACAAAAAGCGAGATAGGCAGAGTAGAAGACAATCTTAGTCCCCAAGGTTATCAGAAAACAACAACAAAAGAGTGTTCCTGTGTTAGTTAGGTATAAATGGAGCACAAGAAATCAACAAAGCCCATTAGGTTTGATATTAAAGCCCTCACTCACCGACCTGGTCGGTGACTTGCTTCATCATCGGGCCCCACTGGGTGTGACCGAATGTCACCCCAGTGTGCTACAACGCCAGATTTGCTGCAGAGCTGGTAATGTGAAGAGATGAGGGCTATGTGGTGAAATTAAGTGAACAGAGTGAGGTGGTGAGTTAAAATTGCCTTGTATGTATCAAAAAAATTGTTTTAATCTATGATCATCAAGGACAAGGTTAAAAAATGTGTTGGTAAGCAAGGCCAACTAATTAGATGGTCTGCTTCCAATAACATTAGGTGAAAAAGTAGTCGGTCAACATGTTTCAGCCGGAATGGTGTAATTAACTTGGCATTCGTCAGGACCTAGAGTGAATAAACCCCGGCGGTATGGGCACGCTAAGGCCCACCCTACTAAGGGACTTGAGAGTAAAAAGTGTCTGTGAAGTGCAAAAAACCGAGGGGGCTTCACCAACCAAAAGGCGGGAAGCACACAGCCTCTGAGTCTCTGATTCAGAGACCAAAAAAACACCTGTGGAGGTAAAAGGTACAGACAAACATGAAGAGACAAATAAACAATTAGAATTTGTCAATAGGCTAGCAAATTAAAGCCGGTGACTTGTGCTCGAGGTGCCAAGTGCACAACTCATACCTAATAGCAGAGGTGCGTGGCTCTGCCTGTGGCTCGGACTAATCAGACTATTGTCTATAGCATTTAACAGTGTGGAGGCAATCTCACGTGTCGTACTTGGCAGTTGCTCACAAGTACATTGGCCCTCAGTGCGCGTGCGCTAAGAGGAAAATAAGTGAAAAGAAGGGGAATGGCGATGATGTGGACATTCGCTCACAACTTTACCACTAGGCGATCAATGGGCCAAGGGCCTGTGACCACTCATCCCAACCGAGAAAAAGTGAGATAGACAGGTTCTCACTTCACAAGGGATGAACTTTCACCCCATAGACAGCAGGAGGGAGGGGACGGCGTATTTGGCACATCCTGCAAGGTGAAGAGAAAGGCAAAACAAGGGACAAACTAGATACAGAAGCTTCAAAGGTACTTAGCTCATATGGTCGAGTGCAGCCAAAGTATTACTCACGCCCACGACGCCAGTCTCCATAGTGTACACCTGAACAGTCCTCAGAACCGGGTCTCGCCGATCCGGGCTTGGAATGAAAAGCCGGTTTAAATACCCTGGCTCATTAGGAGGTGTACGCACTTCCGGGGTGGACGTTGAATGGTGTGCGCATGTGTGAGAATTTGGCCAATTGGGTCTCAGGTAAACAAACCCAGTAGAAGACTCAAGGAGTCTAGCGATATCCTAGATCGGTGTATGGAGCCTCATATAATTCAGAGACAAGGTACTGAATTGGGAGGAAACACTGACGGTGGATTTAAGGACATCAGTTGGTTCGTAAATTGTCTTTCACAGGTGGGGTAAGTCGCAGAACTTATACGGGTTGCATTGTGTAACAGATTACTTAAGGATAGATTCCCATGGGATATCATCATTCAGGCCATTTATATGGGTTCCCAGACGGTACACCCAGCGTTGCTCCTTTTCGAACAGTCTATCGGCAACGTTGGGGCCCCCGATAATCTGCTCGATGACAGTCCATCTCAAGTCATTGGTTGTATGGTTAGATTGTAGGAAGTGGTCACTCATTTTCGTCGTGGCTTTTTTGCACCTGATATTGCTCCTATGCTCGCATATCCTCTGTTTGACTTTTCTTGTTGTCATACCCACGTACCGGAGTAAACCGGTGCATGTGACAAGGTAGACAACATTAGTGGAATTGCAGTTGGTGTGTGCTTTTTGCCACCATGTTTTGCCAGGTTCCAGAGTCAATGATTTGGTGGAAGTAGTCAGGTGGCATACAGAACAGTTGGCACAAGGTACAGCTCTGAATTTGGTCCCTTGGGACCCTAACACACACAAAGAATTCATCATAGAGTGTGCCACCATCGCACTTAAAGAAAATTTCTTTGCCTACAAAGGTCGGTTGTTCCTTCAATGCTCCGGTACCTCGATGGGCAGCATGTTTGCGCCTAGCGTGGCGGGGCTGTACGTATCAGACTTTGAGGCTAAAACCATCCAGTCCATTAACAACCCCTTTGCCAGGAACATTTCCTTTTGGAAACGGTACATAGATGATGTGCTGCTAATATGGAAAGGAAGTATGGAACGACTGATGGAATTCCTGGGCTGGATTAATACCATCAACAGGTATCTGCGGTTTACCCATACAGTTAGCACCACGGAGGTGGTGTTCCTGGATGTGGTAATAATGAACAGTGGGACGACCCTTACAACCAAAACCCACTACAAGGCCACAGCTAAAAATAACCTACTACAGTTTTCCAGCTTCCACCCACGACCATTAAGGGAAAACCTACCTTACGGACAATATCTACGAATCCATCGGAATTGTAGTAGCACAGATGATTTTAAACAACAATCAACTGACCTAACAGCAAAATTGCAACAAAGAGGCTACCCCAATCACATTCTCAACAAGGGATTCAAACGGGCACGGAACCAAGCGCGAGAGGTGTTACTGGAACCTGTCTTACAAACCACGGTGGAACCCCCTCTGACTTGTGTCACCACCTATAGTGCTCTGTCGAATCAGATGAAGAAATCCATAAATAAAAATTGGAAAATCATCTCCAGCACTAAGAAGGATTGGCAGAAACCCCTGTTTTCCTTTAAGAAAGGACGTAGCTTGAAAGATGCACTGGTCCATACGAGACCTAAAGAACTAACAGCAACCGCAATCAGGAGTGTCACTGACGCATGGAATCTACCTAAAGTCGCCGGCCACTATCCATGTGCCAACTGTTCTGTATGCCACCTGACTACTTCCACCAAATCATTGACTCTGGAACCTGGCAAAAAATGGTGGCAAAAAGCACACACCAACTGCAATTCCACTAATGTTGTCTACCTTGTCACATGCCCCTGTTTACTCCGGTACGTGGGTATGACAACAAGAAAAGTCAAACAGAGGATATGCGAGCATAGGAGCAATATCAGGTGCAAAAAAGCCACGACGAAAATGAGTGACCACTTCCTACAAACTAACCTTACAACCAATGACTTGAGATGGACTGTCATCGAGCAGATTATCGGGGGCCCCAACGTTGCCGATAGACTGTTCGAAAAGGAGCAACGCTGGGTGTACCGTCTGGGAACCCATATAAATGGCCTGAATGATGATATCCCATGGGGATCTATCCTTAAGTAATCTGTTACACAATGCAACCCGCAACTTCCCCCACCTGTGAAAGACAATTTACGAACCAACTGATGTCCTTATATCCACCGTCAGTGTTTCCTCCCAATTCAGTACCTTGTGTCTGAATTATATGAGGCTCCATACACCGATCTAGGATATCGCTAGACTCCTTGAGTCTTCTCCTGGGTTTGTTTACCTGAGACCCAATTGGCCAAATTCTCACACATGCGCACACCATTCAACGTCCACCCCGGAAGTGCGTACACCTCCTAATGAGCCTGGGTATTTAAACCGGCTTTTCATTCCAAGCCCGGATCGGCGAGACCCGGTTCTGAGGACTGTTCAGGTGTACACTCGGGAGACTGGCGTCATGGGCGTGAGTAATACTTTGGCTGCACTCGACCATATGAGCTAAGTACCTTTGAAGCTTCTGTATCTAGTTTGTCCCTTGTTTTGCCTTTCTCTTCACCTTGCAGGATGTGCCAAATACGCCGTCCCCTCCCTCCCGCGGTCTATGGGGTGAAAGTTCATCCCTTGTGAAGTGAGAACCTGTCTATCTCACTTTTTCTCGGTTGGGATGAGTGGTCACAGGCCCTTGGCCCATTGATCGCCTAGTGGTAAAGTTGTGAGCGAATGTCCACACCATCGCCATTCCCCTTCTTTTCACTTATTTTCCTCTTAGCGCACACGCACTGAGGGCCAATGTACTTGTGAGCAACTGCCAAGTACGACACGTGAGATTGCCTCCACACTGTTAAATGCTAGACAATAGTCTGATTAGTCCGAGCCACAGGCAGAGCCAAGCACCTCTGCTATTAGGTATGAGTTGTGCACTTGGCACCTCGAGCACAAGTCACCGGCTTTAATTTGCTAGCCTATTGACAAATTCTAATTGTTTGTTTGTCTCTTCATGTTTGTCTGTACCTTTTACCTCCACAGGTGTTTTTTTGGTCTCTGAATCAGAGACTCAGATGCTGTGTGCTTCCCGCCTTTTGGTTGGTGAAGCCCCCTCGGTTTTTTGCACTTCACAGACACTTTTTACTCTCAAGTCCCTTGGTAGGGTGGGCCTTAGCGTGCCCATACCGCCGGGGTTTATTCACTCTAGGTCCTGACGAATGCCAGGTTAATTACACCATTCCGGCTGAAACATGTTGACCGACCACTTTTTCACCTAATGTAATTGGAAGCAGACCATCTAATTAGTTGGCCTTGCTTACCAACACATTTTTTAACCTTGTCCTTGATGATCATAGATTAAAACATTTTTTTTGATATATACAAGCCAATTTTAACTCACCACCTCACTCTGTTCACTTAATTTCACCACATAGCCCTCATCTCTTCACATTACCAGCTCCGCAGCAAATCTGGCGTTGTAGCACACTGGGGTGACATTCGGTCACACCCAGTGGGGCCCGATGATGAAGCATGTCACCGACCAGGTTGGTGAGTGAGGGCTTTAATAACAAACCTAAGGGGCTTTGTTGATTTCTTGTGCTCCGTTTATACCTAACTAACACAGGAACACTCTTTTGTTGTTGTTTTCCAAGTACCACAGTAGACTGGGAATCACTGAGTCAGAAGGAAAAGAATGGTCCCCAAATGATTTCGTACCCCTGCAATTGATCATACAAATTGTATATTGTTTTTTCAAAGTGGACCAAGTTATCATAGCCCCATTCAATGAGCCGAGGTTGAGTGCTCAACTTCCACTTTCTGAGGATGCATAGTTTGGCTGTTGCCAAAGAGGAAAACAGCCAACGTCTCTCATGAGCTTAGATGTCGTCCAGCCCTTCCATGTTGTGTATCAGAATTAAGTTCAATGATGTCTCCAAAGGGTAGGCCCACACCCTTCGCAGCATTCTCCAAATGTCTTTTCACAAATCCCCACTCAAAGGGCAGGACCACAAAATATGGAGGATATCGCCTCATGGCTCGTCACAGCTTCAACATTTGGACATAGGAGCCAGTTTGGCTTGATGAATTAAGTAGGGGAACCAATGCCAGTCGTGTAAAATTTGAAATAACTGAATTTCATTTGAGCTTCACAAAAGGCTGTAATATGAGAAGATCAGCCCACTCTGCCTCCTCAAAATCAATTAGACATCTCCGGGACCAAAGATTATATAGATAGTTCTTTCTCGGCTTTGAGTGTAAGTTGTTGATAATCAGAAATAGAGGCCTAAAATAAGCTCTTTATATGCACCCCAGTTCACCAAATAAGTGTGCTCAGTGGAGGCAGTAGTAGGTTGCCCCGCACCATCTAATCTCTTCATAATACAGTTCCTCAATTGACGATATTCCCAAAATTTCTTTTCTGGGAAGTCGTATTCCTCATGGGGTGTCAGAAAGTCCTTCATGCTGTCATCTGCAAAAAGGTGCTGCAGTCTTAGAATCCCCCTCGAGGCCCAATCCTTCCCAAAAAAATGAGTTTCCATCAATCCACAGTTCAGCATTATGCCAGATTGGTGCTCCCAGATGAAAGAATCCATTACGTGTGGGCAACCTATGCTGGTGTTTTCAGATCTGTATTGCATTGTGAAGGATAGAGTTCTGATACACATTCCACCTAGCAACGTGGTTGTACCCACACTACCTTTCAATATTACGATGTGTGACAAAATATCAATGCTGCCTGGCTGTATCTTGGTAAGAATAATTTTAGCCATTTAAGGGCCTGACCACTCTCCCCAGTCTATCAAAGTAGAAAAACCAAAATTGGTTGTGACAATCCATCAAATGCTGTGTAAAGATGCAGAAGTATGAGTATCTTGCAAATCGCAAATGTCGAGCTTGTGGCTGTAGATACCCATTGTGTTACTTATCTTCATGTTAATTTGTACAGGTGGTAAACCTTGTGTGGGGGAATTCCAGGACCCATACTATAAATTGGGATTACACTTTTATGTAAAACGGAGTATCATTCTTGTAGTTGTGGCATGTATGTCTTGGTTGGTTAGAAGGAACCAGAGGGGCACTATGTAGAGACGATAGGCCCGAGTACGAGTCTGGCGGTGACTCGCGGGACCGCCACAATATGAGTTGGGCAGCTGGACCTCCCTGGGACCACCACCTCCAGGGACCCTTCATTCCCTGGAGGTGGCGCGGCAGTCAGAGGCGGCAATATGCTTGAAGGGACCGTGGCTGTACTGCCAAGCATTTTACAAGTTTCCTCTCTGCCGGCAGGGTCATGGAGGTTCCTGCTCCATGTACACCGTGGCGGAGAGGAAACAAAGAGGGCCCTAAAGGGCCAGCTGTGCCTCCTCCGCATGTGGATGCATACAGGGGGCATAACATGTGCCCCCTGTGTGCATGCACACCAGTTCATGTACGGCATGAACTTTCGAGTCCATGCCTTGCAGGAAACTTGTTGTGCAGTCCCATTCTGGTGCCTTTTTCAAAGGCACCAGTGTCTGTCTTTGAAAGAGGCACTGCTGTGGGACCGCCACGCCACCCGGCCACCAGTCCACTTTTAAGTCGTAATCTGGCAGGTGGTCAGCCGTGAGTCTCTGCAGTGCGGGCGCGCTGGTGGCGTACCTTCCTCACTGCCGAAAATCGTAATCGGGACCTGAGAATCACATTTAATTTAATTTAATTTAATAACGATTTCTAAAGCGCCTGGTGACCCAAGGGCATCCCCGCGCTATAAAATTTGTGATCCTGTTGAGGGGGAGTGAGGGAGGAGAGATACTTGTAAGGGGACTCTATTTAGGGAATAGGTGTGTCTTTAATTTCTTGCGAAATGCCAGGTAGTTAGGTTCAAGTCTGAGGGAACGTGGAAGGGCGTTCCATCCAGCAGCTGCTTGAACGGAGAATTGTCGTCCTCCTGTGCGAGTCTTTTTAAATCTAGGTATGTTGGCCAGGTTCTCGTTCTGGGATCGTAGGATGGAGCTTTAGTGTTCCCATAGTAGACAGACACATGAGACTATCTGAAGAGAGCAAGAGATTCACTTACACAGACCCACAATGTTCAGCCATCAATGACTAATCGTATTGAAACGTTCTCTTCTGTGGCTAGGCTAGGAGATAAGGTTCCGCGTTGTTGAAAATGCAAACGACATCATGCACCGTTTGCCAATCTTGTGTTTTGAAGAAAAACTGATGGTACTGCATCATATTTGTGTGGATTACACAGGACTGGCAGCGTAATGCAGCTGAATGCCAGGTGTATGTGACCATAGTCAGAGGCCTGTTGCTGACATGTGGTGGCCAGCGTACTGCAGGCAGAAGCATAGGGCAGCTCCCCAGCAGTACACAACAAGCACATCAGTGATGTAACCGTAAAGGAAGAGCCCCCATGTCACCGAGTCAGGAGTACAACAACCCAAATATGACGAACAAGTAAGCAATACAGTTACAGAAGCTAGCCCGGCACAATAATAGTAAACTGCAGAGAGCCGAATTAGCAGATAATTGGATAAATAATCAAAATCTTGCTCAGTGGCTGTGTGTGCTCACTTGGGTGCACCTTCTGATAGTATTACTGACACAGGACTTGCCCTCAGATAGCCTCAGAAACCTGCAACTGGTAATCCACTTATAAATTTGTCTTTCTTGGGAGTCGACCGCCATTACCTCAGAAAACCATGCTTTGTAGGGCAATGGCCAGCACATATCTTCCCAAACGTCAGCGAAGTAACACAGCATACTTAAACAGAAGTAATTTTGTATTGTATTGAATTGTATTGTATCGTAAACTTATATAGCGCAGACTGTCATCCTACGGGTATCCTGGCGCTTGAAAAACCTAGTCAGATGGAACCAGCAGAAACGGGCCCAATTTTGGGGGAGCAATGCTCTCAGATCTTGGGAAATAGCCAGGTCTTCAAACTCTTTCTGAAATACATCAGAGAGTTGGCTTGCCTGATGTTCTGGGGTAGCTCATTCCAAAGGCGTGGTGCTACTGTGCCAAAAGCCCCACCTCCCATCCTGGATTTCTTAAATCTGGTAGTTGTTACCAGATTTACACTGGACGAGCGAATGAGCCTGGTAGGCTTGTACCAGGTAAATCTTTCTTGCATTGATAGAGGGCCCATACTGTGCATCGCTCTGTTTACAATGCATAGTGATTTAAAGGTAACTCTGTCCCTAAATTAGACATGATGAAAGAATGATTCTTTGCCACAAAAAGGAAGGCAAAGTTTTAAAACATAATTTGGATGTGCAGACTAAAAGAGCTGTGCCTATTGTTAGAAGAAACGTGTGTGTGTGTAGCTGTATTTTCTGATTGGGAAAACATTGCATTGTTCGGCGTTATGTCACAAACGATGTTACTATGGTAAGGTAGAAATGAAAGCATTAATGAAATGATGTTCCCTTACTTCCAAGAAAGACAAAAATTATCAATAGTTTTTTAATAACATTTTGATAAGTATCCGCTTAATGTACTTAGCTTTCTTTCTTAGCAAAACAACTTATTTGTATAGCTTTTGAATGCCTTAGGCATCAGTGCGTTTTCAAAAGCTAGATTATACTGCCACTGATTTTGCTGTTTAATTCACCCACATAATTTGCCGTTTCATGCGGCATATTTTGCTTTTCCTTAACCATATAATTTAGACAACCTTGGCAAATAGTTTGACCCTCTGCTGCAATATTCCAGTGCCGCTGGCTGTAGGGTGCTGCTTAATAGAGTTCTCCTTTCTCCTGCTGGATCAGTCTCTGGTTAGGGCGACAACCAAGGAGATGCTGAGGACCCTCTCTGGTTGTCTGTCCAAGGACTACATGTGGCATACCTGTCAACCTCTTCACTCACAAATGTGGGTTAAGTTAGGCATTTCAAAGGACGACCCACAGGTAACGCTATTAAGTTGAACTATGCCTCCAATACCTCTTTTGAAAATAATACTGCGTTGTCTCCCACTGACTGTTGCATATTATGCCATGTACTTATATACAGAAATAGACTACTGCTAAAACATTCTTTGTGTTTCATTCATTCCCTTCCCTCATAAGATTCTGAATGTTTCGCTCATGTTCTCCTTCTCCTTGGTATGCTTGTTTTTCAGCCTCTTCTTGTTGCACTGGAGTTTGAGCTTTTGACTCTTTTGGTAGACCACTTCTCATTTGTCCCCAATCAACTATTATGCTTCTGAAGATTTTTTTTTTTATTTGAAAAGTTTTATATAGCGCTACTAGACCCGGAGGTATCAGAACGCTTTACATGAGTTACAGCGAGTTAGAAGTTACATAGTTATATCACTTAAATCAAAGAGTCACAGGGGGAGGAGGATGCGGGGGGAGGGAATACACAATGGGAAAAACGAGGAAAACAATGACAGATGTCCGGCTGGGTAGGTGACGGCCGAGGGGGTGAAACCAGGGCCAGACTCCTCTATAGCTGAATATGACAGCTCCACCGGGCATCGGCCAAGGTTGCTCCTGTATCCAGGTGAGTGCAAACAGTTTTGAGGCACATGGGGCGTCGTAAGAGGTCCATCAGAAGTTCAGCGGACGTTATTCATGAGTTATATATAGTGCTGGCTAGACCCGTAGTATCAGAGCACTTTACATTAGGCTACACAATGTTACCGAGAATGAAAACAAATACATATTATGTCAAAAATTAAGCAACAAATTGGGAGAGGAAAGAAAGGTGAGACAAAGGACACCGGACCCCATTGAAGCCTACCCATTACAGTCTTTGGTCTACATATCTATGCTAGCTGTAACACTCGTCAGGCGCCCCAAAACTCCATGTCATGGTGTTTATTCTGCCAGACATACGTAGACATGATTACTTCAAGTTCAGGTTTGGTGATCTTTAATCCTCATTTCCTATCCCATTTCCAGTTTCAGCTTCTTTAGCATCCAGGCCAACTGTTCTGCCATGTTTTTTGCATCGTATCGTTTCTCATATCAACTCTATGTCTATTCTCAGTATCACCTCTCAATACACCTTTCATAAATTCTTTCTGCAATGAAACTAATGAGTACATTTAAATGCGTCAGACTGTGCATTGCCTCTCTTGTCAGTGCCAGTAGAAAGGGGTTTTACCAAGTTATAAAATGACTTTTAATTGCCCGTGTCCCTGGAAAGTTGACCACGTTATTTGCTAGTGTGGTCAATATGGTGTGCCCAAGATGGGGGTGCCATCGGTGACCACATATTATTATATTACTCTAGTATTATTAGATCTGCTTCTGGCACCTTGCTAAACACCTGCATTTCTTCTAAATGTGTTCTTTTCACCATTTCTTTTCGTCATTATCAGTCAGGAAGTTCCTACCTCAGTTAACTAACATGTTTAGTAGACCCTGTGGAGGTATCTAAATTGATTGATCAGCAACAAACAGAAATAGCCACGTTCCGATGGTACATAAGGACACCCAGCTAGCCTCTCTAAGCTAGACATCCTACATCACCATCCCATATGACTGCAGAGTGAGAAAAGAGTTGGGGGAATGGATGACCAAGGGCAGTATTCATATTTTGTTATTTCTACTACTGCAATGTAAAGGCGATTTGTACTGTTGATCCTTGTCTCCTGGTTGTGTTGCTGACAGCCTAATTGTAACATGCAAATGTAGATTTTGTTCCTGTTTGTTGCAGCTAGTTTTCGTTTCTTACTTTATTTTAGCAAATATATGATCCCTTTCATCGTGTTGTGTACACTGCATTCCGCCCTGCATAGTAAAAGCGAATACAAAAGATTAACTCCCACTATTTAAAATGAGAGTGCCAATAAAGAAGCAGTGGCGCGGTGCAGCCTGGTATGTTGTAAATACGTAATGCCCCTTTTCAGTTCTCAAAATTCTAAATAAAGATGATTCGTTTGCAGAAGCTGAATTAGCGCAGGACTCAAAATGAGCACTTGCATGAGCCGAGGAAACTGCCCAAGAGAATGTGCTTCAGAATTTATCAGCCAGAATTTATTCAGTGAGGAATTTTATTGTTTTAAGAATAATGCCAGAAAGCAAGGATGGAACAGGGTTCCCACACTGTCCTCGTTAAAACCAGAACACCATGCTGGATTGGATCAAAAGCAGACGTTCTGCTTCCTCGCAGTTTGTGCAGCCTCCATTTTCTTCCACAACAAATCTTTCAATTAATTAACAGCATTACTTAAACTAACACGAGAGAGAGTGCATAAACCATGTTGAGTGCATACCTTTGTATTAGCTACTGTGCTTTTCCCAATGTGCATACGAGCAAACTTGGTTAAAAAGTACTTTCCTTTCCAGCTGTACCAACATTGGGCCCCCTTTCATTGAGGTAAGTAGGCTTCTAGGCATTTTCACACATGCCTGCTATGTATATGCTGGATTTACACAGTTTTAACCCTTGGTTTGCACGCTCGTACAATTGGCATTGCCATTGCAACCAAAGAGTGTGGGGATTATGAAGGCTGCAGGAAGGCTGATCATTTTCTGTAGTTTCCACTCCTTGCCTTTCCCTAAGCCTCCTAACAGCAAGTCGAAGGCTGTTGAATGACTAAGGGTGGGATAATGGGATAGCCCTGTAATGTCAAAATGTGTGTGTGATGTCAGTGCCGCTGCCACTGGCAACTAATCCATGCGCCTAAAACTCTGCCAGAAAACAGACATCTGAAACGACAGCTGGAGACATCTGGAGTGTTATTGTGAATCCTCTCCATCTCTGCCAAGCGTATTAGTTCCTATTAGAAGATCTCTCACTGGGTTATCGGTCTTGTCTCTTGTCAACATCCATGAGCTAAGTTAAACCTGTCTTCAGGCTCCCCCATGGAGTCCTATTCCCCTTCTGTATGGCATTTTGGCCCTCATTTTCCTTCAAGGTCTGCTATACACCTGGAATACGTCTATCTTCCTCACCACTGTTCCTGATACCTTGAAAATTAGATTTACTGATGCCACTGGTAAAAAGCCTTCGATGGGGGCGCCAGGGAGCCTGGCAGCAAGATACCCACAGTTTAACAAGGCTCTGCCATCCGAGGACTCAAGAGGTCAAATGTTACTATCTATAGGGCATGGAGGCATTGGTAGAGTGACTGCCTGAGCTCCACGAAGTGGCAGGGAGCAGCGGAGATCGCCATCCGTGCTGAGGAGCATGTCTGTGAGGCAGGCGATGGAGAGCACATGTACTGGCTCTGGGGCCTTGCCGTGGCCGGTGCGGGGGCCTGGTGGCTAGCGTGCCCAGGGGCTGTGCGTGCCCTAATCTTTCCTGGACATCAAAACTACCATCACAGTACTCCCATTTGTACTCTGCGGTGACTCGGACCCCTCTGCTGCGTGCAGCCGCCTGGGCGGTGAATTCGGAGATGGCAGGCTGCAGAGCTACAGAGGTTGGACCCGATTGGGCCGTGTAGCAATGAATGCCCGCACAGGTGGTTTGGGGCAAGCAAGGGTGTGTGGCCGGTCAGGTTATGACTGACCCACTCAGATTTCTAGCTGTAATCAATCTCGCTAGAACATGTCCACTGACCCTGAGCCACATAGCACAGTTGAGGCAGATAGTGTAGCTCTGACCCCACTAGGCGTCACCCTTTGGCCCGAAGGACACATGCGGAAATTGAAAATGTGGCATGTATTCCTGAGTAACCAGACCCGCTGTGGTGCTTCGCACATGTATAATATTGGCAGTATAGTATCTATCTGTATGCTCAGCACCAGAATACTAGTTTAGTGACAGTTGCGCTCTACCAAATGCATTAAATAAAATAAATACTGTGCTGGCGTGGGAAAGACTGCGCAGGTGCCCTCGATTGAACTCTTTGCGTCAAATGCACCACTTGCTAAAGACTCTATGCTCCCTGCCTTAGAAGATGACGGTGCTTACCGCCCAATAAAACGACTACAGCTCCTTACACTAGGAGGCCTCTAGCCAGAGGATTGATTTATTACACTACAACAAATACTGAACAATATATCCCACAAACCGCTCTAGACGTCTTCCTATACTATAGAATGCATGCTGGAGTGCGTGAACTGCATAATGCATTCCCAGAGGCCCGTCTGACATTACATATTCTGGATAATTCTGGATACACTGATTACTTACTCATCCTCACATAATCTCATCTCTCGCCTATATGCAACTACGTAGAAGGCACCGGTGACGACTCTGAGGGTCGAGCCACTTGAGGGACAGAATTGGACTCCTCCTAGGCAACAGAAGAGTGGCACTAGTGCTGCGTACAGACCAGCACTTTCTTGCCAAATTATAGACCCGGCTAATACATGTCAAATGTTTACACAGAGCGAACCATATGCCAGCTCAGCTGTATAAAATGGGGCTATCAGAGGGCAGGCATTGTCAGAGATGTGTGACACCCATAACCACTTTCCTGCACCTGCCCTGGGACTGCCCCACAGTTGTCCAGTACTGGTCAGATGTATATCACGCCATCAAGTCAATAACAGATCCTAACCTTCAGTTCACCTCATTGGTGGCTCTCCTAGGCTACGTGAAAGATATTCCATCTGGGGTGCGACATCTAACTGCCATGCTGTTGCTCCTGGCCAAGCGTAGAGTTGCAATACACTGTGGGAGGCGTCCCATGCACCTTGGCTGCCGCACTGGTTAGGAGATGTTAAATATTGCCAGGAACAGTTTAATGCTTACTGGGAGCAAATGCCGGCCTTCCCGCGACTCAAGGACATTTGGTCTTGTTTGATTATGTATCTTGCCTCTCAAACAGAGGCTGCGGTGAGTGGGACTCCAGTCTCCCCATGAATAGATCCCCCACTTGGTGACCTGCCTGTACATGGCACAATTGCACTGAAGATTTGTATGTTGCTGTACATTATGTTGCTAACAGCCCAAGAACACCTTATGTGATATAATAATGCATTGTAGCACTTGTACCATGATTATGCTGCGTAAGCTTACCTTCTTTTCTGGGGGCGCTAGAGAGTCCACGGCAAGAAGGCTGCACTCTAGTGCAGATCTGCTAGCTGTAACTCAAAATTCATCAATAATCCTGTCATCCGACACGCATCAACCCTAAAACTGGAGGGCCTGGCATGCAAGGGGTTGCATACCCTAAAAAAGAGCAGTGTAGGGAGGTATGGAGCCCGAATAATCAACTCACGGGGGTAAACCACATGTGTAACCTATCGTGGCTAAAATGGCAGCAGAGTGAAGCACAGTGGTAAGTGGCCGTTCACTGAGCGCGACTCTCATTCTAGTGGGGGGCCTGAGACCCTGGCACTCTGACACCAACTACTCTGCTGCCCAAGCTTGGTGGCGAACATAACAGAGATCTAAGCGACTTGCGGTGTTGGTGTTGCTGTGAAGACGGTGTGGGCGGATTGGGAGTCTTTGAGGGGGAGAGGACCCGCGGCTGTTGTGCTGCAACTTGGAACGGTAGCTGAACATGGGCTGCACCTCCAGACCTGCAGGTACAAGGGTGTGGGCGAGTTCCCCCGGGGAGACTGAGTGGGCTGCACATGTAGTGAAATTCGGTCCACGGAGGCCGCCGCACAGGAGAGAGAGAAATGGGTCTGGGGTCCGCACATTTGATGGCACTGCTCGACAGTGGTTCACCAGGGCAGAGGCATACGTCGCATCGTGTTGAGGGCCAGGGCAGGGGGTTGTTTCTCATCCACGACTACGTAGTAGGGCTCTGACTCTCCCACTGCACGGCTCAATCCTGATAGTTGTTTGGAGTGCACTCACTGTGTGGTGTAGATTTTGGGCCCTAGTGTTAAACTGGGTCCCGTAACCGTGCTGACTAAACTGGGTCTACGTTTAAATGGAACTATTTATGGCACGTGCACTGCTTGAGTCTTTTGTGAATTCTCATGTAAATGTATTTGTTTTATTTGGGTGCTCCGTAGGAGGCGTCTGACGTCCTGAGGCGCTCAGCTGAACAAGAAAAATTTGTGTTACTAGTGGGACACTAGAAACATCCCTGCGGGCACACCTCACACTCCTCACTGTTGAATGAGGATTCTGATCCAAATGTTTATTCAATGTTTTTCAAACTTTTATTCAGCGATTTTTAGTTCATAAGTCTTTTTTATTCTTTGTCAAAATGAAGTTCTGTTATAATTCATTCATAATCAATTCATTTCATTTCACAATATGCGACTTTATTATTAATCCATCCATTGCATTTCGGGCATTTACAACATGCCCTTCATCAGGGAACAATACTATAAAGAAAGAAAGTATAAAAGAATATCAAAAACAAAACATAATACGATCTGGTCGCTGTACATATCTTTAAATGTTGTAGTGAGACTTAGCGTCTCCCATTATAGGCAAACACTGTGTTGTAAAAAGTCACTAATATCAAACTGTCCGTAAAAAGGTCGAGGACGTGAATTGTATCTGTCACCACTGTTACCTTATATACCAAGTGCAATTCAAATACATAAAAGTGGCTATATAGCCCACTCACATGTCAGTTCTGCCGCATCTGTATGTTTACGTCTATTGAGTAACAAACCGTGCAAAATTAAACATAATAACCGCGTTACCAAAACGTTAAAGGGGCTAGGTTTTGCTGATGGCAATTATGTATCCACCACGTTATACTAACCGCTATAGACGCTAAGACGCCACTAACCTGTATTCCGCTCGCTCATGTAGAGCTTATTTGAGTGTAGAAACCAAGTTTTCCAAACCTCTCCCTAGCAGCCATCCTAGTTTTATGTCAAGTCACCCTCATTGGTCTAAGTTCCGATCACATGATGAAAAAAATAAAAAACATACTAATCATTCGAACTTCTTCGAACATCAAATGTGAATGCCCTTATCTCTATGATATATTTCATCATAATTACACAAATTCCAATTCAACTGTGGTACATTTCGGAAATTGTCTAACAAAAATAAATACTAGAACGAAAAACGGCAAATGAGGGACGCGAACCCCGTGGTATCAAAAACATGTATCTCGAACCTCTTATCAAGTGAGCTGTGATCAAAGATATTAGAGACTGAGTACAGATCGTATATGGAACATAATCATAACAATAATTAACTGAAGCGCAAGAGTCAATTGTTAGCACCAAGGTGTGTTAATCTTTTCATAAGTAACATGATAGTTCTATGCGGTCATTAAGCCCGTTTGGCTTTTGAGTACATAATTTCTGCATCCAAAAGTTTTCTCTTTGCAGGAGATATTTCGTATTGTCTCTTCCCTCTTTTTTGATCATCGTTTCCAATACAATGAATTGTAACTGTGAGATGTTGTGTTGCGCCTCCACAAAATGCGCTGCTATTGTAGATTTCATGTTTTTTGTTCGGATATTAGACTTATGTTCAATAAGTCTAGTCTTTATACGTCTTCCCGTCTTTTCAACATACATTTTACCACAAGGACATTTTAGTGCATAGATTACATTCGTAGAGTCACATGTGGCATTAGTTCTGAGTTTGATTTCATGGCCTTTCATAGGGTGGTTGATTTTGTTGCCCTTGATGATACTATTGCAGTTCCCGCAATTTAAACAAGGTTTTGTTCCTCTGAATATTCTTCCTTTGAAGGTTTTTCACCTATATTGCGAGCTCTGTTGTATGCAAATAGCGGAACTCTTTCAATGATTCCATTGAAAATCGGGTTCAAGATTTAGAACTGGCCAGTGTCTCATTATGGTTTTTTTGAAACGTTCACTTGATGTTGAAAATTTTGAAACTGCAACAATTCTTGTTTCTTCAGTCTTTTTTTTGGTTTTTAGTAGTTCACTAATTTGAATTGAGTTTACTCGTTCTTTTGATTCCTCAATAATATGATCCGCATAACCTCTTTTTGAAAATCTCATTGCCATTTCATCTAGTCTGAGTTGTAATTTAGATTCATCTGAAGTGATCCTTTTAACTCTAGCCATTTGAGAGAACGGTAGATGTTTTTTTAAACTTTGATTATGAAAGCTTTGAAAGTGTAACATGTTGTTTCTATCCGTGTTTTTCTTGAAAATATCAGTTTCAAAACCCTCGCTGGTAAATGAGATTTTTACATCCAAAAATGTAACCTCTGTTTCCGAAATGTCCCATGTTATTTGTATGCGTTCATCAGCTTTATTGAATTCAATGAGTTTTACCAGCAGATTCTCTTTTGAATTTTTCCATATGATGAGTATATCATCTATATATCTTATAAAGAGTTTCAAATTTTCTTGCCATTCTGCTTTTGAGAAAATGTGTGTCTCTTCATATTCCTGCATGAATATATTCGCGTATACAGGTGCCGCTGAATTACCCATAGCAGTTCCAACCATTTGTTGATACCAGTCATCTTTATACCGGAAGTAGCTTTGGTACAGCGTAAACAACATCAATTCCATAAGGAACATTTGGAAGGGTGGATCTAAATCTGAGTTGAGTAAGGCTTTTTCAATCGCTTCAATTCCTAAAATATGCGGTATTGATGTGTAAAGTGACCGTACATCCGCGGTGCACAAGATCAGTTTTTCGCCTGGTTCTATGGAGACTACTTCCAATGTTAGTAACAAATCCGTGGTGTCTTTGACTTACGTTTTCATATTTTTGACTATTGGCTGTAGATATCTATCAAGTAATTGACCAACTGATCATGCAGACTCCCACACGTGGAGACAATTGGGCGTAGAGGTGGATTCCACAAGTCTTTATGGATTTTTGGTGTCATGTAAAGTACAAGACTCCTCGGATTGCTTTTTATTAGAAAGTTTTTAGTTTTGTCATTAATTGTTCCCATTTCGTACGCTTTCTCAATTATCTCTTTTAAGATTCTCATATATTCCATCGTTGGATTGTTATCCAACTTCATGTATGAATTTCTGTCCGATATTTGTTCTTGAACTTTTTCTTCATACATTTTGGTATCCATAATGACTAACGCGCCACCTTTATCTGCTTTTGTGCATACAATCTCCTCATTAGCCGCTAGTTTTCTTAGAGTGTCCAAGTCTTTTTGTGTGATGTTTATTTGGTACGAGTCCCATATTTAAACTTTGACAGATCTTGTTTTATGAGTTTTTCAAACAGATCCAAAGTCTTATGGCTAACAGGTGCTTGAAAAGTACTAGTTGTTCTCAAACCCAACAACTGATCTGGTGCTTCGGTGTCACTTTTTGGTAGAACATTCTCAAAGAAGTGTCTTAATCTGAGTTTCCGCATAAGTTTAAAGAAGCTTACTTCCAGTTCCAAAGCATCAGTAGTGGTGGTTGGTACGAATGATGTCCCTCTTTGTAAGAGATCCCTTTCATATGTGCTTAGTTCATATCCGCTGATGTTGATTACTAATTGTTCTGTACTACTTTCTTCTTCGGTTCCTTGTCCTTTTTGAGCATGGTTGTGCTCCTGGTGTTCGGTGCTTCTCTGTCCTTCTCTTTTTCTTTTGCCTTTTCCCCGCCTGGGTCTCCTTTTTGGGCCTGGCCTTGATCTAAAAAAGGAGTTTTCTCTGAGGTTGCACTGGTGGTTGGTTGCTCATTTTGCGAAGTGTCTCGAGTGTCTGTAGATGGTTGGGTTCTTCGTGGTCTTGATGAAGTTTCACTCCCGGAAGATGATGTGTCCGTATGTTGAGAATATGGACGATTTCTTCTTTTTTGGACATAGATTTCGACCCAGGTATAAACCTTCCCAAGTTTATAATCAAGAGTATCTCTCTTGTATTTTTGTATCTTTCTATCGTTGATGTCTTTCGAATGTCTGTCTATTTGGTCTTTAATATCTTCTAGTGTTTTTGATAATTCATCTTCTGTCATCATATTAGCCAACTCTGTTGATACCTCTGCAATTTCCTTAGAAAGTTCCTCGAGAATTCCTGATAATTCTTCCACAGTCAAAAGAATGAGGTCTAAAGAACATTTATTTAAAATTGCAAACCATTTGTCCTGAAAAGGCTTTGAATTTTTGCACAATGATGGTTTTAGGGCAATTCTTAGGCCACGTGGTATACGTAATGATCGATGATATTTTACTAGAGTACTAACATGTAGTTGTTGATTGATGCGTCTCTTTGAAAGATATAGTAGTTGTTTAACACTTTGTTCCTTGGTGCGGCTTGTAGACTCTTGTGCAATTTCTTCCCTAATGAGAGAATATATGCGACTCACTTCATCCTCCTTGTAGGCGAAAGTGTCTGCCCTCGCTTCAGTGCTTTTCGAAATTTCGTCATAATTACTCATGTTTGTCCTTGTGATTTGCTATGTTTTATTTGCGTGCTACTTGCCTCCGGGATGAGAAAAAACGTTTAAATGGAACCATTTATGGCACGTGCACTGCTTGAGTCTTTTGTGAATTCTCATGTAAATGTATTTGTTTTATTTGGGTGCTCCGTAGGACGCGCCTGACGTCCTGAGGCGCTTAGTTGAACAAGAAAAATTTGTGTTACTAGTGGGACACTAGAAACATCCCTGCGGGCACACCTCACACTCCTCACTGTTGAATGAGGATTCTGATCCAAATGTTTATTCAATGTTTTTCAAACTTTTATTCAGTGATTTTTAGTTCATAAGTGTTTTTTATTCTTTGTGAAAATTAAGTTCTGTTATAATTCATTCATAATCAATTCATTTCATTTCACAATATGCAACATTATTATTAATCCATCCAATGCATTTCGGGCATTTACAACATGCCCGAAATGCATTGGATGGATTAATCTGACAGATACAATTCACGACCTCGACCTTTTTACGGACAGTTTGATATTAGTGACTTTTTACAACACAGTGTTTGCCTATAATGGGAGACGCTAAGTCTCACTACAACATTTAAAGATATGTACAGCGAACAGATCGTATTATGTTTTGGTTTTGATATTCTTTTACACTTTCTTTCTTTGTAGTATTGTTCCCTGATGAAGGGCATGTTGTAAATGCCCGAAATGCATTGGATGGATTAATAATAATGTTGCATATTTTGAAATGAAATGAATTGATTATGAATGAATTATAACAGAACTTCATTTTGACAAAGAATAAAGAAGACTTATGAACTAAAAATCACTGAATAAAAGATTAAAAAACATTGAATAAACATTTGGATCAGAATCCTCATTCAACAGTGAGGAGTGAGAGGTGTGCCCGCAGGGATGTTTCTAGTGTCCCACTAGTAACACAAATTTTTCTTGTTAAACTGGGTCTACAACACCTTTAAACCCTGGAGAATGTGAGATTTGGAGCAGGGAATGTGAATATAGGTGGATGATGAAGCATGGCCTCCTCAGATGTAGGGATAGTGGGCTATAAAAAGTGTTTCTGCATAATGACAACTACGCCAAAGTTAGATGGCGTCCAATGGGTGAACTTACTGAGGCAATCCCGGTAAAAAGGGGCGTTAGCTAGGATTGTGTGCTGGCGCCCGCCCTATTCTCAGAATACCTACTGGGTTGTCCGCATGACTCGTCAAAGTTAGGTGGGGTGCCAGTACCAGCTCTTTTAGTTGCGGACAACATTATTTCAATATCCCAAACCCCAAAGGGCTTATAATGTTTATTAGATTCTTTTTGTGTTTATTGCGACTCCAAGGGCCTAGAAATAAATTCTAGCAAAACAAAACATATGGCAGTTAACTCACATAAATCGTTTACAAAGAATATAACTGTCCAAAATCAGAAGCTAGAATATGTGCAGAACTTTAATTATCTAGGCATAACACTTGACACCAAAATGACCTGGCAACTGCAACTGGAGAAAAGTAAGACCATTTTGCTTGAAAATTCTCTACCAATACTACAAAAAACACGAGAGCAGTCGTACTAAGGCAGTATCCCCCGCACTCGAGGTATATAAATATAGGGCAGAATCGGCATCCCTTTATGGGGCGAAACTATGGGGGCCTTCATGTAGGAATACCTTTGCGGGAGAAGACAATAAATATTTTAGGAAGTTGTTACGTCTCCCTGTGCGCACACCTGTAATTCCTATTGTTATGAACTTAAATACTGAACGTATTGATCACCAAGCCATATTAAGATCATTATTGTTCTGGGTGCGACTGTGGTCATAACCAAACTAGTTCACTATAAAGAAGGGCTATAAGAAATCCTAATTTTTGACCAAGGTCCCAGCCTTCAGTGGACTAAGCATGTTTACTCTTGGTTTTGCAAACTTGGGTTGAAGCACTTTTGTGAAGAACCCACCCTATTGACATTAGCTTCTTAGAAAATATTAAAAACTACCTTTTGGGCGTATATTCAAAATAGTGTGTCTCACAACCCAGTCACTGGTAGAAAAACGGGCCAGTTTCTTTTTATGAAACCAACCCCGGCCTTTGAGTAATTTCTGGATAAAGTGCAGCCCCATTTGGCAAAATCCCTATATATGAAATTTCGTTATGGTGTTCTGCAAAGTAACTTGAACACATCGAAATGGGGCCGAAAAGCAGATGAGAGTAATACGGAGTGCTGTGCACTATGCCAACTCGATACACAAGAAAATGACCTTCACTTACTATTCTTTTGCCCTGCCTATGCTATGTCCAGGAAAAAATGGATCAAACATAAGAAAATGACCTTCACTTACTATTCTTTTGCCCTGCCTATGCTATGCCCAGGAAAAAAAATGGATCAAACCTGTCTGTAGAAACCTGGGCACTAGGTCTTGTTTTGAGGCAGAAAGAATATTGAAAACTGTCACTTGCCAGAAAAATGTTTTTAGTGTCAATAAATATTTGTTTGCCGTGGGCATAATAGGAGGGAAAAAAGGTTTGAAATTTTAGCAGTCTGAAACACATGGGTAATCTTGAATTTTGTTGTTTATCAATTCCGCATTTGCACTTTTGAAATTTTTGAGAGACCAGGTAGAATGTATTGTTCAGCATACTCTGCTTTGTACAGAGTACCCCTCCAGCACCCTAAAGCACTTGCACTTTTGTCATTGTTCAGACCTATTTGGGCAAGTTGCACTTATCATATGTATATATATTCCCCTCCCGCCTTCGGTTCTTCTCAACCCTATCTGGACTTTATATTCTCCTCAAGCGCTTCAGATATATTAAACTAAACCTAGCATTTTTAACCTGTCAGACAGATTGCCGGACCTTCTCTTTTAAACATTTTATATTTAAATTGTGATCCTTTAGCATTTACATATTGTCTAAAGCGGTACCTGTGGAATGTTTCATTCTTTTTAAATTGTGTTTTACTAATCAATGTGTATGAATTGTTATTATGTATCTTTTATGGTTTCAATTAAACCAAAATAAAGACTATTGAATTGAAGTGTTTCTAGCTACTTCCATAGGAGTGGTGACCTGGGATACCTTGCTCATCAATACTCACCCCTGTTGCGATATGTGCCCTGATGCAAAGATAGGGAAAGCTTTTTAGAAATCAAAACCTTTTCACATTTGAGTCTTTGTGCACCACCAAGTCTCAGCCCTATTCCCTCTTGGATCCAGAGCATGATCCTCAGCATCAGGGTGCATCCATGCTCAAGAACACTTTAATAGCCATGCAGCAGAGTCTACAATCCTTAGATGGCAAAACTGATACCCTCAATATACGCATGGATGATATGGTGACCAAATTAGACAAGCAGACAGTACACATAACGACGACAGTGCAGCGCCTTTCGACTGCTGAATATGACTTACAGTCAGTGCTCACGACATGTTTAAACATGGAACAGGTGCTGGCGCTTCATACCGGCCAAAAATAAACATCTGGAGGCATGTTCCCGCTAGAAGAACCGGTGTATTACCGGTGTGCCGGAATACACCAACACTGGCAATTTGAAGCATCTTGTGGAATACATGCTTTGCGAAATATTTGGTACAGAGAACTTGTCAACCGTGTTGGTAGTGGAAAGAGCGCACGTCCCTCATGAATAGACCACCTCCGGGGATTATCATGTTGTTTCCTAACACCCATGCCTTCCTTACTCCCAATGATGTTGCCTTTAGGAGATCTATTTTTAGCTGATAGAGTTTCAGTGTGGTTGCTAGATCAGTACTACCCAATGTGGCACTTCCTGGGATAAGAGATTTGAAAATCCGAGAGACAGGTTATGGAGAGATTCGGGGGGAACAGCCCTCTCTTCTGGGGCTTCTTCACTTTACCCTAACCATAACATTACTCGATCTCAATTGTAACTATTAAGAACATTTACCTCTGCTGTGCCTGGACCATAATACTACTGTACTCCGACTGACTGACCACATACTCCCTGTTACTTCTTTTGATAGAGTGATTGACTGGCCAATTGATTTACTTATTAAGCACAAAATTACCGGAAGGAGTCCTCAGAATACAGAGCGCACGTACAACCCAATTGCAGTGAGGTTGAACATATATATATATATATATATATATATATATATATATATATATATATATATATATATATATATTTGTTGCGTACTGTGTTAAGTAATTAGTGAGAGATTACATGGAAGCCTGTTCCAATGCTTGGCTGAGAGATGAAAAAACTTCAAGGAATGTTTAGCCTATAGAGGACAGCAAACCAAAGTCGCTGTGAGAGAACCTTCAGGACAGATATTTAGGCCCAGTAGCATAGATAGCCCTAGGGGTCATGCACAGGTTTTTGAACCGAATTCTTTTGCCCACTGGCAGCCAGCCCAGTGTTCTTAGGTAGCCAGTCATGTTTTATATTTTGGTGGTACAAAAAAAGACGAGCAGCAGAGTTCTGTGCCATCTGAATATGGTTATTGAGGTATATTTTAAGGACGTATAGGGCATTCCCCAATAGTACAGATATTACCTCCTGGATTACCAGTCCTAGCTAGGGCATTATTTTCATGAGAGTAAAATAGAACAGGCAGAATGAACTGTTAATTAAGGCACAGAAGATGGAGAGTCGAACCAACTTCCCACGTTGAAAATGTTTCCCCCTGAAATGGTCGTGGTGTACAATTCAGATTGGGATACTCTGCTTCATGAATTATCTCAGAACACTTCAAAAATGGCATTCCGCCCTGCTAGACATGGACTGATCGCATATTCCAAATTTCGGCTTATATACTAATCTTAACTGGTGCCCCTCCTTGTGTCGAAGGAAGCAACTATCCCGACACATAATCCTTCTCATGTCTCCTGGCGCCTCTTTGAATATGACTCATTACAGCAGAGCCTGGAGGTTTAGGGGGTTAAGTAAGGGCTGTTCGTTCATGAGCAATAGGCCTTGTTTTGTCTCTGTTTGATCCTTACCATACCAATACTTTTTGATCAACATGACATCTATGAATAATGACTTCTAAACATCTGCATGGGCTAATGTTGATTATGTGTAACTGCTGGCAACTGAAATTTTCAGTAAGTTCTGCTTTTCGCTACTATTGCATGTGAACAATTAAACATTTCTACTTCTGAAAAAAATTACAGATTTTCCACATGTTAACATCAAACGGACTATATAAGCTAATGCTGTCTATAACCAACTGGTGCGGGCGATCTCCTGAGTTATCTATTTTATATTTCTTGTGTCCCACCATTAGAAAATAATTGCAAGATGGTCAGATCCTAATAATGGTACTGGCTGTTGAACTTTCAGTGACTGATCGTTATTCACGACTAAATTGAGATAGTGGCTTGCTACATACATAGGGAAGAAGACTTGTAGTTTAGTGCTAAAAATGTGTCTAAAAGTGTTTGTGCATGGAATTGTAATTGTATTTATATAGCACTTACTACCCCAGACGAGACGTTGAAGCACATTTCAGCAAGTAGCACGCTACTGTGGAACCCAAAGGCGGACTAGTGGTGTATTAGTGGAGGGAAATATAAATTATTGGGAGTGTTTAGAGTAGTAGAAATGCGAGTCTGTTAGTTGGATGGATAGAGGAGGGAAGAGTTTGGAAAGGATTTTTTTGGGAGTTCATTGTAGTAAAAGAGGTTTAGGATGAGTCAGAGAGCCTGTCAGTTGGATGAATAGGATAAAGGATGGATAGACGATGGAAGAGTTTGGAAAGGATTAACCAGCTTTGCTGCAAATGCTTGATACATTCAATGACATTGTTTTTCACACTTAAAATGCCTACTTCCGCTGCCACACAAGTCCAAGCCCAGTGACTGCCCAAATACTAGGATTAAAGGAGGGCAGCCATGATTCCAACAGATATGACAAGCCTGTTGGAATGCATTTGGGGTAACTTTGTTAAGAAAAGGCAGACAAACATACACAAAGGCTGTATCGTGTGGATTGTGAACTGTGGAAGGAAACACACAAGTGGTACAGTAAAGCCCTCAAGCCACAGCCATCCCTGCACAACTTGAAACATTTGCATACACACTTCCTTGATACTGAGTCTCATCTCCATATATTTCACATTTCACTGGCGTTCATAGCCACCCCTGAACATCAGTACATTAAATCTGCAATTAGACTATCGTGAATTTGGTCTATGAATGTTTAATTGTGGTTGGGTCGACAATTATTCCCAGAGTAATATACATGACAATTCATGACAATTTCATTAGACGTTAATACTGATGTGTTACCACATTAACTCGTGCATTTATTCATCCAGTTCCATATTTGTACTTTGTTGTTAATTTTGTGTAGTCCAAACTCAAATAGGCATTGGCAAAGACAATAGGCATGGCATTGGCCGCCAGCCCTATGGCATTTTTGTTTTGTTTTGTCATGGTTTTTACAAAATGTTATTGTTCGGAAAGCTCATCGATGTAAAAAAAAATATTGGCTAAAGGTAAAAATGTTTTTCGGTCTCAAAAAAACACCCATATTCATAGTACTCCCTAGCACTGAAGGGAACTACTTTGTGTGTGGATGCGCTGCTTGTGAAAGGACAGCATGTTGTAATTCGTAGTGAAGTCAGCCAATGGCTGAAGTGGGTTGACGCATTGTCCCTTCACACATGCTGGAGTGGGTGAAAGAAAAGGGAAGAAAAATGTGAATGACACAAAGAGAAAGAAAGAAAGATGGAAGGCAAAAAAAAACAAGTCAAGAAAGAAGAAATGAAAAAAGTAGGCAGGGAAGCAAGAAAGAAGGAAGTGACGAATGCAGGAAAGCAAGAAAGAAGGATGAACAGAAAAGCAGAGAAGGAAAAGGGAAGAAAGAAAGAAGGAATGAAACAACAAAGTAGGACAGAGAGAGAAAAGAAAGAACTAAGGAATAACATAATGTAAAACAGTTTCAAGTGGACACAATCTGGTATGCTGCATTGAATGGAGACAGGTACTGATAAAGCTGGACACATCAGGCTCAAAACACAAGACCAACATTGAAAGCAATCACTCAAAGTGAGGTTAATCAGTGGCTTAAGTAGATTGAGCCATTGCCTCATGTTATATGCTGTAGTGGGTGGAAGCAAAATGTGAATGAAATAACAGCAGACGCAAAACAGCACTGTTTTGTCTAACATGCCCATCAGCTTAAGACATCACGATACATAAACATGACACATGCGAGTAAACATTGCACTGTAACACGTGACAGTCTTGGTAGTACTACACATAATCAGAAGATGAATTAACTGGAATACAAAATGCTTGGGAGAATCCACCTTTCTCTTCCGTACCCATGCTGAATGTTATGAGTACAGCAACTACTTATTGTAAATGGATAATTAAAATATAAATGTTTCAAAAACGCAGAGAGCATTCTGCAGTTGTGCAATATATCACATTACAAGAACAGCTCATCTTTTCCACAAAGCCAGTCACGCCATTGGCACTTCAACACAAGCACTAGCAAAGCATGACTGAAAGTTTTTTTTTTAAAAAAGCAATATGATACACTCAGCTCTAGTCACGTCATAGTGCCTTTATTTTAATTAGCATTGTGTATTGGCCAGCTCTGGTAGCGTCAGAGCTCTTTTCTTATTGTGGCAGGGTTGCATAATTGCCAAATGATACAGGTCCATGCATGATATGCCGCTCCAGACCAGGTACCTTCCTCTGAATTCTGGGACATACAGTCCAGCATTTATAACAAAATAAACACTACTGCAAGTTCCAGAACTCAAAGAAAAAACTGGACTGTACACAAAAACTTGGCAACCTTGGCAGGGCTGGGGTGGGAAGGCGGATAGGCACCAGGGAGTGAGGGAGGGCTGAGAGTGCTGAGAGTGGGAGGGAGCAAGTCAATGGCAGCTAGTCAGCACGGACAAGGTAAGGAGGGTGGGGGCATGGATACGCACAAGGAAGAAACATAGGGTTGGAGGAGTACAGGAAAAAGACATTCTCTGTAGAGTGCTTAAACACAAAGAAGCACATGTGGGAGTCGGCTTTTAAACACATGCACTCATAGAGTGCTTCAGCAAAAAGAAAAGAGTAACCCCCAAACGTGAGCAGTGGAAGGACACACATACCTGGGCCTAATCTAGGGCTCTGAGCCTACTATAAGTTAACCGGATGTCTCGGAAGTGGTATGCCAGGCCAGACCTAAAAATGAGCAGGTGTGTGAGTTTGTGCCAGTGAAAGTACTTGTGCTCGATCAAAAGACTGACCACAACTACAAGCCATGTGAGAGGGTGTGCACGGCACTACTGTGTTTTATACATTGCTAAATTAAATACTTTACTTTCTTTCATTTTTTACCCACACCCTAAAATAGAAGGACTACTTACTATGTGTGTATGGAGACCAATCACTATGAAAAGCTTGCCTACTTTGGATTTTACTCTGACTTCAGTACATTTGTAGTGGTGTGGTTGGTTATGTGCAGATTGTATTTGTGTGTGTGACCGTATGTGTGTTTGAGTGTGTGTGCGCGTGTGTGTGTGTGGTGGGGAGACCAAAGACTAGAAAAACATACTCTCTTATCTATTTCACCTGGTCCTCAGTGCATTTGTAGTGGTGTTGTTGGTTGTAGACAGATTCTGTGTGTGTTTGTTATGTGCAGACCACGCACTATAAAAAGCTACCAAGCTCTACATTCTACTGAGTCCTCTGGAGTTTTGTAGTGATATGGTTGGTTATGTTCAGACGGTGTTCTGTGCGTGCATGTGTATGCATATGCAGAGGGGGAGACATCTTGCTTTCGGCAGGGAGGGCATTCAAGAGGGGAGGCTCACAAGGCATGAGACCCCCTGGCTCTGCTGCTTTCACCTGTGGAAGGGTTGCAGGTGGGTCTACAATTCACAGGAGGGGGCCCTGCCAACAGCGTCAGTCAGGAGCTGAGTGAGGACTGATGTTCCAGGCTGTATTTGGCGCTCATTGATCCCGGCTTCTGCCTGGTGTCAGTCACAGATGGAACCTCATCATAGAAACCTCACCAGACAGGCCCTCCTGCAGGGGAGGCTGGAAAATAAGAGTGCATTTGGTTGTGCAATCATTGCATTAATTGCAGGAGACCAGAAGAACGAGTATCAGATGTTCATTCTCTACCCTGATTGTCCCCTAGGTGAGGCCTTTAAAAGTAACCCTGGATGAGACAGGTCGTAGGCAAGAAGTTCATGGAAAACAAAAAACGCCCCAATGTTTTGTGTGCCTCAGAGCAAAACTTGAGACACTGAGGGAATAGTCTTGTTATTAACATGGAGTTTGAAATCTCTTAAGACTATGAAGTTTGTATAACGAGTGCAGTAGTATTGCTCAGGGAGATGGTGAATAAGGTTGCTGGCCATGGAGGTCTGTGAATCAAGGCACCTTAAAATAAAGCATTTTATGAGGTTTTAATACAAAAGTCCAGAACTTCAGCATCCATTAGCCCAGAGAGTGGGAAAACAGTGCACTGAAATGTGTCTGAGTAGATAATAGTGAGGCTGCCACCCCTTTTTCCAATTTGGTCCATGTGCGTGATGGCGTACCCATGTGGACCTGCCATCGCTATATCAGGGTTTGAAGATTCATTAATTCAGGTTTCTGTTAGGAATAGAATATCTGCTCTCTTATCGGTTAGCAGGTCAACTATATCCGAAGGAAGGGACTGTGCATTAATGTGGTATCCGGTGAAACTGTCAGATCACTTAGTGTGATCTCTTGTCATGTGTTTCTAGCATTTCCCCTTGTCGTTTTCCCTATGTTAGCCTAACTGTGCACGTTGTAGGCTGCTTTTATTTTGCACACATTACTAAATAATACACTTGCCTTTGTGCCACATTATATTTTCACACAGAACCTGTATATGTTTTCGAATTTTGTTCCTTTCCTGGGATTTGGTCTGAACCCACTAGCCAAGGTCAAACAGCAGTGCCCCTTGTTAATCTCTCTGGTCAGACACTAGCACCTAGACAGAAAACGAGAATGCAGCTGCTGTTTGTGAGCATACATATCTTGTCATATAACTGAGGACAGGGGTTCTAATAAAGCACGCACTGAGCAAAGGTCCTGAGGCAAGAGTTCTGCATCAGCCGAGATGCAGAGCATCCATCTATGTATGCTAAGGTATGGGGTCTGCCACTGATCCCTGAAATCCATAATATATATAATCATTTAGCTTCAGTAGGAAGGGGGGTTTCATGACAGGGCTTTTTATGGTATATGGTTTATTAACCATGCTAATGATATTTTTAATATGCATTTGTTGTATAATTGTGGCACAAATGCTGCATTTTAAAGCATGATAGTGTAAATAAATATTATAAACTGCCTTTGTGTCTCTTGTGGACAAGTATGATTGAGAGAGTGAAAGGGTGTGTCCTGTTACTGTGATCCCTGAGAGGACCAGGAGTGTGTCCTGGGGTGCCAACTCACTTGTTTCTCTGGAAAGGTTAGGAGGGCAAGTGAGGCAGTATAGCTAACCGGTCTTGGGCTCATAAATAATGAGGTGGTATGTTGACTCATTCCCTAGATGCTTATGGTCCCAAGCATAGTTCTGTTTCTGAACAGAATCCCTGCAACACTCTTAATGTTAGTGAGCACTTTTACCCTTGATGTAACCCATTTTAGCTGACTTGATGGCAGCCATAACCAGCTGGTGACATTTCATGCAAAATACAGCACCAGATAAAAGTTCTACCTGGATTTCAGATTTACATCGCTACTCGTGTTCTTCGGAGGCGTAGACAAGTTTTGTCAAAGATTTTTGGGAGAAATAAGCAACATGGCTGGCGTTGGCCATGGAACAGATGCAATGGGTTTTGACTGGCAGTGATCTTCTTCATTGATTTTGGCAAAGAAAAATAAAATGTAACAATTGTCCTGCAGCAGGCACATTGTACTAGTGGGCCAGTATGCTACTGGTAAAATAAATTGCAAAACAAACAAAGTGACGTCAGGGGGATTTGGTAACTCCGCTCAAATATTAGTCTCCTAATAGGAGAATATTAGATGCTGAAAGGTGCAAAAGATGTAAAGAGGTTGACCAGTTGTTGGCCCTTGACCGTCTCAAAGTAATGAAGTTGGGCTGTCCAAGACCTAAACAAGGAGAAGATGCGGGATTAAACACTTGTGTCCCTATTCTCGAATGTAAATCTCCAAGCCGAGCGCTCCGCAAATGGTATTCACCATTTCCAGGTTAAAATATCAGCCTAGTAGTTGGATTTAGGAATCTCTTGATGATGGGAAAAAAGTGTTTTTGCTCATAATGGATAATGGGTCTCATGGCAAACAAAAACGTATATCAATATACAAATCTGAGTTTCACAAAGTGGAATCCTGATATTGTTTTAACTCAATCTCCTTGTTTTTATAGATGCCATAGTCTAACATACCTCAGTTTACGATACTGCGAGAACGTAACGGACTCTGGGATTGAACTTCTAGGAAATATGGACTCTTTAATATCAATTGATCTCTCTGGGACCAGTATATCTGACCAGGTAACAACACTTCGAAGATGATTATCATTGTGGTTGACTCTGCAATTCCGTATTCTGATCAATGAGCTATTTCCTTGTTTTATTTATTTTAATGTGAACCAATCATTTCTAATCATTAAAGTGTAAGGCCTACCGGCTCCGATTCATAGTGAAGTACACATTTCTGTAAGTAAAGTTTGGTGAAGGAAAGGGATCTGAAATAGAGGTGGTGGTGTTGACTGATGTCAAAGGATCTGCAGTTTTAAAGTGACAAAGTAGGGGCACAAAAATGTGTAGATGGGGCATAAAGCACATTTTTCTCTTGGTTGGCAGTGTCCTTGTTTATGTAGTGCCTAATTTAGCATACTGATGGTTTATGTTAAGTTGGAAACTCGGAGGGATTCATGGAACATCTTGAGATATTTTCCAGTCCCTGTTTCGCTCGTAGTTGCTAAATTTAAGACTGAATTGTGACCACACAAAACTCACACTGAGCAAAGCAACTAAGTTAACATTGTGGTATCCAGTCTGCGGCTTGGAAGCGTCAGTAGCCCGCAGGAAGGGCCAGATGATCATGCAGCTCATAAACCTTCCCTCAATAACATCTGTGCTCCATTATTGAAAGATGGCATATGGCCACAGTAGTAGTGAGCAGTGATGGATACACAACATTTTCAGCAGTTTAGAACTCTTAAAAGAACCTTGATTACTTCTATGTCTAAAAAACCGTTATAAAGGTTTAGGCGTCTGATGTGACCCACTTCTAGATTGCTAGAGCCACACCAACTCACCTACTTGTGTCAAAAGCACCCTTGTAACTTGAATATAAACGATCAGAACCTGGGCTCTCAAAACCCACTTAATCTATTGCCGTTTATCGCTTCAGAAGACAGAAGTCACGGTGGTACCCTCTGTATACTGTTTCCTTAAATGGGGCAGGGGAAAGTCGTGAGTATTCCGTTGATCCCTGGTTGGGGCGCCTACAAGCTGCACTGGGTCGCTGAATATTTGCAGGCCTACCTGGGGAAGGTCTATTCAGTCCATAGAGTCTTGTACAACACCGAGTGAACTCATGTTGTGCAGCTAAACCACAAACGTTTACACTGCAATGCTGCCATGCTATTATCCAGACACTATCTCCTTTCTACGTTTGCTTGTTGGTTCACCAAGAGGAAAACAATCATATATTCATTGTTGAATCTGGAGGCGCTCTGGTGATACAGTATTGAGGCACTGTAAGGACTTGTACGTCGGAATATCAAACCATAGGTTTCTTGTGGGATGCCTATCCTGTTGCACTGTGCCATTGCGATGTCACATTTATTGGAATACTAGGCATGGTTTCCTTGTTGATGGGTGTCTGTCCTGTTGTATTGTGACACTCTGCTACCTTCTGAAGTGGAATATCGATAATGGTATTGATGTTGGATGCCTGCCCTATTGCTAGTGCTGCCACCATGCTAGTGGTATCTTCTTTGACCTATCAGCCATAACAGTCCTAGCCCAGTCATTCGAAAGGCGCTACAATGTCGTACTAATGGCAGTCCTGTTGTGCTGTAACACTCTCACACCTTCTTCGATAGACTATCAAGCATGGGTTCTCTGTTGCTGTATACCTGTCCTATTATATAGTGCCACCTTAGTGCCTTTTCGCTGCATTATGAAGCATGTATTTCTTGTTGTTGTACGTCTGTTCCCTTGTTCTTCGGCACTGCACATCTTCTTCAGTGGAATGTCAAGCGCGGGTTACTTCTTGTTGGCTGCCAGTTCTGTTGTTTTGTTGCACTGCGGTGCTTTCTTTAGTAGATTATCAAGCATTCATTCCTTGCTGTGGTGTGTATCCTGTTGTGGTATTGAGCTGCCCTCTTCAGTAGAATATAACGCATGGGTTTCTTGTTGTTTTTTTGTTATCTGTCACACTGTGGTCTCAAATGCTATTGATGAATGGGGTACAGAGTAGACAACTCACCAGTTCCTCTTCCTGATCTTGTAGTCTCTTGGCTTCTCGCCGTCACTGTTAGTTATATTGTTAAAGTTGCAGTGCAATAGTTAATTTGTGTGTCCATGTTCCTCTCAAATAAAGGTTTCCAGCCTGTCAGTCTCAATCATCTATTTAACTTCCGATCAGCATACTATGCTGTACACAAGGTATAGGCTCTATTTATTTTTGCAAGCTAAATTAATTTTTTTTCAAAGCACCTGTCATTTTTCCCCATGTTAGAGTGTAATAATTTTTCTTTCGTTAAGATTAGCTCTTGGATGGAAATATATGTGTTGAGTTTGCATTGTTTGTATAGCCTCCACTAAAAGCGAATCCCCATTGTTGCAAATTGTTTGGCTTTGGTCGTGCAGTTCTCTACTGTTTTGATCGCCATAATTCCGTTGATCGTCATAATTCCGTTGTTCGCCAGAAAGTTACTGTACAGCTAGCCCAGTAGTATTTTTTCTACAGTTCAGCAACCATAGATGGCTGATCAGCAGCAATTGTAGTTGCATTTGAAGCGCCCAAATAAACTCAACTTATGGGGATCAACTGTTTTCCTCCTGTACAGTAAAGGCAAGCAGAAACAGTGGATGGACCCTAGATGTCAAAGTAGATGCGATGTATGTGCTTACATTGCCCTCTTCCGCTAACATTTATAGAGTGAACGGTACATGGCAGACTTCTAATACACATTGGTCCCTCATAACTTAATAAAAAAATAAACAGCACCTTTACATTTCATTCCCTCCCCGAATTCTGCGGTTCCATATCTGATTTCATTACTTGGAATGTTAGGCTGCGACTTGTAAGAAGGAACACGCTGGCCAATCAAACAAGTTAATTTGATATTGTCAATGAAGAGTTTGATCTAGCCCTACCAGCTGTCTTCCTGTTCTTCTTTGGTATGGGTAAGTACATTTACAAGCACAGGGTTGCTGAGTGAGGCCTCTCGAGATACTGGACATGCTGTGATGAGAAGATGCATTGAACAACAGTGCTGAAGGAGGCCTCACGGTGGAAGATGGCAGCAATCTGTGGAGGTCCTGAGCATCCCTAAAATCCAGCAATCCGTGGAGGTCCTGAGCATCCCTAAACTCCAGCAATCCGTGGCGGTCCTGAGCAGCCCTAAACTCCGGCAATCTGTGGAGGTCCTGAGCAGCCCTAAACTTTGGCAATCCGTAAGGGTCCTGATTAGCCTTAAACTCTGGCGATCCGTGGAGGTCCTGAGCAGCCGTAAACTCCTGCGATCCGTGGAGGTCCTGAGCAGCCCTAAACTCCGGCAATCCGTGGAGGTCCTGATTAGCCCTAAACTCCGGCAAACCGTGAAGGTCCTGAGCAGCCCTAAACTCCAGCAATCCATGGAGGGCCTGAGCAGCCCTAAACTCCGGCAATCTGTGGAGGTCCTGAGCAGCCCTAAACTCCGGGTATCTGTGGAGTTCCGGAGCAGCCCTAAACACCAGCAATCCGTGGAAGTCCTAAGCAGCCCTAAAGTCCGGCAATCCGTGGATCCTGAGCAGCCTTAAACTCCGGCAATCCATGGAGGTCATGAGCAGCCCTAAACTCCGGGAATCTGTGAAGGTCCTGAGCAGCCCTAAACTCCGGCAATCCGTGGAGGTCCTGAGCAGCCGTAAACTCTAGCAATCCGTGAAGGTCCTGAGCAGCCCTAAACTCCGGCAATCCGTGGAGGTCCTGAGCAGCCCTAAACTCCGGCAATCCGTGAGGTCCTGAGCAGCCCTAAACTCCGGCAATCCGTGGAGGTCCTGAGCAGCCCTAAACTCCGGCAATCCGTGGAGTACCTGAGCAGTCCTAAACTCTGGCAATCTGTGGCGGTCCTGACCAGCCCTAGACACAGCTGCTCTCTGCACTTAGTTACCGTAACAAAGTGCAGTCCAGACTTGAGCTCAGTAACATCCAATAAGGTGTTCATTGTGGAGCGACAGAGGCCCAACACTGGAGGCTCGTTTAAGCAACCAGAGAATACTATAAGGTGTCCCCTCAGGAGTGACAGAAGCTCAACCACTACAGGCACTGTTAAGACACCAGAGAATAATATCTGAAGTCTAGCAGGAATAGAATGAGAGGAACCATCATACAACCAGCCGTGGCCTAAGCCCTGAGGAGTCCGGTTAGAACAGCAAGCTACAATCATGATAAAATGGCTGTGAGTTCCACCGAGTAGAGGTGCCGGCTCAACCATATCTGTGGGTGGCTATATATTTACTAAAGAGAGAGCGTCCAGTCATTGATCCTTTGGAAGAAATGCATTTAGGTTACCCAACAGGAGATGAGTGTGAGAAACAGGAAGATGTCCTTAATCTCTCTGCCCTTTAAATGGATGCCAGGGAAGAAGAGGTAAAGAAGGATGAGGTGGGAGAAGGCGCAGCAACCAAAATGGAACCTTCAAAATGAGAAAGCACAAAGGGTAGGAAATGGAGGAGCCGTAGGATACAAGGCCCAACATATGTAGGATAGGCACTGCTCCTGCAAGTGGTCACCACTGGAAATATGTGTCCGTTCAAGTCAAGAAACACATTATATTGCAAATGTACACATGCACTACATGCAGTATGTTGTAACCCCCCATATTTCAGCGATAAATACCTGGAGAAGAAAAAAAGGCTTATCCACAGTGTGAGTTTGTAACATTTTTAGATTGTGTGAATTATCTGTCCTTTCAGATTCAACTGAAGTTGATATTTTTTTATTGGATATTTTTGTGCAAGATCAACAGCAGCTGAAAATATTGTGCTTCCTGTTTTTTTGTAACCAGCAAAGTTAATCTGCTATCAGGAAGGATGCCTTCTTTTTGGATGACCAAAGTATGTGCAACAGCATTTTAAGAGTCTATCTAATACATTTAACAAAGATGAAGTTTATAAAGTGCACTGAAAGTTGACCAAAGTGCTTATTTGAGGTTAGAAGTCTGCTTTGTCGATTCTTTCATGTGTAGAATTAAATAGACAAAAGGCAGATTTTTAGCCCCTTAGTGAAAATAGCCGGATGTCAAAGGGGCGAGGTCCAGAGTTCCGGTGCCAGGACTGAAAAGACTACCCCTCCCTTGCCTTGATAAATGGTAGAAGCGCCATGTGCCTCAGAGGAGATGCTCTTGATCAGCATGCAATCGTGAAGTGATGCGGCCTTCAGTTGATCATGGCTAAAACATCCAGGGCCTACATTTGAGGTTGGCAGTCTGTAGACGGGCATAACACTTTTCTGGCTATACCATCTACCACGTCTTCCTTTGCCTGCCTGTGTGGAGTGATAGTGATTGTTCTAACAGTGGATTTGCCTCCAGTGCAGCCATCTGGGAAACGCTTGCGGGGCACCCAGCAAGAATGGAGCCTTTGGGGCTGCTTAATTTCAGTGTAATTCCCGCCAATGTTTTTCAGCCAAGGATCCACCATGTAGAAACCATGCCAGCCCCAGACATGAACGCTTTATAGGGGCGAGCCTGGGGCCTCTGGATTCAGTGGTTCTTAAAAATGCGTATTTGGACGTGCTTTAGCAAACCCCTTCTGAGTACGGCCCTTCCCCTCAGTATCCGTATCCATAAGTAAACATAGACGTTGGGAATGCTTGCAGTAATTTGTCAGCTTGACATCATGCTTTATCAGTGTAAATAATCTTAAATCATGTCAAGATAAGGGCCTTCATGAATAAGAAATGAGTGAACTGCAGATTTGCTGGTTTCTTTCTTTTATTCTTGATTCTTGCTCAGGAGAGTCGCAGCAAACGTATTTCGCCGCCTTAGGGCATGCAGGCCTGGAGCTTTTTCTAGGCCTAGGGTTGGCCCAAAAAAAATATTCTTATTGTAGGTTCACATAATGTGGCGATAGTTATTGATCCTAGTTCGAAGTGAAGGAGTTCTCAAGAGGAGCTGGTGAAAGTAATCTGAGTGTCTTGTGCGGTCTGTTTGGTGTTCAGGCTGCTTTGGAAAAGACCCAGTTCCCGGGGGTAGGGGGACATACTTTTGTTTTTTTCCTACAGACAAGTCTAGTGCGAGCATAGCATGGTGTACCTACCATCACTGTTCCCAAAGCGGCATCCACAGTGAGTGACAAAATGCCAAGCACCTCTCGTTTTGGTGGGCTAGGCATGGAGGTGACAGAAGTGCTGCTTCACAACCCAGCTGTATGGCGACTGATCCAACAAAGGACAAATGAGGCCCACAGTCTCTCAACCTTTCCATGCTGAGCAGCCAGAAGCCATTCCAAAGGGGCATGCTTTCTTTGCAGCTGAATTGAAAAATCAGCAAAGAATCATAATTCTGAACCGTGAACCTTCTGGCACCTGCATGTGAAGTCCCTGACACATTTCTGTTGTACTACATTTCATATCTCTAAGTTTTGACCTCACCTAGGTTTTTGCTAACAAACCTGCAGCGAAGTTCTCCATGTTCTGTTCTGTCTGTGCCATTGTAAAAAACACATGCAGTTGTTTTCTGCACCATGACAACAAGTGATCATTGCACAGCCTGGTGGCATAGTCACACATAGCACATATTATATGGGTGGTATGCTCGTTTAATCGCACTTCATTATTTTTTGCAATTTTATATAGCGCGGACATGGTCCAAAGGCATCAGTGCACTTTACATTGGTAGCACGATACGAGGGTACAGCAAGTTATAGTTATAATAATTACATTCAGACATATTGCATTGGTGGATGCGACCAGGACAAAACAGGGACGTACACAGTTGAAGCACTGAATACGATGGTGGGAACACACAATGAAGATAGTTTGGTTCCTGCGTAGAGTATTTAGGTATGGTTGATGGTGATTAACTCAGGTGTCTGTCAAATAGGGGGAGCTTGAGGTCCTTTTTGAAGGTGATTATGCAGGCTGTTATGCAAAAGTGAGTAAGGAGTAAGGAGTTCCAGATTCTTTTGGCACTACTAGAGAATGATGGCTCATTTACCATTCTCGATTATGGTGGGGGGTTCCAGGAGCAGGGATTGGGCATTTCTGGAACCCCTATTTGCTCCAGAGGTTTTCAGTTTATCACTTAGATAGGAGGGTAAAGAGGAGTAGAGGGCTCTGTGGGTAATGCAGGCGGTTTTGAATTTGGCCCGCGCTTCAATGTGAAGCCATTGGAGGGTTAGCAGGGCCAGCGAAACGTGGTCACATTTCGTAAGACCTAACACTTATACCTTTTCATTTAAAATAAAATCCTGAAGTAGATTATGATAATTTTTCACCCACCCACATAGTTTGTACTTTATCCCATACAAGATTAATTGACCTTAGGAAAGCACCAACCACACCTGTGAAAGTCCAGCGCTTTGTCTGCCAGGATAAGCTATGTAAGCTCCCCATTGACGTCCATAAAACAAATCCTATTTAAGGAGCTAGACCAACATTTTATTGCGTGTATGTACATTATATATAATTTGACTTCCCTTAGGCTGGAACGTCAATTCACCAAAATTCCAGGGGTAACAGAAGTGACATCACATGCCATTTGACCTTTACTTTCACTCACACACACAAATTTGCACACTCTCTCTCTCTCACATAAACACACTCTCACCTGCAAGCACACACATAATATACATTTTAAAGCATTTTTAACTTACCTCAGCTGCTGGTGGGTTATATTCCTGTTAATTTTACTCCATTCTTTATTACACTAATAGGAAATAACGCACCATTATTCACTATTAGTGTGATAAACAACTGACTGGAAAAGAAGTTAAAGGGAGCCCAAACGGGTGGACGTTCATAAGTATGACCTGCCTGTGTGCTCCTGGCACTGATTTTGCTACCTCTGAGGCCAGGGGTCGCAAAGGCAATGCCAGAGGTTACAAGGGACAAGCCAAGGGTTGCATCTGCGACCCCTGTGGATCTCCAAATGACGTCCATGCCTTTAGGAGCGAGGACATAGCTTGGTCAGAAGGATTGGGGGAGTGTAATCTTCAGAATTCCCAACAATCGCGTTGGCATCGCTTGTTAAAATAGATTATGAGAAGCAAGACACAAGAGGGGCTTAAGAGCCAGTGGAAAAAGATAGGAGTGCGGATTGTTAGGGGTACTTAAAACAGAATGGTTTTCAAACTAACCTAGTTTTAAGGCAGAGGGAGAGTGTGTGTGTTTTGGTCAATGTGGGCATGTAAAAATCCAGACTGGAATCTAACTGACACTGCTCCATACCTGACTGAAAGCACCTATACCCAACTACTTTCTACAGAATACATTTTGTAGGGTAATTTAGCACTCCAAACACCCCCCTCGGAGCTATGCCTTTGCTTAGGAGGAGAAGGTGAAAGGGATGGATCGCATTCCCAGTGTGCCTTGCAGGACAGCCACTTTCCTAGCTGGGAAATGAGTGAGGTAAAAACACCAGTTTGCTTCTGTCATGTTTTTTGCTCAGTTTTAAATAGATTTTCTATTGAAGACTTTTACAACTAGCAGTTGGTAGCAGTGATAAAGACAGTTTCACCTATATCTTGACCAACTGTCGCCTAAACTTTTAATGCTTTTCTGGTTCATGCTGTCCTGCACCAAGAGACCTTGTAAAGAATGACAATAATTGATTACAAGATGGACTTGACCCAACAGGAACATTTCAACCAACCTTGCAGCATTGTTAGGCATCTTGAGTTGATGGTCGTATCAGCTTGAGGAAAAATGCCTAATGTCCATGTCACACCCCAACCAATTTTCTAGCCATCGCACATCCACAAAATCTGTCTTCTTTAAAAACCAAGTCTCCTTTAGGACACAGAAGCACCTTGGTGTTATCATGAATGGAAGACAAATGATCTGGCAAGTGAGGGCAAATGAGGGCAAGCACATTATGTGGATCAAATGGGTGATGGAGAAGAGCCCTAGTGCATTCCACAAGAACTGGAACTCAATTGACATACTACAGCAAAACTATACAATGGTTATGATTGGACAAAACAGACCAGACACTTCCTATCAGTCTCATACCTATCCAAGACGGAGTGAATGGTATGTTCTTAAACAACAAAGGCAAACACCACAGATGAGTTTGACAGAATTAGATAGCATTTACTTCCGCCATCAGCTCACCTCAGTCCGTCTAGAAGTGAAAAGAGATGTACTCAGTCCCTAGGGTATGCTGGAAGGCAGGATAAAAAGTCAGCCCCTCGAGTGGCATGGCCTCTGTCTAGCCAAGTAGGACCCTGCCAATGCAGTGATGGGGTGGCTTTCTTCACTGACTTCAACCAACTGAAGTCTCAAGAGATTATTAGAGGTGAGTAAAGATGTAGACTTAGGGGCATGGTTTATATGGGCGCCAGAGGAAGTGACTCACCGAGGTAACAGTGCCCACTGACACAGAACAGGGGAACATGGGAGACATGAGTCTATCTCACGGCACTGATTCCTGGGGCTTCACCTTGGTAGGGTTCGGGTATGTTCCAGGACAAGGGCTGTAACCCATTCAACCTTTTACTGCAGAATGAGTTTCTTTTGACTGAACAGCAAGTTGAACCCCTAGAACCCTTGCATCTTCTCTTATGCTGCCATAGTGCAGGGACTATTACTCTCTGTATCTCCAAACACAAGCAATGAGTTTGGTTCACTTTTCTATTCTCCCACCAGCCAAACATTGCCTGTAAGAAACCCGAACCTGGCCTCCATATTTGAGGCAAGAATACGCCGGCACTAGGCAAAAAGCTCTTTTTTTAGGCATTTTATGGAAATCAGGCACCATTTTGTGATGGTGCTATCAGTAGGATGGCCACCTCACTTGAGGTCATTACGGACACTGTCTCCAGTCGTTACATTTTCCCCTAGAAATCATTGATTTTAGGTATATTAGTCTAAATAGTTCAAAGTAAGTAAAACAAGACTTTAACACCCAAAAAGCATTAGGCTAGCACATGGAAGTCCAGAACTGAAAACAGTGCCCATAATGACCTGGAGAGATGTGATCACCCTAGCCGTAAGGCAGCTGCCTAAAGTAGTCAAAATGGAGCAACATCCCTAGCATTCCTGACGGCCAAAAGCCCCAGCATCACATTCTTTTCTAATTCTCCCCACACTCAGATCCCCAAGTATGCATCTTTTTTTTTTTTTTGGAAAATCTTTATTGGTGATTCAAAGTACACAGCTATTCAGCCGTACATCCCGGAGGCTAGGCAGCATTGTAAAAGCAACGTAAAGGTGTGCACAAAACATTAAAAGGAGCAGTCAGGTTTAATTTTATAATATGAACATGAACCTAAGGAACAAGGTGGGAACCTGAAAGGAACAAGAGGAAGAAAGTAAGGGGGGGAGGGGAGGGGAAAAGGAAAAAGATGGCAAGGCAAAAGAGAAAGGAAAAGCGGTAAAGCACATATCCAGGGGGATGAGTGGGAACTTCAGCACCTTGAAATAAGCATATCAAAAAGAGCATACATTTGTGGGGGGAGAAAGAAACAGGATTTTAGTACGTGAAACTTGGGCGGAGGGAATAGCTAAGGTGAGAGACAAACCTCCAGCCGGACTACCTCAGGGGGCACACAAATATCGCCTCTATAACCCAAGTATGCATCTTAAAGCAGGCTTTCCCTTCTCTCCCAGGACATTTAGAAGCTGACACTTATGTCTTAAAGTGAGCAAATGAGGTCCATTGCACACATACTTAGTCTCTTCTGTCATTCATTAGATGTTTAAGAGGTCTACAAGGCTACCACTTTCCTAGTGTGGATTATGCGGCATCTGTTCCTATTGCTGAAGCCAGGTTTGCTCTTTAGTCCACCAGAGCTGTTCTTCTCATTTCTTCCCTCCACAATACCAACCTCTTGTAATGCTCTGGAACTGGATTCACAAGAGTGAGGACGCTGCATACATTGAGTGGGTAACCTTACAACTCTTCGCTCCTGGATCCGCGATTGTGGGCAAGTAGCTTTTCTTCTCCATTTCATGTACCAAAATGTCACTGTTTACTTTCTGGTATACTTAACATAATGCTAAACTGTATCAGAGTGATTCTGTAGCAAAAACGACAGCAATATTACTCATACAGGCAACTGGGAAACAAACCAGCAGCTAAATTAAGGGCAGTCGAAATGTAAAGGACAGGGTAAGGGTAGGAAAAAAAACGAACATGTTGATTACGTTGTTTGTAATATCATCTTTGGTCGAGGACTCCACATTTAAACCTCCAGTGTTTTCTACGCTGCAGTCTCCCGTCGCCTGTTCTGCTACACTTTAAAGACTGCTTTTTGGTTTTTGGTTTATCCACGGAAGAGCCCCACAGGACTGGCCACCATCCAAAATCTATTCTTGACGCCACTTTGTTGAAACCTTTAACGCTCACATTTATCAAGTGGGTTTATTTTCCATAGACAGAAAACGGGAAACAGCCCTGGACGAAAGCTATTCATTCTCATCATCTCACACCACACACGTTATCCTGATTTGCAACCTTTGTACATTTTTAGATTTGTTAATGCTGTAAATGTGGCTCTGTAGTTTCTGAATCTTATTCACAGCGGGACGATAGTGCCAAGTGATTCCAGTAACAACAGTTTGGCATGACACCAGAATACAACACATTTTGTTTTATAGTTTTTGTACTTTTTTATAAACTCTGTAGAGTCAGATAGTGAAGACGGCTATCTATTAAACAGCCCTCAGCTTCATTATGCACTTTTCTCTTACTTTCTTTTTTTTCTCATTCTCAAGTTGTGGGTATCCATCATCCATGAAGTAATACATCATACGATACGCTGTCAAATGGTGTTGACTGATACCTTATTCTGTCGTCCTCTTCTTATATGGGGCAGAGGCCACCCGTACAATTTTGAATATTGGATTGTTTTTCGTTTTTCCTCCATCCATAGTCTTCCTTCAGCTCGAGTAGCTTATGTGACACCAGTCTGGTTTTTTACCCTTGCATATTGTGCCATCAACCATTAGCAGTAGTTGACCAACATAATCTCTACTTCTCATGTGAATGGTCTCCCCGGGCAAGCCTTCACTTTAAGTGAAACTTTTAATACCAGGTTCCTCCAGAACTATCTGTATTGCGTGAAGGATAATGGTGCCCCGAATCATCAGGAGACATTGGATTTCATCATTAAGAATAATAGGAGATGTTTTGAGGGTCTCTGTCTGTCTGTGGTTCCCGGGAAGCTTCTTTGTGGAGGCAACAGTCACCCACCCAATCCACTGAGGTTCCGTGACGGTTCCGTGACGACTTGAACCCGTGTTTTTAAGTTTGTCGGAAATACATAAAAATGGTATCAGTGAACCGCAAATGATCCATTTAGTATATCCTAGTGTTTTCGCTACGCTACGAGCAAGAGCACTCCTTCCACTGACACATTTCTGATATACCCACGGCATCCATCTTAAGATCATGGCCGCCATTTTGTGGTTCCTTGCCCTCACATATGCAATAGCCTCTGATCATTTCATTCACTTCACTTTGATTAAGGACACGTAGCCTTAGCCGGAGATTCACCTTTTACATGACACGTGCACCTTAAACCAGATCACGCTGAAGCTGCATGACTCGACAAAGGCTGCCTCCTCTGCCCGAGGCCAGCCCACCTGAACTGGTTTTCCTGTCCATTGTACCTGATCATGATTAGGCGGCCGAAGCCGGTAGCCTTGCCCATTTACAACCCACAAACATCTCTTATCCCGCTTTTCTATCTCCTGCACCTGGCTCTACTCTTTTCCTTCTGGGCCTTTATTAGGGGGAGGTAACGAACTTTACGATGAGGCGGTCCGGGTCTTGAATGCAATATTGACAAGGGATTGTGATGGACTGGTGGGAACCCCTCTTCGTGATGTTTGGTATCAGATATTATCGACAGTTCCTGTGTAACGCCAAATATTTATTGTTTAGAGACACAAAGGTTTGGGAATGTACCGACATGTGAAATATTTGCCTAGAGCACAATTTTTAGTATATAAGGAGCAACCCACTTTGTACAAATCGAACAGTCTCCTAGATTCTGCCCGTGTGTAGATTCTGTGACTTCTGTGTCCCTGCAGTAATAAACCTTTGGTCTTTGACGCCACCATCGAGAAGCCCGTGTTTCTGTTCATTTGTGCACCAAGGCAGGTGGGACTCCGGGGTCTTTGGGTGTTGTACCCTGACACCTCTGGACGGAACCAAAAAAGTCCAGAACTCCAATTGGCGCCCAACGTGGGGCGACGTCATTCGGTACCGGTCCAAAAGCCTGAAGAGTTCGAGAAGCTTCGTGTGAAGATTCCTGAGGGAGGCGCCCCACTTCATCGATCCCGGCATATCGCAAAAGTGGCCCTGAAGTTCTCTTCCACGAGGGTTCCCGTTCAGGACGGCTGCAGTGGGCCGTTGCCTTGACCGTCGCCCTGTCTTGGACCCGAAGTGGTGCAGTCCTTAGTACGGCGAAACGTGACGGGTTTCTCCTTGGTGACGTCTTCAGTGCCTCAGTTAAGTATTTAGTGATAGCTAGCTGGTTACTTTTGTGAGGATTGTTAAAAATCCTTGATCGGTTCTTGGTTTGGTTTGGTTTTGTAAGATTATCACTAGTTGTTCTGGTTACGATAATCTATTTGGTTCAGTTTTGGGTATCGATACATCAGTTCGTTTTGGTAGGCCTAAGTTCTTGGTTCAAGTGCACAATTTGTTTCGTGTTTTGTTTGTTTTGTGTTCCGGACTGAAAATGGTAAGTCGGAAAATGTTGTCTTGTTTTAGTTGCAACAGTGACTCACAATTAGAGGACTCTTGTCTGGTTCCTCCGATTGGGACTCCCCTATATGACCTATATTGTAAGTATGGTGTGGGTCCTATAACTTATAATGAGATATGGGTCCATTATTGTAAGAAGGATGGTGTCCTTAGTTGGCCACTGCATGGTAGTTTTGAACAAGAGATTCTCGACAATTTAGAAGCGAAATTGTTTAGGAAGAAAGCCCGGCCGGCAATGTTTGACTCTTTTCGTTATTGGCGGAAAGAATCCAAACAGAGAGAAATGAAAAGGTTGAAGAAAGAGCAAAAAGAACTAGAAGAGTTAACTCTAGAGCAAGCGACTAAGAAGTTGCAGGCTAACGAGTGTGAGAAAGCCATAGATGTAGCCATTAGAGAGCGTAACTTAGCGATTGACAAGTGCTATCCTGCCTTGCCATCGAAAATGGCTAAGATACTGGAGGATTCCGAAAACGATCCTCTGCTATCTTATCTGTTACGGTCGCCTCCACCGTATGCACAAGGTGCTGCGGCTCCACTGATCCCGAATGTTCAATTGCCGGTTGCTGGACAACCTGGTGTTCTTGTTCCTCAGAATCAAGTTCCTATACCTCCTGTGGTGAATGTAAATGTTCCTACAGCTCCTCCTCTTCCTGCACTGCCCGCTCCTATACCTACCACTGTACCTATTGGTCCTCAAACTATTTTCCTCGATACTCCTACTGTTTCGTCATCTATTCCTACCTCTACTGCGTTCTCTATGTCTGCGAGTGTACTAACTCCACTTTCTGTTCGTCGAAGAATCACTGATTCTGTTACTAATATGCTGTCGCCTATATATAAAACCTTGATTAAGACTCCTACTCCTGACTCTGTTCAGAGACGGAGTCAGCTTCCAAGTACTGAGGAACGGGGAGTTTTAGACTCCACAGCTCTCAGATGGATTACAAAAGTTAGAAGATATAGTACGAAAGATGTGTTAGAGACATTTATGCAATGGGGAGAGCCAACACAGCGATACGTCTTCGACGAGATGTGCTCGTTGTTGCGTGAGGAAATAGAAGAAGACGATGTCGAATCAGATTTGGAAGATTTAATTAAGATTCAAAAAGAGTTTGCTGCTGGAATGATAGTGGGCGATAATATAAAGGAAGCGATGGAACTCATTTTGAGTTTTAGGATTGATCCATCTCTTCGTTCGCCGAGAGATTTAGAGAAAGGTAGAATGAAGCTAAGTCGCCAATATCCTATGAGGGAAGTTCCTCCAATTTGGCGCGAAGCAGTACAACGTGATGATAATGCGGGTATTGCAGCTGCTCCAGCACAGTTCCAAAGAGTATGGATACATATTCCGTGGAAGCGAGCAGAAGTGTTAGCAGTGAAACAGGCCTTGCCAGATCCACGTAAGAATCCAGCCGGATATTACAAGGAATTAACACAGACAGTTGAGGCTTGTATAATGAACTTAGCCGACATTGATATGTTGTTTGGTAATGTAGTTCCACAACCAGTGTGGGCTAAAATTCGTAGAGAGGATCATCAGGCTGCTTTAGGTGGTGATTGGGCAGCTATCACTGCAGCAGATGCTCAACAAACAGGTGGTGCGAAACCCGAACCCCTAATTGCTAATCTGCCAGGTAGAATAATAGATTTAATGAAGACTCTGATGCCAGCATTGCGTGTTAATTGGGATAAATTATCCGCATGCAAGCAGAAGAAAGACGAAAGTGTCTCCGACTTCTTCACGAGGTTCGAAGAGACTTTTGTAGACCATAGTGGTCAGGACATGAGCACTGAAGGAGGACAGAGATTGTTTGTCGATAAATTTGTGCATAATTTGTTACCCGAATTATGCAATAAATTGAAAGACTCAGAAAGTGCGTGGGCTGTATCTACGACAGCGCAAATACTTGCGACTGCACAGTACTATGAAAATAGGGATAAAGAGGAAAAGGAGAAATCAGAGAAGAAAACGAAAGATTTAAAGACTAAAGTTCTTTTACAGCAGGCGTATCCGCCTCGCACGAATCAGACTAATATGCAACAGAATTCGTATCAAAAGACAGATTATAATTCGACCAGGCCTCAATACCAGTGGAATCAGTGTGCGTACTGTAAGAAAGAGGGTCACTATAAAAATGATTGTCAGATTTTAGCGCAAAATAATGCGGCAGCAGCTCAGAGAGGTCTTGGTGGTTTTGCGCAGAATTCTAGAGGTCGAGGACGAGGTGCTATGCCTCCACAAACTAATGATCGTCCTTCTAATCACTTTGATCAGCGAAATGTACAGTCAGCTCAACAGAATAGATCTCAGCAATATCTTGTTGAGGATTATTGTGAAGTTGAAGAGGGATTTCAACAAAATGGGTACTAGGACAGCCATAGACAGAGAGAGGGAGTAGTATCAGTTCCAGTGGATCAGAGTGGGCCTTATGTCGCAGTAGCAACATCAGGTGTAGTCGAACCGTTTCTGTTGGATACTGGTGCCGCAAAAAGTTCTATCATGCATGCGAAACTCCCTGGCGCACCTTTGTCTGGCTCAACAAATGTTTCCGTAGGTTTTTCAGGCGCCCCTGTGTACAACCCGATATCTGGTCCTTTGTCTATTTCTGTTGGACCGTGTCAATTGAAAGCACCCTTAATTTTGACGACAGGTTGTAATGAAAATCTGCTTGGTTTAGATTTGTTAAAACGACTATATGCGACATTGTACTGTTCTCCGGAAGGAGTACAGCTTACTTTGGGTAAAAGACTCACCTCTCCGATGTACTTGTCAATGGACGCACTCCCGCCGGAGCTACGTTCACTCCCTGATTCTCTTTGGGCGACTGGTCCCAATGATGTAGGTCTACTAGAGATTCCACCGTATGTAGTAACTTTGAAAGCGAATGTGAAATTTCCAAGAATTCCTCAATATAAAATATCGAATGAAGGTGAGCGTGCACTCTTATTGATTGTGCAAGATTTGATTAAAAAAGATGTGGTTGAAGAAACGCGAGGAAATGTCTGTAACAGTCCTGTCTTACCGATTCTGAAGCGAACAGATCCTACAAAGCCTCCAGTCTATAGGTTTGTCATAGACCTTAGAGAAGTTAATAAGATTGTAATTCCGCAGTTTCCTGTAGTGCCAGACATTACTGCCTTATTAACCTTGATTCCTGCTACAGCTACATGGTTCTCAGTCATCGACTTGAAGAATGCCTTTTTCAGCATTCCGATAGCCGGGGAAAGCAGAGATATTTTTGGCTTCTGTTTAGGAGGTCGCAGTTTCAGATTTAAACGCGCTCCACAAGGCTACTGTGAAAGTCCATCTATTTACAGTCAAGCTTTAAAAAGCCAGTTAGATTCTTTTGTCCTTCCTCCAGGTTCTGCCCTAGTACAGTACGTAGACGATCTTTTGGTGGCTGCCGATGACAAGGAAACTTGCAAAGCAGCTACAATTTCACTATTGCATCATTTGTCTAAATTGAATCATAAGGTGTCACCTTCCAAAATGCAATATTGCTGCCAAGAAGTAACCTACCTAGGTCACCTCTTATCAAAGGAGGGAAGGAAGTTGACCCCAGAAAGAATAAAAGCAATTACGCAGATGAGTGTTCCACGCACACAGAGGGAAGTACGTGCCTTTCTAGGTATTACCTCTTACTGTAGGCAATGGATCCCAAATTTTTCACTTTTAGCAAAGCCGTTGGTAGCTTTGACTGGGAAAAATGTTCCGAGTCCGGTGCCATGGTCTGATGAATGTCAAGAGAGTTTTGCTGAATTACGAAAAGCTTTGTGTTCAGCTCCTGTATTGGGCACACCTGATTACAGTAAGCCATTCACGCTCTACGTTCACGAGAGAGAAGGTTGCGCGTTGAGTGTCTTGACACAGAAGTTTGGTGATAAACAACGCCCTTGTGCGTATTTCTCATCAACATTAGATCCGGTAGCTAGAGCATTGCCTAGTTGTTTGAGGGCTACAGCGGCAGCTGCAGCTTCCATTCGACAATCTGCTGGTTTGGTGATGAACAATATGCTAGTGGTCATGGTTCCTCATGCAGTGGACACACTCATGAACCGAACGAAGACACAACACCTTACTAGTGCGAGATTATCTGGTTACGAGCTGACGTTATTAGCGAGTCATATTCAGATCAAAAGATGCAATGTATTGAACCCAGCAACATTGTTGCCGACTGATCAAGAGTCGAGTGATTCTGAGCCACATGACTGTTATTTCAAAACGGAAGAAGAGACAAAAGGTCGTATCGACTTGAGAGATACTCCTCTATCCGACCCAGATGGTACGCTGTATGTGGACGGGTCATGTTTTAAATTGGAGAATGGTGATGTGACTGCTGCCTACGCAGTAACGACTTTGAAGACGATTGTGGAGACTGCAAGAGTGAGTCAGAATTCTGCCCAAGCTGCAGAGTTAATAGCTCTTACGAGAGCGTGTGTTTTAGCTGAGGGAAAGAGAGTGAATGTGTTTACAGATAGTCAGTACGCATTTGGCGTGGCCCATAGTTTTGGCCGGTTGTGGAGAGAAAGGGGTTTCATTACGTCCCATGGGACTAAGATTCAACATGGTCAGCTAGTTAACGACTTGTTAGAATCTCTAACCTTACCGACTGAAGTTGCGATTGTGAAGTGCAGTGCTCATAAAGCAATCACGGATGATGTTGGTCGGGGAAATGCCTTTGCTGATGAAACCGCTAAACAGACAGCTAGAGACATGATGAGTAGAATGTACGTTGCTACGTCTGCAAGATGGATTGCTGAGTCTGGAATGTGTGAGGACACAATGGAAAGTGTGAAAGAGATTCAGAAAGAAGCGACTGAGGAAGAGAAACGCGTATGGAGAGAAAGTACGGGCAAATTGGACTCGAATGGATGTTGGATCGATTTGACAGAACAGCAGCGTTGGATGTTGCCTGATGCGTATGTGCTTGCAGTAGTGACGATGGCGCATGGAGTGGCGCATATAAGTTCTAAAGGGATATGTAAGATGTTAGCTCCGGTCTGGAAGAATGAGGGAATCAGTAAGTGTGCAGAGAGAGTGGTGAAAAATTGTATGGTGTGCTTGATGCATAATCCTGGCAAGGGAACTCCAACTCCAGCTGGTCATTTTGCTCCTCCTTCCTGTCCCTTTGAAGTAATACAGTTAGACTTCATTCACATGGAACGCTGCAACAATTTAAAATACGTCCTGGTGGTGGTCTGTGCTTTTTCCAGGTGGATAGAAGCATACCCACTAAAGGACAACACTGCTTTATCAACTGCCAAAATTCTTCTCAAAGAATTTTTTCCTAGGTTTGGAATGCCACGGATTGTATGGTCAGATAACGGAAGTGAGTTTATAGGGAAAGTTATGCAGAGTGTGTGTGCTGGTCTAGGATTGAAACAAAAATTTCATAGTGCGAACCATCCCCAGTCTGCTGGTTTAGTCGAGGGTTACAATGGCACCCTCAAGCTTAAAATAGCCAAAATTCAAGCATCCACAGGTTTGGCTTGGCCAGACGCACTTCCTTTGGCCTTGTTATCAACGAGAGCAACAGTGCATTCTAGAATAGGGCTTTCTCCATATGAGATTGTATTTGGCCGCCCGGCAAATGTCTGGGGTGTGCCAAGGCCTAAACAATTCTGCTCCATTGAATATCCTATGTTGATAGACTATCTTTACGACTTGACTGCTAAATTAAGTCTTATTCATCAACAGGTCTTTGATGCTTTGCCAAAACCTCCGGAGAGTCCAGGGCATCAGCTGAAACCCGGCGACCACGTGGTGGTCAGAAATTTTGCGAGGACAAAGAATCTTCAGCCTCGCTACATCGGCCCCTTCCAAATCCTGCTGGCGACGAGGACAGCTGTACGTGTTGCTGGTCGCAAGCACTGGATCCACGCTTCTCACGTAAAGCGTGTTCCACTGCCGCTGCCCTACGACGACTGGGTGAAGAAGGGAATTGGTGCCTCCGAATCTGAAATAACTCCAAAATTTGTCCCTTTCAGCGATGCCGATTTGATTTCTGACACTTTGAAACGTGACTCTCCTCTTGAAAAGACTGCTTTGAACATTGAAAATTTGTCTCCAGCATCAGAAGAAACTTTGCCATCTGCGAACGTAAACTCTGCAACAGCTGCTAGTGATACACTATTCTCCGATCAGACAGTACCAGCGAAGCAGAAATACAACCTTAGAAGCCATAAAAAGGACTAATAAAGCAGGCAACTGCATACTGTGATTTTGATATATATATATATATTTTGAACTTTTGCCTTCAGCCAGGAAGTTTGCTATTGTTTATTGTTTTTAAAATTGCCTTGCCGTCTGGGTAGCCGTAGGGTCGTGGCTGTGTGCCTAGTTTGAATTTGCAGGGGTCTGACACAAGGTCGATCTTTCTGTTAGTACTGGGAACTCCCAGGGCTGACAGAGGCATTTTCATCTACGTACACATCATCAGTGGTCGCGAGCGGATTGTAGAAGATGGAGCTTCCTGCGCTGCAACGAAAGAATGTGATTTACGTTCGCAGAAACAGACTAAATAGAATTCTTCATAGCAAATGTTTCTTGATGCAATGTGCCATTACATTTTTGATTGTTTTAGCAACACTGGTGGGTGGAATTGTCTTTAGCATAAATTTGATTTTTGTGCCAGTATCTACAGTACCTCCCCTTGATCCTGCTATTTCTACTGTTTCTTCTATACACTCTTTTCACTCGTTTCCGGAACATGAGCAAGCTCGACGCTCAGAATTCATTAATAATACTTTTGTACAGCTCTTGCACCAACACCAACTGGTAGTTAACACGACAGACTGTTGGGTGTGTGGCTTGATACCTCACACTATGGATAAAGGTATTCCCTATCTGGTTTTGCCTTTCAGCTACAATGGATCATTTCAGGCCCTTCAAACCATCTTTGCTTATGCCCTTGAAACTTATCCTCCACGTCCACCACGCTCCACTAAATATAACTCTGCCAACAAAGCTTTAGTCCAGGGAATTATTGACATGGTCAAAGACGTCAATAATACTCCATCATACCCTAGAGACGAATTGCGAGTATATTTAAGTTGGAATACTTCAGAGTATCGCCTTAGTTTAGGAGAAAGCAAGCGTAAAAGCTCAACTCCAATCTGGGTCGTACCTCACCGAGGTCAGGTCTGTTTGCAAGGTAATGGGAGAAATCCGAGAGCTAAGCTAGGGAGGAGTGAGTGCGTAGAGACTTATGTGTTTCCGGCTAACTCTTCCCCTGCCTTTCTTACTGCTAGGGGTACCTATTTCATTTGTCGAGACAGAGCTTATACATGGTTGCCTGCCGACTTCTCAGGATCATGTTATATTGCTCGATTATTGCCTCCGACATACACTGCTTCACCTGATTACCACAGAACAAGAGTAGCGAGAGGTGTCTTCAGCAAGGAAGATACAGCCGGTCAGGAAGCTGGAGACTTCTTCAAAGGCTTCCTTCCGTTCTGGGGGCCTATGGCCAATAGTAGAAACATACGTCAGCTAACACGGGTAGTTGAATCTACTATTACCGAAACTGCTGGTGCCCTTAGCAATCTGACAGCTGAGCTTCAGGCGGATAGGCTCATGACATTGCAGAACCGTATGGTTCTAGATGTTATACTTGCAGATCGAGGTGGGGTATGCAGAATGATCCAATCGAGCTGCTGTGTCTTTATTCCTAATAATGCTCCAACAGTTTACGAGGCGATCTCTAAGTTGCACAAGATTTCGGACTCCATACATGTAGATGAGGGAAACTGGTCCTTCATGGAGTGGTTTTGGACTCTGATCTCAGCGTGGGGATGGAAGGTTCTAATGGTCATTGGTGTCATCCTAGTATTCCTATTCCCATGTTGTCTGATTATCCAGTGTGGTCCTGCTCTGTGTAGTCTTTGTGCTGCAACTTGTCTCAGGAAACCACCTGCATTTGGAGAAAAGACACGAGAAAGGATGATGATACAACAGCATGTCACTGACCTGATGAGCATAGAACTAGATTCAGACATAGATTGAGTAATTGCCTATGTAAGGGCAAAAGGAGGGTCTGAGGTTCCGTGACGGTTCCGTGACGACTTGAACCCGTGTTTTTAAGTTTGTCGGAAATACATAAAAATGGTATCAGTGAACCGCAAATGATCCATTTAGTATATCCTAGTGTTTTCGCTACGCTACGAGCAAGAGCACTCCTTCCACTGACACATTTCTGATATACCCACGGCATCCATCTTAAGATCATGGCCGCCATTTTGTGGTTCCTTGCCCTCACATATGCAATAGCCTCTGATCATTTCATTCACTTCACTTTGATTAAGGACACGTAGCCTTAGCCGGAGATTCACCTTTTACATGACACGTGCACCTTAAACCAGATCACGCTGAAGCTGCATGACTCGACAAAGGCTGCCTCCTCTGCCCGAGGCCAGCCCACCTGAACTGGTTTTCCTGTCCATTGTACCTGATCATGATTAGGCGGCCGAAGCCGGTAGCCTTGCCCATTTACAACCCACAAACATCTCTTATCCCGCTTTTCTATCTCCTGCACCTGGCTCTACTCTTTTCCTTCTGGGCCTTTATTAGGGGGAGGTAACGAACTTTACGATGAGGCGGTCCGGGTCTTGAATGCAATATTGACAAGGGATTGTGATGGACTGGTGGGAACCCCTCTTCGTGATGTTTGGTATCAGATATTATCGACAGTTCCTGTGTAACGCCAAATATTTATTGTTTAGAGACACAAAGGTTTGGGAATGTACCGACATGTGAAATATTTGCCTAGAGCACAATTTTTAGTATATAAGGAGCAACCCACTTTGTACAAATCGAACAGTCTCCTAGATTCTGCCCGTGTGTAGATTCTGTGACTTCTGTGTCCCTGCAGTAATAAACCTTTGGTCTTTGACGCCACCATCGAGAAGCCCGTGTTTCTGTTCATTTGTGCACCAAGGCAGGTGGGACTCCGGGGTCTTTGGGTGTTGTACCCTGACACCTCTGGACGGAACCAAAAAAGTCCAGAACTCCACCACGCAGGTCAAGTAACCATGGCAAAATGGAAAGGTCACGCAACCCCCTTTCCTCGATGACCTGACACCGAGTTTGAGTCACTCCAGTTAAGGTAAAGAAATTTGAGGTGTGCATCCAGGAACTGAGAGCCTTTTAAGGGCAAAAACGATTTTGCTCTTTAAACTACATGGCACAGTCAGGTTAAGCCTCGATGCCCATCTGGAATTAAAGCTCCAAGTTGCTCATTCAGGCTCTCCTTCTGACAGTCATGCTGCAGGCCTTTTGCACCTATAGGTTGAGAAAATCTGCCTCATTGGACGTGGGCCTGGGGAACAAGCCTCAGTTTGCTGTAGTGACTCTGGATGCTGGACTTGCACCAAGAGTAAACTTAGTAAGGTCTCTCTCCTAACCCCTCCCCATCCATGTATTTGAGTGCAGCTCTAGCACTGTGCAGGTGACAGTTGAGACGGAGGTGATGACCCGGTCAGTCAATGCAGAGCTTCACCACAACTAATAGTGCAAGAAAACAGAGACTTCCAGTGTTTGACTTAATCACTTGTTTTTTCCAGTGGCCCTATGTATCAGCCATTGCTACACTTTGCATGGGACTGAATATCCATCCATTGTCTAAGCGCACTCAAACAGGGCCAAGGAGACGTTGATTGCCTTTCCCGGGCTTGTACCTGTAAGAGATGCATGCTGGGTGGCTTTGCAGGTTATCCTATGTGCATTCTTTTGATACTTGGCCATATCCTACTTGCGTTCTTCTGATTCTTGGCTCTTAAGACTTGCTCACTGCATCATTCTAAGTTCGGCCCAGTTTCGCTAGGTCGTGTACTACCAAATAATTCTAGCTCCTCCTCCCTTTTTCATTCTCAGTTGCTGTGAACTCTACAAATAAAGTCATCAGTTGGAAAGAGCCTGGATGTAAGAAGAGTATAAAGTTTTATTTGGAATAACTTCATTACTTTTTGTTCATAAGTTTCTTGTCATAATGAATATTGTCCTGCTGTCACTGAGCCTTCAGCTAAAACTCATGCAAGCTTGCTCCTTCAAGAAGGAAGTTGGCAAAGGCATTCATATGAGCAGGTTTGGGGACAGGGTGTGTATGATGCATGTATGCCATTTTGATACTGGTTGCTAAGTTCTCATGATTTAAAAACTTTTGTAGCTGTTTACAGTCTTGTCCACTGTATAGCACATAGCGGATGATGGAAAAGAGCTTAGAGAAGATTGCTGGAAGTTGCCATAAAGAAAACTTTGTCTTTTTCAATATCACCACCCCACTCAAATGTGTGGTCAAAGACCTCTTCATATATTAATTACAGATAACCACACAGCTTGTATGGGGTGGCTGGTTAATTGGGGCATAAACGCCGTATGAAAATTAAAGTTGTGCTGTTCCTGAATGATCTAGAATTTAGCAATATACAAAGGTCAGTAGGCTATAGAGTCAAAGAGATGGGAAGCCATTTCTTTGGAATGTAATGCCCTCACACACCCAGTTGGGTGTCATGCTTCATCATCGGGCTGCTCCTCGTCTGGCTGGCGCTGCAATGCTTGACAGGCTCCCGATGAGGTGCACTTTGGTGGAGATCTTTTTCCAAATAGCTGTTTGGTGCAGTGGGGGTGAGAGATTTAGTGAGTGTAGATGAATAAGTGGTGTGGGATGCTTATGTGAGTTAAAACAGGGTTGGGAGTACCAGCAAAAACAACTTTAATTGTGGGGTCTATTACCCTGAATAAAATAAAGAGGAAAGGTGCAATGGTAAGTTAATGCCTTAGGTGTGGCGCTCTTCCTTGTGGTTGGTCAACATGTTTATTTTCAATTTTACAAGTCTAGAGGCCATTCCTCAGGAGCTAAAGTTAAAAAACTATCTACACTAAGGTGGACTAGAAAACTATGATGAATTAATGTTTGGGATTTAAGCCACCATACTATTGCTTCATCAATCCCCAGCCTTGCCACACCATCGCGATCCATCACGCACTTTAAATATAATTGCTCAGCATTTCTTTGCCTATTTATTCTCTCGGGTATAGTGTTGTAATACTTTGCTGTCTGTGGATGGTGGGTCCACTCCAGCTCATTGGCAGGCAGACTACAGGACCAGCATGAAGTCAACTGCGCATGTTGGGTTTCACCAGTCTTTTACTATGACCAGCCCAACATGCGTGCTTTAGGCCCCTTGAACCTGCGCTGTGTAAATAAGCCGAGGAGAACACAGTAGAGCCATCTGGTCTACTTTGGAGCACTGGGTCCACTGGTTCCAACTAATCCTTATGTTGTTCCCATGCGGTTTACTATTATAAACAGAATGAGAGCTATACAAGGATAGGTTCTGGACACTGACCTGCAGCTTGGCCTGTCCCAGCGGACCCATGCCCACCGTGCTGTCCAGGGGCAGAAGTATCACAGAACATGGCCAATCACTGTATGTCTTTATTTTGAAGCCATACAATGATTGGTGAATTTCTGATCTCTAATGGTGGTGAACAGGTCTTCCCTTCGGGTACAGCGCCCTTCATGCCATTGCGCATGAGAGGAATAGAACATTTCAGTAGTGTCATCTTGTCTTGTCCTCCCCAAAAAGAGCTCGTGTTTCATGGCCCGGCCTGAGTAGCAGTCCAGGCCTGTATTTGATGTCAGCAGTTATCGGATGTAAGCTTCGCAATCACCTCACAGTGTGCAGTCAGTCTGGTGGGTCACAAAACTTAAGTGTACATTCAGGACACATTTTGGTGCCCTTTATTCCTATGTCCCATCTCCTGCCATTGTCAGATCAACCTCTGCGAGTAATAAACTCCATACGCTGAGTTTCACCCTAGTACATCAGATTATCTCTGCTCTGAGAAATATTTATTAAAAGTGAGAGTTTTTAAGGATAAACTGAGAAACAATCCTGCCACCTCCCTGGTGACAATGCTCCTAGTGAGATAAGAGGAAAGTTAGGGGTCATATGTACCCTTTGTGGTGTAGAATCCAGTTATAGGTGGACCAAAATTACAGATTATTACATCATGTACAAGAGAGGTTTGTGTAAAGTGCAAATCCTGAACTCACGTTTGGAAGGTGCTCTTATAGGTGGTAATGAATAAAAGGAAGCTCGGTGCGTTAAAGGATTTGCCTTGGATCTTGCAGTCGAGTCAAGCAGGGAAGCAGGGATTGATCTTTGATTTTGCAGTAAAATACTGTTCACTTCAGGCAATATATGAGTATCTCTTTCTGACATCAAAGGTTAATGCTTTGTCCTTAATTTTTGGACGATGAGTTTTGTGCCTGGGTGATGGGCAGAATCCTCATTTAATTCTTAGCAGTTTTACACAGTTCGAAGCTTGCCTGTGGGCATAAGAGTGCTACGCAACAGAGATAGACTCCATTACGCCTTTCTTACTTAAATTACATTTTCATTTTGCAATGGCCATGTGTGTTCTGAGAGCATCAATATGGCATAAAGAGCCTATAGTTTCAAGTGCATTTTGTACCCTGCAGTAACTGTTGAACATAGTTAATGCAGTGTGTAATGCTTTGAAATGTTTCACGACTACACGTTCAGAGGTGCTTTAGAAACCTCCTTGCTTTCTTACAAAATTCTTTGTATAAATTAGTTATAAAATGCGCAATTGGACCCTTTTTCTCAGTTTTCTGACAAAAAAATCGCTTAAAAGTCGTCCTCAATTTTTACGCCTCACCACTTCAAACTGTCACCACCACCACCCCTGCATCTTACCCGTGCACATGAAAAACAGATCGGAGCAATAGCAGGTGATCCCCACCATCCCAACTGATGGTTTTGAAGGTGGAGGAATGAATGTTACTTGTTCGAACAGCCAGTGTCTCTTAGCCACTCGACCAATTCATTTTTCTGCATGTGGTAGACTGGTGGGATGATTATTGTGTTGAGGAGCATGACAAAACCCAGTCAGTCAGACACAGCACACCCCCTGCGACCTGGGCAGAGGCGCAATTTCATTTACCAGAGTTACAACCAACAAGCATTGGCGGAGTTCGGGATGGGACACGTATACCTGGCAGTGAAACGCCTATAACAGTGCCACTTGGCGGTGGGTCACTGTAGGTCCCGGAGTAGAGTAATAAACTGCATCTTAAATTGAAACTCCAGTGGAGAGGAATGTGTTTACCTTTAGTTTAAAGCTACACACTGATGTGAGTAATATAGGCTATTTATTTTAGTCTGCCACTCAGCCGTTTTAAGTGGCCCGATTCTTTGTTGTTAGCTTGTTGAAAATATCCAGGCCTAGCTGGAGAAGAGCCACAAACAGGCTGGCTCCTGCCAGCATTGTGCCAGTCCGTGTAAAAGAATGAGACGGAACCATCGCAGAGCCGGGAGCAGGGGTGCCTGAGATTAAAGGCCTCCTTAGTTCGACAGATGTGCAGTGCATACCACCACCACTGCATACAATCAGAGCCTCCTTGGGGTGGCTCGATACAAGTGAGCATGCTTGGGCCAGGGGTGTCAATAAACATATGTGGTTCTGTGAATGTTTTACATTAGTTCACAGCTGAGGTGATGAACATTCATTTGGGATTATCTCAGCTGCCTGCCATCTGGAGCTGACATCCCAAGCCAAGTCAGTCCGCTCATCCTGGTGACGTAAACGGTCTTTGACAGGAAACATTCCTCAGACTTCACTCCCCCGTGTTTTTGAGGACTATTCGATTTGGGCTCCTGCCATAATCCTGCATTAGCCTGACTTGCCCTCTAGCCACTTAGTGGCCATTTAATTACTTGCAAATGGTAGTACGTTAGTATGACTTGGAAAGACAGTGAGGTGGACAGGACTTTAATATTCAGAGGCATCAGAACACACAGGGATGTAATATTGCACTCGTTGTAAATCAAATGCTGTCTCCATGTGTAAACTAACATTTTTACTGACAAGCGAAATCTTGATCCTCTGTTTTTTTCTTGGTGTTTGAAAACCCTTTTCTTTGCAATGGCATGCGGGGTAAAAGTATGCGTTGTAATGAATTGTAGTGTAAAAGTTGTTTCCCCTCTCGAAATGCCTTCGGGCGCCACTGGTTTGGCAGGGGGGCCACACTTTATCTCCATCAGCAGGTTCACCATCTGCACCGGTCAGGCCCCACAGATCTCTTGCCAGCTAGACCAAGACCTTCCTCAGTGCCAGCTCCAGTGCAGACGCCCCCGGCGCTGCTATCCTCATCCTCATGCCCAACTCCAACATGGAGGCAGATGGGCATCCCCCGACGCCGTTTCCGGAGTCGACCTGGACCATGCTGTCCGGATCGGAGCCAGTGCCTTTTACTCTTGGTAGGCCTGTAGAGGGAAATGAATGGGATGGGTCTGGGGACCTTTATAGTTACCAGCATCCCTTAGATGAGGAGGACAACTGTTATGAGGAACTGGTGAAGGTCACTGGGCTAGACACTCGCCTGACACAGGTTTGGTCTCTACTCCTACTGTAGCTATGAAAGAGGAAACCTCTCTTACTATGGTGGTGTGTAGGGTGGCAGAGGTCTTGGACCTTCAGATACCCACAGTGGCAGTCAAGACAATCGTCTTGACAGAGATGTTTCAGCCAGTAGTCTCGCCTCCGAACTCTTACTTCCATTCAGGGAAGCCCATACTGTTGTCCTACTTGGGCTTGATCCAATCCCTGTACAGGTGCTCCTATGCTTTGGGCAATTGCCCACCACCTTCCCTCCACTCCTTGGGACCCCAGCTTCCTTACCACTCCCCCACCCCGGAGAGCATGACAGTCCAAGCCTCCACTTCTAGGATCAACCCCAGTGCATTCCCTACCACTCCAAAAGGCTGGATCCCTTCGGAAAGAGAATGTCTTCCACCAGCCATGCAATGCGGTCGGTGAACACCGCCTGCATTTTGGATTGATATTCCTATATGATCTGGGATTTAGTTGCCCAAGTGCTGCCCATGGTCTCAGGGTAGGCCCCCAGCCATACTCTCCCAAGCTATTGCTGAGGGGGAGAGATGCAGCAAAGGTTACGATATAATGTGTACTTGACATTACCGACTCTCTGTGTAGAGTGATTTTATCGTCGGTGACCCTGCGACGCCACACCTGGTTGAAAACAACAGTTTGTTTTACGGGACGGGCAAGCCTCTTTTATGGATATGCCCTTTGATGGCTCTCATCTTTTTGGATAGAAGGCAGACTCAGCGCTGGACTGCTTTAAGGACATCAGAACTATGGCCAGATCCATGGGCCTGTCTTTGGCACCTTGTTACCCCCAGTCCACCTTCCACCCCTTTCGTGGTTGCAGAAGGGTCCCAACTGCATCTATACTGTCCCAGATACCACAGCCAACAGGCTTTCCAGCCTTTTTATGGCAGAGGACGCAGGTCTTATAAGCCACATAGCTTTGTGGGGTACGTAGAAGTTAAGAAAGAGAAGGCTATGCAGAAATGGACCGTCTCAAAATAGATAGGGCTCTGCATCGAGATCTGCTACGCATTGGCCAAGAAACAACCTCTTGAGGGTTTGAATGTTCATTCCACCAGAGCTGATGCTTCAACCACTGCATTACATTGTGTAGTCCCTGTCCTATATATATGTTAGGCAGCAACGTAGACATTCTTGCACCAGTTTACCAAACACTACTGTCTGAACAGTCAGGTCCATCACAACGGGCAAGTCGCCCGTTTGGACCTACTGCACTCTTCGATTTAAAATTAACTTTCCGACACACCTTTGGGGAGGCATTACTTGGGCATCTATTCTAAGGTAAGGAATCTGCGATTAGAAGTCTCTATCAGATGAAGAAGTTACTTTACTTCGGTTACACCTTATCTGATAGAGACTGTATCAAGCCGCAGATTCCTTACCGACCCTCCCATCCTTCCTACTCTGTGAGCCAATTGCAGTATAAGGAACACCCTTCTCAGAGCTTTAGGTTTTCCTCAGCAGTGGTCAGTTTTCATCTTGGCTCCACATTCCAGGCGTAGAAAGTGTTGAAAGTAACTGACGTCAGCACCCCTGGGTGGTGCCTATATAGGTACCATGCATGTCACTTCCGGCGTGGACACCAGTGATGCAGAGCTTAAAAACCCTACCTACCACCATGCAAGGGTACTGCTCAAAAGTGTCCTGGATCCAGTCTGACACCTGGGGATTATTCTAAAATAAGAAATCTGTGGCTAGACAGAGCCTCTAGCATATAAGGCATTACCAAAGGTAAGTAATTAGTTTATTTCGTGGGGATGCTAAAATACACTCCCCTATTGGAAGGATAATATTTTGTACGTGAAAGATATCACAAGTTGTCCTTCCCCTTGAACCCGAGGAAATCTATTAGGTGATCAGTTAATGATTTTACATAAATAAGGCATAGTCCCATTAGGCCTTTGAGCATTAAGCTGTTGCTGGTAGAACATCTCACATTAACACTTAGATGGTGAACAGTGGTGGAGTCGTTCAGGAATCTGTGGTGAAATAGGGTCTGTAGAATAACCACTATTGAGGGCAGTGTGGCCTTATTGCATTTTAACGTAGCGTTGATGTCTGCTCTTTGCTTTATTGGTGAGTCCGCGAGGGAGTCGCCCCTGTACTTTTTCTGTGGTTGCAGATTTTTCCCATCATTACCAGCCATGGCTACCAGACCTCTCTTTGCTTGTATCAGGTTGAACCTTCTGGCCTCCTTCTGCGTTGTGAGCTGACCTTCTCTTCCTTGTGGGATCACTACCTTCGCTTCCTTATTGCGCTCTCGCCATATCTTATGAGGTGGTGTTGTTGTGGTGTGTTCGCCGTGCACCTTTGAATGCACGGACCGCCTTAGTGATGATCTGGTTGCCGCCACCTTTGTTGTCTTACGCTGCTTAGGTCAGTGCCAGGGTACCCGAGTCCAGCTCGCTGTTTTTCCATATGCCCGTTCGTGCCTCCTCCTTAAGTGGCGTTTTGGCGCACCTGACTCTGGAGTTGTGACTCTTTTCAGGGGGTTGGGTCCTCCGATCCTCCTTGCCTTACTTCCGTGGCTACACGGAAGGTTGTATCAGCTGGTCTTGGTTTTGGGCTCTTTGTCCTAAGCCCCCCTTTTTATTCCAGGTGTGCCTTATTGTCTCTGCTGTTTTTTTTTTGCACCACACTTGGGGGCGCTTTATTGAGATGTGTCCTGCTGTTTGTGTTTCTCCCTTTTCCTGGGCCTGAGCTCTGAGCCACCTTGCACCCGCCACTGCCCTCGTGCGACTGCCACTACCCCCAGTCGGGCCGCACGTGGCTTCTGTTACCGCTCGTGTTGAGGGTGTGGAAGCTTTCACCCTTCTGCTTTTTTGGGCTGGGTTTGGTTGCTCCTGTTGGTAAGCCCTAGTTCGGCTTGCCCTCTTTTCTCTTTGGTCTCTTTATTGCTGTTGTTGCTGACCCTGTCCCTTCTTCTTAAGGTGGGGGCCCTCTGCACGTACAGCAGTTTCGCTGTCGTATCAAGCCCTCCCCAGGTGTGGCCTGCGAGGAATGACTGTTCTTTTCTGCTGCGCACCTCTTAACGCCTTCTAGTGCTGTCACGCGGGGGGGTGTTCGATTCTATGTTGTATTCTGTATTTCAGAGCCCACTGCCCTCTGCATTGGCTGCACTTGCCCCCCTTTGTCTCCCCGCTCCACTCGCCTCGTTTGCGTTCCTTGGGGGTTTTTTTTCCTTTGGGCGTGCCGCTGCCTTCACTTAAGATGGCGGCCCCCTTCCTGCAATCGTGGTTTCGTTTTCATTGTGTCTGGGCGTCGGTACCGCGTTAGCGGCTGTCCGTGGTGATTGGAGCAGGGGCGGGTTGGGCTCCTTGTTCTTACGCGGGCAGCGGGGTACAGTAGGGCTGTACAGCTCCGGCCCCCCTTCGCTTGCTCGCTTCAAGGGGAGTCTTGTATTTGTTCTTTGTTTCTTCTAAGATGGTGGCGCCCTTGTTAGTTTCACTTTCGCAAGATGGGTTGGCACTCTATCTTCACCCCCGGTGAACTCCTTGGGAAGTCAATGTGGGCAGCAGGGGCAGCACCACTGACCTTGGTTCTTTGATTCTTCCGTGCCCGCTGCTGCTTCATGTGATCATATATCTTCAGGCACTGGATGAGATGGGCTACTGGGTGTAGAAGGCCCCTAAGGGATGCCAGTGTGGAGTATGGAAAGTCATGGAATAGGGAATTACCGGCATCCAATGCACTAGCAGATGTGGTTGTGCTAGTGTACCCAGAAACCATGTCCTTTGTCAAGTGTGAACAGTAGGGCTGCATCGGATATTAACTGCACATTCATGATATTTTGCATATGTACATTTTTCGACCCAAGCTCCTTTGTTGTTTTGATGATAACAGTAAAGGGTGAGAAGTAACTTATAATTCATTAATTATTAATTAGTTGTTAAGTAATATTAATTAATTAATTGATAATTAAATATGTTAAAAAAAATTAGGTGCGAGTTGTGGGGTTTGTAGGGGTAAAGGGTGAAGAGTAAATTAATTGTAGTTATCAATTAGTTAAATACTATTAAATATGTATTCAACAGTTAATTATTTTGATTTTGTAATAATTTTTTTTTAAAGTTTAATTTTAGGTGTGTGTTGAGGGATTTATAGGGGTAAAGGGTGGGAAGTTAATTTCATTGAATTAATATTTAGAGCCTCGTTACGATGTCGGTCGGAAAGCATCCCGACCGACTCCTTGTCGGAATCGTTTCTGACCAACTCAGGTTCAGCGGTTACCATTTCTGAACACTGTTTGGTTGAACTCCCATTGGGCAGGCACGGTGCGTCCATTGGGGCGTGGGGGCCTAGCCCCCCCCCCCCGCCCGCAGCTCCCTCGGCGTCTTTGAACTTAAGTAAACTGATTCAGTTTACTTAAGTTCAAAGACCCGAGGGAGAACTGACAATCATGTCAGTCAGCATGACTCGGACCGCCCGGTCTGGCTTCATGTTGACTGACATGATTGTCAGACCAGTGGAGGGCAACAGGCAGCAGCACAAAACAAGTGCACATGAGTAGGGACGGAGGGCGAATTTTCGCACCGTGCCCACTCATGCGCATTTGTGTTTGCGCTTGTTTGCGCATGCCCATTAGGAGCCCTTCGGGCTCCTAATGGGCGTGCTACGGGCGAAGAATAGCTGTGCCCTAAGCCTAGCCTGGCGCTGCTGGCAGCGCCAGGGTTGGCTGAGAGGAGCTGTAGGCGGCAAAGGACCCTGCGGCAGCCCGGACCAGCTCAGGACCTCACCTCAGGTAAGATTTAGATTTTTTAAAATGTATTTTAATAACAGCAACCCCCCCAACCCACACGACACCCACGCGAGCCACGACTGTCTTATTTCTGGAGCGGGCGAGGATAACAAATAGCAGCAAGAAGTGGTGCTGGGTCAAGGAAAAGAAACAGAAGAGACATATTCCTCTGCCCCACTCCTACCCACTACCTGGAATTTAATTATCAGGGCATTCTTTAAAAAAATATCTCCTCACATCCTCAAAGAAGACAGTCTCGGGGCAAGCCAGTTGAAAGGAACGCAAAGCAATTATTGTTTCCTGTTGTGACCCTGGCAAGTGTGCCACGCGCTCCTGTTAGAGAAAAACGCGCCAGAGCGGTTGGCAAAAGCGCTCTTGTTACCTGGCCCCCATGCCGCTGGATAAAGACAGGTTTTTGTTTTGAACACGGCATTAGACTTAGGGTCCGACCGAGACCAAAGAAAGACTGTCTCTGGGCTGCAGGTAAGGCAGTATATCTTTATTTGTACCCAGCGTGTTGATGTTCTGGTTGCAATGTACTGCGATGGGGGTGTCCGGGAACAGCAGTGGAGTCGTAAGACAATGGTTGTTGGTGAAGCGAAAAGCACACCTGGCAAATGTTTAATACATGGTGAGCTATCAGTGTGCTGTTCTGCGCCACATGCCTTTTAGATGATTTTCTGTCATTTATTTAATTAAGTGGCTGCAGCTGGAACAGTGCGGACGAGCCAGCAACAATTGGGTACTTATTTGCAGCTTATCGGCTGACATCCAATTTTGGCGCAAGGCTCAGATTATTATTATTATTAATATTTTTTTACCTTACTATGAAATTATTTTACTTTTCAGTAAAGGTAAAGTGAACGAGTATTTGGATATTTAAAACATTAATGATGATATACATGTGTTCTGGTTCGTTGCACCCTTCTTTGAGTTGTGATTTTGAAAGCGTCTAGCCGGCTGTCGGAGGCATACTTCACGAGGTAAATGTTTGTGACTTGTATAATATAATGAATGGTAGGTCACAAGTGTGCGTCCTGGCATCTAACAAATTGAGAAGTTTATATTGGGTCATGGCAACACCTGCAATCTTCCCGCTGCATTAAAAATACCTCTGAATGTCGACAGAAGCTCATGGCTGCAATGAAGCAGACTGACACATAGTGTTAGTACAAGTCTGAGACTTGTGATGTCAACAAATAACTCATCACCAACTTTGACGCCTCACCACTTCCAAAAGTCACCAGCCACCACTGCCGTTGGGGAGCCTGTTTTCCAAAAAATAACACAGGCTCCCATTGAAGAAAGGGGTAGTGGCGAAGAACCTTGCACCCTGTGGTGGGCACCCCTTGGTGCCAGCCACACTGTGCATGGTATTAAAGATGGGTCCCATGGGTACCCACACGGGCCCCAACCGGGTGCCTCCGGGTGAAGGGAGCCTGCTATGGGCACAGGCCCCCAAAGTCGGTTTCCAACAGCCGTTCCGTGTTGGACAAACAGAGTCAGAAAGGTTGTCCAAATCCGACATCATAATAAGTCGGTTGGAAACACAGTCCATAGACAGCTCCGACTGACTCGGTTTCTCCGAATTCCTATCGGAACCGAGTCGGAACGACCGAATGGTTACATTGCATCGTAATTAGTCAGTCGGAAATGTTTCCGAGTCAGTCGGAAACTTGGGTTTCAACACGGACCCGGACAAACATAGTGATGAGGCCCTTAGTCTGTAATAAATTATATTTGTTAACTAATTTTGTTAATTGTGCAATACGTTTTTTTTTTAGATGTGGGATGTGGGTTTTGTAGGAGTATGGGAAGTAAATTAATTTTAAGTAAGTCAAAATTATATTTTTAATTAATATTAATCAATAATTTGGTAATTAATTATATTAATTATGTAAATACCTTTCTGTGACATTTTATGAATGTGTTGTGTGTTTTGTAAGGGTATATTGTGGGAAGTTCATTAATTATATTTAGTTAATATTTAATTAATGATAATTGGTTTGTTGATATATATTAATAATTGTAAATAATGTTTTTTAAAGTTAAGTGTAAGGTGCAGGTTGTGAGTTTTGTGGGGTTAAAGGATGGGAAGTTAGTAAATTAAATGTATGTAACAAATATTTTTTTGTTAATAAATAGTTTCTAAATAAAACTTTATATGTAACATTTTTGTATTTAATGTATAATATTGTTGTAGGTATTTGTGATATGTATTTAACATTGTAATATGTTTTTATTTTTTGTAATTTTTTAATATTAAATATACTTGTATTGTTTTTACAAAATATGTTTTTTTATTGTTTTTGAAATTATTTTATTTTGTTCAAGATTTTGTGTTTGTTTTAAATATTGCACTAACTGGAGTGGGAATAGTACATTTTTCCCCTCCGCAATCTAAAACTTTCCCTACTGTTGTACCGACTGCAGTGGAAATAGTAAATGTTACCCCTCCACTATCCAACACTTTCCCATTTATTAGAGATGGAATAGTAATTTTTACCCCTCCGCTATCCAACATTTTCCTTACTGTTGCATTCATTGGAGTTGGGATAGTAAGTTTTACCCTACGTGATCGACACTTCCCCTCCTGATGTACTGCCTGGAGTAGGAATAGTACATTTTGACCCTCTGCAATCCAACACTTTCCCTACTGTTGCACTCACTGGAATGGTTATAGTAAATATTGCCTATCCATAATCAAACACTTTAACTACTGTTGTATTTACTGGATGATGGATTTGTACATTTTACCCAGTTTTATTATTTTTACATTGTGTGGTATGGAGTGGGAGTAGTACTTTTTTCTATATATTTACTGTAATAGTTTGCATACTTTTGTATAAATGGTAGTGGGAATAGTACATGTATTACATTTCATATTTGATCATTTATTTCATATTGCTATAATTTACATTTTATGTTTTTTGTTTATTTAAAGCTATAATATTTTTTAATTAATAATTATTTTAATGTGTACCATTATTTTAAGAAATTTGTAAGAATTTTAAGTGCACTTTATTAATTTAATTAGAACAGTTAGTTTTTTTAAAGCTTTTATGTTATTAGTATATATATTTACTAGTTATATTTTTAGATAAAAAAATCAACATTATTAATTAAAATGATATGTTTTGTTTTTAAGCAGATTTATGTAAATGTATATATGAATTATTATATATGTTTGTTCACATTTTTTAAAGTTATGTTTATTTGTTATATTTGTTAAAATATATATTAAGTCTATTTTATTTATTTTATTTATATTACTTTTTAATATATTTAATATTTATTTATTTTATTTATATACATTTAAAAACAATATTTAATACAGCGATAATACAGCGATATTAATGACATTGTGGAGTGGTGTGGCTCACTGGTTAGAGGTGGCAGACCCGGAAGCAGAGAACGGCCCGGGACCAGGGTTCAATTCCCGACGCGGCAGGGTTGTGGACCAGGGTCAACGGACTCGATAATTCTCGCCTCAGTGCCTACTCTAACCAGGGATCACACTCGGCAACTCTGGGCATTAAGCTTGCCTCATCTCTACAACGGCCCCACACAGACGCCGGGGATGCCTGGTTTCACCTTGGAGATACCCAGAAGGAACCATCTCACAGGGAAAGCCAGGACGGGTTCCCCAGCGTTCTTCAGCGCCAGGACACCCCGAGATGGGGTAACAGTGCACTTTACAAGTATCATCATTACATTTTACAAGTATCATCATTACATTTTTACATCAATATTTTCCCCCCAATATTTTTGGTGCTTACTATCATAAGTATAGGATGACAATATTTTTCACTTCAATATTTTGGTCACAATATTTTTGTCTGTCGTAATTTGAGGGTCAATATTCTGTCAGTGAATTGTCCCAAAAATTTAATAGAACCCAGCTCATATTATACAGAGCAAGCAGATTTGGCCCTCTGGACAAGTACATATCGAGGTTGTATCCACCCACAAGCCCATATTGTTAAGCTGAGGCAACAGTATGCATTTTTATTAAAGTCATCCCCAGTACCTTGGCGCATTATTCTTCAGCTGTACCAACTTTCTTCCCACATTTTAGAACCTTTCCTGAAAATCTCCTTCTTCACTTATGGCCAATCGCACCCTGTATGTAAGCTATTCATTGTGCTACAGAGATCTTCCAGTATCAGGGCTTTAGCTGCAGATCTGTCTTTCAATGCTCAAGGTTCATGCAGCCAATCTATCCCTAAAGTCGCTGATTGCGAGGAAGACAGGATTTACCTTGTTCCATATTCTTCCATAGAGACAGAACCCAGAACAGAAAGCACCCTACCATTTTATTGAAAGCGTCCCCAACTGTGTACAAGTATCAGCACTCAGGAGCCAGGGTAGGCTTGGTCACTGTAACAACCTAGGACCAGAGGGAGTTTGTCAGTTCTAGGATGATATAATCTGGAAGGAGTCCACAAGCGGAAACATTAATAAACAATCATTTTAGTCTGGTTTCATTTAGTAGTATCCAAAGAAACACAATAAGTGGAGCTTATACAGGAAAAAAAAGTCCACACTTGGAGCTAGACAGAAATACCTGTGTAGGAGGCTGGTTTAGTATATGGTGTACACTTATTTAAGTGATGCATCTGGACCTAATCCAGGCAACTGTTATGGTGATTTTAGTGGTCTTTGATAATCATAGAAAGTTCTCAGCGTAGTAGCTGTGGAGAGCAACCTTCAGGCTCATCTTGAAGGAGTGCTAAGCAGTGTGTTTTATCAATTTAGTTAATAGTGTAAGTTAAATGAAAAAGAACCACTCAGTGTTTATATAAAAATACCTCTATTTATTACACAAAACTCACTAACAAATTGGTATATCTCCTACCCGAAGATATCAACACAATACACAAGAATACTTCAATTGCAATCAGGTAAGTAGCACAAAATACAGTGGTGTCCAGGGGGAGACCAAACCATATACTAAGAAAGTGGAGTGTGAACTGCAAAGGACTTGGACCAGAAGACCCAGAGTACCCAGGGACACAAGGTAAGTACCCAGGAACTGAATTGGGTGGAGAAGCACACCTATGTTTTTTACTTTTTTTGGTTTTCTGATACCTCTTTCTTAATTCGAAATAATCCTAATTTTTTACAAGCGTGCAGCTGAGGTGGCACGTCTGTCCGCAACACCATATTACGACACTGGGAACTTTTACAGCATGAACCAGATTTTGAAGGGATTTTTTCACAAAGACCCATCTTTGCATACACCAGATCTAAGAACCTGAAGGAACTATTAAATGCTCCAGTGATACAAACAGAGCGAGTTCAGAAAGGGATGAAACGGTGCATGAACTGTGTCCACTGTAACAACGTTATCATCGGGGCCAACTTAAACCATCCACATACAGGCAAAATGTTATCACTTTACTATGACTGTGATTGTAATTCTCATAACTTGATTTATTACATCAAATGCCCATGCGGAAAACTCTACGTGGGGAAGACAGAGCGAAAATTGAAACTCCGCATATCAGAACACAAGAGCACCATCAGGAATGCTAATATCAAGAGTAACCTTGCCAAACATTGGCTTGAAAACAAACACAACATTTCCCAGATACAGTTCTCAGTCCTGGAGAAAATGAAATCACGTGAAGGAGAGGATCTGACCAGATCCCTCCTTCAAAGAGAAATATTTTGGATAAAGAGACTAGGGACTCAGGAGCCAAAAGGACTCAATGAAAAAATTGACTATTCACGTTTCCTATAAATAAACAGGTGCACCCGTGGTAGAATGCATGTTTAGGTTTTAGACTGACTGACAAAAGTTTGTTGAAATACTGTTGAAATGCACACTATGGGCTCGATTCCGATCCGGTAAAAAAAATCCCCCGTACGAATCGTATCCGGAGCCGTTTCCCTACGAATCGTAAACACACCGTACGACCCGGCGAGTACGATCCGGACCGGGTGATCAGGACGCTATTCGTACGGTCCGCGTCAGGTAAGGGCGATCCGTACGGAAAAGCGCTCAATCACATACACACCGTACGCCACGTACACCACATGATCGCCGGAGTACGCGCCGTACCCCGGCGATCATGTGGGGTACGCGGCGTCCCCGGGGGGGGGGGGCGTTCTGTACTTGTTTCGGCGCAAACTATGCGTTTACGGCTGTTTCCAGCTCCCGTAAAAAAAAGGCTCGTACGTTGCGTACCCGACACGAATCATACTTGCTGGGTCGTAAAAACCAGCCGCGACCCGTAGCGATGTCACGTACAGCGGCTTCCGAGTGAGACTCGTATGGATATTTTAGTCGTACAGAGTCCTGTACGACTCGTATGGTCTTTGGCTCCTGTTACGGATCGTACTTCGTCGTACGTAAGGGGACGTGTACGGGTACGATTCGTACGGGGAAAATTGCTCCGTACAACGATTCGGAGCGCATTTTACCAGATCGGAATCGAGCCCTATGTATACGATATGTACGTTTTTGATATGTTTATTTTTCATGCACTGATTTTCTTCTTTTTTAGTTATTATTTGTTGTGTTTAGTCACCGTTTGTTCGCTCGTGGAACTTTTGTATACACTGTAGTAAGGACGTGGATTGCAGCGCTTTGGGTTCCGATCACTCGAGAGTTGTTGAGATCATTGGTTTTAGAGTCAGGTTCTATCCCTGGCTAAGATGGCGGCATGGATCGCATGATACTAGTGGAGTCCGTTTTCTATTTTTGTTACGGAAGTAATCGCACCTTGCGCGTTATGGAGGCTGTTTAAAAACAGTGAGGAATGTTCCTGAGAGTTTTATGCCGAATAGTATGGGAGCCTGGTGGAGCGATATTGACCACGGATTTGGCGTCCATAAGGTAACGCGGTTGACAAGGGTAGGGTAAAAGCCTGGGGTTTGAGGAGAATGAGTAGTTAACTGAGTGTGTTCCGTTCTTCAGGGAGGAAAGTTTCGTCATTTTGAAGACCCAGATTTATAGAGTGATACACAGCTGGAATCGAACTAAAAGACCGAGGTAAGACGCGGTCTGGTTTAAGTATCAATATGTCTGCATTAACCAGGAGAACTTTAGTTGTGACAGTGTTGGTATTGTTTGTAGGTGGAGCATACATGTTCTCGTTTGGAGAGTACGTTTATTTTTGTTTCTCACTGTGTGAGGTGAGGTGGTGGAGACTGCACGCTTTTGTTAGACCTTTATTTTAACCAAAAGTACATTTTTGTATTGCCTGCTACTATCGGAATTTTGTAAATTCATTTATGTTATGTATACATTTAGTTTCAGGCACCTGAGGAAGAGTCCCTTGAGACTCGAAATGCATCGGGCTTCCTCAGCTGGCTACACTTTGGTTCTTCAGCATGTTACATTATTATGAAATGGAAAACTGTCTATACATTGTATGAAACTAATTGAAATATGTACTGAAGTGTCTTTTGATGACTATAATCAAAATCAAGAATACATTTTGTTTGATAAGCAGAACATAAGTTTTATGTTTAACATTATACAGTTTAAATCTGTGAAAAATATAACTGAGAAGTTTAAATTGTTGTGAATAGCTCACTCAGAGCAATAGTGCGCAGAGGTGAGTGGCTAGTCCACTCAAGTTAGGAAGTACCCAGGAACACCATGAAGGCTGTATGCAGAGTGGAAACAGCCATGTGACCAATGGAAGTCAATGGAGAAGTTGCAGTTTTGCAGAAAGTGGACCCTTCCCAGAGGACCCTGAAAATTCTCTTGGAGGATGGAAGGTTGGAGAGCCACCCCACCATGGATGCCCCGGTAACTAGGTAACCTACACCAGGGAAGCCAGGTGCATCAGGTGAAGATACGTCGGAAACCTCAGTAGAAACAATGGAAGACTTAGAAGAAAATGCCTCTGGAGAAGTTCAAGAAGAAGTCTAAGGGAATCCAAGAGTGGATTCTGGAAGTGAAGAACCTTTCAAGCAGAGGCGACAGAGTCTATGCCACTCGGACCTGACCAGGAGGTACAAAGACATAATGGCCACCGATGGTTCTGAAGAGTCATGGTGACCTTGTTGCTGCAGCTGTGAGGACCAGACAACGCTGAGGACGACCAGGAGCCGTGCACGAGCTGTCGCACATTGGATTTCGGTAACTAGGTATTTGGTGTCCGGCGGCAGCACCAACAAGCCTTGGTAGCATCAACTGGTGTGGAGAACGAAGAAAGAGCAATGTTAGGACCAGCAAGGTCCAAGGGACTCACCAACAACAGGAGAGTCGGAGCACGCCCGAGCAAGCAGGGGAGCCCACATAAGCAGTAGAAGACCCTCAAGAGGACTCACAGGACAAAGGGCCAGGAGTCCCAAGAGGATCTTGAGCAGCTCACCAAGAATGAAGGCCCACGGTGCAGAGGATGCAGTGAGGACACTGACCTTGGAGGGAAGAGATGCTGGAGACTGGAGCTTTTTGTAGCCCGAAGATGTCTGGAGTACAGAGCCAACAAGACTTGGCAATGGAAAATCGACGCAGTGCAATTTTCCTCTTGATGATCTTTAGTGCAAACAATATGTTTCCGTCAGCTACTGGGTGTTCAAGGTTTTGTTTTGAAGTGTCCTGTTGTAATCTGATTTGCCTCCATTTAGATATTTTGGTCTCTATTCCTATATCTGTGCAGCCCTACCAATGGATTTAGGTGGAATTAGTACAAACAGATAACATTGAATTGCAGAACACTGGATTATTTGAATACTAGGTGGATTGTGGCAATGTGTGCTTGAATTTCTTTTTTTAATAACACATTTTATTGATTATTTTTTCCACATAAACGAAAGACCAACAATTCAGCGCCAGTAACCATGGAACAACATACTGGGCTGTGAGTATGAAACATATAATGGCCAATTAACATTTGCATTGTGCCAGGTGGAGGACCTCAAGTCAATACTACAGTTGCGTTTGACACCTCTCACTGCTGAGTACAGGGAAAAGAGGGAAAAGAAGAGGGGATATGTGGTCTGTTGTGGCCCAGAGGGTGGACAGCCTTCCAAGTATTCCCGGGGAGTGGTTAGTCAGGAATACCGACACTGTTCTTCCGGAGTAACCTTATGCTCTCGTACTTGTGGGGGGCACCATATGCCCGGTAAACCAGTTTCTGTAATGCTGCACAGTAGTCATACCCTTTTCCTCACTCATGCAGCAGTGGAGCAGATACGTCCGTCCAAAGTTGTGCCAGATATCGCTTGGCTATTAGGTATGCTGTGACTAGGAAGGTGCATGTGGAGCGGGTTTCGTCCAGATCGTCCAAGATCTCTAGCAACATAATCTTGGGATTCTTGGGATTCAGCTCTAGCCTGTGGAGAGTACCCAACCAGTCCTGTCATTGATTCCCGGCCAGTAGCCCCTTACCACCGGACATGCCTATAACAGATGTTGTAGAGAGCCCAGGGAGTGATGGCAGGGCAGGCACTCTGACCTGGGGGCATGGCCCAAGCGCTAGACCCTTTTGGGGATGAATAAAACAGAAGACATGTTTTTACTTGGATCAGAAACCAGCACATGGAGGTGGCTAGCTTGCGCTGGGCCATCTTCACCTTTGTCCATTCGTCATCGTTACAGTGCCCACATCTTCCTCACATCTGACCATAAGCGAAAGCAAAGGGTCTGGCGTGCTAGCTACCAGAGTCTTGTTTAGGTGCGAGATACTGCTCCTACCCAGTGCATCAGTAACCAGCTTGCAGGCGAGGGGATTGAATTCGAGTAGGGCAGCTAGTTGTGCCTTATGTTTGTCAAGGGCATGGCGTAGCTGGCGATATTTGTAAAACTGGGATGAGTGAGGGCGGAACTCCGCTGCAAGCTCCTGGCCACCCACCCATACAGTGTGGAAATGCTGATACAGGTGACAAAGACGGCCAGTCTCGCCAATTTAGAGAGCCAGGTCTTATCACAGAGTGTGTAGGGGGTCACCCCAGTGAAAGTACAAAACCATTTTGTGTGTTTAAGAGCCAGGTACCGGGGGAGGAGCTTCACGCGCGTCCAAGATGGCTGCATGAGCTCGGAGCTCCCGAGACCCCCGCCGCCACCGGGGATATCCTGCACATAATCCTGAACCGGTAAACCGGAATTCTTTGGCGTAGGGGAAGTGGCGTTGATCGCAGCGCTCCTCGGCCGAATCCGCCGCAGCATCGCCGCGCTACAGTGCCGGCAAGTTCGGGGCCTATGTCGAGAGGAAGCCTGGGTCTCAGGTTAGAGCCGACCCCGGCCGCAGTGGATCAACAGCGGGAACGGCGGCCGGGGATCGCCGGTCCGGCCCCATTTCAACCGCAAATCGAGATGTGGCTTCCCTCTCCCCTCCCCCACCCCGCTTACCGGCAGCCGGCGGGAGGAGGGGAGAATCCTGGCAGTGTTGCGGCTGCCGCTCTCACCAGCGGCGGCAATGTGAATTGGCGCACCCTGCAGTGAGAGGGGAAACAGACGGCCAGCCATGGTGTGGGACCCTTGGACTGGCGGGTTGGGCGTGGGACCCGGGCACTTCTGATTGTTGGCGCGGCCGTAATGACCTAACTGGCGAGCAGATAAACCCCCCCATGCTTTATTTGTTGGACTGATGCGGTGGTGGCGCATCAGAGCGGCCGGCGGAGCGGCTGGACCCTGCCACTCAGTGGGATCTTGATGGATTGAGCCAGGACTGGTGCAACAGGTTTGCCCTAAAACGTATAGCAGCCAGGGCTAAGGAGAGATTTTCAGTCCCCACAACGCTGATGGAAGCTGGGATGGCAGAGATTCATGAAGGAGAAGGGCGATGTTGGCGATGTTGGATGTTGGAAGTATCCAGCTTATAGCTGGATATATCCAGCTATATGAGAGATGGTCGGAATTGACTTACCCACCGAGAGGATGCCCGCGACTCAAGAGTTGACCTGGGGGGTGTGACCATCGTCTTTGTCCAGTCTATGCTGCTGCAGAGTGAGACGATTTGGTGTTGCGCAGTGAGATTGGGGCGGATTGAGGCACCGTCCCGGTGAGCCCGCACAACTGTGTACCGCTGGCGATTGCAATGGGAGAGGCGGATGCGGCGATCTACTTTGAGAGCTGACTGCCGTGCGGATGGGGTGTCGGAGAACCAGTGGATGGGCGAAAACTCGGACATTGATTTGGCTGGTCCTCCAGTCTTCTAGCTGCGATGCTGGCGGTGGATGTCAGCGATCGGTCTTGACGGAGGTTGTGAGTGCTGCCGGCAGTCTGCTTCACCATCTGCTGCCGCAGTAGCAAGTTTGGGGGACCGAGGGGCCAGACCTGCTCCCAGTATCACGATGGCGACCAAGCCTGAAGTGGAGAAGCAACACACCAAGACTAGGGGGGCCCGTTATATTCAAACCAACAAATTGGATCGCTATACGCAGCCCAGGGGCTCACCCACGGGGTCTGGTCGAACGCAGGATGGGAGTGCAGAGGCCTCCACTCCCGGGTCTGAGCTCACACTACACGACGTGATGGCAGCTATAGACGGAGTCAAAACATCGCTCGGACAGAAGATGGAGTCGCTAGACCATAAATTGGACACAGTGACCATAGAGGTCAATCTGATCCGGGCCGACCTCACCAAAACGAGTGAGAAAGTGAAGTCGTTAGATATCAAAACGGCGAGTCTGATGGACGACATGGCGCAGTTGCAGCAGGAGGTTCGGAACCTTAAGGCCTCAAGTGAAATGGTGGGCTGCCAGCTGGATGAGTTTGAAGGGAGGGCCCGGAGAAACAATGTACCTATCACAGGTGTCCCTGAGAAGGCTGAGGGTCAGGCCCCTGACCTGTTTGTAGAAGATATCATACTTAAACCTCTGAAACCCAAGGGGCTGGGAAACTTCTTTACTATAGAAGGGGCGCACAGGATACCGGGTGGAAGGCCGTGTCCAGGGGCCCCCCTCGACCAATGATTGCGAGGGTCCTCAACTTTAGAGATAGGGCCGCTATCCTGCAAGCCTCTAGGTCAGAGGGCCCTCTAAAGCACGAAAACTCAACCCTCAATTTCTTTCCAGACTTCACCCAGAGGGTTCACAAACAGCGACAAAGCTTCCTTGGAGTCAAGCAGCGGGTCAGAGACAAGGGATATAAGTATGACATGATGATCCCTGCTAAGTTGCGAGTCGAGGCTCAGGGAAAAGTCTGGTTTTTCGATAATCCCGAAATCGCTTCAGACTGGGTTGACGGCCTTCCTAAACAAGTGGAGCCTCAGAGACGCAGCGACGAGGATGGAGGAGGCACACAGGAACAGGAATGATGAGTACTACTGAAGACTATGGTGTGAGACCCGGCCCCCCGGGAGGGGGGGTGCGTATACGAGACATTTTTACACGCAAGCTTTCCTAGATAGAGACTTGATACCGGTGTTAATGGCCTGGGGGCGGGATAGGAAAAGGGGGCTCTGTACTCCTCCTTAGATCTATATTTAGATAGTTGATTAGTTAGAATATGGGGCGACAGGCACACTGCGAGTTGGGGATTGGCGAACGCCGTGAGCAGTGGTGCGGGGAGGGGGGTAGGGGGGAGGTGTGTTGTTGTATGTGTCATCGTTGATTGTGGTTTATTTTTGTTGCGTTATGGAGATTTTGTTTGTTATTTTTTTTTAGTCTCAGGTGATGAAAATGTAGCGATGTGCGTTTTGCATGAGCACGGTGACACAGAATAGCAGTGAGTCAAGGATGAAAGTGCTGAGTTGGAACGTAAACGGCCTGAGTGACAAGTTCAAGAGAGGGATGGTCAGTCAGCTCATTAGGCGACATTCCCCAGACGTGATACTATTGCAAGAGACACACTTGGTTGGCAACAGATGCTTAGGCCTTCATAAGGGAGGGTATAAGTTAGTGGTACATGCCGGATTCACAACTGGCTCCAGGGGTGTCGGGATCCTGATCAAGAATTCCTTCCCATTGTCAGTGCGAGCCACCTGGACTGATCAGAGGGGCAGATACGCAGGTGTTTCGGGGCGGGTTGGGGCCGGACGGTCACTCTTTTGTCTATGTGCCGCCCGGCCTCCAGACTGAGACCTACCAGGATTTGAGCACCGTCTTCCTCTCATTACCTCTTGGAGATCTAGTGTTGGGTGGTGATTTTAATTCCGTGTTGGATGGTGAGATGGATCGTAGCCCACCCTGTGGGCTTAGGCAGACGCAGACATGGTTGTTTGACTTTCTGGACGCTCTGGAGTTGGTGGACAGTTGGCGAGTACGTAATCCGACATCTTCGCACTACTCCCATGTCTCAGCGGCCCACGGCAGTCTGTCTAGACTGGACTATGTGCTGCTTCCGGCGGCGATGGTGCCTATGATCCATGAGGTGCGCTATCTCGGGAGGGGAATTTCTGACCACTCCCCGTTATGGCGAGTCTCACTCTGGAGCTCCCAACAGTCGGCAGAGTGGCTCCCATTAGTGCCTGGCAGTTAAAAGACCCTGCCATTAAGAGAGAGGTTCTCCGGATGTCAGATCGTTATTTTATGGAGAATAAGGGCTCGGTAGACTCCGCCCAGACCCTATGGGAAGCGTACAAGACTGTAGCAAGAGGTGAGGTCTTATCATTAGTGTCAGGGAAGAAGAAGAGAGGTCAGGCGGAAGTAGCTCAGAAAGAGGTGGAAGTCATGCATATGGAAGAAAAGAGGAGCCAGGGCACATACGCCGGCGGACCTCCATCTGCTGCGTCTCTGAGAGGAGGAATATAGAGCATTAGTGAGGAATAGAGCAGTGACCCATCACAACGCTGTTCAGAGCTGCATATACGAGCATGGTGATAAAGCCGGCAAACTGATTGCTTGGCTCGAGTATGGGGAGCGGGCGTCCAGGCTGGTACCGGAATTGGAAGGGCCAGAGTCGTGCATGATCATGGCCCCACAGGCAGTGGCGGACGAATTCTCTGAGTATTATCAAAAAGTCTATGTGGCCGACAGTGACTTCACGGAAGTGGAGAATAGTGAGATGATTAGGGATATAGTCATGCCTCGTCTGTCAGAGAAGGACAGGAGCTATCTTGATTCCGCACTGACGGATGACGAAGTTGCCCAAGCAATCAGGCAGATAAAATCGGGTAAAGCGACTGGCCCCCACGGGATACCTATCGAATTATATAAGTTAAAGGCGAATAAACTAGCCCCTCATATCGGCGCCATGTTGATGGAGAGTAGGGAGAGTGGCGAATTTCTCTATGATCAGCGTGTGGCCAACATAGTAGTTATTCATAAGGCGGGCAAGCCCGGACACAGTGCTCCTCCTATAGGCCCATATCGTTACTCAACGCAGAGCCCAAAATATTGGCAAAACTTTTGGCTACCAGACTGGTCAAGGTGATTACGTCTTTGGTTCACCCGGATCAATCCGGGTTTATGCCACGCCGCAATACGGCGTTAAATTTGCGCAGGTTGCATGGAGTCCTTGGGGGAGCCTCGAAAATCCATGAACAGACGGTGTTAGTCTCCCTAGACGCCACAATGGCCTTTGATAGAGTGGAGTGGCAGTATTTATTTGCAGTGTTGGCAAAGCTGGGCTTTGGAAGCAAATATATCAGTTGGGTGCGCTTGTTATATGCAAAACCCCTGGCCAGAGTGATTGTCAACAATTGCAAGCCTTGCGACTTCTCATGGGGGGAGGCACCAGACAGGGGTGCCCATTGTCTCCGCTTCTCTTCACACTTGCGGTGGAGCCGTTGGCTGCCTGGATTAGATGGGATAGGTCGATTCAGGGTTTGCGGTGGACTCCTGACTGGGAAGGTAAGATCTCGCTGTATGCTTAGGGCTTGCTGCTGTATCTCACTAGCCCCAGAGAGTCCTTACGGAACTTCCTGGATGTGCTGGCTATACTCTGGATTGGCCATTAACTGGGCCAAGTCGGTACTGTTTGTAGTGGTGGACGATCCACCTGCGATCCCACAGTCGTGTCCTGTTCGTGTTGAGACGATAGGATTTAAGTATTTGGGCATATACATCACGCTTGACCCAAAGCTGCGGTATGACAGTAATCTGGCTGCTCCGCTGAGTAGGTGTAGGAAAGATGTGGAGCGCTGGAAGACCCTTCCCCTCTCTTTGCTTGGAAGAGCCACTCTTTTCAAGATGATGGCGCTGCCCCGATTTCTGTATGCTTTACAAAATTCGATGGACCCGGTGCCGGACGCATATTTCAAAGAGATAGAAGCTCTCTAGAGGCAGCTCCTCTGGGATGGCAGGGCTCGCATTGCTATCAATAAATTAACCCTACTGTGGTATGATGGCGGAATTGGACTTCCAGATTTGCAGAGGTACTAATGGGCCTCGCAATTGGCCGCAGTGAATCACATTGTTTATGGACTTCCAGGAGACCCGGGCTATGCCATGGACCGGGTCAATTTAAAAAAAAAAAAAAAGAGCCAGGTACCAACATTAAATGGGAATGGGGTTGATGGGCAGTAGCAAGTGAGGGGGAAATCTACTGTATAGTAATGAGAGTAGTCCATAGGGACACAGCAGCTCCAGTGCCAACCTACGTGCTAGGTCATCTCTATCGGCCCAGAACCAATCGTTGACATTGACTAGCTGGGATGCCCAGTATTACAGCTTTACGTCTGCCCATCCCTGTCTTGCCTCGAATGGGGAGGATCTGCACTTCATAAAGGAGACTCTAGGGGCCTTGCCTCCTCACTAGAAACTGTAGATTTGGGCCTGTAGGTCTACAAAGAAGGTAGGTTGCAGCGGGTAAGGGTAATGTTGTAGTATGAACTAAAACCAGGAAGGGACACCATCTTGAAGAGGGCGCCCCTGCTCGTGATCAAGAAGGGCAGCTTCGACCACTCCTCTCCATGTCCCATTGCTTCTAGCCATTGGTGGGGCTATATTGAGGTCACAGTAGCTCCGTTCACTGAGGGCCACAGTCATGCCCAAATACTGGACGCTTTCTCCAGCTACTCTCAGCTGGGAACCTTGTCCCAAGTTTCATATCCCGCAGGGGGACCAGGACCAATTTCTCCCAGGCCCTGAGGCTTCGCCATAAATTGCAAGTATTTCATCAGCTGTGGGAGCGTCTAACTGGCCCACTGCAGGAAAAGGAGAATGTCATTAGCATATAGGGAGATGCAGTGCTCCGTTCCCTCCTGCCATGTAAAGCCGCCCAGTCTGGCATCTATATGTATGAGTTCCACCAAAGGCTCTACCACTATAGCACAAAAGTAGAGTGGAGAGGGGGAATCCCTGCCTTGTACCATGCTCGATAAGGTGTTTGCGTGATAGTGCTCCATTTACCCGAGCCCATAGATCAGAGCAGAGGAGGGACACCCAGTTCCTGAAATGGTGTCCAAATTACATCTTTTCCAGCACCGCTCGGAGGAAGAGCCAGTGTTCCAAGTTGAACAACTGTTCTGTACCTACCAGTAGCAGGGCAGCATCTTCCTGAAGTTCATTCAGATGAGCCAACACCAAATGGAGCTGCCATTGGCAGTGCCTCATGCTCTTCCTCGGCATGAAGCTATTTTGGTCTGGGTGGATGACTGATCGTATCACCATGGCCAGGCGCGCAGCCTTCGCAAAGGTCCCGCGGAGGGTCTTTCCTCTCATAGGCATCCTTGTAGAGCACCAGGAGGTAAGAGATCAATAAGGAGGACATTTTTTATAGAGCTCCAGTGGAAAACACTTCAGTCCTCAAGTCTTCCCTGAGGGCATGGATGAAATACCTTGCTGAATTTCCACCATGATGTGCAGTAGGTCATGGTCATTGTCGCTCTTCTCCACACTCAGCGTGCGGATGGACAAGTCTCGAATTATGGGGTTATCTAACTTCGGGGATCCTGGTTCCCCTAGGGTGTACAGAGCTCGAAAGTGGGAGACGAATTTGTCCAAGAGATCCACAGCTCTGTAACCAGACTGTATGTGCATGAGGCCACCATTAGCCAGTGGAGCAGCTTGCCTGACTTGTCCCCGACTCGTACACTTGGCCTTGCGAGTGGAGTCAGCTCGGAGCTGCTGATTCCAGCAGTTTTTGTCTGAGGGTCATGTGGGCCTGTGGCAGGTCGCACTGCGCTGCGGGCGATGAGGTGGTGGCAGCCATCCACTCCAGCTCCTTAATGTCACCTTCCAATTGTATTAGTTCTGCTTCTTTGTGCCCACCTATGAGTGTGAAGTCTTTCCCCCCGGAGGACTGCTTTGAATGCCTCCCATAACGTAGTGTGGGAGGAGACGTCTCTTTGTTCATTTCAAAGTAGTCGACTATCGAACCTCGGATGTTCTCTGCAAAGTCGCCATCCAAGAGCCACCACGCATTCAGTCTGCTTATGCTATGTTCACCCTTCCGGAACCTCCCAAAGGCCAATAGCACTGCGGAATGGTCTAAGTAATCTAAATGAGAGAAGGCGTCATGGGGAGAGGAGTAGAAGGTGTATTGCCGTTCAGTGTGGTGTTGCCATCTCTACACCCACCAGTTCCGGTGCACCAGTCTAGTCCATAAGGCATGTAGAGCGAGCCAGTTGTTGTGTCCCACCCACGGTCCATCAATGCATTGAAATCACCCTCCAGCTGCATAAATCCAGGCACGCCCACTATCAGGTGAGTGCAACTGCCTCTAACATGTCCGCTACCAATATAGGGGCTGCATAAACTCTGCCCAGTGTCCAGGGTTGTCCTTCCAGCATCCCGTGTATGACCACGAACCTCCAGAGGGAGTCGGTCTGTACCCTGTGCACCAATAGTGGAAATGTCTTTTGAAGGAGGATCGCCACTCCCCTGGAGCACCTCGTGTATCCGGAATGGTAGACCCTGGAGTAGCCATGTTGCCCCAGGAAGGAGCAGTTAGTTACTGTATTTCTTGGAACCGGAGTACCTCCGGGTGGTGCCACCTAGCGTATGCCAAGACCTTCCCCCATTTAATCATGTCATTTAGACTGTTCATGTTCCAGCTGATTGTAATGTGTTCCCCCAGCGGGCGGTTGTTATGGGTCTACCCAGTATGGCGGATGCAATGGTGCCTAAAAGAGATCGGAGAGGGGCTCACTAACGAGTGAATTTCTAGGTCAAACAAACAAGAAGGAATCAAAGCCAACTACCCAAATCGAACATACCAGGCTGAGAATCTGTCTCCTTCCCTCCCCCACCCTACACTTTACCCTGTGAAGCATCTGTTGCCCAACTGCACACAAAAATAAACAGTAGGTAGGGGGTAGGCTGCTAGTGGCCCACAGCCCAATTACCAGTAAGAGGGAAAATACACTCTCCACATGTAGACATGAAGAAAACTAAAACTTGGAATCGGGCGTACTTGCCTTTTGTTGGGAAACATCTAATCGAGGAGATTGGATGGGATACGTTTGACCCTCATTGTGGGGTATTCTCCCGAGTTGCTACACGTGATCGCAGTGACACGAAACAAGTGTCTAATACTTCACCTGATATTGGAAGACCTGATGAAGTTCCTTCATAGGAACAATATGCGTTGGCTGATGGCCATTTTAAAATATTTACACCAATAAAGAAAACTGATAGACTCATTCAGACAGTCTTGACTCCATTCCTAGTGCACCTTCCTTCTTCAAAGGAATTTGCTTTCCCTGGATTCCAGTGGAGCTCAACTGTGGCAGGCTCCGGAAGTGAATGCACAGGACTTTTAATATTTGCAGATAGGGATTGATTTGCTGAACCATAGGTCAGACACTGTTAGGAGTGTTTTTGTGTTTCTATGAAGAAAAGGGGAAAGGAAGAACCCCTGTCCAGTCTCAGCCATTCTGGCAGTGTCTGTTGTCTCCCTTGCAATCCGGGGAGCCAGCAGTCGAGGTTGATTGCAGGTGCTCGGATGGATTGGTGTAGCATCGGCAGACCTGTGCCGCTGTCAGTTTTTTCTGGGATATCGCAGCTGCTGCTGCTAGGAGGGGTTGGGTGCCTTGGCACTGGGAGCTGACAGGGGGCCCGACACCCCAGGCCAGAGGGCTGGGAGTTCCTCAATCTAGGATCACATGGTTGCAGGAGTGTCAAAGAACAAGTTGCAGTCTTTGTAGATAACTTTGAGGCGGGCCGGGAACAGCAACATATATTTGATTTGCACGTTTGATTTGCATGGCTCTATTTTTTTCCTTGACCGATTGGAATGTATGTCGCTGTTGCTGCACATTTAGGGTCACATTTAGAGTCCAGGAAAGCATGACCGTAGTGCTTCCATACTGTATGCCTCCAAGGACTCGGCCACTTGTAAAAAAAGGCATCTCGATCGACAAAGTTCAATAGCTTCACAATGAATTGGCCTCATGGGGCACCCCGTGGAGGTCTGGCCGCCAGGGACCTGTGAACTTGCTCCACCACAAAGCAGGCCGATAGGGCATCTTGGGGGGCCCACGGCTGGAGCCAGTTCGCTAGGAAGGTGGTGGGCCGAGGTCCCTTGTTGCCCTCTGGGACTCCTACTATGTGGAAGTTATTTCTTCAGGAGGCTGACCCTGCACTGGAGAGCAGCTGTAGTCTCTTGGTGGCTCTTCATCAAGTTTTCTATGACTGATAATCACCCCTCCATCCCAGAGGCTCGCTCCATTGTGTCGCGGATGTCATAATGCAGTAGGGACAGGCCCTAGCTAAGCTCCCCAATCTTGCTGTCCAGGAATTCCCTGGACTCCGGGATGGCCTGAAGAAAGGGCGCTGCAGAGTCACCAGGAGGCCAGCCTGTTGTACACCATCCTCTTCGCCCTCCTTCTCAGTGGTCAGGCAGGCACATTTATCTATTTTCCCCTGGGCCAGTGGTGCTATCTTCTCCTTCACCATTGTTAGGGAAGGGACAGTGGCCAACACGGGACCCGGCCTTGCCCCACTCTGACCAAAGTTCAATGTCTTCAGGAGGGGGTTTCAAGGAAAGGTGGAGGGTGTGCCCAGGCAGTGACAGCACTGGGCAGTCCAGCCCAACCGACCCTTTCACTCACCGGTTGCCATGCAGGTCACACTTGCTGTCTCGCCCTGGATGTGCAGGGCCACCTGGCCTCACGGCCACATCAAGACATCAGAACCCTCTGTGGGCCTCCAGGGGGCACTTCCACCCTATTCAGAGGAGCCAGTGGAACTTCTGGGCACTCTTGTGTGCCTCACAGTACTTGCCAAGGGTAGAGGTGGTCCAGCATCTCGTCAAACCTGCCACAACCTCTAGCAGCTCTCTTACTCCGGCACTGATTTCATGCTGGATCCCGTGGCCTGCTCCTACCTGCAGGATGTCTAGAGCTGACAGGGATCGGCTGGATCAGGAGCTGGAGCCGCAGGGAATACCTCTCCCAGTCTGCCCAGGCCGCACTTCCGCAGTCGGGGTCAGAAACAGTCACCAGTCCTCAGCCAGGGATCCGCAGGCGATTCTCAGGGCCCCCGCCAGCTTGCCTCCATCCTGCTGCCTCGACCTGGCTGCCGACCCCATCAGGTCTCAGTTGCCATGCTGCTCGTCTCATGGCGTGGGCTCTTTTGCCGGCTTCCAAGTATGTCATGCGGGGTTGGGGATGACAGATTCATGGCCGGGAGGGTCGAGGAGCCTATAGGGCTGTTTCAACCTCAAGCCAATGTCTGTGAGTGCCAGATTGTAACAAATGGGGCAGGGGGCCGTCGGGGAGGTCAGAATTTTGCAACTGCCTTCTTGGTCACCAGCCTCTCCCCTGTATGCCTGAGTTTCAGCTCCTCAAATTTATGAGCCCAAATTCTCTGGCATTATCCTTGATCTACCATTATTTTGTCATATGTGATTCATTGATTTACCAGGTAGTATAACTGAAATAGCAACATCGATATACTAACATGCAGATATAAGCTCTTATTAAAAAAAAGCTAAATGAGAAATCAAGTCTACGAAACAATCTGCACCACATTTGCATTCAAATGCCACTTCCACTGTCTTTCTTTGCTCCAAAGGGTTATTTTTATCTCAACAATTGTAATATAAGTTGTCTTCCAGTGACAAACTACAGTATTGAATATTTTATTTCTCATGAGCCACAGTCCTTGAAAACAAATGGTATGAAGGGAAATTGAAGCACAGCTTGGGTGCTACAGTTCATTAAAATATAAATAAATTTGGGGAAATTGGCTACTTAATTTCATATTTATTTATTTATCAAGTATTTCTGTTATCGCAGAGCAATTTCATAGGAAAGGAACGAACTACGGTAGGCAAAGGGAAGGGATTTCAGAGTCCAGTAATTGGGTGAGCAGAGTAACGAACGCCGCCAACCAAGATATCGGAAGCCTGAGTACTGTGCCTGAAGTTCATCAGTCATGTCTCCTGTCCCGAGTTGAGTTCTTAAATGCAAGTTGGAATAGTTTTCTTTGTTTTAGGCATTCCGCTGGGCAATGCACCACATGTGATTTAAGATCTCTGCATTTTCCATCAGTTCAAAGGATAAGAAGGCTTTGTGGATAAGATGCTGTGCATACAAGTTGTTTATGAAGGATTAGTTGGATTTTAGCAATTTTGGACTTGAACTTGAGAAGCTGTGAGCATTTGCAGGAGGCACTGTTTGGAGCACTCGTGTTGGATCTGACAGATTTCCTTTGTCTAAAAGGGAGCATGGTGTATGCCTGTGTATGCTTTTCGTAAAGTAAACCTTTTTGGCTGACTTTATCACTTTGTGATAGTCTCTGTGGTTTGTCCCATAGCCATTCCAGGTTTCATTCTGCATATCTGAGTTCAGCAAGTGCCCAACTTGAGTTTTCTGTGTTTTTTAAGTGGTTTTATGTCCATGGCAAAGGTTATGCTTAGTTAGTTTTATAAACCCAATTTTATTGATTATAGGTAGAGGCAAGGTAAAACAACTGCTTTGGTTACTTCGGGGAAGTGGAGCACCATCTATTAACCCAAGGATGTTTTATGCTCCCATGAGGGAGATCTCACAGTATTCTATTCAGAGATAGGAAACAAAGTCCAAAGCCTATTTTTATCAGACTAACCAATGCGTCAAAAGTTTTTTCAAAGTCTATGAGACTTAGAGCACTATTGTCCAGTAATGTTAAGGCCTGTACTAGCACAAGGTGCAGTCTGCAGATGCAGTGGTAGGTGCTGAGATGTGCAATGAAATCAGATTGCTCCTGTTCAACCAGAGAAGTGATCACCCGATGCTGACATGTAGCTAACATTTGTGCGTACATCCTAATCTCCAAATTAATGAGGGATATCAGAAGAGAGTTGTCTGGCGAAAGGCCAGGCTTCTGGATAACCACAATATTTGCTAAGTCTATGCCAGGTGGAAAGGGACCTGTGGTTACAGCCTCTTGATATAATCTCATGAGATGAGGGCAGAGGAATTATTTGAACTTTTTCAAATATGAGAAGCAGTCAACTATTGGACGGTTGAGTCCTAAACTTTTGTTATAGCACGTATATATCTGTTAAGATTGAGAGGACAGTTATGTAACATGAATTCATGTTTCTCTTTCATACATATGTAAAGTAGAGCAACATTTTAAAAATGGCATCAGGAGTTTGTTCAAAGTGATTAAAGTTTCTGCTGTTTAATAGCATCTTCCCCACTTAACATTTTCTCACAGTTTTTGTCTCCATTTTATGTATGCTTGTAGCATAATCCAGTAACCAATGTATTCTTATTTGCAGGGATTGGCAGCACTGGGTGCGAACAGCACCCTTAAAGAACTGATTGTATCCGAATGTCTGGGGATCACAGATATTGGGATTCAGGTAAGCATGTGAACATGTGCATGTTTCAAATACATATGTAAGTGGACAGAGGCGTTCTAAAGCATGGGCACAGTGGACAATTAGCCAGGCCTCCCTCCTTCCAAGAACCTCTTTGGGGAAATTCACTTTCCCTCTGCTACCTCTGTCTCTAAGCCCAATGGAAAAACAGATTTTGGGACCTCTGGCAAAGTGTAGTTCAACTGTTATTGTTCTACCACCATTTCTGAAAGTGCTTTTGGCATCAAGTTGACTTGAATTAGCAGAAAATGGGTAATACAATTCTGAGTTTTTCCCACCAGGAGTCCCCAAAATCTGTCTTGCCCAGGGCTCCAATAATACTTAAGACGACACTGTAAGTGGAATCAGAAAAATATGATTTCTGGGTCTTATAAAGTGTGTTTTTTCATTGTAACCACAGATCTTGCGTAAATAAATCTTTAAAATCCTAGTTGCAAAGTTTAAGCAGCTTTGTCACAACACTATTAATCTTCCTGCTCATGTTATATAGTTCACACTACACACACAATTAGGTAATTTAGTAAGATTTCTTTGCATTGCATTATGCTTGATGTGATTTCAGTGTACTTTTAAAATGTTGAACAAGGACGACTTGATTATTTCTAGTATTTCAGATTTATTAACAGATCTGTGCAAAGGGTTACTGTAAGGGTGGGCGATCTGCGGGCCGGAAAAGCAGGCGAGGAGGCCGTATGTAGTGTGCTATTCTGTAGGTTTATTTATACAAGGAGGCAGAATCAATGTCACAACAAAAAGGAAGGTAAGAAGGGTTCCGGGTTCGCAGTCCGCTCCGGGTCTTGGGTGTAGTCCTGGGTCTGGGATTCTCCGAAAGCTCCGGTGTAGGGGAGGTCCACGGAGGGCAGTAAGAGAAGAAACAAAGGACCGTTAGTCTTATCCTTGATCAGATGTTATATCGAACACCGTCACCCGGGTCGTGAGGGGGCGGGAAGAGAAAGGATATCGTGAGGAAAGGAGGGTGTAGGGAGGTCGGAACACAAGGGGGTTTATAGAAAGGGTGTCGGGAAGGGGTGTGTGGGAACGGGGACACGGGGTCACTTCAAACAGTGCAAGTGCTGTACAAATATGCTACAGTGTGGGGTACGTGATGCTAAAGAGAAGGGTGTATTTACAGGGCGTTACTAGGACTCCTATTGAGTAGGGGTAAGGAAGGCTTAAGACACTCACCCGGTCCGCCGTAACTCTCCAAGTGAGTTACGGCCGCTCTTCAGCCACCTCCTGTGGGCTCCACCACTCTTCGGTCCACACGTCTCCGTCACACGTCTTCTCTCCTTCTTCAGCTCCAGTCCGAATCTCCTGCCACAAAACTCCGACAGGGTGTTCTGCTCGGATCCCGCTTTTATCCTGTGCTGACTCTGCCGCTAAGGCGGGACTTCCGGGGTCGGAGGGATATACTTCCTCCGGGCTCTTGGTTCTGGTTGGTCCCTGGGGAAGAGAGAAGGGCGGAGCCTCGTGGGTTATGGCCGGATTGCCGAGCTCTGTCTTTGCCATAGGATATGGTGTGCGCTTTTGTAGTCCCGGTAGTGGAAGAGACCGAGGTAGGTGCGGGGTAGAACAGCCGTCCTGGGAGGCCCGCGGGGCCGCCACCTCACAGTTACTTATTTTCCATAAAGGAGGCTGGCTGTTTATTTGTTAATAGTGCAAACAGATCACTGAGGACATTTCTTTCTGGCAAGGGAATTTCCCTCTTGCAAATTAAGTATCTCTATGTTAATTTGCTTGAGAAATTTGTACCAGAGTGGATGCTTCTCCAAGTGCACTAGTAACGTATCTCAGGGATGTCATTGGACACTTAGGATGTACAAACTGTGTTCGAAATTAATCCCTGGTCAACACCATCTATTGCATATTTATTTACCCAAGTGATATCAGTCAAAAAGAATGTTTATTTAGACCATTGGTCCTTATTCATACAAAAACATATCAATCTTCCATAAAAACGAGCTAAAGGTATAAACTATGTAAAATAGGCATAAAATTCCGAACAATACCAGCTTCCTTAAGGATTAGGTTTTTCTGAACTCAATACATTTCATCATAAAATATAGTGATTCAAGTGCTCCAACTCTATACGCCCTTAAAAACTTTTTTAGCTTCGAGCATAAACCTCCCAAATGCACATGCTATGTCCAAATAGTGAATTTCGGGTAACAGGTCTACTGCCTGTGCACGGTTTTTGATACCATAGTTTAAAAGGATTGGACGTAAAAACAATTTTTGTGCAATGAGGACTTTTAAACAGTCTAATAATATGTGCAAAATATCGCATTTGGTGCCTAGGTTGCAAGTACACTTCTCTTCGGAGTCCTTCATAGCCCTTTTAATCCCATCATTGGCACAGCATGGGTTAATTCCGATTCGTACCCTTAATTGTTCATTTCTAAGTCAACAATTAGGTAGTATATCTGTTGGGTATTCTGCCATGAACTAATCATAAAACACACAGATCTTTCCCCCTCCAAATTCTGTCAATCATGGTCTCATGATATTTCTTTCCCTAATGTCCTAAATTCCCTTTTACCTATATCCTATTGTAAATTATGTGAGCACAACTTAACTCTCAATTCCCTGCATGCCATAGCTACCATTCCCCTGACCCCCTTTGCCCACATCAGTTCACTCAGCAGTATCTCATTTTTGCACCATTGTGATATTTTTTGCTCCTCCCCATGCCACTGGTGTTGCTAGAATCTTATTAATGCCATTACCTCCCATAATACCATTCCTTTTTCTTTTCTTATCACCTGGAGCATAGAGGACCTGGGTAGGACGATGCGTTTTTTACACATTTTCCCTCTTCTGCGTTCCCCTCCTTTTACCACATACATATAGCTGTTCAGAACCATATTGAAACTTAGGAGGTATTATGGCCGTATAAGCTTTCAAAACAGGTTTATCTGACATCTCCAACCATCCAGTGCCCAGAATATAGGAGAGACTGAATTTTATAGTCTTGAAAAAGATGGCAGAGTATCGATAATAAGCCATCGAAACGCGTCGACGCCATACATACACAATTGTGAGAAAAAAACTACCCTGGAGTCCAGAAAATAACGGGCCTAGGCTTAGTTGGTGACAATCATTAGAGTCTCAGATGTGTAATTTCCAATGACAAATTGTTTGTGTCTCGTGAATGTCTCTCCTCCGTTGTGATTTTCTCCCTTTTATAAATTTAGTGCAAATAATTTGTATTGCTCTTTTTAACCATTGTAGTGTTCGTTATTATGCGTATGAAGGATTAAATTTTTATGTAACACTGTGATATTGGTTTGTGATTTTTAACCTAATTGTGTACAAGAGTTGTAAAAAATTATTTTTTTAAATAAATGGTCTAATTTATACAAGTGTGTGGACAAGATTGTAATGTATACATTGTGTGCATAGAAATACTTTTGGATAAATACGAAAGTATAAGTGTGTGAGCCAAGGGATAAACCTTTATTTACTTATCTGACATCTCTCCGTAGTTTTTATTCAATGTTTTCAGGCCACTAACTGAAGTTAGTGATCGAATTCTCAGTGCATCCAGATGGGTATTCCATTTTAGAGATTTCTCAAACCACATTCCTAGATATTTATACTCATTCAGTATTTCCAGCTTCAATGAACCAATGTACCAACTACACTTTCTCCTCTTTTTGACAAAGCTCAAGACCATGTTTTTTTTCAAATTTACTATAATTTTTTGTGGTTGCAATATTCACTGAACACCTTCAGCTTCTTTTGCAGATATATCTCTGTTTGGCCGAGGATTACCAAGTCATCTGCATAAATTAAGCAGACAATATGTTTCACATCTATTTTAGGACTGGCACCCCGTGACATGCTCAGAATAGTCGGCAGGTCTGCAGTGAACAAGGAGAAAAGCAAAGGGGCCAAAACGTACTCCTGCCTTAGCCCATTTCCGATTGATATCTTCTGTGACAAGGTCCCCTGTGTTTTCAGGATGACCTGAGCCCAATTATGGCTATGCAGTCTTTGTATTATGGCCAGGAGACCCAAGGGATGTCCAAACTATCTAACATCTCCAACAACCGGTCTCGGTCTACTAGGTCGAAGGCTGCCCAGAAGTCAACGAAGCAGCAGAACAAATTACCCCCCCTATTTCACAGACTTCCATGCAAAAGACCAGAGAGAGAAGCAATTGTCGATTGTGGAGTGGCCCTCCCTAAAGGCCCCTGTTCAGGAGGCCCGATCTGGTTTACTTTGGGCCATTCCTTAAGTTTTTCCAAAATAATTTTCCCAAAGACCTTTTCTCTCACATCTAAAAGGTTAATTAGCCTATAGTTTTTTGGTATCTTTATATCTCCCCGTTTATGGATGGTCTGATTATTACTCCTCTCCAGTTTTCAGGCATCTTCCCTGGATCAAGGCTGCCATTAAACATTTTGGAAAGGAATTCTGCCCACCAGTCTGGTCTGGTTTTATAATCACTGCCGGGAGGTTATCTGGTCTGGATGCTCGAGTTAGTGTTAGATTTGTTATAATTCGTCTAACGTTACATACCGCGAGGAGGGGCCTAATAACCTTCTCTACCTCTGTCAAAGTATATCTCTCTGACTTACTTGATGAACCTCTTCCGTATATAGTTCTCCAAGATATCTCTCCCAGGCATCTTCACAATTCAAAGTCCCCTGTATCTTACCAGATCCATCTTGGAATAAGTTCCAAAACTTTTTTACATCTTTGGTTTCTATTGCTTCCAATAGACTTCACCAGCACCTCTCTTTATATATTCTTTTTTGATTCCTAATAACCTTTTTGTATGTTTTCTTTAGTTTTAGTTGGCAGTTAAACGTATCTAGTTTCAGACTTCTTTCCCTCTTTCTTATATTCGATATTAATTATCTACATTCCTCGTTAAACCAGTTCTTATCTTTACTCTGGCTTCTCTTCTTCCTATGTTCTCTCAGACTACTCCCTTTTAAATGAACCCTTTGCCATTGGACCACTTGGGTAATTCAATTTTCAAACCATCCTAGGTTATCAGTATTGGGAATGCCATCTAGTGTTTGGCCTTGCTGGAAGCCCACCAGTTTTCCCATATACTCCTCTGTCAAGCGAGTGGTGAGCCGCCTGGGATAATACAATTGCACAGGGTGGAATGTATCTCTTGATTTCTTATTACCTCCTAATATCTCATGCTTAAGGGAGAGGTGGCAACTTCCCTCAGCTCTCATCACCTCAAAGTCTCTGAAAAAATGCTAAATTCCAGGCATGGATAAAGATGTAGTCTATGGGACATAGTTGATCGCCTATTGTTGTAATGCTACCTATTTATTTATATCTTTCAAGATCCTTTAGTGACATAGTTTAAGTTCTAGAATATAGTCACTCTGGCTCTGAATTAGATTCTTGGAAGGAGGTTGAGAAGAGCCTGCTGTCAATTGGGTGGCAGCGTAAGCCAATAAAAAAAGGTACACTTTGATATTGAAGGTGCTATGCGTGTCAGCGCTGTAACAACAAAACAGAACACGCCTTCCTATTGAAAGTGCTGTGCGCGTCAGCGTTGTATAAATAAACACGACACGCTTTACTATTGAAGATGCTGTGCGTGTCAGGGTTGTAGAAATAAACAGGACACACTTTGCTATTGAAGATGCTGTGCGTGTCAGCGCTGTAGCAATAAATAAGATATGTAGCAACACACAGAACACACCTTCTTATTGAAAGTGCTGTGCGCGTCAGCGTTGTAGAAATAAACAGGACACGCTTTACTATTGAAGATGCTGTGCGTGTCAGGGTTGTAGAAATAAACAGGACACACTTTGCTATTGAAGATGCTGTGCATGTCAGCGCTGTAGCAATAAATAAGATATGTAGCAACACACAGAACACGCCTTCCTATTGAAAGTGCTGTGCGCGTCAGCGTTGTAGAAATAAACACGACACGCTTTACTATTGAAGATGCTGTGCGTGTCAGGGTTGTAGAAATAAACAGGACACACTTTGCTATTGAAGATGCTGTGCATGTCAGCACTGTAGCAATAAATAAGATATGTAGCAACACACAGAACACACCTTCTTATTGAAAGAGCTGTGCGCGTCAGCGTTGTAGAAATAAACAGGACACACTTTGCTATTGAAGATGCTGTGCGTGTCAGCGTTGTAGAAATAAACAGGACACACTTTGCTATTGAAGATGCTGTGCGTGTCAGCGTTGTAGAAATAAACAGGACACACTTTGCTATTGAAGATGCTGTGCGTGTCAGCGCTGTAGCAATAAATAAGATATGTAGCAACACACAGAACACACCTTCTTATTGAAAGAGCTGTGCGCGTCAGCGTTGTAGAAATAAACAGGACACTTTGCTATTGAAGATGCTGTGCGTGTCAGCGTTGTAGAAATAAACAGGACACACTTTGCTATTGAAGATGCTGTGCGTGTCAGCACTGTAGCAATAAATAAGATATGTAGCAACACACAGAACACACCTTCTTATTGAAAGTGCTGTGCGCGTCAGCGTTGTAGAAATAAACAGGACACACTTTACTATTGAAGATGCTGTGCGTGTCAGCGTTGTAGAAATAAACAGGACACACTTTGCTATTGAAGATGCTGTGCGTGTCAGCGCTGTAGCAATAAATAAGATATGTAGCAAAAAACAGAACACGCCTTCTTATTGAAAGTGCTGTGCGCGTCAGCGTTGTAGAAATAAACAGGACACGCTTTACTATTGAAGATGCTGTGCGTGTCAGGGTTGTAGAAATAAACAGGACACACTTTGCTATTGAAGATGCTGTGCATGTCAGCGCTGTAGCAATAAATAAGATATGTAGCAACACACAGAACACGCCTTCCTATTGAAAGTGCTGTGCGCGTCAGCGTTGTAGAAATAAACAGGACACGCTTTACTATTGAAGATGCTGTGCGTGCCAGCGTTGTAGAAATAAACAGGACACACTTTGCTATTGAAGATGCTGTGCGTGTCAGCACTGTAGCAATAAATAAGATATGTAGCAACACACAGAACACACCTTCTTATTGAAAGTGCTGTGCGCGTCAGCGTTGTAGAAATAAACAGGACACACTTTACTATTGAAGATGCTGTGCGTGTCAGCGTTGTAGAAATAAACAGGACACACTTTACTATTGAAGATGCTGTGCGTGTCAGCGTTGTAGAAATAAACAGGACACACTTTGCTATTGAAGATGCTGTGCGTGTCAGCGCTGTAGCAATAAATAAGATATGTAGCAAAAAACAGAACACGCCTTCTTATTGAAAGTGCTGTGCGCGTCAGCGTTGTAGAAATAAACAGGACACGCTTTACTATTGAAGATGCTGTGCGTGTCAGCGTTGTAGAAATAAACAGGACACACTTTGCTATTGAAGATGCTGTGCGTGCCAGCGTTGTAGAAATAAACAGGACACACTTTGCTATTGAAGATGCTGTGCGTGTCAGCGTTGTAGAAATAAACAGGACACACTTTGCTATTGAAGATGCTGTGCGTGTCAGCGTTGTAGAAATAAACAGGACACACTTTGCTATTGAAGATGCTGTGCGTGTCAGCGTTGTAGAAATAAACAGGACACACTTTGCTATTGAAGATGCTGTGCGTGTCAGCACTGTAGCAATAAATAAGATATGTAGCAAAAAACAGAACACACCTTCTTATTGAAAGAGCTGTGCGCGTCAGCGTTGTAGAAATAAACAGGACACACTTTGCTATTGAAGATGCTGTGCGTGTCAGCGTTGTAGAAATAAACAGGACACACTTTGCTATTGAAGATGCTGTGCGTGCCAGCGTTGTAGAAATAAACAGGACACACTTTGCTATTGAAGATGCTGTGCGTGTCAGCGTTGTAGAAATAAACAGGACACACTTTGCTATTGAAGATGCTGTGCGTGTCAGCGTTGTAGAAATAAACAGGACACACTTTGCTATTGAAGATGCTGTGCGTGTCAGCGTTGTAGAAATAAACAGGACACACTTTGCTATTGAAGATGCTGTGCGTGTCAGCGTTGTAGAAATAAACAGGACACACTTTGCTATTGAAGATGCTGTGCTAAACAGGACACACTTTGCTATTGAAGATGCTGTGCGTGTCAGCGTTGTAGAAATAAACAGGACACACTTTGCTATTGAAGATGCTGTGCGTGTCAGCACTGTAGCAATAAATAAGATATGTAGCAACACACAGAACACACCTTCTTATTGAAAGAGCTGTGCGCGTCAGCGTTGTAGAAATAAACAGGACACACTTTGCTATTGAAGATGCTGTGCGTGTCAGCGTTGTAGAAATAAACAGGACACACTTTGCTATTGAAGATGCTGTGCGTGTCAGCACTGTAGCAATAAATAAGATATGTAGCAACACACAGAACACACCTTCTTATTGAAAGTGCTGTGCGCGTCAGCGTTGTAGAAATAAACAGGACACACTTTACTATTGAAGATGCTGTGCGTGTCAGCGTTGTAGAAATAAACAGGACACACTTTGCTATTGAAGATGCTGTGCGTGTCAGCGCTGTAGCAATAAATAAGATATGTAGCAAAAAACAGAACACGCCTTCTTATTGAAAGTGCTGTGCGCGTCAGCGTTGTAGAAATAAACAGGACACGCTTTACTATTGAAGATGCTGTGCGTGTCAGGGTTGTAGAAATAAACAGGACACACTTTGCTATTGAAGATGCTGTGCATGTCAGCGCTGTAGCAATAAATAAGATATGTAGCAACACACAGAACACGCCTTCCTATTGAAAGTGCTGTGCGCGTCAGCGTTGTAGAAATAAACAGGACACGCTTTACTATTGAAGATGCTGTGCGTGCCAGCGTTGTAGAAATAAACAGGACACACTTTGCTATTGAAGATGCTGTGCGTGTCAGCACTGTAGCAATAAATAAGATATGTAGCAACACACAGAACACACCTTCTTATTGAAAGTGCTGTGCGCGTCAGCGTTGTAGAAATAAACAGGACACACTTTACTATTGAAGATGCTGTGCGTGTCAGCGTTGTAGAAATAAACAGGACACACTTTACTATTGAAGATGCTGTGCGTGTCAGCGTTGTAGAAATAAACAGGACACACTTTGCTATTGAAGATGCTGTGCGTGTCAGCGCTGTAGCAATAAATAAGATATGTAGCAAAAAACAGAACACGCCTTCTTATTGAAAGTGCTGTGCGCGTCAGCGTTGTAGAAATAAACAGGACACGCTTTACTATTGAAGATGCTGTGCGTGTCAGCGTTGTAGAAATAAACAGGACACACTTTGCTATTGAAGATGCTGTGCGTGCCAGCGTTGTAGAAATAAACAGGACACACTTTGCTATTGAAGATGCTGTGCGTGTCAGCGTTGTAGAAATAAACAGGACACACTTTGCTATTGAAGATGCTGTGCGTGTCAGCGTTGTAGAAATAAACAGGACACACTTTGCTATTGAAGATGCTGTGCGTGTCAGCGTTGTAGAAATAAACAGGACACACTTTGCTATTGAAGATGCTGTGCGTGTCAGCACTGTAGCAATAAATAAGATATGTAGCAAAAAACAGAACACACCTTCTTATTGAAAGAGCTGTGCGCGTCAGCGTTGTAGAAATAAACAGGACACACTTTGCTATTGAAGATGCTGTGCGTGTCAGCGTTGTAGAAATAAACAGGACACACTTTGCTATTGAAGATGCTGTGCGTGCCAGCGTTGTAGAAATAAACAGGACACACTTTGCTATTGAAGATGCTGTGCGTGTCAGCGTTGTAGAAATAAACAGGACACACTTTGCTATTGAAGATGCTGTGCGTGTCAGCGTTGTAGAAATAAACAGGACACACTTTGCTATTGAAGATGCTGTGCGTGTCAGCGTTGTAGAAATAAACAGGACACACTTTGCTATTGAAGATGCTGTGCTAAACAGGACACACTTTGCTATTGAAGATGCTGTGCGTGTCAGCGTTGTAGAAATAAACAGGACACACTTTGCTATTGAAGATGCTGTGCGTGTCAGCACTGTAGCAATAAATAAGATATGTAGCAAAAAACAGAACACACCTTCTTATTGAAAGAGCTGTGCGCGTCAGCGTTGTAGAAATAAACAGGACACACTTTGCTATTGAAGATGCTGTGCGTGTCAGCGTTGTAGAAATAAACAGGACACACTTTGCTATTGAAGATGCTGTGCGTGCCAGCGTTGTAGAAATAAACAGGACACACTTTGCTATTGAAGATGCTGTGCGTGCCAGCGTTGTAGAAATAAACAGGACACACTTTGCTATTGAAGATGCTGTGCGTGTCAGCGTTGTAGAAATAAACAGGACACACTTTGCTATTGAAGATGCTGTGCGTGCCAGCGTTGTAGAAATAAACAGGACACACTTTGCTATTGAAGATGCTGTGCGTGTCAGCGTTGTAGAAATAAACAGGACACACTTTGCTATTGAAGATGCTGTGCGTGTCAGCGTTGTAGAAATAAACAGGACACACTTTGCTATTGAAGATGCTGTGCGTGTCAGCGTTGTAGAAATAAACAGGACACACTTTGCTATTGAAGATGCTGTGCGTGCCAGCGTTGTAGAAATAAACAGGACACACTTTGCTATTGAAGATGCTGTGCGTGTCAGCGCTGTAGCAATAAGTAAGATAGAAACACTTTGTTAATAAAAGTATCGCGTGTGACACGCTTTGTTGTTGGAGGTGCTGTATGTGTCAGCAATGTAATAAGTAAACAAGACACACTTTATTATTGATTAATCACAGAAATAAAGCGCTGAATAAGTATTGATTCTATTTCTCCAAGAATTTCTAAATGGATTATTGGATTGCAAGGTTTTAACTTTACTGTAAAGTATGTTCCTGGTTCTGACAATTTCGTTGCAGACACACTCTCAAGGTTCGTTCCTGTAAAGGAATCTGATACTTGTACTGACTCAGCTTTTGATCACCCTCATGATTTTGTTTGTGAAGTTGATTTTAAGGTAATTTCACATGAACAATGGCTAGATGCCTGTAAAGAGGATGAAGTCATTCAGAATCTTTTTAGGCTCATTCGTGATGGTTGGCATCATAAAGATCAGGGAGATACATCAGTAAAGGATTTTTGGACTGTAAGAAATCAGCTCTCTTGCTGTGATGGTTTACGTCTAAGGGGTGACAGATTAGTTCCACCTCCATCTTTGAGGAATCTCCAAGACTAAAGAAAGAGTATGCTCTAACTATTGGTGGCTTGGTCTGGATTTACAGATTGAGCGATTGGTTAGGGAGTGTATTCAGAGTTCTCTTAGTGAGAAAAGTTTGAAGATTAGGGCTCAACCCATGGAAAAGTGGTCTTGTCCTAGTAGTCCCTGGAAGGACATTGCACTTGATATTTTAGGACCTATACATGGTGACGGATCTGACACTCTCATCATTGTTGCAATGGACCTTTATTCAAGGTGGACAGAAATTTCTTTTACAAAAAATGTAAATACAAATACTGTGATTGATATCCTAAAATTACTCATCTCAAGAGAAGGAATACCTGAAACGTTACTCACAGACAATGGTGTTCAACTTGTCTCTGGTGATATGGAAAATGTTCTTACTAATTGTGGTATCATTCATAAAAAGTGTGCACTATATCACCCTGAGTCCAATGGTAAGAGATTTTACAAAGTGATAAAAGAAACAGTGTCTTTAGCAAAACAGAATGGGCTTAACTGGAAAGATGAGAGAGAGTTTGTGTGTATCGCTTTGCTCCTCATTCTATGATTGGAAAATCTCCTTTTCTCTTTTTTCTTTTAAAACTCTTTATTCGTGACTGCGATCAGATATATCATTGTTCAAACATTTATCATACACCATTTACAGTCTTTTCCTCTTTTCTTCCCTATGAAACTTTAAACATCTGACTTAGCAACTCTTATGTTGGGGTCCATACAATTCGTTTGTAGCAGCTCGACCATCTCTATGTACCAGTATTAACACTTTACAAATGAGTACAAACTGCCTATGTCGGGTCATTCCTCAGTGTGTACATATCTGTGGACCCTTACTTCAAGACATCATCAGTCCCCATCCCTCCCAACATCCAACCCCGTTCCGTACGTCTCCTTATATCCCATCATTGGCTGCGCTGTACTCCTGAGCCTAGTAATCGCGTAGGGCTGACATAGCCAAATAAGTGTGATCATCATTCATTCGCTGGCAAGCCTGTACCCATCTTGGACAAGGCGCAATTTGCAACCACACATACTCCCTCCCGGCCATCCCCGCTACTCGGTCTCCGTCTGGGAGGGCACCAAATCCATGTCCTCTAGCTCCAATAGCATCCGCTCCCAGTCCTGCGCAATCGGGTGTTTCCGTAGCCCCCTCTTTTCTTCCCTTCGGAGGATTACACCCTCAGCCCCACCCCACTTCAGTACTTCGGACCGCCAGTTCTCTACAGTTGGGGGTCTTGCAGCTTTCCACCTCATAGTCAGTGCCCTGACCGCCAATAACAATGCTAAGTCCAGGAGCTTCAGTTGGGCCTTATGTCCCTTGGGTCGTTTCCTGTGTCCGAGCAGGCAAGGCAGCCCCCCTTCTGGCACCCGCATGCCCGTGGCAGCGTAGAATATGTGTCGGACCTGTCCCCAATAGCCTTTTATGTGTGGGCAGGACCACAGCATGTGGAGAAGGACAGCCTCCTCCTCTTGACACCGGGGGCAGCAATGATCTCCTTTTCTCTTATTTCGTGGGAGACAACCTGATACTTTTCTTGAACCACATTGGGTCAATATATGTCTTTCTTTAAAGGGCGAGGTTTTAGATTCTACCTCATGGCAAGAGAAGAAAGATCAAAAATGCTCTAAGAGTAAAGAATACTATGATGTAAGGCATGCTGTTAAAGCAACCAAAGTTGCTGTTGTTGATTTTGTCAAGATCAAAAGGCCTGGTTTCTGTGTTTCTGGTTTTAAATTTTCGAAACCTATAAGGGTAATTAAGGTTTTTGACAATGCCATAAGAACGTCTGATCTTAGAGTTTGGAATTTAAACCCTGTTGCTGTGTGTAAAAAAAAGGTGTTTTGGATAACTCCCCAGAAACTGTTAGAGAAACTGTTAGAGATAAAACTATTCCTGTTGTGAGAAGGTTTTGTAGGATTACTCGTGCTCCCTCATATTTGCATGACTATGTTGCATAAAATGGTTTTTTTTCTTCTCTTCGCTCTCCTTTCTTTTCATTATTGTATAAAGGAGGGAGATGTGTTTTAATGCTACTTATTTATTTATATCTTTCAAGATTCTTTAGTGACTTAGTTTAAGTTCGAGAATATAGTCACTCTGGCTCTGAATTAGATTCTTAGAGGCAGATTGAGAAGAGCCTGCTGTCATATGGGTGGCTGAGCTGTTTTATTGATACTACTTGCAGAATAAATCTACTTCAGAAGATATACAGTTTCCTGCCTTCTCATTTCATGTGAAGAATCCACTTTTTAACACCTATCTTAAAAGTACGCTTTGCTGGCCGATCTATCTCCGTCATTCCATTTATACAAACTAGGCCCTTTGAGCCCAGGAAGTTACCTCACGCTGCGAGTCCACCCCACGGAAAACAGGCGGCGTTTATATTATAGACAGACAATTGTTCTTTACACCATGGGTTAACTCTACGAGGGTCTAAATTTGATTAAAATCTCCCATCACTATAAACAGGTCTCTCTGATGTACATCTGTTATATCCTGTATATCCCCTTTGAACTTTTCAAGTTCTGAATTATACTCCTTGTCTTCACCCCCCTGCACATATACCTCTGCTATGACTCTGCCATCCGGCTTAGGGTCCAAAAGGGACACTCCACAGGCCATTAACTATTTGCACTAGACTTTCAGGGGGACCAATTTCTTGGCTAAATTAGTGGATATCAGGGTTATTTGTTCACCGACGGGTATCCAAATTGTCTTCTCCTAGCTAATATGTTCAGTTCTGCAAACCCTTAGATCAATGGGGTTGCGTCGCACAGCCAAGTTCCCTGTAGGCACACAATCTCATGAAGGTTAATACATTTTTTTAATCTTTCCAGTTTAGATATTCTACTAAACCCATTAATATTCCAGGCAAGTATGTCCGGGCTGTGCGACAACCCTAATCAATCTCACTTATCTAGCTTTTTCACCAATTACTGGGGATGCCAGCACCATTTATCTATTTACTGGGATTGTCCCTTCTTTAAGTTCATCTATTTCATAGGGTCTCACAGTAATTTTAAGATCCTCCTTATCTTTGTATCCCTGGCTGATCAGTCTAATCTGTCTTATTCCCAGCCCCACATGACTTATCAGGGAGGGTTTTCATATGTATCCTCTTCTGACCTTTCTGGACCAAGGGCAAATCTAATTCCTTCTTTAAGTAACTCGTGCTCTGCATTAATTAATGCTGTCTTAACCACCCGTAAATACAGCAAACATTTTGTTACTTTGTTTCCTATTCTATTTATAGTAAATCCCACTTGTCTCTCAGATCTTTAGTCCCTATATCTCTCCGACTAACACATTTGGAGAAGGAGAAGAGCAGTTATGTACGGTTTAATGGTTTTCATTTCCTTACTTTCTTTCCACCTTTCATTTGGTGTGGTGGTTCAAAGTATAACAATAAGTCATTCCCCTTTCAACTTTCTATTTCCAGGGTACCGCCCTTGGCTACACCCCTCCTTCTCTTTTCCCATTTGGTCCTCATAAACTCTTTGTATGCTTTGTCTTCCCACCTGATTACTCTTACAGTCATCACACCCATTCTTACTCATAGATTGTATTCTGGGGCTCATTATTTTACTTTGGGATTTTCTTTGCTCTCTTCCCTTCCTCTCTTATGTTTTTACAATCCATTCTTGATACCGGGTAACTTGTTTTCTGTTCTATTTTTGGGGGTTTTACTACACCATTATATCCACCTTTTGTGGGTGCGGGCTCCTTTTTCTTCTGTGCTATATTCAACCCCTTCTCCCCAATCTCCTCATCCTAGGTGTATATTCTTCTTTCTCCTTGCTTTTCCTTGCTTTTTATAAGCATAGGATAAAGAGGATATAAATACATTCTGTTGTTCTGCGGGGGAGCATCTTTCTCCTCCTCTATATGCAGGGGTAGACCTTCCGCAGGATTTTTCCCTATGACTGGCCTAATTATAGAGGGCATATGATCCTTAATTTGTTTCAGTTCCCCCACAATCATTTGTAGCTGTTCTTTTTAGGTTTTTAGAATATCATTGTTCATCAGTGAGACCTCCAGCAGGCCTTGCAGAGTTTTTTGTAGGATCAGCATTACTTCTAGCATTGAGGCACTTGATGTTATCTCGAGGTTCGATATTGATCCTTCCACCAAATTGTCAGCTGTAACTGGGGGTAGTTCCCTTCGTTCAGTCGCCTCCTGTTGTACCCCAATTAGACTATCAGGCCCCATACTGCCTTAGGAGCTGTCTATGCACCTCTTTCCCTCCCCTATTTCTGTGTTTTGGATCTCGAAGGCGAAGAAGAGACGGGGTGATTAGGACAGTCTTGGCTCTAAGAGTAAGTCGCTTATGTTTGATATATCATGACTTAGGCACGGTGACTCCGAGTCTTGTGATGTCAGACTGTTAGATATCACTTGATTTCACTTGAAATCGGTTAGTCGCTGGTTCTTTTTGAAATGTTTGCCCACAAAATCTTTGATCGACTTTGCAACTGATGCTCCACCTTTTACTCCCCCTGCTTTGCTTTGCTGGGGTGTTTTAGTCCGGGACAATTTTGTTTGATTTTTTCATCTCAACCCTGGGGGTTACCTCTTCTGTACGGCTTTTGTTTCCTTCCTTCTTATTCTGGGTTTCTTTTATCTCCTCTCCCCCTTCTGTGGTGCTGGTCAACTTTATACGATTGGTTTGTCCCTTATGTGCTTTGGTTTTCCCTGGTGCCATATCTTTCTTCCTTATGACTCGTCCGCCCGTTTTATAGATGTCTACTGATAATATTCTACTTTTGATGTCCCATGTTTTTACGCCAATCTTTATTCGGCCACACTACTCAGTCTAAAGTGTTTAGTGCTTTCTCCTTTTTTCACATTTATTTCTCTTTCACACATGCTCCTGGTACTTACCTCTGCTCACCCGCTGACTCTCAGTGCTATTCAACCATTTGCTGTTGCCATTGTGTAAAATGTATTCTCCTTTATTCTCTTGGATTTCCTTTGTTCTCTTTATTTTTCCTATTTCTGGTCAAGGTTCCAGTCTTCCGTCTGCTCCTTAGATCTTGTTTTTCTTATTCTCCGTTTTCCTCAACAGAGGCCCAGCAGCTGGTCATGCCCTGCCCCATACTGGCCTCCACCCTGCTTCCTGCTAGGGGCCGGCTCAGTCGCACCCCCTGGCTCCACTGCTCACTGCTAGGAGTTCTTCTTGAGGCATATAAAAGCGCTTTTGATTTGCAAATAACTTTGGAGCCGTTTGATGAATCTTCACGAAATGTTCAAAACGAGTTACACACTCACTTCAGGTGCTGTCTGGAAAGTTACATGGGTGATTCAGTTGAGAAAAGGGGGGCATCCTAAAACACGCGTTTCCCATGCAAGTTTCCATAGGAATTTTAGACACAACTACAGTCCATACCGCTGATCGGAATTACGCTAAATTTGGCAGAAAGCTAGCTCTTGGTCCAGAAAGAGCCCCTTTTGTAAGTTGATGCAAATTTGTTCAGTAATTTTGGAGTTATTAAAGAAAAAAGATTTATGTATATCTAGGGATGCAGACCATCAGCACATCTGACAGATCTCATGGTGAAATCTGATTGCCTGCCATCACTTAAACCAGGAAGTTATGGCAGCCATCTTAAGACTTGGACTCGGCCAAGTCCCAGGAAAAAATATTTAAAAAAAAGACAAGGGTCTAGGGCAGGAATACCTTGTCTCCCCTAGGCCTGGTAGTGGGGTCCACAGGGAGACCGCTGGGGGGCAAAAACTTCTTTTTTTTGCACAAATTTGAGGAGGATCCTCTGGAAAATTCAAATACACCTCAAGGGAGTTTCTGGGGGGAATTCATTATTTAAGATATAGAAGAGGGGGGTGCACTTGGCCTCCCTCCTTGGGCCATTTTTGGCCCTGGTGACCCCATTCTCCAGAGCCCGGCCAAATAGGATAAGGGAAGGGAGTCTGCGCAGCCCCTTCCCTGGATCAATTTCAGCCGTGGGGACCCCATCCCCCGGGACTCAGCCTTATTTCATTGTGGGATGCATCCCCAGAGCACAGCTGTGAAATAAAGTGGCACACGGCCCCTCCTTCCGGGCCAGTTTCGGCTCATTGGACTCCCACTCCCCTGTGTCTAGTCGTGAAAAAATGGGCCTCCATCCAGGCCCATTTCCGATTCCGGGTACCCAAACCCCCAGGGCTCGGCCATGCAGACAAATGGGAGCTCCCCTCTTCCAGAGCCATTAATTGCCCTGGGGACCCCATCCCCCAGGGCTGACTCCAGCTATGTCCCGGGGCGCCCACCCCCAGGACCTAGCGGTTTCCCTGCCCACACTGGTGAAGGCAGGGAAACCTGTGTTTGCTCTCTCTTGGCGGGAGCAATTTCAAAGCTTTCACCAAGTGAGAGAAACACTAAGTATACTCCCAGCAGGTGGGAGCATGAAAATGTTCCTGACCACTGGGAGCAGACTTTTCATCTGTTTCCCCTGCCTGCACAGAATCGGGCAGGGAAACAGATGAACATATTGCACTTACTGGGAGCAGCAATTGTATCTGCCCGACGAGGAGCACCGACCCAATGATGAAGCAGGACATCCCTAGGAGTGTGTGAGGGCAAAAATACAGACTCCAGGTGACTGCTCCTAATGTATTGTCAAGAACCTAGGCAGTTCTCCCCTATCTCTTACTAACCCCCCATTTGATTTGATTATAGTTTCGGAGCATGGGTACTGGACCTTTATCTGCTCCCAGTCCTTCCCTCTTTTTCTCTTGATAATATTGATAGCACTTTCGGAGTGTCACAGTTCTTCCTAGATCAACACTTAATGGTTGATCCAGTTCAACGATTTCCCTTTATTGTGATGTTTGCAATTTTTTTTGTAATAACTATCACCAGGAATAGCAGTACCAGATCAAAATGAAAATTAATGTGTCCTTCTTTCACTATCTACACAAAGGTTTTGCAAGAGCGAGTTATGCAGTCTCCGTATTTATTCTTTATATATGCAACACCATACTCACACCATACAAAACAAAGGTATGAGTGCACAGTGACAAAGTTGCCACCTTCAGGAATTGCATAAAGCATTGCCCTACAGCTAAGTCCCAGTTTCCCTCAGCCTGTCAAGTGACGGAAAGCTGAAGTGTCATTAGGTAGTCTACAGATGCAGCACAGGGGACTTCAATGGAGATGAAAAGATTTTTGCACGGTACTGCATGCAGCTGTCTACAAAGGAGAATACCATGGCCCTCACAAGCTGATGTTGCACTATACTACCAACACAGGTCCTCACAGAAAAGTGCAAAGGAGATGAAAAGCGGCAGTTGCTATACTGACAACAGAGGTCCTCACAGAAGTATATGATGGTGGTGGAAAGCAGCAGTTGCGCTCTACTACCACCAACAGAGGTCCTCACAGAAGAGTGCAATGGAGATGGAAAACGTGTACTATACTACATGTAGGGGTCCTACCATAGGAGTACAATTCTGTCATAGCCTTCCTGGGTGCATTGTTAAATTGGATGAGCATTGCACAAAAGTCTAAGTTTTCCTGAAACAGGTGCAATAAACAAACATATTAACTTCTGCAAGATTACCTATGCCATGGAATGGACTCTCTTCTACCATAAAACGTTTCTTTATTTGTTTAAGGAATTAAAATGTGCACCTCAATGGAGAATGGCAACTACACAACGATTTCCGAAGGACTCTCACATCCTCTAATTTTTGCACGTAATGAATATATATAACTGCCACACTACAGTTTCAAAAAGAAGTACAAGGGCTGCAAAGCTGCTGCAGTTTCTCAGGTTGTTAGTAGAGGTCCCTCTCAAGTCAGATACAATTGTTTGAACTGTCAGCCACAAAGCTGAGGGGATTTGGCTTCAGGTTCTTGCTACTCTGACTCTTTGTACTCGTTGCAAAGCAACAGTTGCACTAGACAACAAACAGAGGTGTTCACAGAAAAGTGCAATATAAATAGAAAACATGCTACACTCTATTGACAGAGGTCATCATAGGAGGGTACAATGAAGATGGAAAGCTGCAGCTATACTATACTAACAACCGAGGTCCCTACAGAACAGTGCAGTTGAGATGGAAAGCTTCGGTTTCACTGTACTTCCAGCAGAGGCCCTAACAGAAGAGTACAATGGAGACAAAAAGCTGCAGTTGTGCTATATTTCCAGCATAGATTCGCACAAAAGAGTATAATGTAGATGGAAAATATGTTGAAGTATACTTCAAACAGAGTTTCTCGCAGCAGAGTACAATGGAGATGGAAAGCTTCAGTTGTGCTAAACTGCCCACAGTCGTTCTCACAGTAAAATGCAATGGAGACGGAAAACCTGTTGCACTATACTAACAAAGTACATCACAACCCTTCCAGGGTGTATACTTACACCTCGGAAGAGTGAGTTATGCAAAAGCCACACAACACTGGCATCGTAAGAAAATACATAACACTGTTTGCACCTAGGTCCATGATTTTCTCAGACAAGTGCAATAAACAAACATTAACTTCTGCATAATAACATTTATCATGGATTGACATTCACCATCAAGCTTTTCCTTTCTTTTTTTTAGAAATGAACATGTGCACCCCAAAGTAGAATGGCCACAGCACAACTATTCTGAGATTACTCTCACAACCTGTCATTTTTGCACACGCTAAATGCATGTACCCGCAACACCAGTGAATCAGAGAAAATTTCAAGGGCTACAAAGCTGCTGCAGTTCCTTTAGTCATTACTTGAGGTCCATCTCAAGTCAGATCAAATTGCTTAAAATGTCAGTCACAAAGCTGAGGGTGGTGTGGCTTCAACATAGAAATGTGCATATCGACTCTTGCTACTCTAATGACTTGTGCTCGAAGGATAAATAAATATACCGGAGCTGGTTGACAGTGAGCAGTCAACATTGCAACTTACAATAAATGACTTGAGCAATGTGGAAATAGTCGGAGACACCTTACTACACATAAGGACCAGAAGACACTAGGAAGTACAAGTGCTTCAAAAGTTGTATTTTTGAGGAACTATTTTTTGTGGGTGTATGTATATAAGTGCAAGGGCAAAATGCAGTCACTCAAGGTAAAGGACATCCAGTGGCTGAAGTGGACTGGTGCATTGACCTGTACTCTGGTCTGAGGTGGAAGGTAGTATTATTTGAGTGATACTTCAAGAGACCATTGGCAAAAGAGTGTTGATTGAACGCATCTACATATGTATGTATTTTTGTATAATTTGTTTTTGGAAAACAAGAGCTGGCAAGACCGCAATAGCTGCCTTTAGGCCAGACCTACAAAATGGCCAAGCAATAGTGACAAAAGTGCAAATGGAAAGGGGCGACCACTCGGTCCCCCCGAACGTATGGTAGGGTGCCCGGATCCCCCCGGGAAACCATTTTGGGCGGGGGGCGTGTCTCGGCTGGTATGCCCGAAGCGGCGTAGCCGGGGCGCGCCTTTTCCCGCCCAAGAAGGGTTGTCCTAGACACCTACACCGTTGGCCACGCCCCGTAGGCGTACCAGAGGAGGGTACACGCCCTCCCGAAGAGGAATAAAAGGAGCAACAATCCAAAGAAGCATCCTCTTGTTCCTGTGCTTGGAAGCTGCACCCTCTCGTTGCACGTGAGCCCTCGACGGAACAAAGAGCAATTTTGAGAACTTGTAATTTTTGTGTTTCTCTTCCAGGAGCCTTCTCTCGACTTCGAACCTCCGGATCCAGGACCTCGTTGAGCAGCTAAGCAGCAAGGGTCGAGTATCCGGCAACGATGCCTGGCAAGAAGGCCGGAAAGAAGGCAGGGATGGAGCAGATGCTCCGCATGCTGATGAAAGATATGGCGAGCATGAAAAAGCAGATGGCGGCAATGAATAATACGGGCAGACCGAAGAAGGTCATCGGACCAGCATTGCCGGGAGTAGTCCCCGCAGGGAGAGGTAAAAGGGCCAGGAATAGGGCGGCAGGGGGGGAGTCCCCAGTTCCCGAGTCACCCCCGGTAAGCCCAGTTAGTCCAGTCGAGGCCCCGGTACCGATCCCGGATGCAGGCCAACCGATTCCGGTTGTAGTTACGCCCACCAGCGAGGAGGAAATGCCCCCGGAGTTGGCCGCCCAGTTGGCCGCATGGCTTGGAAAGAATACCGAGGGTGCAGCGGCACCCGAAGACACGGCCAAAGAGGCTAGGTTGCTAATGAAGCAGTTGCGGCAATCGCGAGATGCTGCGAAGGCGAATCTCCCTCTTGTCCCCTCACAGATTCCCTCGGAAGAACCAGCGGCTGGCGGTGGAAAATCAGCGGGACCAGCTATGGAGTCTGGTAAGCAGCCATTACCAATGGCAAATGGGGGGTCTTTGCCCTCAAGAAGGGAGAAAGTAGTTCAGCATATTCCACTGGCCACGAAAGAGATGATTTGGGCTGATAAATATGTAAATATGTTTTCGCTCCTGACTGACCATCACGAGATTGAGTATGTTAAGGCTCAGAAGGAATTGTTGCATCCGAGTGTGTGGCGCGCAAAAATGGCGGGCTTCAGGGTGGATGAGACGATCTCGAATTGGGCCAAGGCCTTTGGGATGTTTACTGCTATTATGGGTGAACGTAAGCCAGAGATTATGACTGAATTGGCCTGTTATCAGACACTCATAATGGATTTCTATGAAACATATGAGGGCGATCAATGGAGGGGTTATGATAGTAAGTTTCGTAAGGCCAAGGAGCACGATTCGTCTCTGACGTGGGACTGTCTCGACTCCGTCTCTTGGCAGAAGCAGCTCCTGCCGGGCACGACAAAGTCGTCCTCGCTTGGCGAGTATGGGCCGGCGCCTTCCCGCCATCAATCGGCGGCGCCCTTTCGAACAAGCCCCGCAGGTGATCACCAACCCAGGAGTGGTGGGAATGGGGGTAGAAAAGGGGTTTGCTGGAATTTTAACAGAGGCAAGTGCACGAGGCCACAAGGGACATGTAAGTTCAGGCATGAGTGTGCAGGTTGCGGACATTCTTCACACCCTGAGAGTTCGTGCAGAGCCAAGAATGGGGATACCGGGGGTAGAGGAGGTGCCAAACAGGTCTGATATCGGCCAAGGGGTACCACTACCTACCCCCGTAGATATCATGGCAATGATCCCCTGGCTAAACGAATACCCTGATCATGTCTCCGCTGGGGTGTTACGGGACGGCTTCTCGTATGGTTTCCACATCCCGGCGGGGGATTTTCGGGGGGACTCACTGTGTAGAAATCAACTGTCTGTTCAGCAGCACCCGGTGGGGGTAGAAAGCAAGATTGCGAAGGAAGTTGCCCGGGTCGCCGGCCCATATAGGCACCCGCCAGTTCCGAATTTCATTTGTTCACCGTTGGGAGTAGTCCCCAAGAAGGACCCAGGTGAGTTTAGGTTAATTCATAACTTGTCGGCTCCTAGGGGTCTTTCGGTAAACGATGCGATTGATCCAGGAGTCTGTTCGGTGCGGTACGCATCCTTTGATGAGGCCGTCGCCATGTTGAATCGCCTGGGGCCCGGAGCGCTGATGGCTAAATCGGATATTGAGTCAGCATTCCGGTTGCTCCCGGTACACCCTCAGGATCAGCGTCTGTTAGGTTTTGTGTTTCAAGGATGCTATTACATGGATAGATGTATGCCAATGGGTTGCTCCATCTCTTGTGCTTATTTTGAGAAATTCAGCTGTTTTCTGCAATGGGCGTTCACCAGAGCTACGGGCTATACACAGGTGATGCACTACCTAGATGATTTTTTGTTCTTGGGGCCAGCCGGTGACACGGAATGTGCACAGGCTTTACTGGAATTTTGCAATCTCATGAAACGGTTCGGCGTGCCATTGGCACCGGGGAAAACGGTGGGGCCATCTACTTCACTCGAGTTTCTTGGAATTGAGCTCGATTCAGTGGAGGGATGCTTCCGTTTGCCCAGGGACAAAGTAATGAAATTTAGGGCCTCGCTAGAATTGTGCATTAGCAAAGAGAAGGTAACTCTCCATCAGTTGCAGCAAGCGGTGGGCCAGCTTAACTTTGCCCTCAGAGTGATACCAATGGCCCGCCCCTTTTCCCGCTCCATTGCACAAGCCATGGTCGGTCTCAAAGAAGGACACCACCGCACGAGACTGTCGGCAGAGGTTCGCCAGGATATGCGCATATGGTTGGCATTTCTGGCGGATTTCAACGGTCGAGTGGTATGGAGCAAACCACCAGCATCCTCGGACGAGCTGGGTTTGTGGACCGACTCGGCAGGGAGCGTAGGATTTGGCGCCATCTTTGGTAATCGATGGTCGGCGCATACATGGCCGACGTGGTGGCACACCAGTGGGCTAACAGGTAACATTGGGTTTCTTGAGTTGTTCCCCATTTTGGTGGCCCTGAAGGCATGGCCGGACGATTTCCGTGATCGCTCAGTGGTATTTTGGTCCGATAACATGACCGTGGTTGAATGCATAAATAACCAGGCAGCACGCTGCAAGTGGATTTTGAGATTATTAAAGGAAATTGTACTACTGTGCATGAGACTGAACGTTCAGTTTAGGGCAAGGCATGTGCCGGGTGTACTGAACCAGGCGGCTGATGCACTCTCTCGTTCCCACATGCAGGCCTTCAGGGGTTATCTACCTTCCGCGGATCTAGTGGCGGCACCATTTCCCGAAGCTCTCTGGTCACTCGGTGCCCCGGATTACAGGACCTCGTGGGAGCCAGCTTAGCCCCCAGGACATGGAAGGCGTACGAAGGAGCGTTTTGTTCCTATTGTGCATTTTTGGGTCCAGCAGGAGGGGATAAGTGGGGACAGGAGGAGTATGTACTGAAGTTTTTGGTAGCACTCCACAAGGCAGGCCGATCAGCAGCAACGGCCAATAGGCACCGGGCCGCCATTGCATTCATGGCGCAGGCTTATGGCATCAAGGACCCTACATCGTCCTTTTTGGTAAAGAAGGCACTACGAGGGTGGCAACGCCTCGAGGGTCATAGAGTAGACGAGAGGCGCCCGATTGGGTTAGAAAGATTGTCCCTGTTGATATCGGTGCTCCCCGCGACATGTTCCTCCCAGTCCGAAGCAGTGCTATTCCGGGCCGCTTTCGCATTAGCATTCCATGGGGCTATGCGGGTGAGCGAGCTGGTGGCAAGAAATAAGAAGGATGTAGGGGGAGGCCTGTGTCGGGAACACGTTCAGATCAAGGGTGATTCAATGGTAATCACAATAGCCAGGTCTAAAACCGATCAGGGTGCGATGGGGGGACAGTATTGTTGTCCAGCACATGCGAGGGTCCCCCATGTGCCCGGTGCAGTGCGTTGAGTAATATCTGGCGCAAAGGGCGGTAGCATGGGGGGGAAGCTTGCTGAGACACACCGACGCCACCCCACTGACAAGGTTTCAGTTTCAGCGGGTGTTAACTTTGGCAATCGCGGCAGCGGGCTTGGACCCGAGCGATTTTGGGACCCATTCCTTCAGGATAGGGGCTGCTACAGAAGCTACAGCCAGGGGTCAGAGTGTGGAAATGGTGAAACAATTGGGACGATGGTCCTCGAACTGTTATAAAAGGTATGTGCGGTTGCACATGTTGTGAAGCTAATGTCATGCACTCACGCTTCTTGTCTTTTGTTTGATTTACAGTTTCGCGAGCTTGCGAGGCGGGGCGGACTGTGCAGTTGACCCGACACCTGGGGACCAGCGGTCAAAGACCACCGGCTGAGGAAAGAGTGGTGTGGGTCGTGGGCCACTCATACGTGAGGCGGGCCGCGGACGTATTCAAAGCAGGTGACATGATTCACACAGCTGGGGAATACGGGTACAGGGTGACCTTCCACGGAAGGGGCGGGCTCTGTATTGACCAGTTTCAATGTTTTGTCGAGGAACTGTTAGGGCGGACAAGGTCACCGCCGTCTATAATCATAGTGCATCTGGGAGGCAATGATTTGGTGGCGCTCGGTCGGCGAGTACTCCTCGAGCGGGTTCTATCCACTGTTAGCTGGTTGGCAAAGAGGATTCCGGGGTGCACGATAGCATGGTCACACATGATTCCAAGGAAGGTGTGGCGGGGGGCCCTCTCTGTGTCAGCTTTGAATCATTCAGTAAAGAAAGTCAATAACAAGCTGGGTAGATTGTTTCGTTCAGGACAGTTGCACTGTATTCCGCATGGATGTATTCGGGGGGATAACATGTATCTCGAAGATGGGGTTCATTTGTCCCGGAAGGGGAATGTCTTACTCATAGGAGACTTCATAGCATGGTTAAGGGGTTTGTATAATCATGACCTTTAGTAGGAGTGTGGGGGGTCCGGATAGCCGGTCAACTATCCGGCCTGTGGCGGTAAGGTCATGATCGGTGAGCAGTAATTTCAAGATCCCTAGAGGAGGGGCGCCACCCATTATGGATGGGAGCGCCCGGGGGGAGGCGGCCATTGGCCCCTCACACGGGGAGGCGGCACCCACTAAGTATTGGGTCGCCGAAGGGAAGGCGGTCATAGGCCCCTCCCAGGGGAGGAGGCGGCTTGATGCCCCTCCTAGGAATTTCCCGGGGCCAGGATATCCGCGACGGCGGATGTGATGAACAGTGTGGGGTGGGAGGGGGGTCCACGCTACCTTCTAGACACCTCACACGAGTCCTCGGACGACCATTAAGATGGCGTCGAGTTAAATAAGGGGCCCCCGCTAAGACAAGGGAAATTGGAAGTTGGCACAGAGGTACAGTCCTCTGTGCGCCCGCCCCTCACACCGTGAGGGGGGAGTTCTGGTAGTAGGGATCTGACACCGGTTACGACCTTGCCGTTGGCCCGTAATGTTAGGATGTACAATTTTTATTTAGAAAGTGTGCATTTGCAGGATGTTTAGACTCGGCTAGGAGAACCTTTGTATTAGAGATCTGTTAAGGTTAGCCAATAAACGTGACTGCATCGTAATGTATAAATGAAAAATTGTACATGATATGAAACTGTTATTTTAATGTTTTAATTTTGTTTCATATTTTAATAAATACGGCCGGGAGGGTAACTACCTCCCGCCTTCCAAAAGTTCAGAACTGCGTCCGTTTTCCCATCCTTGGGGATTGTGTTGGGAGGGGGTGATAGGCATCCCGGCCATATGGAAAGGGGCGACCACTCGGTCCCCCCGAACGTATGGTAGGGTGCCCGGATCCCCCCGGGAAACCATTTTGGGCGGGGGGCGTGTCTCAGCTGGTATGCCCGAAGCGGCGTAGCCGGGGCGCGCCTTTTCCCGCCCAAGAAGGGTTGTCCTTGACACCTACACCATTGGCCACGCCCCGTAGGCGTACCAGAGGAGGGTACACGCCCTCCCGAAGAGGAATAAAAGGAGCAACAATCCAAAGAAGCATCCTCTTGTTCCTGTGCTTGGAAGCTGCACCCTCTCGTTGCACGTGAGCCCTCGACGGAACAAAGAGCAATTTTGACCCACCCACCAGCCCCTTATGGCAACGTTAGTAGTGCAATGAAGTTGATTTGCTTTGATAGTATCTTTTTTCTCCAGTGTTTTTGTGTGTAATAAAGATGTCAATGTTTGAACTGCAATAAAATGATTTGCTTCATAAATTTTTTCTTTCAGTTGAGCGGAGTATCACAGTCTAATTAAAATGTGTTGCATGTGTAGATAAGTGGAGGAATATTACAATGTTCAGTTTAACCGCTTTATCGCTCTCTTCATTAGGTTCAAAAACGTCGTATTTATTTTGGTCGGGCGGTAAGGTCATGATCGGTGAGCAGTAATTTCAAGATCCCTAGAGGAGGGGCGCCACCCATTATGGATGGGAGCGCCCGGGGGGAGGCGGCCATTGGCCCCTCACACGGGGAGGCGGCACCCACTAAGTATGGGGTCGCCGAGGGGAAGGCGGTCTTAGGCCCCTCCCAGGGGAGGAGGCGGCTTGATGCCCCTCCTAGGAATTTCCCGGGGCCAGGATATCCGCGACGGCGGATGTGATGAACAGTGTGGGGTGGGAGGGGGGTCCACGCTACCTTCTAGACACCTCACACGAGTCCTCGGACGACCATTAAGATGGCGTCGAGTTAAATAAGGGGCCCCCGCTAAGACAAGGGAAATTGGAAGTTGGCACAGAGGTACAGTCCTCTGTGCGCCCGCCCCTCACACCGTGAGGGGGGAGTTCTGGTAGTAGGGATCTGACACCGGTTACGACCTTGCCGTTGGCCCGTAATGTTAGGATGTACAATTTTTATTTAGAAAGTATGCATTTGCAGGATGTTTAGACTCGGCTAGGAGAACCTTTGTATTAGAGATCTGTTAAGGTTAGCCAATAAACGTGACTGCATCGTAATGTATAAATGAAAAATTGTACATGATATGAAACTGTTATTTTAATGTTTTAATTTTGTTTCATATTTTAATAAATACGGCCGGGAGGGTAACTCCCTCCCGCCTTCCAAAAGTTCAGAACTGCGTCCGTCTTCCCATCCTTGGGGATTGTGTTGGGAGGGGGTGATAGGCATCCCGGCCATATGTATATGCAAAGCTTGAAATAGGGTCTGATTCGAACATACACCGCTGACATCTGGTCTCATGTCTATGTAGTTGCCTAAATTACACTTTTCAAGGCTTTTAAACTTAACGTTTTATGTAGTGTATGCCATCATACAAATGTAAGGCTAGCATATCACTGGCACTAAGCATTTGAAACAAGTACTGGCAAAGCCAATAGGTAAAACCTTGCCAAGCTATGTTGTTAGTAGTGTAATGAGTTGTATTTATTAACATGTGTATGTATGTATTTATGCAAGAATATAGAAATAATAGAAATTTGAACATTGCTACTGTCTAAATGAGGCAGCCCGGTAGCACTGTTTGGTGAACTGCCAGGCATTCTAAAATAAGTAACACATTTAAATAATTAAATGCATTGGCGAAGCCAATAGGTCTCGCCTCTGCGTGAGGCATTGGCTTTGAAAATATGTCTTACACCAGTATCACTGCTGTTCAGCATGGCTAAAGTTTAGTGGCGTGGTGTGGGGTAGCTTAGAGTAAGAATATTTGGGTACAGTGGGATGTGGTAGTTTGTTCAATCAATCAATCAACAAATTTGTATAGCGCGCTACTCACCCGTTAGGGTCTCAAGGCGCTGGGAGGAGGGGGGGTCGCTACTGCTCGAACAGCCAGGTCTTGAGTTGTTTCCTGAAGGAGAGATGGTCCTGGGTCAGCCGTAGGTGGGTGGGGAGGGAGTTCCATGTCTTGGCCGCCAGGTAGGAGAAGGATCTTCCTCCGGCGGTGGCTTTACGGATTCGTGGGACGGTGGCGAGGGCGAGGCTGGCGGATCGGAGCTGGCGGGTGGGTGTGTAGAATGTGAGGCGGCTGTTGAGGTATTTGGGGCCCAGGTGGTGGAGAGCCTTGTGTGCGTGGGTGAGGAGTCTGAACGTGATCCTCTTGCTGATGGGGAGCCAGTGCAGGTCTTTCAGATGGGCAGAGATGTGGCTGTCACGGGGGATGTCCAGGATGAGTCGTGCCGAAGCGTTCTGTATGCGCTGGAGCCTTTTCTGGAGTTTGGCTGGGGTTCCAGCGTAGAGGGTGTTCCCGTAGTCCAGTCGGCTGGTGACGAGGGCCTGGGGGACCGTCTTCCTGGTTTCGGTGGGGATCCACCGGAAGATCTTTCACAGCATGCGCAGGGTGTTGAAACAGGTTGGCGACACGGCGTTGACTTGCTTGGTCATCGTGAGGGTGGAGTCCAGGATGAAGCCCAGGTTGCGTGCATGGTCCGTTGGCTTGGGGGCGGTGCCCAGGGCCGGGGCCACCAGAAGTCGTCCCAGGCAGAGGGGGATGGTCCTAGGATGAGGACTTCCGTCTTGTCTGAGTTCAGTTTCAGACGGCTGAGCTTCATCCATTCCGCGATGTCTTTCATTCCTTCCTGGAGGCTGGCTCTGGCGGTGGCGGTGGCGGTGTCGTTGGTGAGGGAGAGGATCAGCTGGGTGTCGTCAGCGTAGGAGATGATGTTTAGGTTGTGTTGGCGTGCGATGGCTGCGAGGGGGCTCATGTAGACGTTGAAGAGGGTGGGGCTGAGCGAGGATCCTTGCGGAACGCCGCAGATGACTTCGGTGGCAGCGGATCGGAATGGGGGGAGGCGGACTCTCTGGGTTCTTCCGACAAGGAATGAGATGATCCACTCCAAGGCCGTTCCTTGGATTCCAGTGTTGCTGAGGCGCTGTATCAGGGTGCGGTGGCATACGGTGTCGAAGGCTGCTGTGAGGTCCAGGAGGATGAGGGCAGCTGTTTCTCTGTTGTCGAGCAGGGACCTGATGTCATCGGTAGCTGCGATTAGGGCGGTCTCGGTGCTGTGGTTTGCTCGGAAACCGGACTGCGAGGGGTTGAGAGATCCGTTTGTCTCGAGGAAGGCGGAAAGTTGTTTGTTGACGGTCTTCTCGATGACTTTGGCAGGAAAAGGGAGGAGCGAGATGGGGCGGAAGTTCTTGAGGTCCGTGGGGTCCGCGGTGGGTTTCTTCAGGAGGGCGCTGAGCTCTGCATGTTTCCAGCTCTCTGGGAAGGTGGCGAATGTGAAGGAGCTGTTGATGAGGTTCTGGAGTTGGGGTGCGATGATGGAGTCGGCTTTGTTAAAGATGTTGTGTGGACAGGGGTCGGTTGGGGAGCCGGAGTGGATGGTGTTCATTGTGCGGGTGGTGCCTTCAGTGCTGACCGAGGTCCAGGTGCAGAGGGTGGTGGTGGGGGGTGCGTGGACTGTGGGCCGAAGCTGTTGTGTATGTCAGCGATCTTGTGGTGAAAGAACGAGGCGAGTGAGTCGCAGGGGTCTTACGAGGGTGTGATGTCGTTGTTGCAGGCGCTGGGGTTAGAGAGCTCTCTGACAATGCTGAAGAGTTCCTTGCTGTTGTGGGTGTTGTTGTCCAGTCGTTCTTTGAAAGTTGTCCTTTTGGTGGTGCGGATTAGCTGGTGGTGTTTGCGGGTGGCGTTCTTGAGGGCTGTCATGTTTTCTGTTGTCTGGTCGTGGCGCACGGCTTTCTCGAGGGTGCGGCAGGTTTTCTTGGAGTTTTTGAGGTCGTTGGTGAACCACGAGGCTTTCTTGCTGCCTGGTCTGCTGGGGGGGGGGGGTTCTTCAGTGGTGCGAGGTCATTGGCGCAGTTGGTGAGCCACTGTGTGAGGTTTTGGGCTGCTTCGTTGTTTTAGAATGGAGTGGGGTAAATTAGTAGATTGTAATGTAGTTGATTGGAGTTGAGTAGAGTAGGGTAGAGTGGCTTAGATTGAGTGGAGTCGATTGGAGGTGAGTGGGTTAGATTGGGGTGGGGGTGGGATATATTGGCATTGTAGATTGGAGTGGGGTAGATTGAATTGGGGTGGATTGGGTTGGATTGCGATGGAGTGTGGTAGGCTGGTATGGAGTGGAGTACAATGGTGTAGATCGGAGGGGAGTGGGGTAGAGTGGGGTGAGGTAGATTGGAGTAGGTTGGGGTAGATTGGAGTGGAGTCGGGTAGATCTGGGTAGATTGGGATAAATAGAAGTGGGGCAGATTGGTATAGATTGTAGTGAATGTGGTAGATTGGGGAAGAGTGAGGTGGGCTGGATTGGGATAGATTGGAGTGCAGAGGGGTAGACTGGGGTGATGTGGAGTAGACTGTAGTGTGCTAGATTGGGTGGATTGCAGTAGGGTACATTGGAGTGGTGTAGATTGGAGTGGAGTAAATTGTAGTAGAGTTGAGTAGAGTTGAGTGGGGTAGATTCGGGTTGAGTGGACTGGGGAAGATTATGGTAGATTGGAGAAGATGGACTGGAGTTGATGGGAGTAGATTGGGCTGGAATGGGGTAGATTGTAGTGCGGTAAATTATTGTGAAGTGGGATGGATTGGATAGGAGTGGAGTGGGTTAGATTGGTGTAGAGTGGGTGGATTGGGGTAGATTGTAGTTCAGTTGATTGAAGTGGTGTGAGGTAGATTGGAGTGGGTTAGATTGCAGAAGATTGGAGTAGATTTGTGCAGATAGGAGTAGAGTGGGATAGATTGTAGTGGAAAGGATTGGAGTGGAGTCTGATAGAGTGGGTGGACTGGAGTGGAGTAGATTTGAGTGGAGTAGATTAGAGTGAGTGGACTGGGACAGATTTTAGTAAACGAGGAATGGGGAGAATTAGCATTGACTGGATGGGAGTGAATTGGGGTAGATTAGACTCGGGTAGACTGGATTAGAGAGTGATAAATGGGGTGGAGTGGTGTAGAGTAAAGTGGAGTGGAGTGGCGTAGAGTGGAGTTTTATGTCGTAGAGTGCCTTAGAGGGGAGTGAGTGATGAGTCATATGTCGCAGAATAGAGTGACATGGGATAGAGTAGAGTGTTGTAGAGTGGAGTGGTGCAAAGTGGAGTCGTGTAGTGTGGATTATGCATGGTGTGGTACTGCACTGCCATTACAGACAATACATTTTCAATTGAAATTACCATAATATTTGCACAGAGATACAGTTTTACTCCGCACAAACGATAATGTGTGAAACTATCATCATTTAGTGTATTGATGTGTTTTGATCATATTCAAATATTCGTTTCCACCACACTTCAGATTTACACAAAAATGTGCTCATTTGTACTTTCCTAATTATGATATATTCTGAAATATCAACACAGTTCATTTTTGTTGTGTGCTAGAAAGAATAACATCCTACAGCCTCTCCTCTCACATGGGAACCCAGCCGGATTGTCACATAATTTCACTCTCTTTGAAGTCAGGGAAAGAAAAGTAAGCCCCAAGCTCCCTTGGAAGACAGAGTCTGGCATTTGATATATGTCTTTGTCTGCACAGCAAATATAACAAGATAAGAACAAGATTTAAAGGTCTGTTTACAGAAAGTGAATACTCAAGAAATGCTCCACGTGAGGGAAGTACTTGAGCTGGACAGGCTAAAGCAAATAAAGCTAGAAAATAGAAAGCAAGCAACTTTAAATGGCAAACCACAAAGCCAATAGTAAGCAATGGGCAAGATGCACTCCCAGGGAAGCTTTCAGGATGCCCTCAAGAAGTCGTTAGCAAACCAGACATCTGCGCTGTCATGCAGGTTTACACCTAAAAAAGAAAACAGTAACTAAATGACTTAAATAAACAAATGAAGGGCTGTCCCATCAGCCCTCGCTAAAGAACACTCATTTAGATTTGCAAGTGATCAGGCCAAATGCAGTCATTCAAAGGGCAGTAGAGATAGCTGAAGAAGAGTTACACAAAACATCTCTATGTATTTATATGTATGTATATTTATTTATTTACATTTTTCAGTCCAGACCAATAAAGAAAAAAATGCAGAGACGTTTTCAGATGGACGAACACTTGGCTTATGGATTCAAAAGCCTTTAACGAAGAGAAGGTGGTGAGAGATTGATAGGTTACCAAGACTTCATGAAACAATGTGGGAAAAGAGTTAGAACACACCCACATGGGATGGCTGAGTCCATATATCAAAGGAGTTCTTTAACTTATGAAAAGGGGATGCAGTCACCACGGCACTGTAGCCTTTTATGCCTAGTCTTTAACACTTCTTGGAATTGGCCTGGAATACTGGACTATGTCAGACAAAACAATACTCTACTAAAGAGTAAAGATGATTAATGAAAGTCGGGAAGGATGGTTTTTGGGTAAAATGAAGAGACGGAACAGTTGCAGAAAGTAAGCAATTCTGGGGAACCAGCCATAATACACATCTACAGCCATAACTTTAAAAAGTTGAAAATAAACCCAAACATTTGAACTGCATTGAAATCATTAAATGCAGAAAAAGCAAACTGATGATGGTGTAAACAGATACAAGTGACACGTTTGGTCATGATTCATGGTTAGGCTCTCTGACACTAGAAAACGCTCTAATGTAACAGCAGTGATTCACCCATGCTAGAATGCGTGGGCGTATGACTTTTTGTGTCATATCTCATGTTAATGTAACTGAAGAAAAACTGTTCTTCCTGACATAGTAATTAGGACTTTGCTTCAAAAGATCTCTCTAGCCTTAAATATGTAGTCGGTGTGGATGCGGAGGGGCAGGGGATAAGGGCAGGACCATTGCCTGTACTGTTTCAACATGACAGATCATTAACTGATCTCGCTGTATGGGGTCCTTGCTGGATTGGGAAGGCCAGGCACTGTTGTTTCTGGAGATATGTGCATGCCAAGAAAGTTACAAAATCCATTCCACAGAAAAACACTGTTCGCAATTAATTTGTCTGCGTCTAAATTCTCAATTCACAGAGAAAAGGATATCTCTCTACCAGCTCTCAAGAAAGAGAACATTAGAGTGATCCTTTTCTCCAATTCGAGATTAAAAAAAGAAGGTCGTTCGAAATTGACAGAAATTCTTGAAAAAGAAAACTGCACTTTCATTAAATGCATAGGCATTTCAAGGAAATGTGGAAGAAAACAATCTTCATCAATCAGTATTGTGGAAGAAAAAAAGAAGCACATTGACTTTGTTTCTCAGCAAAATAATGCCCTTAGTATTGTTTCACTAATTTGCCCCAAAAATAATATGCATTGATTTTTTTGTGGCATAATTCCCCTGTAGAAATGTAGAATTTAATCAGAGGGTTCATTGGGAAAACCATATTAGAAATTTTCAGATTCACAAAGCGCTTAAGGTATTTGAAAGGGACGCCCTAAACATGCCCCTTCCAAATACCTAATCGTAAACACAAATTGTGATTCGGTAACGTGTTACCGAATCACAGTTTGGGTTTTGTACATATGTTAAAGCATTTTTGCTGTCGAAAACAGCCCTATTGGACTTTTCCAAACACAAAAATGCTTTGTACATGTGGCCCAAGATTTCCTGACTCCGAGTGTTTTACAGGAGAGTTAGATCCTCCTGTTGGACCGTGGAACCCGGGGTTTCAGTCTTGCGGAGCCCTGACAAGCTGCAATTCCATTCTTCACTAGAGGATTGAGGTTCCGTGACGATTTGAACCCGTGTTTTTCAACATTGTCGTAAATACATAATTTTGGTATCAGCGAACCGCAAATGATCCATTTAGCATATCCTGGTGTTTTCGCTATGCTACGAGCAAGAGCACTCCTGGTATGAACACATTTCCGATCTACCCATGGCATCCATCTTAGATCACGGAAGCCATTTTGTGTTTCTTGTCCTCACGTAGACAATGGACACACAGTGACCCCTTTCACCTAAGGACACATAAGCTTTAGCCGGAGATTCACCTTGCTAGTGACACGTGCACCTTAGAAACGCCATGGCTACATGACTCGACAGAAGCTGCCTCCTCTGCCCGAGGCCAGTCCTGCTATACTGGTTCTCGTGTTCGTTGGCCTGATCATGATTAGGCGGCCGAAGCTGGTAGCCTTGCCCATTTACGATCCACAAACATCTCTTATCCTGCTTTTCTATCTTCTGCACCTGGCTCTGCTCCTTTCCTTCTGGGCCTTTATTAGGGGGAGGTAACGAAATTTACGATGAGGCGGTCCGGGTCTTGAATGAAAAGTTGACATGGGATTATGATGGAATAGTGGGAACCCCTCGTTCGTAATGTTTTGACATCAGATATTGTCGACGATTCCTGTGCAACGCCAAATATTTATTGTTTAGGACACAAAGGTTTGGGAATGTACTAACATGTAAAGAATTTGCCCGAAGCCCAATATTTCGTATATAAGGAGCAACCCTCTTTGTACAAATCGAACAGGCTCCTAGATACTGCCCGTGTGTAGTTTCTGTGACTTCTGTGTCCCTGCAGTAATAAACCTTTGGTCTTTGACGCCACCATCGAGAAGCCCGTGTTTCTGTTTATTTGTGCACCGAGACAGGTAGAACTCCGGGGTCTTCGGGTGTTATCCCTGACACCTCTGGACGGAACCAAAAAGTCCAGAACTCCAATTGGCGCCCAACGTGGGGCGACGTCATTCGGTACCGGTCCAAAAGCCTGAAGAGTTCGAGAAGCTTCGTGTGAAGATTCCTGAGGGAGGCGCCCCACTTCATCGATCCCGGCATATCGCAAAAGTGGCCCGACGTTCTCTTCCACGAGGGTTCCCGTTCAGGACGGCTGCAGTGGTCCGTTGCCTTGACCGTCGCCCTGTCTTGGACCCGAGGTGCAGTCCTTAGTACGGCGAGACGTGACGGGTTTCTCCTTGGTGACGTCTTCAGTGCCTCAGTTAAGTATTGAGTGATTGCTAGTTGGTTACTTCGTAAGGGTTGTTCCTGTTTGGATAATCCTTTTAGTTCTTGGTTTGGTTTGGTTTCGTAAGATTATCACTGGTTGTTCTGGTTACGATAATCTTTTGGTTTAGTTCGGGTATCGATACATTGGTTCGCTTTAGTAGGCCTAAGTTCTTGGTTCGAGTGCACATTTCTGTTTGTGTTTTTGTTCGTTCTGTGTTCCGGATTATAAAATGGTAAGTCGGAAAAATTGTATGTTGTCGTGTTTTGGTTGCAACAGTGACTCCCGGTTGGAGGACTCATGTCTGGTTCCTCCGATCGGAACTCCTCTATATGATCTTTATTGTAAGCATGGTGTGGGTCCTATATCTTATAATGAGGTGTGGGTCCGCTATACGGAGAAAGACGGTGTCCTTAGTTGGCCACTGCATGGTAGTTTTGAACCCGAAGTCCTAGATAATTTGGAAGTGAAACTGTTTAAGAAGAAAGCCCGGCCGGCAATGTTTGATTCTTTCCGTTACTGGCGAAAAGAATCTAAACAGAGAGAAATTAAAAAGTTGAAGAAAGAACAGAAAGAGCAAGAGTTGACTTTAGAACAGGCTGCTAAGCAGCTGCAACTCAACGAGTCTGAGAAAGCAATGGAGGTGGCTACTAGAGAGCGTAATTTAGCGATAGACAAGTGCTATCCTGCCTTGCCATCGAGTACAGCTAAGATAGTAGAGGACCCCGAAAACGATCCTCTGTTGTCTTACTTGTTACGGTCACCCCCACCGTATGCACAGGGTACTACGGCTCCACCTTTACCGAATGTTCAATTGCCGGTTGCTGGACAACCGGGTATTCCTGCTCCTGCTCCCCTGAATCAAGCTCCAATACCTCCTGTGGTCAATGTTAATGTTCCTTCGGCACCTCCTCTTCCAGGGTTGCCGGCTTCTTTGCCTATACCTGTATCACTTACACCTGCTATTTCACAAGCAACTTTGCCTGATACTCCTACTGCTCCTGTTCTATCTGTTCCAACTGCTACTGTGTTTTCTGCTTCTGCTAGTATTATGACTCCACTTTCTGTTCGTCGGAGAATCACTGATTCTGTCTCTAATATTCTGTCTCCCTTCTATAAAACTTTAATTAAGACTCCTGCCTCTGACTCTGTACAGAGACGTAGCCAGCTTCCAAGTACTGAGGAACGGGGAATATTAGATTCCACAGCTCTTAGATGGATTTCGAAGAGTAGAAGATATAGTACTAGAGATGTATTAGATACATTTATGCAATGGAAAGAACCAACACAACGATATGTGTTTGACGAGATGTGTTCTCTTTTACGTGAGGAATTAGAAGAAGATGACTCTGAATCAAACCTAGAAGAATTAATTAATGTTCAAAAAGAGTTTGCTGCTGGTACGATAGTTGGTCAGGATATAAAAGAAGCGATGGAACTAATTTTAAGCTATAGGAATGATCCATCCCTTCGTTCACCGAGAGATTTAGAGAAACATAGTGCGAAACAGAATCGCCAATATCCAATGAGGGAGGTTCCTCCAATTTGGCGCGAAGCTATACAAGCTGATGCAGTCAATGGTATTGTTGCCGCTCCGGCGCAATTCCAGAGAGTGTGGATACACATTCCGTGGAAGCGAGCTGAAGTGTTAGCAGTGAAGCAGGCCTTGCCAGATCCGCGTAAAAATCCAGCCGGATATTATAAGGAGCTAGCACAGACAGTTGAGGCTTGCGTGATGAATTTAGCGGACATTGACATGTTATTTGGGAATGTAGTTCCGCAACCAATTTGGGCTAAAATTCGTAAAGAAAATCATCCCGTTGCCCTAGGTGGTGATTGGGCAGCTGTAATTGCGGCAGATGGTCAGCAAATAGGTGGTTCCAAACCCGAACCTCTAATTGCTAATCTACCAGGTAGAATAATTGAATTAATGAAGACTCTGATGCCAGCACTGCGTGTTAACTGGGACAAGTTGTCCGCATGCAGGCAGAAGAAAGACGAAAGTGTCTCCGACTTTTTCACAAGGTTCGAAGAGACTTTTGTAGATCACAGTGGTCAGGATATGAGCACAGAAGGAGGACAGAGACTGTTTGTAGATACATTTGTACACAATCTGTTGCCAGAACTCAGTAATAAATTGAAAGATTCCGAGAGTGCGTGGGCTGTCTCTACAACTGCGCAAATACTTGCAACTGCACAGTATTATGAAAATAGGGATAAAGAGGAGAAAGAGAAGTCAGAGAAGAAGACGAAAGATTTAAAAACTAAAGTTCTTTTACAGCAAGCATATCCGCCTCGTATGAATCAGACTAATACACAGCAAGGGACATATCAAAGGACAGATTATAGTTCGCCGAGGCCTCAATATCAGTGGAATCAGTGTGCGTACTGTAAAAAAGAGGGTCATTATAAGAATGAATGTCCGGTCTTAGCGCAGAATAATGCTGCAGCAGCTCAGAGAGGTCGTGGTGGTTCCATGCAGAATTCTAGAGGTCGAGGACGAGGTGCTATGCCTCCACAGACAAATGATCGTCCTTCCAATCATTTTGATCAGCGAAATGGACAGTCTGCCCAACAAAATAGATCGCAACAGTATCATGTTGAGGACTATTGTGAAGTTGATGAGGGATTTCAACAAAGTGAGTACTAGGACAGCCATGGACAGAGAGAGGGAGTAGTATCAGTTCCAGTGGATCAGAGTGGGCCTTATGTCGCAGTAGCAACATCAGGTGTAGTCGAACCGTTTCTGTTGGATACTGGTGCAGCAAAAAGTTCTATCATTCATGCGAAACTCCCTGGCGCACCTTTGTCCGGCTTAACAAATGTTTCTGTAGGTTTTTCAGGCGCCCCTGTTTACAACCCCGTATCTGGTCCTTTGTCTATTTCTGTTGGACCATGTCAATTGAAAGCACCCTTGATTTTGACAACCGGTTGTAATGAAAATCTGCTTGGTTTAGACTTGTTAAAACGACTATATGCGACATTGTACTGTTCTCCTTCAGGAGTACAGCTCACATTGGGTAAAAGAATCACCTCTCCGATGTACTTGTCAATGGATGCACTCCCGCCAGAGCTGCGTTCACTCCCTGATACTCTTTGGGCGACTGGTCCTAACGATGTAGGCCTTTTGGAAATCCCACCATATGTAGTCACTTTGAAAGCAAATGTAAAATTTCCACGAATTCCTCAATACAAGATCTCTAGTGAAGGTGAACGTGCGCTTTTATTGATTGTGCAAGATTTGATTAAGAAAGGTGTAGTTGAGGAAACTAGAGGAAATGTCTGTAACAGTCCTGTATTACCAATTTTGAAACGTACTGATCCTTCAAAGCCTCCAGTGTATAGGTTTGTTATCGATCTCAGAGAGGTTAATAAAATTGTGGTTCCGCAGTTTCCTGTGGTTCCAGACATTACTGCATTGTTAACGTTGATTCCCGCTACAGCCACATGGTTTTCAGTTATCGACTTGAAGAATGCCTTTTTCAGCATTCCGATAGCCGAAGAAAGCAGAGATATTTTCGGCTTCTCTTTAGGAGGTCGAAGCTTCAGGTTTAAACGTGCTCCACAGGGCTATTGTGAGAGTCCATCCATCTACAGTCAGGCATTAAAAAGTCAGTTAGATTCCTTTGTACTTCCTCCTGGTTCTGCTCTAGTACAGTATGTAGATGATCTTCTAGTGGCTGCCGATGACAAGGAAACTTGCAAAGCAGCTACAATTTCCTTATTGCATCATTTGTCTAGTTTGAATCACAAGGTGTCACCTTCGAAAATGCAATACTGTTGCCAAGAAGTGACCTACCTAGGTCATCTCTTGTCAAAGGAGGGAAGGAAGTTGACCCCAGAGAGAATAAAAGCAATTACGCAGATGAGTGTTCCCCGCACACAGAGAGAAGTACGTGCCTTTTTAGGTATTACCTTAATACTGTAGGCAGTGGATCCCAAATTTTTCTCTTTTGGCAAAACCATTGGTAGCTTTGACTGGGAAAGGTGCTCTGAGTCCGGTGCCATGGTCTGCTGAATGTCAGGAGAGTTTTTCTGAGTTACGAAATGCACTGTGTTCAGCTCCAGTGTTGGGTACAATTGAATTACAGTAAGCCATTCACGCTCTATGTTCACGAGAGAGAAGGTTGTGCGTTGAGTGTTCTGACACAGAGATTTGGTGATAAACAACGCCCTTGCGCGTATTTTTCATCAACATTAGATCCGGTAGCTAGAGCATTGCCTAGTTGTTTGAGAGCTACAGCGGCAGCTGCAGCTTCCATTCGACAATCTGCTGGTTTGGTGATGAACAACATGCTAGTGGTCATGGTTCCTCATGCTGTGGATACACTCATGAACCGAACCAAGACACAGCACCTTACAAGTGCTAGATTATCAGGCTATGAGTTGACACTGTTAGCGAGTCATATTCAGATCAAAAGATGCAATGTATTGAATCCAGCAACATTGTTGCCGACTAATCAGGAGTCGAGTGATTCTGAACCCCATGACTGTTGTTTCAGAACCGAGGAAGAGACAAAAGGACGAATTGATCTTAAAGACACTCCGTTGTCAGATCCAGATGGCACGTTGTATGTTGATGGGTCATGCTTTAAATTGGAGAATGGTGATGTGACTGCCGCTTATGCAGTAACGACTTTGAGTACGATTGTGGAGACTGCAGGAGTGAGTCAGAATTCTGCCCAAGCTGCAGAATTGATCGCTCTAACGAGAGCGTGTGTTTTAGCTAAGGGAAAGAGAGTGAATGTGTTCACAGATAGTCAGTACGCGTTCGGCGTGGCCCATAGTTTTGGCCGTTTGTGGAAAGAGAGAGGTTTCATTACGTCCCATGGGACTAAGATTCAACATGGTCAGCTAGTTAACGACTTGTTGGAATCTCTAACCTTGCCGACTGAAGTTGCGATTGTGAAATGCAGTGCTCATAAAGCAATCACGGATGATGTTGGTCGTGGGAATGCTTTTGCTGATGAGACCGCTAAACAGACAGCTAGAAATATGATGAGTAGAATGTATGTTGCAATGTCTGCAAGATGGATTTCTGAGTCTGGAATGTGTGAGGACACAGTGGAAAGTGTGAAAGAAATTCAGAAAGAGGCGACTGAGGAGGAAAAGCTTGTATGGAAAGAGAGCACGGGTAAATTGGACTCGAGTGGGTGCTGGATTGATTTGACAGAACAACAGCGTTGGATGTTGCCAGATGCGTACGTACTTGCAGTGGTTACGATGGCGCATGGAGCAGCGCACATCAGTTCTAAAGGGATTTGTAAGATGTTGGCTCCAGTTTGGAAGAATGATGGGATTAGTAAGTGTGCAGAGAGAGTGGTGAAAAATTGTATGGTATGCCTGATGCATAATCCTGGCAAGGGAATCCCCACACCCGCTGGTCACTTCGCTCCTCCTTCTTGTCCCTTTGAAGTGATTCAGTTAGACTTCATTCACATGGACCGTTGCAACAACCTAAAGTACGTCCTAGTGGTAGTTTGTGCTTTCTCCAGATGGATCGAAGCATATCCACTGAAGGACAACACTGCCCTGTCCACCGCCAAAATTCTTCTCAAAGAATACTTCCCTAGGTATGGTATGCCACGGATTGTATGGTCAGATAACGGAAGTGAGTTTGTAGGGAAAGTTATGCAGAGTGTGTGTGCCGGTTTAGGGATCAAGCAGAAGTTTCACAGTGCGAACCATCCCCAGTCTGCTGGTTTAGTTGAGGGTTACAACGGCACCCTCAAACTAAAACTTGCTAAGATACAAGCATCCACGGGTTTGTCTTGGCCAGGTGCACTACCCTTGGCTTTGTTATTCACGAGAGCGACTGTACATTCTAGAGTAGGGCTTAGTCCTTACGAAATAGTTTTTGGTCGTCCCGCTAATATTTGGGGAGTGCCAAGACCAAAAGAATTCTGTTCTCTGGAATATCCAATGTTGATTGATTACCTTTACGACTTGACTGCTAAATTGAGTCTTATTCACCAACAGGTTTTCAATGCATTGCCAAAGCCACCGGAGAGTCCAGGTCATCAGCTGAAGCCTGGGGATCAAGTCGTCGTTCGCAACTTTGCAAGGACGAAAAACCTTCAACCCAGATTCGTCGGCCCATACCAGGTGCTGCTAGCAACGAGAACTGCTATTCGTGTGATTGGTCGAAAGAATTGGATACACACGACACACGTCAAACGTGTGCCCTTGCCACTTCCTTACGACAACTGGGTTAAGACGGGAATTGGTGCCTCTGAGTTTGAACGAACACCCAGGTTTATCCCTTTCAGCGATGCCGAACTAATAACTGACACATCAAACTCTGGCTCTCCTCCTGAAACTGTTCCTTTGAATTCTGAACATTTGTCCTCTGCATCAGAAGACACTTTGCCATCTGCGAACTTGAACATTACAACACCTGCTGAAAATACACTGTTTCCAGAACAAACAGCTCCTGCAAAACTGAGATACAATTTACGATCTCGCAATCTGGACAAATAAAGCAGGAAACTGCCTATTTTTTTTTACATTTGAATTTTGACATTTTGCCTCCAGCCAGGAAGTTTGCTGTTGTTTTATTGTTTTAAAATTGCTTTGCCGTCTGGGTAGCCGTAGGGTCGTGGCTGTGTGCCTAGTTGAATCTGCGGGGGTCAGACACAAGGTCGATCTTTCTGTTAGTTCTGGGAACTCCCAGGGCTGATAGAGGCATTTTCATCTACGTACACATCATCAGTGGTCGCGAGCGGATTGTAGAAGATGGAGCTTCCTGAGCTGCAACGAGAGAATGTAATTTATGTTCGCAGAAATAGACTTTACAGAATTCTTCATAGCAAATGCTTTCTGATGCAATGTGTAGTCACGTTTTTGATTGTCTTGATAACGTTGGTGGGTGGAATCGTCTTTTGTGTGCATTTAATTTTTATGCCAGTAACTACAGTACCTCCCCTTGATCCTGCTACTACTACTGTTTCTTCTATGCATTCTTTTCACTCATTTCCTGAACACGAACAAGCTCGACGCTCAGAATTCATTAACAACACATTTGTACAACTCTTGCACCAACACCAACTGGTAGTTAACACTACTGACTGCTGTGTGTGTGGCTTGATACCCCACACTATGGATAAAGGCATTCCCTATCTGGTTTTGCCTTTTAGCTACAATGGATCATTTCAGGCCTTTCAGACCATTTTTGCCTATGCCCTTGAGACCTATCCTCCGCGTCCACCACGTTCCACTAAATACAACTCTGCCAACAAAGCTTTAGTCCAGGGAATTATTGACATGATTAAAGACGTCAATAATACTCCATCTTATCCTAGAGATGAATTACGGGTATATTTGAGTTGGAATTCTACAGAGTATCGCCTTAGTTTGGGAGAAAGCAAGCGTAAAAGCTCCACTCCAGTCTGGGTCGTACCTCACCGAGGTCAAGTCTGTTTGCAGGGAAATGGGAGAAATCCGAGAGCTCAGCTAGGGAAGAGTGAGTGCGTTGAGACTTACGTGTTTCCATCCAACTCTTCCCCTGCCTTCCTTACTGCTAGGGGCACCTATTTCATCTGTCAAGACAGAGCGTATACATGGTTGCCTGCTGACTTTTCAGGTTCATGTTATATTGCTCGACTGTTGCCCCCAACGTACACTGCTTCTTCTGATTATCACAAGACCAGAGTAGCAAGAGGTGTCTTCAGCAAGGAAGATACCGCTGGTCAGGAAGCTGGAGACTTCTTCAAAGGTTTCCTTCCATTCTGGGGGTCTATGGCCAATAGTAGAAATATACGTCAGCTAACACGGGTAGTTGAATCTACTATTACTGAAACTGCTGGTGCCCTTAGCAACTTGACAGCTGAGCTTCAGGCGGATCGTCTCATGACGTTGCAGAACCGTATGGTTCTAGACGTAATACTTGCAGATCGAGGTGGGGTATGCAGAATGATCCAATCGAGCTGCTGTGTTTTTATTCCCAATAACGCTCCAACTGTCTATGAGGCGATCTCTAAGCTACATAAGATTTCCGACTCTATACACGTAGACAAGGGAAACTGGTCCTTCATGGAGTGGTTTTGGACTCTGATATCAGCGTGGGGATGGAAGGTTCTGATGGTCATTGGTGTCATCTTAGTATTCCTATTCTCATGCTGCCTGATTATCCAGTGTGGTCCAGCTTTGTGTAGTCTCTGTGCTGCAACCTGTTTCAGAAAACCACCTGCGTTTGGAGAAAAGGCGCGAGAAAGGATGATGATACAACAACATGTCACTGACCTGATGAGCATAGAATTAGACTCTGACATAGACTGAGTAATTGCCTACGTTAGGGCAAAAGGAGGGTCTGAGGTTCCGTGACGATTTGAACCCGTGTTTTTCAACATTGTCGTAAATACATAATTTTGGTATCAGCGAACCGCAAATGATCCATTTAGCATATCCTGGTGTTTTCGCTATGCTACGAGCAAGAGCACTCCTGGTATGAACACATTTCCGATCTACCCATGGCATCCATCTTAGATCACGGAAGCCATTTTGTGTTTCTTGCCCTCACGTAGACAATGGACACACAGTGACCCCTTTCACCTAAGGACACGTAAGCTTTAGCCGGAGATTCACCTTGCTAGTGACACGTGCACCTTAGAAACGCCATGGCTACATGACTCGACAGAAGCTGCCTCCTCTGCCCGAGGCCAGTCCTGCTATACTGGTTCTCGTGTTCGTTGGCCTGATCATGATTAGGCGGCCGAAGCTGGTAGCCTTGCCCATTTACGATCCACAAACATCTCTTATCCTGCTTTTCTATCTTCTGCACCTGGCTCTGCTCCTTTCCTTCTGGGCCTTTATTAGGGGGAGGTAACGAAATTTACGATGAGGCGGTGCGGGTCTTGAATGAAAAGTTGACATGGGATTATGATGGAATAGTGGGAACCCCTCGTTCGTAATGTTTTGACATCAGATATTGTCGACGATTCCTGTGCAACGCCAAATATTTATTGTTTAGGACACAAAGGTTTGGGAATGTACTAACATGTAAAGAATTTGCCCGAAGCCCAATATTTCGTATATAAGGAGCAACCCTCTTTGTACAAATCGAACAGGCTCCTAGATACTGCCCGTGTGTAGTTTCTGTGACTTCTGTGTCCCTGCAGTAATAAACCTTTGGTCTTTGACGCCACCATCGAGAAGCCCGTGTTTCTGTTTATTTGTGCACCGAGACAGGTAGAACTCCGGGGTCTTCGGGTGTTATCCCTGACACCTCTGGACGGAACCAAAAAGTCCAGAACTCCAGGATCTTGGACTTATTAAGAAAAGTGAATAAGTCCAATCGTTGAGCAGTTTTTACCACTATGAGATTTTAGCACTAAAAACTATGGCTTCAGAGGGACCTCAAATAATATGTATCTGACTTTCTGAAGCCCCCTATGGCCACATCATCCTGTCTAGCCCAAATGGGGGAATCTAACCTCCAGAACATTGACTAAACCAGAAGGTAAAACTGTTGAGAGGGTAATCTGCTAGGCTTTATCCGTCCTGCACCCATTTGCAGCAGCCTGAATGTAGATAATATAAACTCTTTATCCATGTCACAACATTGGCTTTGTTTTTCTTGGGCACTCTGCTCTTTCTTTGAAAAAAAATCATAACAACTGAATACCTTCGTTGAGTTCTAACATTTTCATGTAATTTGAATCATTACATTGTATTCCTTTTTACCAGTTTGGCTGGGAATATAATATCTTCACTTCTTGACTTTTAAATAGTTTTGATGCTGCTTAAGTACTGTACATGCATTTTCTCTGACAGAAGCATTTGAGCCACAGCTACAAGGGGAAAGCACAGGATAGCTCAATGAAACCTGTTTTCTTGGTTTCTTTACGGTTTCGGTATCGGGTTACTTATCTTTGTAGGAGATTGTCTTCTGCTCACCCCACCAGTTTCTTACAGGTGTCCTAAAGGTTAGAGGTCAATCCCCAATACTGATTTAGAATTTGTGTGTTTTTTTCTAAGGGAGATGCCAAGAAGAATCTAATGTGATCAAGGATAGCAAAGATCTTCTCTCTTTCTCCTCATATTGTTTCACTTTTATTGTGTTGTTTTGTCTATTAATAGATGGAAATGTACAATCGTGCCAGACCCAGGGTGCACTGGTACTGATTGTTTTATTCCACTAGAAAGTCAATCTTAATTCTGATTGCAAGGATTTACCCAAGAGCTTATCAACGCTACTCGGGGGATTTAGCTAGAGCCTACGTGCCCACAGGATGTTCCCACTCAGTTTGAGATGGGCAGAGGCAAAGACATCCCCTGCAGTCTCCTCAAAACTTCTCTGGGTAAAATTAATCCTGTTCCTCTACAATTTCACGTTGCCCTAAGTGCATTCATTTTATCACCCTCTTTGCCACGAACATAGCAGGGAATTCATGGAGAACAGCAGTAGACATATGGGAGTGGTAGTGCCTGATTTATTTGTAAAATAATTTTTTGTTTCACCCCCCCCCCCCCCAACCCCCATTTGTTTTTTCTTCACTCAGCACTTAGGTTAGTATCCTATCATTAACTGTTAAACTCTGACACAGGCTATATATAAAGCCAGTAACAAAACAACACAAGCCCAATTGTGCAAATATTCAGGTGTCTCTAAAGAATGGCTTAGCCTTCTTTGCAACGCCAAAGGCAGTCTCTCTATCCTCACATTATCCAAAATATTCCTTTCGGCTCCTCTTATTTGTTTATCAGTCGTAATTTTGTGAGCCTGTATGGATAGGTAGTTTACCAAGACTTGTTTCTAATTTCTTACAGTGCTTTCTTTCTTTATATCATGTGATCATGTGTGGGGGTGCTGCCATCAATGTTATATCACTGAAATCATAGGGATTGTGAAAAATCCATATATCGCACACAAAAAAAGTGTAGTAAATGTGCCATGTCCATTCAGCAGGAGAGTGGTAAGGGTGTAGTAGACAGCTGATGGTGCCTTTTGGAGCACTGGTGTGGTAGCTCACTGTCATTTATAGACAGCGCATTTTCCATTGAAACGCTCACTAAATTTGCATAGACATGCAATTGATTGGTATAAATAAACAGCGGACAAACAATAATGTGTGGCAGTCCGGTTTCAGCAAATATTTATCATTTATCCATCACCAAGTCAAGTGTCTTGATTTGTTTCGATCCTATGAAAATCGTTGCTTCCATCACACTTCAGAATTACAAACAAAAATGTACTTCATTTGTTCCTTCCTAATAGCTGATACATTTTGCAACATATGTATAGTTAATTTTCAGGTAAAAATGTTGTTGTGTGTTACGAAAACTGATAGCCTACACTCAGCCTACACTTCCTGTACCCAAGCAAAATTGTCACCTAGGTCACTCTAAGACAATACTCTCACTTTGCAGTCAGAGAAATAAAAGTAAATGCTGGTTTCCAAATAAGCAGCAATTTGTTAGAAGACATAACCTGGCATTTGACCTCTGTCTTTAAATGCACAGAAAATGTGACCAGATAAACACAACATTTAAAGGCATCTTTATTGACCATTCACCTTCTAAACTATAGCTTGGTTATTGTTGGTGGTGCTGCAGCTCCTCTTGCTCCGCTACTTCCTTCGCCTATGCATCATAATGAGGTTTTCTGCATTACTGCTTCTTCTTTTGTCTCTGCTTCATCTGTTGTCCTTTCTTCTTCTGTCCAACAGCAGAGTGAAGAACCTTTAATCAGTGCAGACGAAAGATATACATACACTGTGGTCTATCACTCTTCCTCTAAGTATGAAGTCTGTTTTTTAGCCCCCAAAATTCAAAATGTGTCCTAACTAGATGGAGTATAATCCTAAATCCCTTTTTGCAGCCTTAATGATGAGTGTACATCAAGTGGTGGGCAAAATTAAGTGTACAAAATTAATAATTATTGGCCAGATGTACTAACTTTAGGAATACTGATTCCCTAATTGCGATTCTCTCCAAATCACAATTAGGAAATCAGTATTCTTAATCTATAAAACTATTTTGAGTTTCATTAGCGATTTCTACTGGGTTGCAATTAGACCTACCTCATGCATAATAATGAGGGGGAGGAGCTTCGCGGGCAACCAAGATGGCCGCGTGAGCTCGGAGCTCCGAAGACCCTCCGATCCTCCGTATTGATCCTGCTACCTATCCTGTCCCACGGTAGTGGGAATTTGTTGCGGTGCTGTTGCTGAGGCGGGGCCCGTTCTCCGATCGAAGATCCGGGTTTCCTGCGCTGAGTTAAACCGTGGTGAAGATTGGCGACGACGACGCCATAACAGTCTGGCATTACGAGGGGGACGGTGGTGCTTCCACACGGGGGCAGCTCGAGAGGTTGGAGCTGCCCCGTTCTGCGCTGGTGGCCAGACCAGATTGTCCAGCGGCCTGACGTTCTGATGAGACGGTGGAGGTGATTACTGATTTCTGCCGTCTGGAAGTGGTGGTGCCGGTTGGACCTCTCTCTGGGCTGTGATACCCCCGTCGCCCATCATGGCGGGCAGAGGTGACCCGTACAAAGGGAAGCCACCGAGAGTTAGCAGGAAACCTTCCCTCTCGCAGACCACCATCTCTGAACGCTTCTCCCTCCCAAAGGGATCGCCTGGTGCTTCAGGCCGTGCCAAAGACTCGCAGCGCGATGTGTCTCCGGACGATGCTGAACCCACCCTCCGGGATGTTATGGGGGCCATTGCGGGCATCAAGGCCGAAATGCATAAGCAGCACCAAGTGCTGTCGCACAAGGTCGACACGTTGGCGATTGAAGTCAACCTTATCAGGGCCGACCTCGGAAAGACGAATGACAGAGTCAAGTCGCTCGACATTAAGACGTCGAGTTTGACTACCGATATGTCCGACGTGCAATCGGAGGTTCGGGACCTGAAAGCCGCTAACACGCTGCTTGCCCGCAGGCTCGATGACTTTGAAGGACGGGCAAGGCGCCAGAACGTCCGCATTATCGGTGTGCCATAGGGCGCCGAGGAAGACGCTGCCGATCTCTTTGTTGAGAACTTGGTGTTGAAGCACTTGGCTCCCGGTGGACTGAGCAAGTTCTTCTCGGTGGAGCGAGCGCACAGATTACCCGGTGGCCAACCGAAACTGGGAGCATCTCCGCGCCCCTTCATTGCCAGACTTTTCAACTACAGGGACCGAGATGCGATCCTGCAGGCATCGAGAAGAGGTGGTCCGTTGAAATTCCAGAATGCCGATGTGAACTTTTTCCCCGACTTCACTCAAGCGGTTCAGAAACGCCGGCAAAGTTTTATGGGCGTCAAGCGTAGGCTGAGGGAGAAGGAGATGAAGTACTCTATGCTATTCCCGGCGAAGCTTCGGATAGAGCATGGCGCCCGGGTGGTGTTTTTTGACTTGCCGGAGGCTGCCGGGGACTGGCTGGACACCTTGCCTCAACGTCGGACTGCCCCTGAAGATCAGTCGGAAGAGGCGTCGGGTGGTCCTGATCTTCAGGATTGAACATTGTTTCCTCGGACTTCTTTCGGTGGAAGGCCCTGCAAGTGCAATCAGTCACGGACTAATGTTCTTCTTTTTCTTTCTAATGCTGCTTTTCAACTTTGGAGGATAACGGGGGTGATAGGATGTCTCCTTTCTCCTCTGGGGGCTTTCCGTAGATTAGTTTTGGGGGGCAACAGGCACACTGCTGGTTGGGGGGGCTTCTTAGTCTAATGCAGGGGTGCAGGGTGGGGGGTGGTTGGTTTGAGTGTTTTCCTTATGTTTCTCCTTTTTCTTTTCTCTTGAGGCAAGGTGACTATTCTCCTGTTTACTGTGTTGCGGTAGCTTTATTCTGGGGGTGGTGGTTGGGACGGAGCTTCTTTGATGATGGGGGGTAAGACATTAAACGTATTGAGTTGGAATGTGAACGGGCTGGGGGATCGCATTAAACGTGGGGTTGTACTGCAGATGTTTAAACGTTGTGTACCCGATGTCATTTTGCTACAGGAGACGCATCTCATTGGCAATACGTGCCACGCACTCAATAGGAAAGGGTTTAAGATGGTGGCTCACTCCGGGTTCTCCTCGGGGTCCCGAGGGGTTGGGATCATGGTGCGCATGTCTCTCCCATTGGAGGTGGAGACTAGGGTGATTGATGACAGGGGCCGCTATGTTGCCGTTGTGGGTAGATGGGAGGGGCGTACCCTGGTTTTGGTTTCTGTTTATGTCCCCCCCGGCCTGCAGACGACTACCTTCTAGGATCTCGGGGGCGCCATTTTGGGCCTGCCGGAGGGATTGCTCATTCTTGGTGGGGATTTTAATGCGGTGGTGTCGGGGACCCTTGACCGTTTTCCATCCAGGGATCTCCGTGGTGCGCAATCATGGCTCCCAAATTTCCTGAGCACTATGGGTCTTATTGATTGTTGGCGGCTTCTCCATCCCGCCCAGCGGCAGTACTCCTTTCACTCGGGCGCGCACGGAAGCCTCTCCAGGATTGACTATATTTTGACTCCGGCGGTCCAGGCATCGACTGTTTCCGGAGCCCGTCTGATGGCCAGAGGCATATCGGACCACTCCCCGGTCTGGGTGTCGTTTGACTTTGGTATTGTGGCAACCTCTAGACTAGTACCGGTCAATCCTTGGTACTTTCGCAACCCCAAAACTCGTGACCTCCTAGCTAAAGCTATCGACCTGTACTTCTCAGTGAATACGGGCTCGGTATCGTCGGCCTTATCTCTGTGGGTGGCCTTCAAAACTGTCCTGAGAGGAGAAGCCTTCTCCTTAATAGCCGAGGTGCGCAGACGCAGGGATGAGGAAATGGTGCGGTTGGAGTCTGAAATTGAGGACCTTGATTCTCAACTGGAAACAGATCCGACACCCGAACTGCTGCACGCCCTCTCCTTAAAGCAGTCGGAGTATCGAGCCACTGCCACTGACGCTGCCAAGGCGATGGGCAGGGAACAGCAAGGGAGGATCTACGATGCGGATGCAGTGGACAAGGCGGGCAAGCTCCTTGCCTGGTTGGATAGGAGGGAGATGGCTTCCCGCGTGGTGCCCGAGGTTCTGGGTGAGGACGGGGTGGTTGTTACTGACCCCAGCGCTATTGTTTCGGCTTTTGCCGACTATCTCGAGACGGTTTACACCTCGGTTTCCACCTTGACTGAGTCGGACTCGGACTCTTTTCTGGAGGGAGTTGAGCTCCCTTGCCTGTCGGACACCGAGCGTGACGACATGGACAGGGGCATTACGGCTGATGAGGTGGCGCTCGCGATACGATCTTTGCGCTCTGGTAAGGCTCCCGGTCCCAACGGTCTTCCGGTGGAACTCTACAAGATTAAGGCTGACACCGTCGCAGTGCCCCTGCGGCGTATGTTTTTGGAGGCTCGTGAGGCTGGTGAGCTTCCGCTGGACCAGCGATTGGCCACCATTGTGGTTATTCATAAGGAGGGGAAGCCCAGGGACCTCTGCAGATCGTACCGCCCGATCTCCCTGCTGAATGCCGAACCCAAGATTCTGGCTAAGTTACTGGCTAACCGGCTGGTGGGTGTGATCGCCGACTTGGTCCATCCGGACCAGTCGGGCTTTATACCTCACCGCAACACCGCTCTTAATCTTCGGAGGCTTCATGCTGTCATGGCGCGGGTTCACAAACTCTGCGAGCCGACCGTCCTGGCCTCACTGGACGCGACGATGGCGTTTGATTCTCTCGAATGGAATTATCTTTGGGCAGTGTTGTCCAAGTTTGGGTTTGGCCCCGACTTTATTGGTTGGGTCAGGCTTCTCTATGCCTCCCCGTTGGCCAATGTAACGGTCAATGGCCGGATGTCGGCTTCCTTTGCCTTGCGCAGGGGTACTCGACAGGGTTGTCCACTGTCGCCGCTCCTTTTTGCTTTAGCGCTTAAGCCGCTCGCTGCCTGGATACGCACCCACCCCGACATCTGTGGGATCAGGTGGTCACCGGGCTTTGAGGACCGAGTCTCATTGTACGCGGACGATATCCTGCTCTTCCTCACTTCCCCCTGTCGGTCTTTGATTGTGGCTTTTGACGTGTTGCGCACTTTTGGTGGGTACTCGGGCCTAGTTATTAACTGGTCGAAATCCTATCTCTATGTGCTCAGTGGAGAAACCCCACGTCTTCCTAGGGGTTGCGCTATACAGGTCTCGCAGCAAGGGTTTAAGTACCTGGGTATCTATATATCAACGGATGCCCGGGTACGATACACTAACAACTTGCTTCCCCCTCTTGCGCGCCTTAGGCGCGATGTGGAGGGCTGGAAAAGATTGCCGCTGTCCCTGCTGGGCCGCGCGGCATTGTTCAAGATGATGTCCCTGCCGAGATTCTTGTACGCGCTCCAGAACACGCAGGATCCCGTCCCCTCCAAATACTTCAAGGAAATTGAAGGTCTACAGCGGACCCTCTTGTGGGAGGGTAGGCCGCGTATCGCCGTAGTTAAACTGACTATCCCCTGGTACGATGGCGGTATTGCTCTGCCTGACATCCGCTGGTACTATTGGGCCTCCCAATTGGCCGCTCTTAACCACAGCTTTTATGGACCGGCGGAGAGTCCGGGGTACGCCATGGACCGTTGGCTCTTGAATGATGGGATGTACTACAGAGCGCTATACTCTAGATCTCTGGATGGAAAAATGACTGGTCCCACCAAGACTGCGGTGCACATTTGGAGGGCCATTACGAAAGCATTGGGGTGGAAGGGCAGACTTACTATGGCCACTCCACTTTATGACTCTGACTTGCTGGGTAGGCTGTGGCACTCGAAGGGGTTTGACCGGTGGGACCTCATTGGTATTTCCAAGGTGGCTGATGTGATGGCCAGGGGGGAAATTAAGTCTTTTGAGGCTCTGAGAACTGAATTTCAACTGGGTGCCACGGAGTATTTCAGATACGCCCAATTGAGACACGCCCTTGCGTCTGCCCTGCCTATTGGTGAGAAGGTCCCCGAATCATCCCCGCTGGAAGACAGGGTGCTGGACGGCCATATGCCTGACAGTGCCATTTCCCTGACCTATAAAAAGTTGATAAATGTTCGGACGGATCTGTTGTTGAATGTGAGAGACCAATGGGTGCGTGATGGGATTGAGTTGGATGATGAGGATTGGCAGTGTGCGGTGTCTTCCCCCAAAGAAGTGGCAATTTCGGCTAGGCTGCGCTTAGTCCAACTGAAGATACTCCACAGAGTTTATGTAACTGGCCCTAGACTGATTCGCATGGGGCTCTCTGCGGATTGTCTCTGTAGGCGTGGGTGCGGTGCACTGGCCACTTTCATGCATACCATCTGGGAATGCCAGGTTATTGCTTCCTATTGGGAACGGGTACATGTGGTCTTGCGTGAGGTGACTGGTGTGGATTTGACTGCAGAGGCTCGGCGCTGCTTGTTGAACGTGTGGGGTCCGACTGCCTACACTACTGCTCAAACCCGTTGGGTCACATTGGGGTACATGGTGGCCAAGCGAGACATTGCTCAAAAGTGGGGTGACCCGACTCCCCCCACCGTGGAACTGTGGAAAACCAATATGGACTGGTGCATGCTGTCCTCTGTGCTTCTGCCCCGAGTGGTTGCTCCTCTGCCTCTCCACCGTGTAGCGGTATCGTTGACCCACGCTGCTTCTGCCATTTAATTAATTATTTGACCCACGCTGCTTCTGCCATTTAATTAATTGTTTGACCCACGCTGCTTCTGCCATTTAATTAATTGTTTGACCCACGCTGCTTCTGCCATTTAATTAATTGTTTGACCCACGCTGCCTCTGCCATTTAATTAATTGTTTTAAACCTCGCTAGCATATTTGTTTGTACTGCCATTCAATTATTTGTTGTAAGCTCGCTAGCATATCTGCACTGCCATTTAATTTAATTAATTGTTTCAACCTCGCCGCTTGCCTGCCGGTTTCATAGAACTGAGCTGCATTACTTCACTGTGCCTTTAACCGCATTGAGTGCTCCTCGCCTGCTTGCACCATTGTTTTCCTGCCAAAGTCATAGCGCGATACCCCCCAGCGCCCTGCTCGACTCCCCCCTCCATTTTGTAGCTGTTGTTGTTGTGCTTCGTGTTGACCCGAGCCCGCCCCGCCTCCCAGCCGAGCCGCCCTCGCCCCTCCCCTCCACTATCCATATATGACAGTAGTTCCCGCGCGCAGCGTTCACGCGCAGCGACCGCGCCCAACCCGCGCAGAAGGTGCGCCAAAGGTAAGCCCGTCTACGCCCGTCCGCGCCTGGACCGCGCCCAGTGCCATACCCCCTGGCCCCCGTCCCTCCCTGCCCCCCCGCATTACCTACGATGCCGCAACCCTCCTAGCCCTTCACCCCGGTCGCGCTCCCAACTGCGTCCAAGCCGCCCCTGGCCAAACCCATGGACCTTTCTCCTGCTTCTCCTGCAAATTCAGCGGCACCGACAACATCTCCGCTACGACCACACCACAGATTCCCGACCCCACCCACCTACAATGCATCCTCCTCAACACCCGCTCGGTGCACAGGCACGCCATTGACCTATGGAACCTACTTGACACCATCTCTCCAGACGTCGCCTTCCTAACGGAAACATGGATGAATGCTTCCTCCGCACCAGACATCACCATTGCCATCCCTGAAGACTATAAGATCACTCGCAAAGACCGTACCAGCCACACAGGAGGAGGAATCGCTATCGTCCATAAGAAATCAATCCGCATATCAACCAGCTCGGACGCCAACCTCGCCAACTCCGAACACCTTCACTTCCAGATCCACATCGACCCCAAAACCACACTCAGAGGCACCCTCCTCTACAGACCACCAGGACCCCGCGCAAAATTCAGCGAAGACATCACGGACTTCATCACCCCACACGCGCTCCCCTCCAAAGACTACATCCTTCTGGGAGACCTCAACTTTCACCTCGAAAAGATCAACGACCGCAACACCGCCACCCTCGTGGACAACCTCACCAACCTCGGACTTAAACAACTAGTCACTTCCCCCACCCACATCGCAGGTCACACACTCGACCCCATCTTCACATCCAGCAACCATGTCTCCTTCAGCCACACTACGGACCTCCTCTGGACTGACCACAGCTGCGTTCACTTCACCTACAACAAACCAAAACCCACCAACCACCTCCAACCAACTCTGCAAAGAAACTGGAACAAGATCACCACCGACCAGATCTCCGCATCGCTCCTTCAAAACACCCCAGCCCTCTCTTCTAACGCTAACGAAGCCGCCGCCAACCTCACCCGTTGGTTATCCAACACCGCTGACACCCTAGCACCACTGAAAAAACGTCAAAACAAACCTGGCAGCAAGAAGGCCTCATGGTTCAACGATGATCTCAAGAAGTCCAAGAAACTCTGCCGCTCCCTTGAAAAGGCCTGGAAAAAAGACCCAACCACCAGCACCAAGGACGCCTTCAAAAACGCCACCCGCACTCACCACCAACTAATCCGAAAAGCCAAGAAAACAGCATTCAAGGATCGACTTGACAACAACGCCCACAACAGCAAGGAACTTTTCAACATCGTCAAGGAATTTTCCAATCCCTCGGCCAACTCCAACGACATCACCCCCTCTCAAACCCTCTGCGACTCCCTAGCCTCATTTTTCCACAACAAGATTGCAGACATCCACAACAGCTTTGACAACCAACCCGGAAACCAACCCACCCTACCACCTGCTGATCATCTTCCCCCCGTGAACACCCTTAACGACTGGAACCCAATCTCCACCGAGGACACCATCCGCCTGATGAATTCCATCCACTCAGGATCCCCCACAGACCCATGTCCTCACCACATCTTCAACAAAGCAGACTCCGTCATAGCACCGCACCTCCGAGACGTCATCAACTGCTCCTTCAACTCCGCCACCTTCCCGGAAGACTGGAAACACGCTGAACTCACCGCCCTTCTGAAAAAACCCACAGCGGACCCCACCGAACTCAAAAATTACCGCCCCATCTCGCTTCTCCCTTTCCCGGCCAAAGTCATCGAGAAAGCTGTCAAGAACCAGCTCGCGCCTTCCTCGAAACCAACAAATCCCTCGACCCCTCACAATCTGGCTTCCGAGCAAAACACAGCACCGAGACCGCCCTCATCGCAGCAACAGACGACATTCGAACTCTACTGGACAATGGAGACACAGTCGCCCTCATCCTCCTCGACCTCTCCGCAGCCTTCGACACAGTCTGCCACAGCACCCTTCTACAGCGCCTCAGAAACATCGGAATCCAAGGAAAAGCACTTGAATGGATCACCTCGTTCCTCACCGGAAGAACCCAGAAAGTCCGCCTTCCACCATTCAAATCCAAGGCCTCTGAAGTCATCTGCGGCGTACCACAAGGATCCTCACTCAGTCCCACCCTCTTCAACGTATACATGAGCCCCCTCGCGGCCATCGCACGCCATCACAACCTCAACATCATCTCGTACGCGGATGACACTCAACTGATCCTTTCCCTCACCAATGACCCCAGCACCGCCAAAACCAACCTACACGAAGGAATGAAAGAAGTTGCCGAATGGATGAAACAAAGCCGTCTGAAACTGAACTCAGACAAAACAGAAGTCCTCATCTTAGGTACATCCCCCTCTGCATGGGACGACTCCTGGTGGCCGGAAGCCCTCGGAAAATCACCCATCCCGACAGACCACGCACGGAACCTAGGCGTCATCCTGGACTCTTCACTCTCAATGAACAGACAAGTCAGCGCCGTATCCTCTTCCTGCTTCAACATTCTTCGCATGCTCAGAAAAACATTTAGCTGGATCCCCTCCGAAACAAGGAAAATAGTCACCCACGCTCTGGTCACGAGCCGACTAGACTACGGAAACACCCTCTACGCAGGGACTACCGCAAAACTCCAGAAGAAACTCCAACGAATCCAAAACGCCTCAGCCAGACTCATATTAGACATCCCACGCAACGATCACATCTCTGGTCACCTTAAAGACCTCCACTGGCTACCCATCAATAAGAGAATCACTTTCCGACTGCTTACCCACGCACACAAATCACTCTACGACATCGGCCCAGAATGCCTCAACTCACGACTGTCCTTCTACACCCCCTCCCGCCAACTACGTTCCTCCAGCCAAGCCCTCGCCACTGTACCTCGCATCAACAAGACCACCATGGGAGGCAGATCCTTTTCATACCTGGCTGCTAAAACTTGGAACTCTCTCCCCGCTTACCTTCGCCTTACCCAGAACCACCTAGCATTCAGAAAGCAACTTAAAACGTGGATTTTTGACAAGTAATTCTCCTCCCCCTCCTAAGCGCCTTGAAACCCTACGGGTATGTAGTGCGCTATATAAATCCTTTGACTTGACTTGACTTGACATGCTCTGTGAGATGACTGTGTATGTGGCCAGGGGTAAACCCAAGAGGTGGGGTGCTGTTTGGGGTGCATGGAATGAATACAGAGGTGATATTTGTGTGCCCCCCGATACAGGCCCGCTGGAGGTTCGTCTCTCTCCCTAGCCCTTCCTTCCGCCCAACTTTTTACTTAAATGGAATCCTGTTTTTCTTCCCCCCCCCACTCTGTATGCCTCTCCAGTATGGTTATTACAGAGAGCTAAATGGTCCCGCCCGCCCCCTGGAATCGTGCATTGCCGCTCATGTGTTGTACCTTGCCACCTCTTTTCTTTATTGTTTCCTTCTTGTTGTTTTCTTAAGTTTCTTATTTATAATATAAAATTAAACCTGATTTGCTCCTCAATTTGATTTGTGCGCACCTCTTCTCCGTTCTTTATAATGCTGCCTAGCCTCAGGGATGTAAGGCTGAATAGCTGTGTGCCTTGAATTTTCAATAAAGGTTTTCCCCCCCAAAAAAAATGAGGTAGGTTGCAATTTGTGACCCATTGGTAATTGGAGCCATACCACCATGTCTTTGATTGCAAGGAGCAGGCAGTGGTCTGTAGGACCTCTGCCTGCTCTTAAAAATATTTCTATTGTATTCTCAAAGGGGAAGGGATCCCCTGGAGACTCCTTCCCATTTGCCTATCCTTCAAGGAGTCAGTAAAATATGAATGTTTTGCAACTGTAATTCGGTCGCATACCATTCATACACCCCATTCCTGGCTTGCTCAGCTTGTGCCTTTATTTGGTACCTTGGCATCCTGTCCTCTAGAGGGCAAAACATTTCTAAGTTCCACCATTTCCAAAAGTAGACTACGTTTTTCTAGGAAGCTTCAAAAGCTCTCAAACTTTCAGGAGATTTTTGAGAGATGCATGTCCCTGGTCCAAGTGTGAGGCAAACCTCTCTATCCATAGTTCTTTGCTGTCACAGTATGAACTCCAGTCTGACTGGGCTTACTGCTTTCTTCTTCCAAGGTGCCCCTCTGTCCTTGATTTCCCTGAGTACTACAGTTGGCAGATACACTGATCTATTGAGAACAACTGTCAGAGTTTTGGTTTCAAGAGGAGACAGGATCCCAGGTCACAGTCCTTCCTCAAGTCCCAAGCAGACCTATTCGGTTTAGCTTCTCCCAGTTCCAGGCAAGGTTCTTATTTCCAGGTGGTGATCGCTGCAGGGTGTAGTCAGACTCAGTTGAGGTTAGTGGAAGTCCCAGAACCTATCCTGGCAAGTTCCCATGATTGTCCCTTCCCAATATTTCAGCAATTCGCTGACCCATACTGAAAGTATTCTTAGAAAGCTTTATTTTTTGAGTTTTCCAAAATACTAAAAAGCTATATTTAGCTGCTGGAATTGTCCTCACCACCATGGACTTGCCTGTTAAAATGACAAAGGTTCCTGCCCATACCTTTGGAAAACATACTCAAACTTATCATGTCCCTTTACTACCCTCTTAAGAGAGAGAGGAGACAGCCTGGCCAAGGAAAAGCCAGTTTCAAATTCAGGTCCACGCTATATGCTTTCACATAAAACAAATCGGATCCTTTTTGTGGCCATTTGGTATCAATGTCTTTACCCTGTCCTCATATTGTTTATATAAGTGAGTGTTGATGTTATTGTAAGTACCTCTCTGCTGTCTTCTTGCCTGAAACCCTCGAGCATACCAGTTACCCTAAAGGACCAATATTTCTTCAAGAAGACCCTGATGAGGGTCGTTCATTAGCTGGTTACTTACTCAGTAATCGCATCGTAGACTTGCTTGTCACAGTCATTAATTATTGAGCAATTACTCCTACCCACATGCATTGCTTACCTATCCTAGCTACAAAGTAACAGTACTTCAATATTGCTTTATTCCCACTTACTGACCCCTCCCATCGAGAAAAGGAGGAAGCCAGCTTACTCACTTCCTGTATTATCAAGCAATATCTCAGTGAAATGGTCATCTATCCCTCCAATTGAATCTGAGGTGTTAGGGAGGGTAACTAGGTGTGTGATGAGTAAGATTAGGACTTGAAGTATTGAAGATTACTGTTAAGGAACTGGACCGTTACATACTTGTCCTAGTTCTTACTTGGCGAGGAAGCACCCAAGAAGAAGAAAACAAAGGGGATCAGTAATCAATCACTCAAGAGACTAAAATACTGCAAACCCACAGCAAACTTTATTAATTCTAAATATTGTACAACTTTACATCTTGGATGAATCTAAAACATGAGCAGCAAAATCAGGCGAAAAAGATTCCAAACATGAAGGAAATCATGTCTCATGAACATGTAAGGGGGAGGACCAAGTGACAGCAAACAAATGTCTCTCACTGATGCCCCTTTGAATGCTGCCCAGGAGGCAGACATTCCACTGGTTGAATGCCTTGAGCCAGACCGGGAAGAAACTCCCCAGCTCTTTTGTAAGCCAAAATGATAGCCTGCCTAAGCCAAGAACTTAGGGCTGATGAAGAAGGGTGCAAACCTTGCTCTGATAGCCCAAATGTAACCAAAAGTGAATCATCCTTCTTAAATGGGATGTGCTGGCCACCTAAATTGACAGCCCCAGATTCAAATCAGGGTAATGTAAATGGACCTCTTCCGGGGAAGAAGATGGGAAGTAAACTGGAAAAAACAAATGAAAAGAGGAAGTAATCTTGGCAATAAAAGAAGGGCTTGGGTGTAGGACCACTTTGTACCAAAAGAATCTAAGTAAGGGTAAGAGCATAAAAGGGCAACAAGCTCTTCAATACTTTTCCCAGAACAAACTGCCACTGTAAAGAAAAGCTTGTTTGACAAGAACTTATGATCCACCATCTGCAGTGGTTTAGAAGGCTGAGCCCATAAGGACCAAAGAACAAACTGAAGTATCCTGGAAGGCACTGGTGAAAAAGCACAGGTCTTCTAAAAAACAAACAAAGAAACCTATGCAAAAGGAGCAACGCCAACTCAGAAAGAGATTGAATTTCGGAACCCAGAACCTTACCCAGGTCACAGCTAGAGGATTTCAGACCCTTCAATGCACACATATTTTCAAAATTCCCCTAATGTCAAGTGTAAACTTTCAGAGTAGAAGCCCATCTTGAGTGCTGGATTTGTGAGGTGACCACCAAAGTACATTCCTGTGATTGAGGTGAGCCAGTGAGGATTCAGTAGGGCTGACGTGACAGGCATAAAAGAAGAGAGTACCATGGTCTACAAGAACAACATCGAACTACAAGCAGAACATCTGCCTGTTGCTCCTCGATCATTCAGAAAACCACGATGATCAACAGAATTAAGGAAGGCGCACAGTAGACCCCAGAGCTCCACCAGGGAAATCCACCCTAGGCCATTCAAGATGGAACAAGAATGCAGAAGCTGGGAATAAGCACATTCTCCTGGCTCAAAATAGATCTAACCATGGGGCTCCAAATCTCTCAGCTATCTGTTGTAACGAGAAGGGACTGAGGCATAAACAGTTTGGGAAAGGAAACACATGACTCACATTGCCTGCAGGCCATTTATTCCTCCATGGAAGGCATACTGCTGTGAGCGGAAGGAGTGGATTACTCTCTGCCAACAAGCAAATCCTCAGAGATGCTTCCAACATAATGTTCCTCCTAGGTGATTTATGTAGGATCTCTCCACCTGGTTGTCGGTTTGAAACTGAACTGCTTGATCCGTTAAAACAGGAGAACAATGCAGTAGTGTGAACTGAACCACCCTCATATCCCTTCATTTGAATGAGTTTGAACTCTGTCAGAGACCCAGGGTTGACAAGCCCCTCATGGTTCCCCCAACCCAGACTTCTGGCATCAGTTGTTAATACGAGCTATAGAGTGGAACTCAAAGGCAACCCCCTGCTTAGACTGTCCTATTTGGGTTGTGGCTGGAATCAAGGACTTGTACTCTTGGAAAACTGGATCCCAAAAAGTCTGCAGATGTTACATGTGAGACTGCAGATGCAATCGTGTCCAAGGCAGAACAGTAAAGGTTGATACAGAGAGACATGACTATCTTTTGACTTACGTGGAGTGGCAAAACGACTTGACCCAGATCTCCCCAAAATCAAGCCCCCATACATTTCAGGTTCTGAAGTGATTCCAGCTGAGATTTATTCTGACTCAGAAGGAAACCACGATCTTGAAGAATGCTCCACACAGACTGACTTTCCTACAGACCCTTCAATAGGCAAAGGAAGAGATTAGAAAGTCTTCCAGACTGATTCCTACCCACCTGTAAAGCCTTAGTGCTGATGTAAGAACTAAAAATGGCAATTCTGTACACAAGAACTCAGATACCTCTGGGATTTGGAAATAATTGGAACGTGGAGATAATTGTTTAGGAAATCGAATTACATTAAAAAGACTCCTGGTTTTATGAAAGGAAGGATGATTTGAAGAGTTACAACCTTGAATTTCTGCTGAGGTATAACATAATTCACCCATGTCAGAACTTGTTCTGGTCTGAATTCTCTGGAAGCTTTTTGTACAAAAAAGAGGATCGAGTAACAACCCAAACCCTTTACTTTGGAAGTACAGAAATGATTGTCCTTTTTCTCAAAAGAACCTGGACTACCTTCAGTAAAACCTGCTGATGTTTTCAATTCAAAGGGACTGGGGTTTGCTGACTCAGATCCTCTGGAAGAATTGGAAACCATATTCGATATCCAATTAAAAAAAAACGTTATTTTATTCATGTTTGGGTGTACACATTTCAACCAACACACAGAGGCATAGGTCATAGGCTCAGTAACCCATGCATTGAAAACATTACAAAATGTGCAGAGTCAAAACCCTCCCATTAAGGGGGCACCATGAATCAGTAATAGCATTGAGCAGCAGTCTAGGCTGTCTTGAAACAAGTATATGTATCAATACCGAAATGGTGGACACAGTAATAATAATGGGCAGTGTTAAAAACGATATCTTTGTCAGTTTTCAAAGCATAGCTTAAAGGGTTCCCAAATGTCTTGTGGACGGGCGTCAGGCAACCTCTTTCTGTCAATTGTCGACCTTAAAAAGAGCGGGCCCTCATCGAACAGGTCAGCTGTTTTCTTTGCCAGTAGAATCAGCATTTCCACCAGCCGCCTGCTCAGCTTCAGAATATGTTCAGTGTAGCCCAGCAATGCCATCAGCGGGGTGCAGGCAACTCTAGCTTCCACTGAATGTTATGGCATGGAAATTGTTTTACCCAGTAATGTCTGATCGGAGGGCAATCCCATGCAAGGTGAATGAAGCTGGAGGGGTCACAACCGGCATTGAGGGCACTGCATGTATTTTTCTGGGTCTATTCTATGTAAGTACAGTGGTGAACTCTATAATCTATTAATAAACATGGAGCAACTTATGCCTATAATTAATAGATAAGAGTTTAATTTGGGAGCAACTATACTTCCAGACTATACTTCCTAGACCTCTCAGCTGCCTTCGACATCGTCTCACATCGCACGCTCGCAGCCAGACTTCACAACGCGGGAATACAAGGAGCTGGCCTCGACTGGATCCAATCCTTCCTCTCCGGCAGAACTCAGACGATCTGATTCCCTCCCTTCCTCTCCGAACCCATGGAAATCAACTGCAGACTACCCCAAGGATCTTCACTCAGCCCCATGCTCTTCAACATCTACATAGCCCCCCTCGCCCCCATCTACAGACAGCATGGGCGCAGCATCGTATCCTACGGCGATGACACTCAGCTCATCCTCTCACTCATGAAGAATCCCGAAGACACCAGACTCTGCTTCCAGGCACAAGCACGCCAGGGATACCACTGACAGACCGACTAAACCGGTTCCACCCTGGCGTCGCCATTGCAATGCGGTTACTCGCGCCTGATTCTGGGCCGTTGTTTCAAACACAGGATACTCTTACCCGTTGATTGAATACCAGTGTACCATCCTGGCAATTAGAGGTTAATTAATGCTAAGGCAACTATTGTTTGTCCTGATGATGGTCCCCATGATTTAATAGGGGGACTGAAACGCCGTCGACCTGTTTAGCATCATATACATAACTTGACTTCTATGTGTTGTAATGGTGCACTACTGATACTTCTGTATAACTGTATTTTAAACAGAAAACGTTTGCTTGCCTTTTAAAAGACCCTTCTCTGTCCCTATATCTACCTTCTGTATCTGATCCGTTAAGTGTTGGGCACAGGCTTGTGCACCACACTGGTGAATTGTGGAAGGTATTCTTTCTGTATGGATCATTTGTTTACTGAGTAAAACTTGAAAAGACCTCTGTCCGGCTGGACATGTCGCTCTAAATATAGATTTGATTCTGTCTATATTCATTGCTTGGTGTATTCTTGAATGCGTGGGACCACTGTTGTTCGAAAAAATCCAGGAAGGATGTGGCAGCCCTGATGAAAGACAGCTGCTTGAAGCTCAACTCAGAGAAGACCGAGGTCCTCATCCTCGGACCCTGCACCACCGCCTCGGACGACACCTGGTGGCCCTACGCCCTCTGGAGCCCACCCACCCCTACAGACTACGCCCGGAACCTTGGCATCATCCTCAAGTCCTCTCTCTCCATGAACCGCCAGATCAACGCCGTCGCCTCCACCAGTTTCAACTGCCTTCGCATCCTCCGTAAGACCTCTGACTGCAGAAGGACCGTCACCCACACACCCATAACCATCAGACTCGACTACGGCAATGCCCTCTATGCCGGAATCAACAGAACTCTTCTACACAAACTCCAAACCATCCTGAACTCCGCAGCCAGACTCGTCCTCAGGACTCCGCGTCACAAGCACATGATCCAACACCTACGCGACCTCCACTGACTCCCATCGAGAAGAGGGTCACCTTCAAACAGCTCACCGACGCCTACAAAGCCCTCAACAACATCGGACCCAAATACCCCAACGAGAGAGTATCCTTCCACTTACCCAAGAGGAATCTCCGCTCCGCCGACCTCGCCCTGGCAGAGGTCCCCCGCATCCGCAGAAACAAAACCGGAGAGAGAGCCTTCTCCCACATTGCAACAAAGACCTGGAACGAGCTCCCTGTGAACATCAGATGCTCCCCGACCCTGCACACGTTCAGGAAGGACCTCAAGACCTGGCTTTTCGACTGATCCGGGGCCGCTTCCCCTCTATATAAACCCCTGATTGATTGATACATCTATGCCTATATCATGAGACATATCTGTCTTCCATTTCTCCAGGGGTTGAAGGTTAGTACTTGTACAAGTCTTCATGTACAGAATGGAGACCCAGCCTCTTTGATCTCGTTTTTGAATGAGTTGGGTGAGTAGAGGGAATTCAGGTGGTTCTTCTGGGAAGGTAGGCCAGACGGATTCTAGCAAAAAACGCCAAGTGGTATGGTGTCTTTGTCAGCATGGCATTGGTCAGGAGTAAGATATTTACCATCTACGCATTGTTGCTCCAACTTAAGCAAGCCAGCATCTTTCAACCTGCGCTTCACTCTTTTGTCTAGCTTTGAAGGGAGACAAGGGTTGTTTAGGAGAGTATGTGTGCTTAGTGTAAGTGCTCATGGCCAGCTAGACCAGTTGGCACATCAGACATTGGACCATCGGTATGGTTTGAATCGTTCTCCGAAATCTCGTACTATGCAGGTGTGGTGTTCGCCTGGCAGTACCTGATCTTTTTCTATAAGGACCATCATAAGTCTGGTGAATCTAAAATGGAATATATTGAGCTGCATGGTAATATTTTTCCATATCTGCTAATATGAACCCTCTCTGCTCATAAGGTGGTGTAAGTCTCTCCCAACACAGCTTCCGGTTGCTACCATCCCAGACCAACCTTGTCAAAGCTGTTTTTAATTTAGAAAACAAAATCCTGGTTCAGTGGTATTGGGACGTTCGGGAATACATATAAAGAGGAGGGGAGCACCAGCATTTCATTCAGTGCAATCCACCCTGCCATTGATAGTGGGAGTGGTACCCACCTCTTAATTGGCTCAATTAATTTAGCAAGCGCAGGGCCTCAGCTTTCCACTATTATTTGGTGCCTGTCTCTGTGGAGTGTGATCCCTGAGCATCGGACTGAGCCACCAGGCCCTTGTAAGGGAGAGTCTATTGCTGGCCTGCAGGCTGCTGCGGTTAATGGAAACATTTCAGATCTTGATCAGTTAATGGCATGCCGTACATTTCACCACACTGCACTATTTCAGCTGTCAGAGGTGCAAGATTTGTGTCTGGGTCTTTTTCAAAGAACAGTGTGTCATCAGCGTACAACAGTAATATACGATTATTTGGGAAGGTGAGTCCCCGATGGGGATGTTTAGTTTGAAACAAGGTAGCCAATGGCTCCATGGGAAGAGTGAATAAAAAGGGCGTGAGGGGGGACCACTGCCTCAAGTCCCTTTCAATGGGAAATTGGTCCGAGAGGCAACCATCAATACAGATCCGTGCAAGGTGGTTAGTATATATTTGATTAAGTTCAATATTTTGAAGGGAAGGCTTAGTCTACATAGCAGGACAAACAGAAAATGCCACTTAAGTGAAGTGAATGCCTTGTTGGCATCAAGGATCATGGAGACAGCATTTACTTCCGGACGAACCTAGAGCATGACAGCCAAAAAAGTTTGCAAGTTATTCAATGGGTCCTGCCCAGAATGAATTCCGATTGTTCCAGCAGTACCAAACAGACATTAATGGAGCCAATCTGTTTGCAATGATGCACACTGGTATCATATTATCCAGATTCAGTAAGGATAGTAGTTTATGGAACTGGAAAAACTGTCCGCCCTTGCAAGGTTTCAGTATTGCTGAAATGACTGCCTCTTTACTAGTGGGGTGCATCTCTTGGTTCTCCGCTGCCTCTTTATAATGTATGGCAAAGTTTGGAGCTAGTATTAATTTAAACATTTTGGTGTGCTTAGCCTTGAGCCGTCAATACTCAGATATTTCCCACTTGCCACCAGGCTGTTAATGGCTAAAACTATTTTGTGTGCCAGTGGGTTCAAGAAGAAACTTTCTGGTGACCCCTTCAATGTAGGCAAACATGAGTGCCGTTCAGTGTACCTTCTACATAGAGATACCTCCCCTTTGTGCCCCCATGTTGAAATAGCAGGTTAAATCTCAAGGATATTATAAGGAGTATGGCTACACCATTAGCGTAAGTGCTGTATGAGGCAAAGCAAGTATTCCGACACGTGGGTGAGAACGCTTTTCCATCGGTTGACCCCCAAGGGTGTCTCTTGTAGAACCCAATCTTAATGTTGTGCCTGTCCATTTATGCCAGAATTTGACGTTTCTTTTACAGGTTCCCCGAACCACATATGTTCCATGTGATCACTTTGACCCTGTCTATTCTAGTCTTTGGCTGGCAAGTCTGGCTGGAATCTGAGTAATACCGTCTAGCCGTAATGAAAATTGCAATACATATGCCTCCACTAGAAACAATAAAAACAGACTGCCCCACTCCCAACCTCCCCCACCCATACTGAATGCTCAAACTTTCAGTGCATACCCATACATTTCACATACATCCCAAAAATGTGCGAATAATAAGCATGGGCGAATTTTGCGAATTGGCAATTCGCGAATTTGCGGATTTGCGAATTGGCAATCCGCAAAATTCACGAATTTGCGCAAATTTGCGGATTTTTTTATTTATGTGTGTTCGCGAGGCGCTTTGCGTGTTTGCGGGTGTTCGCTAGGCGCTTTGCAATTTCGCTTTTTTTTTTTTTGCCTGCTTAATCACTGCCACCCTCTTGTTTTTAATGCCCATCTGCCCTCTGTACCACTTGTTTCTGTGCCCTTCTACCCTCTGCTCCACTCATTTTTTGTCCCCTTCTGCCCTCTGTCCCACTTTTGTGCCCTTCTGCCCTCAGCCCCACTTAGAATGGCGCCGGCAAGCTGCCAGCGCCATTCTAAAATAGCGAGAAATAGCTTCAACAGGAAGCACTAATAGATAAAGTAAAGCAGGTGCTCCAGTTGAAGGTCAAATTAAGTTACACAATCATTAATCACCCCAAGTTTGGGGGTGATTAATGATCGTGTAACTGAATTTGAGCAGCACCTGCTTTATTTTATCTATCAGAGCTTCCTGTTGAAGCTGACTTTTGTAACTATTTTAGAATGGCTCTGGCAGCTTGCTGGTGCCATTCTAAAAGAGTTACAAAAGTCAGCTTGAACTTTTGACCCAATCCCCGTTCGCGGATTTCCGTTCGCGGATTTTGCGGGAAATTCGCGAATCTCGCGGATTGCGAATTTACCGAAAATCCGCAAAATCCGCGAGCGGAATGGATTTTCCGCCCATGCTTAGCGAATAAGTGCATTGCTCAGGAGGGGGGTTAGTGCCACCTATCCACTGCTCCATAGCACAGAGGGCCTAGGGATCTGTGAGCCTTCTCCACTACAAGACGTTTTATAGAACTTCCCTTGGCCAAAATACTCCACCAGTAAGTACTCAAGGAACAGTTAGTCACACTATATGGATGTTGTTTCTACACAACTGTGATTTTAAGTCCTTATTTTTGGTCATCACTCTCAATAAGTCCTGCTCAAGTCGGTGCATTGTAGCTTTAGCAGTGGGGGCCTCATCTTCGAGAGTGAAAATCTTGGTTTCTGCTTCATTGAGACACTCCCCCTGCTTATCTAGTGTATCCTTCATCAGGTTTATTCTTGCATTTAAATGGTTGATTTTTGCTCCAGTCTCCTTGAGACTGCATTTCATCTCCTGGAGGATCGATATCATATCCGTTTCTGGTCTCCGTTGGAGCAAGGTGTGGGAGAAGCTGGCCTAGAATGTGTATTTATCTGTTTCCGCTGTTCAAACAGGAGCTTGCTCTGCTATGATCTGTTTTTCCCATTGCTGCTGAAGTTCTCACAAGACCTCTGGCTAAGCAGCAATATGCATGAAGGGCCGGACAGTCAGGTGGGTTGTCCCCGACTCAATCAATGTCTAGAGACATACCAGGAGGTGTTTATCGCAGGCCCATGCAATTGCAGAGAACCAGGTGCAGCCGGGTGGTGAGGGCCTTCGGCCAGAAGGACTTTCCAGCAGTGTACTGCGAGTGTTCAGCCAGGAGAGTGGTCCCCGCACTGGGCGTCCCTCAGGCCTGAATGAAGGCACAGGAGGAAATAATTATGGTTTTTCTGAGCCATCTCGCTGGTGTGAGCAGGCTTCATATATATGGCATAGACCTGGTAGAGCACAGAAGCATCTTAAATGCCACTCAGTCTCACACAATAGTTCAAACTTGAGAGGTGCCTGAACGAGGGTGGGCAAGTGTTGGTAGGGTCTAGTAGGATTTGGGCTATTTCGTGGCTCACCTTGCCATTCAGCCCTGCAGGTGTGAATCAGTTTTCCCATGCATTTCAGGGTGCCATGGGCTTCTGCGAGTCTCCTCAGTCCCCAGAGATCCTCCATGCTGTAGCAGTCCCTCTCCAGCGTACTGCAGGGTGCCCTCTGCAGCCCGTGCCCAGTCTGGGACTCTGCTAATTACAGCACAGAAGTATCCAGCAGAACCTCACTCTGATTCTGGTGCTGGAATCACCAGAGGAGTCTGTGGGGGAAGTTGGTCCAGCTACCCTCAAATGGTTGCTCCAAGGTTTTTCAGGAGGATTTAATGTTAAAAGTTGGAGCAGCAGAGTTAGAGCTTTGCTACAAGAAGCCATCTTGGCTGGCACCTAGCCCCCTTCAATATCCAAACTGATGATACCTAGTCTGAACTAAAATGGACTTGCTCCATATCTCATGAACAAAATTCAGACTTCTTCTGAACAGTAGATTGACCAACAGCTCTCGTAAAGCCATATACTCGGCCTGTGGTGAACTGGAGTTATTAATTTCATGCTCTCCAGTGACTGTTTCAGTAAATCTTCTGATTGTGGACCAAACCACTTGGGACTGGAAAAGGACCAGTTAATTTGCATAGATTTCTGGGTCGCATCATCCTTCTACGACAACATCTATGAATGTCTTCTGCAACTGAAGAACCTGAGGCAGCTCTTTTAGCACAAAGCGAATCAAAACATAATGTCTGACAAGAAAATGGCCAATTTTGTCCATAATAGAGAAGCCAAGTCTACTCCCTGCACAGTGTGATCTGCCATTACTTAAAATTCCCTAAGGAGAGATTGGATCATATAGTTTGCATTAGTGCAAGCTGAAATTAGAAGCTGCATATGATCTCTTAACCACCAAATTCAGTTTTTTTATCTGCCGGGTCAACAGGAGATGCTTCTTCTGAAATTACAGTGCCTTAAACTAAAAATCCAGTGATCAAGGAATCCACTATGATATTAGAAGGAAATTCCACTGCAAAATCTTGTAGCGTATAAAATCTTGTTAGGAATCTGGTAAATAATTGATGTTCTACATCCTTTCATTTGTGTGGCAATATGTTGCCTTGCTGCACTAAGAAGAAATGCACCAAAATCTCCAAGTGTTCTGCTACCTGAATGAAGTGCTTCCAGAGTTCACCTTCTTTCAGCTCCTACAAACCATCATGCTGCTACTAAAGTGCTCTCTATGCACTTCAGTAGCAGCTGGCCTCTTTCAGGCCTGAAACGCAGCAGCCATTGCTTGCTCCACCTTCTGTTTGCTAACACCCAAGGAAGGAACGACTTAATGGGTTCTTTGGGGAACTACCCGAGGAATGCTTATGTAATCGGGGCAGGGGGGCTGGGAACACTGACTTTGGTTGGAACAGGTGCCGCAACAGGAAGAGGCTGACCAGAATATCTGATTAGACTTGGCTTTATTTTCAAAGTTCGTTTTGTACGAAAAGTAAGTCTCTCTTTCGCGAACTCCCGTTTATCCGTGGTGAGGCCGTCTTTTTCCAGGGTTCTGGGCACACGTCGTCCTCTCGGAATCGCCTTCCCCGGTGTAGCGATGGTGGAGCCAGGGGGAAAGAAGACGGACAAAAAGGGAGGCCGTTAGTTGCAAGTCTGATAGCAATCCTCACCCAAGGGGAACCCAGTGGTAGTGACGGGACACCGTGTGGACGTGCAGTCGTACAGGCACTCTCGTGATTTGTGCTTCAAAGAGTACAGGAGTGAGGTAGGGGAGGGAGGTAAGGAAAGGTAGGGAGATGCGGGGAAAGCGGGTATCGGAAAAAACAAAAGGAAAGGCACGAACGGTGTGACTTTACACTATACACTTGGGGCACTCTTTCTCCCCACCCAAGCCGCCCAACGCCGCCGTACCTTGTCAAGCCACACTCCTCCCTCGGGAGTGCGGCTCGGCGGAACACCGGGTCGTTGGCCTCCTGGCTCTCTTCCACTCTCCGGGAATCCGGTTCCTCCGTCTTCTTCGGGTCCCTTCGTAGCGTTCTCCTCGCCTTCTCTCGAGCCGTTGGTGACGTCACACGCTGCGTAGAGGGCTTCCCCCCGTTTTCAACCATCCAGCGTCCACGTCAGAGGCGGGCGTGGTTTCGTCGTACACCCAGTTAAAGGAACCAGCGGATGTTTCCTCATACGACTCCTGTCGTGTGTTCCAGTCATCCCTCTGTGTTTCCGACTGTAGGGCAGAAGGGTAGGCATCATCAGGGGTCCACAGTCTTCCCGGCCACCCGTCCCGACCCCGTTACAGCTTATCAACATGCCTGCTTTTATTGTGCAACCTTTCTAGGTTTCTGCATGATTCTGCAGCACAAAATGTCAAACCATTGGTCTATGCACAGGAGAAATGCGTCCTACTTTATTTCACTGCTAGGGAATGAAGTATTGTGTCTGTGTAATGTTTTGATTTACCACCGTCATTCAAGAATCAGGCACAGGTGGTGGTCACACTATGTATTACTCATCAGCAGCCAAATTGGATGCCCTAGTGAAATAATTGAAGCGGGGAGAACCCAAGAGGACAGCAATTATAAACCACTAGAGCATATGGTTAAATCAAGTTGTGCCTGATTTCATCATACTTGAGAATTGACCCCGCATAGTCCTTTAAAAAAACGTAACATTTTCTTTTCAGTATTAGGATTGCTAGACCATATCCTCTAAAACATCATAATTCAGAGGTAATAAAAAAAGTACTTGCCATCTGTACAGCAGAATAGGCATATGCTGACCATGACACAGAATAAAAAAGACAAGCGTTGGCAAAGCCAATAGGTCCCCCCTTTGCAAGTGCTATTGACTTTGCCAATGTGTTTTAGCCATGTTGTACACCAGCGTGGCTGCTCTTCAGCATAACTGAAAGTTAGTGGCATAGAGGAGAGTGGCTTGGAGTGTTGTAGAGTAGAATGGCGAAGAGTGGAGTAGAGTGTTGTAGAATGTATAGCAGAGTGTGTCGTGTATTGGAGTGGCATAGTGTAGAGTTGCATAGAGTAGCCTACACTAGAGTGGCATAGGGTAGAGTGGACAGGTGTAAAGTGCATTGGCATAAATTGTTGCATGGTATAATGGCATTGAGTGCAGTAGCTTTGAATATAGCGTAGAAGAATGCAGTGTCGTAGAATGCTATGGCGTAGATTAAAGTGGTGCAGAATGCAGTGACACAGAGTGGAGTGGCGCAGCGTGCAGTGGTGTAGAGTGGTGTGGAGTGGCGTAGATTTGAGTGATATAGTGGGCAGTGCTTTAGAGTCAAGTGGCATTGAGTGCAGTGGCATAGAGTGCAGAGTTGAGTTGAGTGGCATACAGTGCAGTGGCATAGAGTGGTGCAAAGGTTTTCCTAGGTACCAACTCTCTAAGGCAAGCTTCTTCAGCTTTTATGACACTGTAGCTGTATCAGGGAGTCACCAAACTGACTCTTGGAGTCACCTTCCTGTCTAGGATACCACAGGCACAGTCATTTCTTTGATTGCCCAATGTGCAGAAGGTGCAGTCCAGTCATCAGTGCAGCCTCTCTTTGCTAGGTCCAGGGAACAGGAAGACAGTCCTTCTTCATCCTCTCTCCAGCACAGACTTGATCTAAGGTCTGGGTGGCACTTTTATGCCTATATCTTGCCCTGGGTATGTTGAGACTACTAGCCAATAGGCTACCAGGTCCCCTCCTGCCTAGAGATGACTTCCTGCAAATTGTGGTATGTGGTTAGTCTAGAATGCACCATTCCACCCACCCCAACATGGCAGACACTTTTCTTTGGTGTGTGGAGTTCCCTAGCCCATCCCAGAGATATGGCTACCTGGGAGTTACATGACCACGGAAAAAAACGATTTAGCTAAAGCTTCTTCCTCTGTTCGAGATGCCAACCTGTCTTCTAGAACAAAGGAGCAGCCCCTCATTTATGATTTAAAGGCAGCTTCCCCGTTGAAGCTTAACTTAGGGTCTCAGCCCCAAAATGGGTATCCTGTCAGGTGATGATCACACTTCTGCTCTCTGCAGATCCTTTGTGTTCCTTCCAGAGAGTTGTTCACACCTCTACCCTGATGGGCAGTTGGTTGTCTCAAGGAGAGCAGCTTGTGTGTAATCGTAAACGATCACTAGAAACTTTGGGCAACTAAGTAGCAACTTTCTAAAGTTGTCATTTGTGCAAAAGTTACATTAAATTCTACTTGAGCAGCAAGTTAAGTATAATGTAACAATTCTGTTGATACTATGAAGTATCAAATTTGATAGTCCCATTCGGAAGGTGGCACTGCTGAGTTGTAGGTGTGTAACTCTGTACGCGCCAATGGGGCTACTAGCCTTTCCACAGTAAAACTAACACTAGGGAAAATGTTCTAAAACACATACCCATCTTTTTAATATAATGCACCCTGTCTTTAGGGCTATTGAGGCTTATAAATATTTAAAAAGGAGGTCTGGGTTCTGCCATTTCTTTAAACTGCAAAGCCGAGTTAGCAGATGAAAACCTGTTCTGTCAGCCTGTAATGGCAGGCTTGGTGTCATGTTTAATTTTCCACACTCGTGGGGGCACAACCAGTGCTGCAGTCCACAGGGGACACTCTACTTTCAGTTACCATATACTAGGAACTTATAAGTAAGCTAACTTATGCCAATTGAGGATAAGCCAATTAAACATACTCCTTTTATGGGTTAGAGCACATGCACTGCGGTCTTGTTAGTAGAGTTCAGTGCATTACAGTCATTACACCAGTCATTACACCAGCATGAAAATTCAGCACAGTAGAGCAAAAAGGTGGGGGGAGAGCCTGCATAAAGGGCATCTCCTCACAACAGCATATTAGAAATATGTGCAACATTATAATGGTATTTTAGGATTTTCTTGCATTTGTTCTCCATCCCCTCCCTTCTTGCCTCTAACTAAACTATGTTAGCACTAAAAGAAGCCTGTATGAGTTTCCTACGTGGCACAAAGTCTGTATCTGAATTCAGCAGGTTATATTTGGCACCTTTTTGATTTAGGTTTTTTCCAGTGCAATCATCAAATTCTCCTTAATCTTTTCCTGATTCGTGTCAAACCAGTCACTAAAATATTAGGCATACTTCCGTACGTCGTAAATGCCCTTGGTCTGTCAACACATTACACTCTGCTAAATATGAGAGCTAGGTTCCAGATGCAAACCCAAAATGAAAACCGAAAAAAATCAACTAATGCCTTCTCTTTCTGGCTCTTTGACTCCACTATACATACTATAAATCTTCCTAAATCTTTTGTAATATGCATACACTAATTTCTTCAACTCTTGTGTGGCTCTCAATATTTTTGCTCAATTCACTCCTTTCTCTGGCACCTTCTTTTTCAAATGATCTATCACTTCTTGCTATTTATTCATAACTAGATCAGCTGGGACATAATTTGGCTGAACTCTTCACAGTTCCTCCGTGAGCCATGAAACAACAGCTTTTCATTCTGTTTACAAATCTTTAGGATTGACGATCTTAAACAATATTTTCAAATCAATCGAAAGCACCTTTGAAATAGTTACTATTGGGTAGTCACTAATCTGTTAACTTCTGTGCACCACTTGTCTGGTTCCTCTCTCAATTTCTGAAAAAATGTCGTAAAAGCATGGAGGTCACCCCTGGACCAAGCATATGTACATATGTCCCTCCTGGAACTTCTGCCAAAGGAAATTTTGTCAAAATCATTTCTGTCTGAGGTTCACTCATAGCAACATTTGCTTTCTTTTCTGTATCAGTCTTTTTACGTTTAGAACCAACTTTCTTCTTCCACTTTTTCCTGTATTGTTTCAAACCCCCAGTTTTTTATGAAGTCACATAAGTCTTTATTATGAGCTTGTACATTCATTAGGCCCATATTTTCTATTTCCGCCCCAGTCAATTCAAAACGCAATCTCCTGGTATTGCACAAATCAACATCAAATGTTTCTGTTAAATCTTCAAGCTTATCATGAGCCTCATTCACATACCTCTCTGATTCTACAAACACATATCTTAATTCATCTGAATTATATACAAATAATCTTTTTGTGTCTACTGTACTTTGCAAAATCTCTCAACATTCAGTTTTCAAAATAGGAATATTAATTTCTCTCGTCGCAGGTGATGTAGTAGCTACAACTTGAACCACAGAGACTACTGTATCCACATCAGTTGTTATCCCACTAGGAACAGGCAAAACTGACAATGAACTCTCCCGAGGAGCACTTCCACTTGCAGTAACAAGCACTCCTATTTCTTGTGTATTCATACATGAGTCACCTGCACTCTGATCAGGGATTGGTGGTCTTTGTGTCTGTACCTGTGCACCATCTGTGTGAAGAGGAGGTCTAGAACTAAGCAGCTCATTTTTGGAAAATATCATCCTCATCTGAATCAATTTCTTCTTTTTTTAATTTTAATTTTTAGAATCACAAATTTCCTTTTTTTCGATTCATTAACAAACCCTCACACCTTGCAATATATCCTTTCTCCACACACTTTTCTGAATGCCCCATTTGAAATCCAACCAGTGGCTCACTGAATTTTTTAACTACTTCTTCATTTTCTTTCTCTCCTTTTTATGGTCACTCGATCCCATTCATTTAATACATCAAAGGTAGGTCTACGTTGTGGCTTTCTCTCACACATTGCATATCTCAGGAAATTGCACTTGTTAGTGTTAAAGGTACCCTCAAAAGAAAATTGCATATTCTTATCGCTAGAACTAAACGCATGCCTGTCGTTCAACTACACATACATATAGAGTATGACATCTGTCATCATTTAGAATGCAGAAGAACCTTCTGGAGAAATCTTCTCACCCTCCATAACAAACGATCAGAGCTTTAGGCTTTTTCAATACAACACCTAATATTCTCACTCAAAATGACTCAAACTCATTAAAATAAACAATCGAGTACCCACCAATCCTAGCACGGCTGTGGGAAGGCTCCACCAATCACAATATGACCGCATTGTTGTCATAGCAAATCACTGAAGCTGCAAAGTCTGCATGGTGTGACCATTATTCTAACATAGAATATTATCTGGAGATGTTAAAACAAACAAGTTGCATAAATAACAGAAAGCAACTGTGAATTAATGCAATACAATAATTAGACAGGAAGAGACTTAAAAGTAACATAAGGCTTCCTCCAGTGAATTCTTAGAAAACAGTATGGAATACTAAATATAGAGCGTGCATCTAGCTGCATGTAGTGTAAAATAAGAAAATAAACAGATAATGACATCATGATGCAGTATCCATTTTAAACAAAGATGGCATAGAGGCCTAGTTAGATTAATCCAGGAAAATACATAAAAAAACATTTTAATGATTTTGTTTCAATTGCAACAGCTCTATATTAATGTGAATCAAATGCAGATCAACTATTATTTATTAACATTTTAGTGAAAACACACAAAAGCTTCCTCACTATTTTACAAAGGATGAGCTTTCAAACCTTTGTAATACTTTCTAACATACAAAGTGAAATGTTAGTGTTATTATATTCCAGTAGTATGAAGGCGGCACCATCCAGTGAACCAAAAATAGTAAATTATTTTAAAGATAGGGAGGATTAATACATGTTTTGGGCAAGAACTGACAACTTATGAACACAAAACAATACATTTGGAGTGCTAAATTCCACATGCAAAATCACAGGATCAGGCTATGTGGCACTCACTTAGGATGGAGAATATTGGCTTGTATGATGATGTTTTCCACTATTTTAGGTTAATATTACTGTTGGAAAGTGTTAATTACAGAAGGTTTCCCTGCAAAAACATGTACAAAAGCAGTTGTTCACATACAGTTTGCATGGCCATTCCAATCCAGAAAAAATATACAAAGTTGCTCCTTAAAAATGTTGCTGAAACTATGTTTCCAATGTGGTAATTGACAGGGACCACACACTCTGGTGTTTTTAGGGGGCAGTTTTTTTTTTCACAGGGAAAATTATTTCTTCCTCATATATTCATTTTAATTTTCCACCTCGTGGAAAATCTGCATGAGTAACTATTGGTCAAAACACTCGCGCCTCAAAATCTATAACTCTCATATATTTCCAGCACAGCTGGCTATGTTTCTGAATCTTCAGAAAATCAGAGCGGAGAACTATAAGAGTACATAACCGACTTCTGAGAGCAGGGATTGGTGAATCAGTCCCTTCATTCTAACAGTTTTGAATCCCATTACAAATGTTTAATATTCTTTAATAATGGAATGCATCTACATTTGTGTGACTTCGCATGTATCAGAAATAGAGGGAAAGTAGTCAATATTGATTTTAACTTTGCTTTACATTCCAGAAATTTTGTCAGCAGGCAAAGGATGTGGAACGGCTAGACATCTCCCACTGTCTCCATATAACCAACCAGACTTTGAAATCATTGGCTTTCTGCTGCCATTTTATCACATCGCTCAACATTGCTGGATGTCCTAAGGTAGGTGGAAGAGCTGATTTCAGTGGGTTCAGCTGCAAGAAATTACCTTTGCATAGTATCTGGTGCTGCTCCACACAATGCTGGTTATTTCATGTTGCCAATAAGCATTCAGAATTGGAATGTGAAAAGAAAGTGTAATCACTACACATTACCCTGAGCGCAGTGAACAAACAGTGGTGTTGGAAGTATTTAACAAAATGTTATGGCTGTTGAGAGTGATACAAGGACATTACTATCTCACTGTGGCAAAATCGATTAAAGGGGTGCCACTGCAGTTTGCAACATACAGCATTTTGTGCTTCTGTGCACAGGGAGCCATTTCCCAATTGTATTGTTCTATAATGGGGAACAATAGCACTTGTGGAAAGCAAAAGTTATACTCCCCTCAAAATGTTGCTTGTCTATCTGTATGTATATAGTGATACTAGAATAGCGGGAACCCAGAAAAGAAGCAACGCAGCACTGAATAACTGGCAAGAGAAAAGGGGCCAGAAGTATGACCATTCACTTTTGCGAGTCCCAAATTGCGATTCCAAATGGGTTAGCAAATTGCATGCCTCATTAATATTCATGAGGCAAGCGTAATTTGAAACCCCATTGGGAATGGCTAGCAATCCCAGGGATGGTGACCTACTGGGGTCAACAGACCACCATATCTGGGACTGCTTTTTAATTAAAGTTGTTTTTTTAAAAAAAATGTAGCCCGTTTTCCTTAAAGGAAAACGGTATGCATTTATAAAAGAAAAATGAAACGTTTCAGTTTCATTTTTTAAGGGCAGGCAGTGGTTCCTGGGACCACTGCCTGCTCTTAAAAAATATTTTCGCACCCATTCACAAAGGGGAAGGGGTCTCCTGGGGACCCCTTCCTGTTTGTGAATGGTTTATCACCTACTTGGAGTAGGTGGTAAACTGCGGGTGTTTTGCTGGCGCAAATGCGGTTTCAAACAATCATACATTACATTGAAACTCGCTATTAGGAAGGGACACCCTTGGCATGCCCCTTCCTATTAGCAAGTCGCAAACCATATTTTGCGATTCGTTAATAGGTTACTGACTCGCAAAATATGGTTTGTGCATAGGGCAGACCCAATTCTGCAGTCGCAAATGGGCCGAATTCCCGTTTGCTACTGCAAAAAACGGTCAAACATCTGCCCCAAGGAGTACAATTAAGTAAAGCAGTCAACTGGTATGTAATGCTGTATGTGGGTGGAGTTAACACATCTGAGGTGGTTATTTTCTTGGCAGTTTATGTTGGGGCATCATTCCTAATGGCTCCTTCTAATGTATACTTCTAACTGCAGCGTCCTCACCTTTAGAATATCCCACAGATTCCTGACTGGATCAGATGGACTTTTTCAGCAGTCCATCCGTATTCAAGAAGGTGGCGCTCTGTTGTTTCTCCAACTGTGCTCTGGGGAGTATGTCTCCTTTAAAACCGACTTTGGAGAGACTACTGCAAGCAGATGTTGGTTAAGGACCCCCACAAGGTCTGTCTTTGTTACTGGGCTCTGGTAATGATGCTATCTTGTGTGACCAAAAGCTTCCTTATTGATCACACTTTCCACGCTAGTTTCTAATGCACATACGCCATTGCAGAGTCCGATAAATGACCCAGTGCTGATGCCTGTGGCAGGCCACAAACCAAAGTGCCGGCATGAGCACAACCGATGTCACCCTACAGAATAACTAAAATGCGACTAGTTGTCATGCTACCTCATCCTAACCAGAGGCTTCTACCGCAACAGTTACCAGCAGAGGCTTCATTGTCTTTTTGGCTCTGACCGTATATCAGAACAGGCGGTACCCCTGATGATGCGGGATGGGTGACGTACTTCCACCTAATTATGTTGGTGATGCCTTATACCTTGACTTGCAAAACTCCAGTGGGCTTGATACCTCCCCTAAAACAGAGCTTGAGTGTCCAGATCGGCTACCAATGTAAGCAGTAGAGGTTCTGAGGTGCTAGTATTGCAGTTATCTTTAATTGAGACCAAGACAAATGTTCTAACGGAGATTCTCCAATCTTGGCCAGCAGCATCCGGGCACTTTCTCCCAATCAATGGCACTCTCATGGATGCTTTGATGGCTATGTGGTTGAAACCAGGGGCCTCATTTATGAGGCCCCTTGCGCCATCGGAACTTCACTTTTCATGAAGTTCCGTGGCGCAGAAGCCAGCGTGGTATTTATCAGGCAGCAGTACGCCAGTTTTTGTGGCGTACTGCTGCCTGATAAATATCAGTCCCTTTAATGCAGTGTTCTGCGTTAAAGGGGCGTGCAATGGGTGTTGCTGGGGGCGTTCCCAGCAACATCCATGGCCTTTTGACACTGCCCCAGATTTACGAGAAATCGTAACTCTGAAGCAGTGCCAAAAGCTTACGCCTCCCCAGGGGAGGCGTAAGGGAGGCACAACAGGGAGAAATTACTTTATTTCTCCTCGTATTTCCTTTTTCTATGTGTGCTGCATTCTACAGCACACATAGAAAGAGGAAAAGCCTCTTGTGATTATTTCTGTACAGAAAGGTTTCCCTTCCTGTACAAAAATAATCTTCCCCCCGCAACGCAGGCACCCTTGCACCATTGTGCAAGGGTGCCTGCGCTGGCGCAGGCAGCCCATTGTGCGCCGGCGGAGGGGAAAAGGACAGGAATGCGCCGTATCTTATAGATCCAGCGCATTCCTGCCCTTTTCTTTTGCCGTAGGGAAGCGCAGCAGGAAGGCCTGCTGCGCTGCCCTACGGCAAAAAGTCATAAATGAGGCCCCATGTTCTTGTCTGCCTGTTAGCCGGAAAGTATCCAGGAGGCACAGGCCTGTGCCAGCTATTCAGACTTTCTCACCCAGTATCCTACTCAGGAAAGTCTCATTGTGCAGGCTTCAAATGTAAGGTTAAATCCATCTAATTTCTGAGCATCCCTGTGTAGATAGAGAATAGAAACTGAATGATGCTTTTAGCAGCCAGATGTTTTTATCTTCCAGCTTGGTTCATAAATGCAGCTTTCCTGTTAGGCCATCACAAACAGCACCCCGTTTATCTTAAAGACAATCTTGCCATCTCTGGTGGTCCTCTGCACACCTTCAGGTAGGACACCATCAGACTGCAGACTAAGAACTGTCAAAAAGAAAAAACAAGGCAATAGACCCTTTTCATTTAAGCACCCAGGATATGGAACATCCCCATATCCACCAGGACGACCTCAACCCTGCTCCAATTCAGGAAAGATTTGAAGACATACCTCTCTAAAGAACACTACATCACATCAGTTGTTGCCCTTATGCAACTTCATTTACCCAGTACAGCGCTCTGCTGCCTTTTGGCTAGGTTTGCGGTATAACAATACCAAATACATACATAGACCACTACACACATTCCTTATGGCACATGACAAGTGAGATCTTGCTGGCAGTCCCAGAGGACTTTAGGGCTGCCCTAGCTCAGACAATCCACAATAGGCAGGATACTGCAAAATATGTTATTGTCACAGACCTGGACACCAAAGACTTGATTCGCAGAGCAGTTGGCACTAGTGTTGTGCTTCAAAGGCACTCTCAATCTAGCTATGTCCAAGAATCAATGGACTGGACTGTTCGGAGAGAAGGCGGACTCCGTGCTGGAATTTTTTAAAGACACTAGGGCCACATCACACTCTTTGTGCCTACAGACTTCTGCATCTGGAAATATAGGAGCAATTCGAGGGTAGTAACTTGTAGGTAATAGTGATGCAGCAGACTGTTCAACCCTTATGGAACCGCGGATATGGCACCGGTAGGCATCGCACAGAACAGCAGCAGCACCAGTCCTCTAACTCCCCATCTCTGGAATAACGGCTACATAGCCACTTCAGTGGGAAGCAGGAGTCATTATTTCCTCCCCCCACTGGCGATCCATGACATCTGAAAGATGGGTCATGTAGATTAGTCAAATGGCCTACGCCTTGCCTTTGTTTTCCTTCCCACCTTAACTTTCTTATGTAGCAGAACAAATTTCAAAGGAGCATCTGTCCGTCCTGCTACAGGAACTGCATCTCTTGTCTCCAAGGGTGCCATTGAATGGGCACTGGAATTTAAGAGAGCAAAGGTTTACATTACTTTCTTGCTCCGTAAAAGGACTTGCGACTTAGGTTTATCCTGGTCCTTCAGCATCTAAATGCTTTTCTACTCACATTGGCTTAGATTCTATCTTCTCTGGACAAGGGAGGCCAGATGATGTCCCTGTACTTGCAGGACCCATATTTTCATATACCTGTTCTGCAGTCCCACAGGTGTTACCTGTGGTTCAAGGTAGGCCAGGAACACTTTAAATTTGCTGTGCTCCTCTTCGGCCTCACCTAGGGCCCATGGGTGTTCATGAAAGTGATTCGAACAGTTGATGCCCCTTTTCAGAGGCTGGGAGTTCATGCATTTCTATACCTTGATGACTGACTGCTGAAGGCGGCTTCACTGCAGTCAAGAGCACTCAGGATGATGGTAAAATTCTTAACATCATTGGGTTTTAACAGAAAATGAGCTGAAGTCCCATCTGATTCAATCACAGTGGCGTTGAGTAAGTCCCACAAGAACAAGTGAATAAGAAGTTGAAGCATTCTTTCACTTCACCGTGCCCGTACAAATTCATCTCCCACATTTCTCTTGTGGAGCCTGGGTCAATTCTGCGCCTCCCAGAATTTTGTCAGAGTCGAAGCAACCCCCACCCAATCGAAATAATTCTATAAGGCTGTGCTTTTCATCTTTGGGTGAACTGACCCCTCTGGAGTACCTTTGGGTCCCATAGGTACGGAATGTGTCATGACTGGACATGCGCAGCCGGATTTGTCCTGGACACCTCTCCAGGCACTAGCGTGGTCTCTCCTCCTAGTGTGACTATGGAGGAAGGGCTTTTTTTGCCATGGTGGTACAGAGATCGCTACTCGTGCCACCATCCTCAGATCGACTGACGGAAGATCATCTCTCCCTGTTGCGTCAAGAAGTGCAGGCCCTTTTAGCCAAAGGAGCATCGAGGATGTATGTGAGGACGTGCAGTCCCTGGAGGCCTCAACTGAACATTTTTCGCCTCATTGTTTTCCCTCTTCCCTTCTGTGTTTTCAGACCTTCCCCGAGGAGTGCTATGCCTTTAAATCCCTCGGCTTGTCAGGTCATGTGACGGAGTCACATGACTTCCAACACTTCAAGACGGAAGACGCCGGAGGTGGAGGACGTTTGTTGGGACCGTCTTGTGGAGCAAGAGAGGAAGAGGAGCTTGTGGGGACCTTCGCAGTACCACCGTGGAACGACGCAGGACCATCCCGAACGGAGAAGGAGGAATCACCCGATGTCGAGGAAACACCCACGGTGGACAAAGCGAAAGGAGAAAGAGACGGGCAGCCAGACCCTACCTGGCAACGCGGAGACTCCCGCCACAGCCCAGGAGGGTCGTGGCTGAACAAGGTACGAGGACGCCTTGGGTTGGCTGTGGGGCACGGCATTAACGAACATAAGGGTGGGGGTGTAAAGGGAGAGAATCCCTAGTTCCAGAACCGGGCTTAACCTGTGCTCATGTAAAAGCGCTTGCAAACACTGGTGATGGTAGTGGTGTTATATTCCCTTACATTCCCTTCGCTACTCGCGACATTTATTGGAAGGAGAAACCCCTTCCTTACCACTTCTGTTGTTTCTTTCTTTTCCCACGGTCCTGTCCACCAACGAGGCGACTGCCTACCAAACCAACCATAAAAGGGGGAACACAGTGGCCCATCCGAGTCCACACCACCAGATTAGAGAGGAAGCGGACTACGTCTCCCATAAACCCTTGTTTGAAGGACTGGATTACCACTCCCCTAACCACTTGGTTGAGAACTGGACTACCATTCCCATAAACCCCTGTTTTGAACAACTTATCAATAAAACCTCAACCCCGTTAACAAACCACTCACTTGTCCTGGTCTGCTTCTCAGCCACGCCACAATGTATCAACATAAGAAGTAGGTCATGGTTGCTATTCTCGCTACTTTCGGGTACCAAAGAAGGACGGAAAACTCTTATCTATTCTAGATCTGCACCCTTTCAACTACTTCCTGAAAAAGAGTAATTCAAAATGCTTGCATTGGCTCAAGTCCTGTCTGCCCCGGACCTTGAAGATTGGATGGTAGCACTGAATTTGCAGGATGCATATTTCCATATACTCATCCTGCCGATCTAGAGATGTTACCTGCAGTTCCCAGTAGGCCACAAGCACCTTCAGCTCACTGTTCCCTCTGTTAGCCTCACCATCGCCCCTCAGGTGTTCACAAAAGTGATGGTGGTGGTTGCAGTCCATCTGCGAAGGTCAAGTGCTCCAGTCTTCCCCTATTTCAATGACTGGCTGTTGAAGACAGGCTTGCCCTAGGCCTTTGTCACCCAACTTTAGTCTACAGCAGACCTCCTTCATTTACTGGAGTTCACTATAAATGTGCCCTGGTCACACCTGACTCCCTCTCGGATTTCTTCCTTTCATCAGAGAAACTTTGGACACAGTAGAATTCCACTCCTATCCTCTGGAGCGGTGAGTCTATGATATTCAGGCTAGGATTCTGATGTTTCAACCACTATCCTGGATTTCAGTGAGACTGACTCTGAAGCTTCTGGGTCACCTGACCTCCTGCATCCTCCTGGTAAAGCATGCCCGCTGGCATATGCAGGCTCTGCAAGGAGACCTGAAGGCCCAGTGGGTAAAGCATCAGGCGGATGTCTCTGACGTGGTCCAGATATCGGAGGAAACTGAAAAAGCGCTTCAGTGGTGGCTAATGTACCACGATTGGGTCAGTGGTAGACCCGTTTTCCAGTCCCCACCCAGATCTCACAGTGGAGACAGATGCATCACTTCTGGGTTGAAGTGGCCATCTGGGAGAGGTGGAGATCTGGAGATCCGAGGATCCTGGTCTACTGCGGAGTCTCAGCTCCATATTAGCATGTTGTAGCTGAGAGCGATTCACTTGGCATTGTATTCTTTCTATCCATCAACAGTAGGCTAGTTCAGGTGTGCATGGACAACAGCACCACCATTTGGTATTGCAAAAAGCTGGGCGGATAGGGTCTTGGACCCTGTGCCAGGAAGCCATGTCTCTGGACGAGGCTGGTACACCAGGACTCATGCCTGTTTGTACAACACCTGGTTCCTTGTGGACCATGAATGGCATGTTCACCCATCGGTTGTGCAAGGTCTATTTTGTGACTGGGGATACCCGTGATTAAATCTATTCACCTCCCCCGAGAACGTGCAAGGTCAGCACATCTGTACATTGGAGTTTCCAAGTCGGCTCGCTCTTGAAGACATATTTTGTCTGGAGTGGGGTTCAGGACTCCAGTACTCCTTCCCGCCGATACCACTCATGCCCCAAGATCTGGAGAATATCAGAATGGCCGGAACCAAGTCACCCTTTTGGCTCAAATTGAGCATGAGCATCGGTCCCCCAATGAGCTTGCCCTTTCGGGAAGTTTTCCTGTGACAGCAGCAGGGCAAGGTTCTGTACCCGAACCTGCACATGCTTCCTCCTTCATGTGCGGAGATTGAGCGGAAGCAGTGAGAGTCTTCGATCTTCCTCCTGAAGTCTGTGAGGTCATCTTTGCAACCAGGCTTCCCTTAGGAGGTATCTTTCAGCTCAGTTTTTTTGCAGTTGCCAGATCAACCCTTCCTGTTCATGTCCCTGTTGTGACATATTTCTTAAGGTTTCTTCAACATATACTTCCCCCAAACATTTCAGTTTGCCCCAATAGGACTTTAATTTAGTTTTAACCTTTTTTAATGTGTTCACCCTTTGAACTCATGCATCACGATCAAGACAGTCTTTTTGGCGGCCATCACTTTGGCCAGGAGGGTCAGTGATTTGCAGGTGCTTTCTGTTCACCCTCTGTATACCATCTTCTTCCCTGACAGACTGGTTCTCCCCACCGTGCCTCTTTTTTGCCAAAGGCGGGGACACATTTCCATGTCAGCCAGAGCATCATGCTGCCTACATTCTTTGCTCCGCAAACCACTCACTTGTCCTGGTCTGCTTCTCCGCCACGCCACAATGTATCAACATAAGAAGTAGGTCATGGTTGCTATTCTCGCTACTTTCTGGTACCAAAGAAGGACGGAAAACTCTTATCTATTCTAGATCTGCACCCTTTCAACTACTTCCTAAAAAACAGTAATTCAAAATGCTTGCATTGGCTCAAGTCCTGTCTGCCCCGGACCTTGAAGATTGGATGGTAGCACTGAATTTGCAGGATGCATATTTCCATATACTCATCCTGCCGATCTAGAGATGTTACCTGCAGTTTCCAGTAGGCCACGAGCACTTTCACCTCACTGTTCCCTCTGTTAGCCTCACCATCGCCCCTCAGGTGTTCATGAAAGTGAAGGGGGTGGTTGCAGTCCATCTGCGAAGGTCAAGTGCTCCAGTCTTCCCCTATTTCAATGACTGGCTGTTGAAGGCAGGCTTGCCCTAGGCCTTTGTCACCCAACTTTAGTGTACAGCAGACCTCCTTCATTTACTGGGGTTCACTATAAATGTGCCCTGGTCACACCTGACTCCCTCTCGGATTTCTTCCTTTCATCAGAGAAACTTTGGACACAGTAGAATTCCACTCCTATCCTCTGGAGCGGTGAGTCTATGATATTCAGGCTAGGATTCTGATGTTTCAGCCACTATCCTGGATTTCAGTGAGACTGACTCTGAAGCTTCTGGGTCTCCTGACCTCCTGCATCCTCCTGGTAAAGCATGCCCGCTGGCATATGCAGGCTCTGCAAGGAGACCTGAAGGCCCAGTGGGTAAAGCATCAGGGGGATGTCTCTGACGTGGTCCAGATATCGGAGGAAACTGAAAAAGCGCTTCAGTGGTGGCTAATGTACCACGATTGGGTCAGTGGCAGACCCGTTTTCCAGTCCCCACCAAGATCTCACAGTGGAGACAGATGCATCACTTCTGGGTTGAAGTGGCCATCTGGGAGAGCTGGAGATCCGAGGATCCTGGTCTACTGCGGAGTCTCAGCTCCATATTAGCATGTTGTAGCTGAGAGCGATTCACTTGGCATTGTATTCTTTCTATCCATCAGCAGTAGGCTAGTTCAGGTGTGCATGGACAACAGCACCACCATTTGGTATTGCAAAAAGCAGGGCGGATAGGGTCTTGGACCCTGTGCCAGGAAGCCATGTCTCTGGACGAGGCTGGTACACCAGGACTCATGCCTGTTTGTACAACACCTGGTTCCTTGTGGACCATGAATGGCATGTTCACCCATCGGTTGTGCAAGGTCTATTTTGTGACTGGGGATACCCGTGATTAAATCTATTCACCTCCCCCGAGAACGTGCAAGGTCAGCACATCTGTACATTGGAGTTTGCAAGTCGGCTCGCTCTTGAAGACATATTTTGTCTGGAGTGGGGTTCAGGACTCCAGTACTCCTTCCCGCCAATACCACTCATGCCCCAAGATCTGGAGAATATCAGAATGGCCGGAACCAAGTCACCCTTTTGGCTCAAATTGAGCATGAGCATCGGTCCCCCAATGAGCTTGCCCTTTCGGGAAGTTTTCCTGTGACAGCAGCAGGGCAAGGTTCTGTACCCGAACCTGCACATGCTTCCTCCTTCATGTGCGGAGATTGAGCGGAAGCAGTGAGAGTCTTCGATCTTCCTCCTGAAGTCTGTGAGGTCATCTTTGCAACCAGGCTTCCCTTAAGAGGTATCTTTCAGCTCAGTTTTTTTGCAGTTGCCAGATCAACCCTTCCTGTTCATGTCCCTGTTGTGACATATTTTTTAAGGTTTCTTCAACATATACTTCCCCCAAACATTTCAGTTTGCCCCAATAGGACTTTAATTTAGTTTTAACCTTTTTTAATGTGTTCACCCTTTGAACACATGCATCACGATCAAGACAGTATTTTTGGCGGCCATCACTTTGGACAGGAGGGTCAGTGAGCTGCAGGTGCTTTCTGTTCACCCTCTGTATACCATCTTCTTCCCTGACAGACTGGTTCTCCCCACCGGTGCCTCTTTTTTGCCAAAGGCGGTGACACATTTCCATGTCAGCCAGAGCATCATGCTGCCTACATTCTTTGTTCCGCCTTACCTCTCCTAGGAGGAGGAGAGTCTCCACCCCATAAACCTGAAAAGAGCCTTGTTTTCCTACATCGATCACACCAAAGATCACCAGGTGGAAGATCAGCTCTTTGTTGCGTTCACTGGAGTAGAGAAGTGGAAAAAAGTGTAGAAACGGACCATCTCCAGCTACATTGTTACTTAGTTTTAAGATTTGCTATGCTTTGGCCAAGAAACAAACCCTTGAAGGCTGACTGGCTCATTCCATCAGAGCCAAAGCTGAGAGCACTGTGTTAGCTGACAAAGTCTCTGCCCTGGACATCTATCAGGCTGGGACATGGGCATCCTTGCACGCGTTCACCAAACACTACAGCTACTTGACAACTTCGAGTTGGAGGACGAAGACTTAGGACTTTCAGAGCGGTGTCCTGACCTTCCTCTTGACCAAAACCATGAACAAGACCTCCGAGGAGAGCAACAGGGTGCCGTGCGCTGAGCCGCAAAGCAACTCCCTTAAAGCTTTCAGAGCCCACAGAGTTGTGGTCACGCTCCAAGCACCAGAGCCAAACCAGATGTGGGTCCGTCACCAACATGGCACAGTGACAGGCACCACACGGAAACCCGAAGTCTTCTTAGACATGATGGAAAAAGCCTACACACCAAAAAGGAGTCGACAAAACATCAGGAAAAAGCCTGTCAAAACTGACAGAGGGTCCAGACAGATCCACGCTGGCTGGTGCAGAAAGAAAAGAAAAGAACTGACAGCGCACTGAGGTGGAGCCTATATAGATGACGCGGACGTCACTATGGCGTGGATGACGCCGACAACATCACACAGAGCCAACCTATGCTACCTACCAGCACGCAGGGGTATTGCTCAAAGAAAAATATTCTGAATCCAGTCTGATGCCTGGGAAATTCAAAGGAAAAAAATCTGCGGCTAGATCATGTCCATACCAGATAAGGCGTTACCGAAGATAAGTAACTTGTCCTTTGAGGTTTTTATGTCTCAGTGTTGAAATACGAGTGCACACTGCCAACTGGTACAGAGCTGTATCATCAGAGAAAGATCTCTGGAGTCCTCTTGTCTTCATGGGGCAATTGAGGAAGGAGGTCTATTGGGAAATCCAACACTTTCTGTGGTTCCCAAAATTGGGGCATAGGGGCATAATGTAAACAGGACATTGGTGTTCAGTGCTTTCCAGGGACACCTCAGTATGTGGAAGGAAGAGCATAATACAGCTGAAGATAGAGATGCCTTGTGAGAGCTTTGTGGATACCTGAATAGTAACATGCAAGTGTGTCAGATAGGTCTGCAAAGACGTGCAATTTGGTAGCTGTGCAGGGTCGTCAATACTGGTAGAGTAATGCACAACATAGCTCTGCAGACGTGTTTTGTGGCTGTTCTGTGAGGTGTCTCAGTACTAGCATATGGAACAAGATGGAGCAGAGATGCATTGTGAGAGAATGTGAGGGAGACACCGGGTGCACTTTCCCTAGTGACGGTACAACACGCATTTCCCATAGTGACGGTACAACCCACCTTTCCCATAATGACAGAATAACCCCACAAAATATGGACTGGACTCCTTACCCCAACGAAGAGAGCAAAACACTGAGGCTGGCACAGCTAATTCAAACAACATGGGTGCCATTCAGTGTGCACACAGTCCCCTTGTTTGAACTTAAGGGTTAAAATATTGCATGGGGGAAAGACAGTCAGGTGCTTAGCCTAGAAAGGGTCCATCATCTTTGTAGTTTCTGACGCTGGCACAGCTAATAGCGGACTCTTCCCTCCTCCCGCATAACGTCAAAATGAACCTGGATGCAGTCTGGCTGGAAGGCGGGACGGGAAACTACATCCACCAATCAAGAGCCACAGTGAGAGGTCAAGAGCGGCAGAAAATGGAAGGAGATGACACAGCCGGCATGTCAGCAGGGCAGAGACCGGAAGAAGATTGCCGAAGATCCCAGTAGCTGGAGGAAAGCAACGCGGACGCCAGAGCGGGAGAAACCGAAGAGGAGATCCCGGAGACGTGGACAGAAGAGTGGTGGATCCCGAAGGACGCACAAGCCGCCACAACTCAGGAGAGTTATGGCTCTTAGCGATACGTGGTGGACGAAGGGTCACAGGGAGGGGGTGGAAAGGGTAAACGGGTGCCGGAGGCGATATTAAAGCTGGGGCAGGACAGAACTCTTACTATAAGGATAGCCCTCACATACCCATCTGGCCTAAAACCCCTATACACACCCACCCGACGTCTTTCCGCCTTGAACTTTCCCTCAGAATCTCCTATTAAACCCTATCTATTTCACACGGATAAAACGCACATACCTTGTTTAAACCCTTCCCCCTCACATGGTTTGGTGGTGGTACCTTTATTTTGTTATAAAAGGACCAGGCTTTGACCGATGCTTTCTTTTGTTTTACGAGCCTACTCCGGGATCCCAGCACAGCGAAGGAAACCCGTAATAGGTTTCCTGACTGACCAAGGAGAGAACGGCCATCAAGGTCTACTAGGACTATGAGGGAACTCCTACAGAGCCGGATACAAGCGGATTAACAGACTTCCTTTCCCATACAACCAAACTTTTGATTTACCCAGTCTACAACTTTACTTCCCAGTATACTTTTGTATCCTTAATAAAACTCTCATTATTGACCCCTATACGGCCTCCTCGCTTCTGCTTCCGACCATCCCTCCGACAGATATATATGAATGTATTAGTGGCTGTACATCAGTGCAAGTCAAAGTTAAGGTGCTCTGTGGGCTCTAGGGATGTCCTGGTGCCGGGTCAGTGGTGTATGGGAGAGTAAAGGTGCATTATGAGAGCTCAGAGGATCTCTCAGTGGTGGCGCAGTGGTCAGGAGCTAGTAAAGGAGCACTATAAGAGCTCTGGGGTGACAAAAAGTAGCACGTCACTGCAAGTCAGAATAGAGGTGGATTGTGAGACCTCTGTGGATGTCTGAAAGCTGCAAAACTGCACCCAAAACAGGATAAGTTGAGCACAAATTGTATCCACTACTGATGTTAACCCATCTGAATTTTTGCCAGTAAAATCTATTACATATCAGGTGGGTGTACAGAGTGAATTACTTGTTTTAGCACCTCAGCTCAAGGTGAAACATGCACAATTATTTCTAACTCTATGTTGAGTCTGCAACATTGAATTGAGTGCAGATTCTGAACCTGCTAGTTGCATCTCCGTTCCTTGCTCACAAGGATTGGAAGGGTAAACTGAACTGAACGCTACAAGTAAAAAAAGAATAAAGGAAAAACATTTGCAAAGCCAAAAGGTCGTGCCTATGTAAGATCTATTGGCTTTGTAGGAGTGGAGCGGAATGGCATTGCGTGGAGTGTAGTTGCATTGTTTGCTTTATTTGGTGTGGATTGTAGTGACACAGTGTGGAGTGCAGTGGCATGGCAATGTGTGGTATGGAAAGTTGTCCGAGTTGTCACTGATTTGCCTTTTAGAACTTCAAAGCTTTGTGCTATGTAAATGAATTCAAATCCAATATTAATAATTATCTCGACCTGTGATCTGTGTAAACTTCTAGTGCCTTTGATCTGATGCAGGAGTTTGTTAGCATGCACAATGCTTCTGCGAGAACTGATTAGCTTACAAATAAAAGCATTTTAGACCAGAATGGGCTAGTGTACGAGGGAGCAACACATGTTGTACCGAGGATATAGGAGATGGAACCAGCAACACCTCATGGTTATGCACAGCTACCAAGAAGGGAGCATGTGCCCCAACCTTAGGTACCACATTCACACTGCAAAACTACACCTTGTCAACCATGCACTCCTAAAGGGCCACCAGGCAACCGATGTGAATCAGAGCAGTGCAGCCTTCTCAAGGATTTGAAATGCTTCATAAATCATACAGTGCAATAATTCATTACCTTGGCTGAAGGGGAATCTGAGTAATTCATTTGCCAGCAAGACAAATGCGTGTGTTAAACATATTTTGCTGACATCTGCTGTTACCCTGAATGGAACATGTTTGAATCCTCGCAAGATCAAATCAGAATTCCATCCTTCCGATGTTGACAAAGTGAGTACTCTTAAACTGGATTACTAGTAGCGGTTGTTATTTGCAGCGCGTATAGATTGCGTTAGAGATCGCTATATAAACACAAGTTATTATATTCTTACTACTGTTATTACCTCGCGCCAAACTAGAGGGCTTCATCAGGATGAAACTGCACGCATGTTAGATATTTTGGGAAGAATAAACAACTTGCTGGTCTTGCTAGTGCAGGTTTAAAGCCGTTATTAAATACACAATCTGAAGTCAGCTAGCTCTACGGTTGTAGACTGGGGCTAATGACTCACTTCCTATGGCTGAGATGCCAAGGACATCCCCTTATGCCATTCAAGCATGGTGTCTCCGTATTCCTTCCTCCCATTTCCTCTCAGTCTCATGATGGGGTACCGGGTTCATTATAGAAGTGGTCCAGGCCTCTGCTTTATGAAGATCCGTTACAGTGTGGCTAGAATGATGGTTGGGTGCCAGACTATCGGTGCTTTATGGGCATTGTCATTCCATTCCAACATCCTCTCCTATGGTTCATCAATACTGCTCCCCCATTAGTCCTAGTACTCTGTCTTATCCCTAAAGAGAAAGAGTCAGGCAACAGTAAAACAATTAAAATACAAAGTAAAAGTATAATTTAACGAATGTGCAGTTTAGCTTCGTGTATTGTATTGTACTGTAATTGCATTTATATAGCAATTGCTACCACTGATGAAGTGTAGAAGCGATTTTTCAGCGAGTAGGATGCTACTCCGGAGCCCATAAAGGATTAGTGATGAATTATTATAGTGAATATGAAAGTAATTTGAGTAATGGATATGCAAGTAGGTTATTTAGATTGAGAAAGATAATGGAGGGATAGAAGAGGGAAAAAGATTTTCTTTATATAGAGCGTGCTACCCCAGATGAGGTGTTGAAGTGCTTTTTCGGCGAGTAGCATGCTACTCCAGAACCCATAAAGGATTAATGAAGAATTAGTATAGTGAAATAGGAAAGTAATTTGAGTGGTGGATATGTTAGTCAGTTATTTTGATTGAGAGAATAGTGGAGGGATATAGGAGGGAAAAGGTTTGCATTTATATTACACTTGCTACCCCTGATGGCTGTTGAAGCGCTTTTCGATGAGTAGCACGCTATTCCGGGACCCAAACAGGATTAGTGGTAATTAGTATAGGGAAATTTGGAATTAATTTGAGTGGTGGACATGTTAGTCTGTTGTTTGGATTGAAAAGGATTATAGGAGGGATAAAAAAATGGAAGAGTCTAGAATGTTTTTTTGGGGGGGGCGTTTATAGCCGTAGAAGGGGGTTCGGGTTGAGTAAAGGAAGGTGGAGGGGAGTTAGTATACGGAAATATGAAATTCATTTGAGTGGTGGACATGTTAATCTTTTTTTGGATTGAAAAGGAATAGTGGAGGGATAGAAGAGGCAAGAAGGAATAGGAGAGCAAAATACTTTTTTTTTTATTTCATAGCAGTAGGAGGGGTTTGGGATGCGTAAAAGGGATCTCGAGGGGGAAAATTCTGAGGTAAGGGTTTAGAAAGGCTTGTTTGGGAGATTCGAATAGTAAAGTATGAGGTGATGCAGTGAGTGGTAGAGAAGGAAGAGTCTAGAAAGGCTTTTTTGGGATCATAGTAATCAGAGATTGCAGATAGAGGATATATTGATAGAGGTATAGTGTGAGGAATAAGGAAGTGCATTTGAAAGAGTAGTAGAATGAGGTTTGAGATGAGTTTGAGATTTTAGGTAGAGGATATATTGAGAGGGGTATAGGGTTAGAATTGGGTATTGCATTGAAAATACTGAATTAGTTGTGGGGTAAAGAGTTCCATAGTTTGGCTGCTTTAACAGAGAAGGATGTGCCACTCATGGTTTTTCATTTGTACATTGGGATTTTGAGGCAAGGTTCCTTTGTTGAATGTGTTTAGTGATTTTATCCCTAATGGAGAGCGGTCCCGTATCATGTATCGCTTTGTGGGTGATACAAAGCAGCTTGAACTTGGATCTTCTGGCAACCAGTAACCAATGCCGGGCTTTCAAGGTAGGGGAGATGTGGTCTTGCGGCTTTATATGTCAGAGTAGTCTGGCAGCCGAGTTCTGAATCAGTTGTAGTCTTTTCATAGTCGTTAAAGGTGATCCATGGTAGAGACTATTGGCGTAATCGAGTTTGGACAGAACAAGAGAGATGGTAGCCTGGACATTGTGTGGAAATCCCAGAGGGGGAAGATTTTATAGTAACAAAGCTTGATCTTGCTAGTTTGTCCCCTTGGGCATTCATTGATAGCTTGGAGTCCATGGTCATTTGAGTTTTCTTACTTGCTTCAATACTTTAGGCGGTGTTTCCAGATCATCAGGCCAGGCGGCCAGCGGGTCATAATTTTTCCAATCGCCACATGCGAGTATTTCTATTTTGGAAACATTCAATTTGAAATGGCTCCACGTCATCCATTGATCCACGGCTCTGAGACAACTGGAAATTGGCGAGTTTCCAATATCCTTGGAGCATTCCAGTTAAAGGAGTATTTATATGTCATCTGCATAGTTATAGCACACGAGGTGAAATTGATTGATCAGTGCCGGAATGGCTTTGTAGTAGCAAGCCTTAGCAAGGCCCTCCAGTGCAAGGTGTTCGCCCTTCTCTGCACAAAGTCCTCAGACCATATAGGAAGAAGTTGGCACAGAAACTGGAATAGAAAAGATAACGTTTATTACACCTCTTGAGGTGGTGCTACGGTTCAAACTGTACCCTTTGGTATTGCAAGAAGTAGCGCCACAAACTAAAAGAGCATGATCCTTTTATACCCACACGGGGGCTCAAAAGAAGGCGGTACAAACACAGAAGCGAGTTTTATGTACATATAAGGTCATATAGAAAGGCACAATTGATCAGTGGGAGGAGCTAACGGTTTTGGGAACTAGTAAACACATTCCTGTCTGGTACTAATCCCTAACAGCTGCAGACCCTACTGGGCATGCGCGAAAGTGGGGGATGCTAAATATAACTCGTTGCCGGGCAGATTTCAAGCGCAGTTAACAGGAAGATAGGACAAAGCACATGGTTGACACGTGGCAGCATGTAGCAAACAAAATGGCTGCCATGAATACAAAATGGAGTCCACTAAATGTCACGATAATAGCTAAAACTGAGATGTCTTCTGCTAATGCTTAATTTAATCGCTGTCAAACTACAACAGCTTCATGTAGATATTAAAAAGCATGGGCGAGATGATAAAGTCTTGAGGGACCCCATCTTTTGTGAAGTACTGTTTGGACGAGAAAGAGGGGGTATGGACGACATTAGTTCTGTTGCGAAGGTAGGATGTGAACCAGTCTAGAGCAGTCCCCTCTAGAGTCTTTGTATCAGAGTGTCATGGTCACCCGTGTCAAAGGCAGCTGAGAGGTCCAAGAGAAGTAGTGCAGCAACCCCATTCCAGTCAACTGTGTTCTTCCGGTCATCCCAGATGGCAACGAGGAAAGATTGTGTGCCTCTTCCCAGACAGGATCCCGTTTGGAAGTCTGAAAGTATGGCATTATCTTCAATGAATTGTGACGTTTGGGTGAATACTGCTGTTTCTATCAGTTGGCCCAGGAAAGGTGCATTTGTAATCGATCCGTAGTTGTCAGGGTTCAGCGGGTCCAAGTTTATTTTCTTCAGTAATGGGCATATGTATGATTTTTTGAGTTCTTTTGGAAATATTCCGGCAGTTAAGGAATTGTTGATGATGATTCTTACTGGTATGGCAGCACAGGTTGTTAGAAGAATTGCTTTGAAGTTTTGCAATGGACAGGGGTCAGAAGGGCTGCCGGCAGGCCTGCTTTCTTTGACCAGGCTCACAAATTCATCTTGTGAAATGTGTTGGAAGGAACAGAGAGTCTGGGTTAGAGTATTCTTGAATTGTTGTGTTGGAAACGGGTTGGTGCTGGTGCTTTGTCTTTGTTTTAAATATGAGTCCAAATTGTCTGCTTTGGCTGTGTAATGATTTGCCAGGTTGTCTGTGAAAAGTTGAGTAATAGGATGAGCTCCTTCTAGGCAATTTGGTTTTCAAAATTCATTGAGAACTTTATAGAATTCTTTATTGCACATTTAGCGTTTTGAATTCTGTCTGAATAGTACATTTCTTTGCTTTTTTTGATAGGGGACTTGTATAATCTGTTAAGTTTCTGTAGGTGAAGTTTATATCGATTGGTGTTTGTTTTGAGTCAGGCATGTTGCAGTTTTCTAATTTGTTGTTTTATCTCGTTTATCTCTATGGTTTTCCAAGGTGCTTGTTTTCTTTTGTTTTGTTGTGTCATTTTTAGTGGTATCAGGATATCAAATGCTTCCTATAGCCACTCATATAGTTTTCCAACCGAGTTTATTGTGTCTAAATCTGTAATGGATGTTAGCTGTGTTTTCTAAGTGTTCCAAATTGAATTTGTTCCACAGTCAATAGGTGTGCCACATTACCAGGTTAATAAAGTGTTGTTGAAGTATCAAGCATTCCAAGTCTTTCAGAAACTGACATTAACACAACACATGTTGGAATCGGAGACTGTTTTTAGGAATACTTCCAGGCAGCATGTCTTTTTCCCAGACTACTTGCGTGGATGACAGAGAAAATTACAAACAAGAAGCGAAAAAGATAAACTAGCTTGTTTATTTATAGCTTATTTATAGTTTAAAACACAACCATGTGGAATCCTGCCCATTGTTTGGGAACAAACATTGGCAAAGCTAATAGGTCTGAGATCACTTCACTGGCACTCAATTGAAGATGCACTTTATAAGGCTCTTTGCTACCACCAGAAGGCTTTGCACTGTGAGAAGCATGCTAAGCATTACATCACAGCTCTGTTTCCGAGATATATCCCAATCTGAGCACTACAGTCTTCCTCAGCTTTTCTTCTAAAGTGGCTAAATCAGGACAGTCGGGATGGGTGGTAGAGTATTCGCAGTAGTTATCAAAAAAGCATGGAAGGCTTTGCCTTTCTCACTCAGAGCGGAAAACCGCCTAATGCATTTCAGAAAAGATCTCAAAACTTTCCTATTTCAATTGTTCCGACTCAGATATATCCAGATCCCAGTATCAGTGTAGGAAAACTTTGGATGAAAGAACTAAACTAAACTATATCATCCAAACATGCATGCATGCACACAGCCCATCTGTGGAGGGGGGAACACATTTACAAAGCCAAATGTTTGTGCGATCTATTGCCCTTGCCAATGCTTGCCTAATTTCCTATTCTAAAATGGTCATCACCCAATGGAATTGTTCATAAAAAATGGCAAATTGTCATCAGACAGGCACACATACTCACCACTCCAATAGAGCAGCCACATGTGCACGTGCCAACGTCATAAAGTACAGAAACCCATTTTCGCATTTTTAACGTGCCGTTCCAGGATGATGGGCGGTCATTTTGGAACAATGAATTCTCAAAAAAATAAGTGCGTTAGTGGCAAAATATGAAAGCGAGCAGACTGGCAGCGCTATGCAGTTGCTGTGTCGAAGTCCGGCAAGAAAGCAGTGCAGCTACACAGCCATTGAAAACAAGCATTGGCATAGCCAATTGGTCTCGCCAGTGGCTTTGCCAATGTGTTTCAGTCTTGTTATACACTAGTGTGGCTGCTATTCAGTATAGCTAAATGTTATTGTTGTAAAGGGGCGTGCAGTGAAGCGTTGTAAAGTGAAGCAGAGTGTAGTGTTATGGAATGGCATATTGTAGAGTAGAATTGATTGGTCTGGTGTTTTATGAAGTGGCATGCAGTGTGGAATGTAATGTAGGGAGTATAGTGTCATATAGTGGAAAGGGAGTACAGTTGAGTGGAATAGATTGCTAGAGTGGAGTAGAATTTTTAGGTGGAGTGTTGTGGAGTGCTATAGAGTATTGTGGAGTGGTGTGGAGCAGAGTTGAGTGGCATAAAGGGTGTGTGTAGATTGGAGTAGAGTGTACTGACCATTGGTCTCAATGTACTCGTAAAACATAAAATTCTCCATAAGCAAACTCCATTTAATCTCATTAAACGTATTAAATACCTGATAGCAGCACACAAAAGTGTATGAAATTCTCTTCATGCGTAAATACGCATTTGTGTTAGGACCGTACGGTGAATGCCCTCTCTTTTAATGAAACCCTGATATTTTTAAGTAAAATCAGGCTGTAGAAGGTGTTGAACTTGTTCGGTAACAGAAAAGATGTACTTGTGTAAAACAAGGATTTCCCTATCAAATGCTAAATTGACCGAGCTGTCAAGTTTTACATGAAGTTCATGTTGCTGGTTACTGCAAAGTAATATTGTTTAATAAAACAAGTCGATGTTCAGCTATGATAAAAAAAAAATTGACATAGGTCACCCACATCTGGGCATACCTGGGGCACATGGGGCGAGAAAGCAAAAGACACACAGATGATGGTTGGAATGCATAGCAAATCAAACATTCACCCCCAGTCCATAGGTTTGGGTTAAATCCATTGTTATTTTGCCCACCATTCCACCGCAGTTTAGACCCAGCCATATGCAAATCAGTCTTGACCCGGTGCCTCATGTTAACATTCCAGACCGGACTGCCAAGCCAGGTCCTCCCTGGGCCAAAAACAAGCATCCTGGGAATAGTTTGATGCCCTCATCAGCCAGGCTAGCTTGAATCCAGTGGTACAGTGAGCCCGGGACCCATGATGGATTTAGGCCCAGATCTCCGTACTTGGGTGAATATTTGACATTGTTCAACATTCCGTCCATCAATTGTTCTTTACGCATTTGTCACCCCGAGTGGGATGGGTATGTCCATACGTGGGTCACGTGCTCTCCATGCCACTGCAGTCAAGCTAGCCTGGCTGATGAGGGGTTAAACCCCGAAACTGGTCCTAGGATGCTTGTTTCAAGTCCAGGGAGGACCTAGCCTAGCAGTTCGGGCTGGACTGTTCCCATTGGGAGCAGGGTCAAGACTGAGTTGCATATGGCTGGGTTTAAACTGCAATGGCATGGGGAGCAAAAAAACGATGGATTTAGGCCCAGATCTCCGTACTGGGACGAAAGTTTGACATTGTTCAACATTCTGTCCATCAATTGTTCTTTTTGTATTTGTAAAATAATTGAAGCCCCTTCACAGGGTGTTGGTAACATGCCTGTGTTTCTTGATATCGTACTATTTGCATGGATGATATGTCTGTGTTTCTGGTAAATCTCAGTGAATTCAGGCAAAAAATTGTGAACTGAATGATCATCAAGACACTTACGTCCTAGAAAATACATGTAGTGAGAGGTTAGGCTAAGTACACTTGTAAACCATGATGAAGGTAGTCATTAATGAAAAATTGTACAAGTAAGCATGTGATATGAGCGTACCTGTGAAGGCCATGTACTTCGAAAAAAATCGTAGCGATTGATAAATATATCAAAATAAGGTTAATTAAAAGTAGCAAGGTTCGATAATCCGGTATGCAAGGTAAATTAATTTTGCAAGATATAAGGGTGGAAATCCCTGAAGCAACGACTTACCAAAGCATTCGGTAAAGCTGTGTAATATAGCTCGATTGGCGTTCAGTATAGTCGCCATATTGGAGCGCTTTAAATACCCTGCCTCTATGTCCATAGAAAGGAGACTCACCTAAAAAGTGTGAAGTGTAAATATGCTCGTCGCTAGCTTTATGTGTTTCTAGAAAGTTGTTTCATGTGTATTCAAAGAAATTATCACCAAGAGACTCAGTGTGTTGCAGTCAGTATCGCTGGAGAAGTGTCTCGGGTACTTACGGGGCAATGTATTTGGAAGGGTTGTGAATATTGCATAATGCCCAAGGCTGGGAATTTAAAAAGACCTCTTAGGGAAAACATGTCAAACAGGATATAAACATTCAAACCCTTGTGCGGGCAAAAGTGTCCCTAGACTACTGCAAGCGAATGTATTGACTCTAAGATGGCGACTGTCTACGCCTACATGAAAAGCCTAAAAGTTTCAAGTAGGAACCAATACAGGACCACCTAAAAGTAAGAATAACTCTCGGAAAGTGTGTGTACGGTTGGTAATCAGCTTACGCTGTTATTAATTTTATCGAACCTTGCATTACTAGAGCTTCGCTGAAAGCCCTACTTCAAGATCTCATGGGAAGAGAAGCAACAGCTGGAGTAACGTGAGAGACAGTGTGCTGCTTGCCTCTGAACTGACGTGTTCAGTAATTTTAGAATAAGCAGTGAAGCGGGAGGGGGTTGGGGCAGGGAACAGGCGCACTGCGAAAATTACATCTGACATTTGACCTCAGTCTTTCACTGCTCCGTATAGTGACCAGATAAGAACATGTTTTACAGCCCTGTTTACAACGGCGCTGTTGTAAGTGAAAAAAGACATAAGCCCTCCCGACGAGGAACCCACCAAAAGAGAAATTTGCCAAACATGAGCATGAAACTAGTGTCCCAAAATAAACAGATAAGCACCAAAGTAGAAATATACCAGTAGTTAGGCGCTGCTCCACGAGGAGGAAACAATTGACAACAAGGAGGGAAAGCCTTTTTAAAGTGCAATTGAAGTAACAAATAAAAAGGCACTGGGCGGACTGTAGACCCTCAAAGTGCGTACAACATGTCTCAATGAGGCAGTGCAAGCGCTGCCTAGGCTCGACCTAAACAGCCAGCAAAGAAATAGCGAATATCTATTGAACAAAATCATCCTGATTTGTTCAGACTGTGGGTAGAGGAGGCGGCAGGACTATGTGCATATTCATTCAGAGAGGAGGTAAGTGGATGAACCTTGCTTTCTCTATTTCACACTCTTTTGCCTGCACCTGGGACGTCACACAATTGGAACCAGGGGATGTGTTTCACCAATATGGGTGATCATTTAGTCAATCAGCTGGTTACTACCAGATTCTCCTTTAACACATGGCCATACAATGTTAATAAAACTCAGGTATCCCTCTACCAGCATCATAGAAATCCCACAAGGCCTGTTAGCTGCTTATCAGCAGCAAACAAAGAAGACAAGAGCCAACATGAAGAAAAACATCACAGCCACCAAAATTAAAACCATCCTTAAGAATCATACTTCATTAAGCTGCCTGCCGTTCATTAAGTCACCTGGTAACAATCATCTTAAGGACAGTTGTGTAAGCACTTAGCAAAGCTATGCTTCAGGATATCTTCCCTTAATGGGTAGCTGTTCTGTTAGTGAAATGATCTGATCTATGTAGATGACAATAAGCAGCAAGAAAAATGAGCTATAAATAAGGGCAGACAAGATAAGACAAAACTGTGCAGCCGCTGACCAGAACCGTCAAACACAGGCACCATTAAAGGGCCCATCATCTACCTCTGATACCTCCAGCTGCAAAAGTTCAACTGAGGAAACCTTAAATACATAAAATCAGCCTTCATGGTCAGAATATCTTGTCCAAGGACCTTTATGGAAGGCTCAACTATAATCAATCAACAGCTCCTTTATTAACTAAAGATCCATTCATTTGCTGGCGGTAAATGCTCACATTATCATAAATTATAATTGTGGCATTATCTCAACACTCTCGCAAAATGGAAGTTAAAGTAAATCTAATGCAGGTGATGACATCAGCAATTACAAATAAGATCCCTGTCCACAACTAATACACATTCAGACTTGTATATCCAACTGTATACACTGTAGTGTAGTTCCTATATTCCCAATAGGCTCTGCGCATTAAAATAATATATCCAATAGATTAGACCTAGGACTGAAGTCGACTAGGTCTCTATCGAATATATTAAACTTAATAGTGAATGCCAGCTAGCTCAGCGGTCACCAGAAACTTTCTCGAATTCACAAGAAGGGATTAGTTTCTGACAAACCCATAAACATGACAACTTTGTTTCCCAAGAATAAGAAAAGTATCTCTAGAGTCGCGGAAACAATAGATAAGTATTTCACTTAGTCACTCGTGCATGCTTCGCTTCTACAGAGGTGCAGAGAAATAGAGAGAGGCGTTTTCAATAAAAGGTTTTATTGCCAGGTCTTCTTTCTCATGCAAGTAAAGTGAACTGCTATATCTGTATCCGTCATCGCTTGAACCTTTGACAAGAATAGTCATCTTATTTGCACATTAGAGGGCTGATGAAACCATTGTTAAAACTGTACGTGATGCCATGGTCATACTTTTTATGAATTGTGATTTATATGCAAACTGTGTTTTATTGTACAGTAAAAACTAATATCTAATTTTAATTGATTTTTAATTAAGAAAGTGTATTTTATGAACTTTTATGGTATTTCTACAATTATGAAAAACCGAATAAAGTTGGTTTTTGATTTGATTTGAACTGCTACAATCGTAATGCAGACTTCAAAGTATAATGCGTACAGCGAGAACAATATTATAAAATAATGCGGTAAGAGCATTGTATGGTTTCTAAACTATATATAAATACATACATAAATAACAAGGGCTAAAAGTACTCAACTGGTGCTTCTAAAATACACCTACCCCAATGTAGCTAACCTACGCCTAGTACGCGGAAAGAAGTAAGTGTGGTGTAGTATAGGTTTAGTTTTTCTTTGCTAAGAATCTATCCAAGGTTTCTCTAGGTTCTAATCAGCTCCATACCTTTAGTTTAGAATAAAGGAGGTCTGGTATCTCAGTCTCGGGACTCGATTTCCCAACACTCCGCAAGAGGAGCTTGGAAACACTGTAACTGGATTCTCACTAAGAGAAATACAGCCTCTCGATCAGTGCGTCAGCTGGAGGGTCGACTTCCTTCGGCACTTGCTGTAGCGAGCTGCGTCGGGCAAGTAGATAGTCGAACTGCTCTGAACCACCGTGTCTTGCTAGAGCAAGTGAAGGCATATTTATACCTTGAAGGTGTCTAGTTTGACGTAAAGGCGGGCATAACAACGTCAGGAAAGAACCCCAAGGGAATAGTAGTTCTTTGTAAAGTACATGAGTTCTTGGACAAATCAATATTCAAGCAAGGAAAGGTCCCTGACTGCTTAAGCCGATTTTCCAAGAAATTATTTCTATGCCTATATTAGGGCAGTGTGAATTGTTCCTATATAAGGGCATGAATTGGGAAAATTCAATCGGATCCTAAAACGCCATACAACACCCAGTCCACTTTATTATGTACCACATTACTAAGTTCTAAACACATAAACATATCTAAGCATGATGTGTTAAAAACCCCTCTCAAAATACATAAAAATGCATTGGAACTGGTTGTACACTAAAAGAGTATTTGTGCTGTGCGCATTTAAAGGCAATGTTTCATTTAAAGCATATAGATGATATTTGAAAACGCTATCCTAATGAATCATGAAAATACATTTATAAAATGGCTCTTAGATACAGAAGAAAAAATTCGAGACCATTTCATGGCATAATATATAAAGTGTTTGGTTGTGGACAAGGTCAAACGTTGTCTCTTCGGAAGTATTCTAAAGAATTCTTGTTCTCTAGGAATATTTCTACTTTAAGCAGATTACTTTGTGCCAAAAGAAAAGTTCAATTTTGGAAAGAAGTCAAATCATAGAAAAATAGAGTTCCAAAGTTAGAAGTTTCTTTTGCGAAAAGTGAAAGTCGAATTCAGAGAACACTGTGTGCTAACTTCAAAAGTCAGTGTCATTGTTTGGAGAATACATCAAATCCTCTAAGGTGGTAAAGAATTTGTCTACTACTATAGGTGAAACTTGGACTACCTCGTTAAGCAGATCAATTGCACATAGATGAGAAGCATCGCCGTCAGCGGCATTAGCAATGTTCGAAATGGATGGTACCTGTATGCCTGTTACTCCACATATCTCACCGTCTGCAGTTTGCGTCTGTGAGATCTCAACGAATGCGTCATCAGAATTGGTAGCCACTGGGGACAACACAGTGCATGAGCAGTTACTGGTTCAAGCAAAGTATCAACTTCCGTTGGCAGGACTGATGGGAGTGTCAGACAGATGTCTAGCACGCATTCTTCTCCACATAGCAGGCATTGTAGAACAGGTAAGATGCAATCTTGCCAGATTGGTTGGAATGATAGAAACCACGTGGTATTTATATCTCTTAAATGAGCCAAGCCCAGAATTTGTGTAATGTGCTCATGACACTTCATTGCCAGGAGGGTGTTCTCCATGGTGATCTGGGTGTTGATGGTGACTTGACTTGCCATAACGGAGCAGAAAGAATAAAAATAGTATCCTGCTACGAGACCCAACACGAGAGGCAGGCCACCAAACACACAGGGCACAAAGTTTGAAAATATGCCTAGGACTGCTTCAAAGGGTGCTAACAGTCCAGAAAAAATAGTCTTAAATACATGTACAATACCACTAGTATCAGACATGTTTAAGATACAACCTAACATTTCTGAGAAATGTATAAGGCAGTTTGTTGATAAAAGGGCATGTATCTCTGCAGAAGTCCTTGCAACCTGCAGATCATACGTCTCTTTGGCCGAGGTCAGTGGCATAGTTTTTTGTAAAAGAATGGCTTTCAGTCTACTTAAAGTATCAATTCGAATAGAAGAGATGTTCAGTGAAGGCCATAATGGCGACTCCCCGTCTGACTTAGTTTTAGGAAACAATACTTGCATACATCAAGTTACCCTGGCTTACACAGTAACGAGATAGGGGGTTCCTGGCAACAGGCCACAACAGCTGTGATCATTCAACGTATTGAAGCTTCCATTAGAAAGCTGCCTAAAAATTGGATCTATCACTGCAGCTGGAGAACCTTGCAGGTGGCAGGATAAGTTTTCAGAGGAACCATCGCAGGCCCCGTGTAAGTTAATACCCTGACAGAAGAGTGAACCGCTTAGTGTGTTTTCACAATTCGTACCACTAAGAAACACTTCTTTTCCCCCACTCCAACATTTGTGTGTATAAGGTAAATCCCAGGATGTCTTGATGTATTCTTTAACCAACCTTTCATATACGCCCGCTGGTATATATTTTAAACAATACTGAAAATGGAAAATCGTCACAGACAGAGTGATTGTACCATGTATTATCCATTCTGTCGCTGGCTTCTCAGAAACAGTTAATGGTAATCTTTCCAGTTTTTTAATGCTCAGCACCATATAGTCTGCCCCTCTCTGTGCCAAAATGATTTGTTTATCTGTAAGGTAAAACTCAGAAAATAATGACGTTGTGTTGATTAGATGCCATGGCGCATATCCAAAATGAAGGTTTTGCAATGTCCAGCCCAAAAGCATTATAGAGCGCAATTGTGACTGACCATGCTGTAACATGACCAAGTCCTGTTCCATTATGTCATTGACAGAGGATACTATGCTGTCCAAAGAATATATTCTGGATGACAGAGTCGTTAACCCATTGTCAACTACAGAGAGAGATTGCTCAAAATTAATAGATCAATTTCTCGTATCCGTTCTGCAGTCTCTGCTTGCGTTGTTTTCCATGCTTCATTATACATGGCATAAATACAGGCGTATATAAAACGTTTATGACGCGGTTTTGCAGGTCCTTGTAAGATATCCCTTAAATCAACGCCATCTTTAAGTAAAGATAATTGTTGTTTTACTTCAGGATTTGTTCTGTTGTTAAGTGAAATAGTTTTTACGTCAACCACCCCCACTGAAGTACTACTTCTTTCTGGTGTAGGTGTAGGTACTGACGGTTTGTTTAAATCTTTTATCTTAGCTAGTCCAAGACAAGATGTCTGTTGAACAGTGTCTTTCAAAAACATTATTTGTTCTGGGATAATGGAGGCTCTAAATAAACCTGCCAGCCTTTGTGCCCCAGACAGTTTTTGTCTCAATGGTGTCTTTCCAAATGTCAAAACCTAGTGTAGACAACTGAGCATAAAAGGCCGCAGAATAAATTTGCTTTGTATTTGTCAACATACTTTTCATTCTTGTCCTATTAACATTTTTAAAGAAAAATGATTCTGGTTTGGAAATATTAATGCCTGAAAATTATGGAAATTTGTCATAAAATGTTTTTGAGCTACCTTTTGGTGGCGTTGGAAAATGTTCCCATTGATTATAAGTAAAAACATTTCTAGGGTTTGCAGATCTATGTAAGAAATGATGACCATAGTGATTATAACAGTACATTTGTTCATAGTCTGATGAACCTTCAAAGTATTCATGATTTGTAAATTTTGCAGACATTTCTAAGTCTGACATCATATTATTAACAGTCTCAAAGTCCCAATCATCAGAAAATGTGCTGGGTGAAACAAAATCACTCAAGGAAAGCTTGAATTGGTGTGGAATCTTCAACAGCTCTGCCGGACCAAGAATGTCATATTCAGTTCTGTCCCAAGCTATACCACCTGGTATAGGAATGGCTGTGATGTTTACTGCTGACAAGTCTCTTTGTTCACAATGGGATGATATGTGTGGTTTGAGGAGTAAGTTAATGTTCTTTCTCACTGTGTCCTTTGTACTATATTTTCCATTGATCAGCATTGCCAAGGTAAATACCAGAGTCAACCAAAGTAGAAGAAAAAAGTACACCTATGTTTTTTCCAGTTGTTGCAGGAGATCTGTTATTCGTTTTTTGAACGTTTTTTTCAGCTGGCGGCGTTTCAGGTTCACTTGGATCCTCAGAAAACATATCAAAGTTAATGAAGTAGTCAGAGGCAGTTCTGTCAATTGTAGGAATTGCTTCAGGATTCGATGAAATCGCTGGAATCACTTGATCACTTTTCATAGTAGTATACTCGAATGCTATATCATTGTAGACAGGTGTTTCTTGACAAACTGTTATATGGGTCTCAAGAGGTACAAGGTCCATGGCTTTGTTGCATAGTCCTTTATTCTGTACTGCAGAGTCTTCAAATGTTATCAGTCTCTCAGTTTGAACCTCTTGGATTGTAGCCAGATTTGGTCGTCTGCTACATCTTTGGAGTCCACTCGGCCTACTACTTATGATCGGCCACATGATGTGGTTTTACCAGGTCGATGGATACGAACCTGTTATCTTTTCTTCCAGCAAGGGGCGACAGTAGTACTGTTCTTGATCCGTGGATTGCTAGCACGGGTACTGGTTGTCTATATGAAGGCCCAAATTACTTCTTGTCCGAGATCTTTTCTCTGACTAGATCCCCAATCTTTGGAATCCAGGCAGGCCTTGCTGGGACAGGTGGTTTTTCTTCAGTGGTCGTTGGCTTCAGGAATACGTTGCTTTGATTTTTTCTGGTTTCATTTAAGTCCTGCAAAACAGCCAAATGGTCTTTGATATCAAAAGGTTTTTGTTCTACCACTGAAGTGTGACGATCAAGGTTCTGCACAATCATTCTAGTTCCAAAAAGGATTTCATATGGAGTGATTCCCCCTAGAGAACTTCTTGGCAGATTTTTAAGACTACGTTGGACACATATTAGATGTTTGACCCACCCATCACCTGAGCCTAGTACCCTAGCTGTTATAGATTGCTTTATGTCCTGTTTTTTTCTCTCCACAACTGAATTTCCCTCAGGATGGAATGGACTAGAATACCGCAATGCAACGCCCAGATTGGCCATGGCCTCCTTGTAAGCCTTTGAGCTAAACGCAGGACCCTGGTCAGAATGTAGCGTGCTGACTGCGTATGTGCCGATAAAGACTTGCAAATCTTTTATAACAGTTCGGGCGTCAGCCGAGCGCTGGGGCTACATCCAAATGAATCTTGAGCATGAATCCACTGCGACCATGATATATTTATCGTTACCATCCCTCTGTAAGGGACCGCAGTGATCCAGGTAAACGCATGCTAATGGTTTATCTGAAAGTAACAAGGGCGTCTGCGCCGGGCGTTTCACTGTAGAGACTTTCATCTTTTGGCAGATTTCACATTCCAAAACATAGTTTCTGGTCTGTTTCCTCATGCGCAGCCACCAGTATCGCTGCTTTAACAATGATACTGTAGCAAAAACACCTGCAATTGCAGAGGCGAGCCCTTCATGTGCTGCTAAAATTAGTCCTAATCTCTGTTCCATGTTTGGAATTACTCTATTCCCCACTTCAGGGATTCGAGCAAACGGAACATTATTTGCATCAGTTATATACGAGTATTTGAGTGGAAAGCCTTTTGGTAATGTTTTACCACTGTCTTTGCTTGAAGCATTGTCAGCTTGCATTATTTTGCTGTCTATTTTCGTTTTTGAATGAGTGATTGCAGCTACGGAAGCCGTTTGCACAGCTGCCTTCGCTGCTTCATCAGCCAATGAATTCCCTGCAACGTGAACGCCATCACTTTGATGACTCAGTGTATGGATCACGTGAGCTTTTTGTAGTTCTTTTCGTAACTGAACTACTTGTTCCCAAAGCAATTTATGCTTGATTGTGCCAACTTTTGCATCTTTGGAACCATTTTCAATCCAGTTCTGCAAGTATTCGTTTTAGATTGAACGCAATAATATGAATCGCACACTATGAGTGTGGGGAATTCGCAATCTGTAGTTTTGATCGCCATCTTGAAAGCCTGTAGTTCAGCTCGCTGAGCTGTACAATCTGAGAGATTGTGCTTTTGTGACCATAGGTTGGAATTTACCATCGTGCCAGCGACCTTTAACGATCGCACACTCAGCACTATAAGCTTGTTTACCCCCAATTGCGGGTTGTGCCGATCCGTCTGTATAAATTATACATCCGTACTGTTCTAGAGGCAGAATCTCAGTGGGCAGAGGACATTCTTGTTCATATTGTAGAAATTCTTGTGTTTTCAAATATGGGTCAAAAACGTATTCAGCATCTGTTGCAGAAAGAGAATTAACCCATTGTATCTATCTTGGATGTAAAGCCTTTGCATTCGAAATGCTCGCTTTTGTTACTGCTTCTGAAGCAGGTACAGGAGTAACGACTATTATGCGTTTTTACTGCAAATGTTTTGCAACAGGAGTTTAAATGTCTGTAATCCAAAACTAGAAAATATGTATTGTCTGGTTTGGATACAGGAAACAAAGGATTGTTCATTGACAAGGTGCATGTTTCAATCAGACCTTGGTATTCAAGTTGATCTAAGATCTCCCTGACCTGTTTTTTAGCTTCTTGCTTAACTAGGTACTGCCTTTGTGCAGTTGGTTGAGTTTTTAACTGGATTTTATGTTGAGGAGAATTTTCATCCCATCCTACATGATTTTTATATAATGCAGGTGCCTGGGCGACTGCCCATTTTCTGGCATATGTGTATTTTTTATGAATTTGAATATGGTTGGAGAAGGCTGGCATAATTATGTCTTCGACATGTGGGCACTCCCTGACAAATTCAGGTGGCCAGTCTTGTTCAGCTAGAAGAATGTCATAACCCTTAGAGGGCTTCTCCCAAAAGAGGTGCTCTTATTTTTCTAGTAATGTCCCCCTCCATCCGGAGTGTTACTTCATATAACTTGTGCGGGACACTAACCCTGGTATCTGCAGTTTCAACTTGGATGTACTCATTCAAGTCCACTGTCTCCAGATGATCCTTCAAGCTCTTACGAGCTACGGTTACTTCTGCTGTGCTGTCTAACATTGTCTGAGCCCACTCCTTGTTCTTGAGTTGTGTCCTCAAGATCCTCAGCATGTCTGATTTTTAGACCTGCTACCTTCTTTTTGGTGAATTGAATTTTCTTATTTTTTGGAACGTGTTGATCGTCTTTGGACTTCACGCGTTCTTCCTTTTGTTCTGATCGTCCTCTTCTTTCCTATTTCTTTGATGAAGTCTGAAAGGTACGAGAGGAACGTGTATCAGTATCTTGATATCTATCAGGTTTTCTCAAATTATCCCTATTCCTGAGGGTATACCACCTTCCTGCTTGCAGAGTGACGGCGGATACATTCCTTGAACGCGGATGATTTGAACAGATTGGTCCTTGTCGAACGCACCATTCATTGTGGCCCCCTCCGACATTTTTGCGAGGAGCGACCTTAAAGAAGAGAGCCTTGATAGCTACTCTAGATACGTCTAAAGATTGTTTCACTTAGACGTTCCGAAAATTTCCTTGCGACCCCCTTGCAAGAGAGCACAAGATCCGACCAATGAAGAGATTAAGCTTTAACTGCGAACTTTTTCGTCATTAAATAGATACAACGCTGTTTCTGCTCTACATAGCGCCTCTCTCCAATCACACGGAGCAAAGCTATCGATTTAAGGGAGTTACAATATTTACTATCTACTGTCCTGATGATGGTCTTGAAGAGTTGCCCATAAAGACCGAAACGTCGACTCTCAGCTTTATCCAAAAGAAAATTCTGCTAATCTTTATTTTGGATAGGCGGCTAACAGGCTTTACAGAGATCTTGATTTGTTTTCAGACATCTATCCTGTATTCCTGTTTTGCATACTTTCTTTTGCATTGTATATTTCCCTTTGTGACCTAATTTTGATAAAATTCACTTTTTTGCCTATACACATGTCTATTTGTTTTTGTCTCATTGTTAAATATTGTCATGTTTAATCAGTTATAAGTGTATGAATGTTTTTTTAATCAACTGGAATTAATTTTGTTCAGGACAATTAAGTTACCTGCATTCGACTCAGTTTCATAATTAAGTCAATTTAATTAAAGACAACAAACTCCTTTGGAGGCAATTTTACCCATTCTATTACCCTTAGAGGGCTTCTCCCAAAAGAGGTGCTCTTATTTTTCTAGTAATGTCCCCTTCCATCCGGAGTGTTACTTCATATAACTTGTGCGGGACACTAACCCTGGTATCTGCAGTTTCAACTTGGATGTACTCATTCAAGTCCACTGTCTCCAGATGATCCTTCAAGCTCTTACGAGCTACGGTTACTTCTGCTGTGCTGTCTAACATTGTCTGAGCCCACTCCTTGTTCTTGAGTTGTGTCCTCAAGATCCTCAGCATGTCTGATTTTTAGACCTGCTACCTTCTTTTTGGTGAATTGAATTTTCTTATTTTTTGGAACGTGTTGATCGTCTTTGGACTTCACGCGTTCTTCCTTTTGTTCTGATCGTCCTCTTCTTTCCTATTTCTTTGATGAAGTCTGAAAGGTACGAGAGGAACGTGTATCAGTATCTTGATATCTATCAGGTTTTCTCAAATTATCCCTATTCCTGAGGGTATACCACCTTTCAGAGGGCTCCTTTTGAGGAGACCTACCTCGGGATTGAGAACGCTTCTCTTTAGAAGTTTGTTTAGTGTTCTCCCGCTACTTTTTAGGAGCAGTGAGAGTGTTTTTAATAAAGACCTTTTCAGGACTTTCAGTCAGCTGGGGTTTTACTGGTTTACCACCCAAACTGTCTCTGCCTAGTTCTTCATAGGATTTTTCAATTATTCTGGCTAGTCCTTGAGGTTGCTCGGTTACATCAAATTCTCTTAACTTTTGGCAGATCGCCACAGATGCTGCTTTACCTTTAATATTAGCCTATATTATTGTTGAGACCTGTTTAAAATCTTTCAATAATTTCATACCTAGATTTAACGCAGGCTCTGCCCCGTATTCATTTTGAATCTGTTTCAGGACGTCTGGTATTGCCGCCATAGATGGAACACCATGTGTTTTTGTGTAGATTGCAGCAAAGACTGTAACCCAAGTGTCGCAGTCTTCCTAGTGTGGTGCGATCCCCATTGGTAAACAGATTGTTAAAATCCTGTGTTTCTCATGAGGGGTAGTATCAGGAAATACTGCCTCGATTTGAGTAATTTTTTTTAGCTCTCCAGAATGGAATTTGTTCCCGTTTTGCAGGTAATTTACCAATGACTGATTGTATAGTCTGTGGTGTGATTTTATTTGTGTTCCCCTGGCAAGGAGTGTGTTGTGGAATCGTTATAGGAGGTTGGACTGTTAGAGTCCGCATGATATATTGAATCAATTGTCTATGCATTTTTAGGTCTTGCCTACGCAACGCGCATGCGTTGTGATCCAGCGCTCCTAATGAAAAACTGTCTCAAACACTACTCATCTTCACAACACTTACTATTAATCATGAATCACTACTAAGGCCCATAAACTGATGTGACAAATTTGAGCAACTGAATCATGTGACCTAATTAAACACACTGTTTATACACTATTTATACAGATATTTACAACTGCAGTTTATATATTCTAACCATGGTTTTAATCATACGTCATTTAATTAAGTCACAAAGGCGAATGGATCTAATAATGATAACTAGACCATGAATAAACAAGACCAGCTTGTCATTTCAAAATCTATTTTTATTAACTTTATTCATTCAAGGAAAGAGCATTTTATTCAAAATCATTATTTTATTAGCAATTTTGAAAGCGTCATTCAAGGAAAGGCAAATTAGTCTGACATTTCAAAAGATTAATCAATCAGCATGAATTAAAGCAAAATAAAGTTTCTATTCCCTATTTCCCTGTCTAAAACTCTCTTCACCTAAAGATTATGTAATAAAGACTGCTGTCCTTACGTGCACCAGAAGTCCAACAGCACGTCACTCAGGAATCGGGAAGCAAGAGCCCCCTCCTGCCTGAAGGGTCAGATTTTATACCTTTCTAACTAACTAATCTCCTAAAAAAGTGTCTCTTTTCGCTTCCATCAGAGTTTTCATTGGCTGTCTTTTGTCAGACCATCCATGTCATCACCGCTTTCAAACCAAGAACGGGCTCTTCTTTAGCCCTATTGTTCGTAATACTTAGTTTCCTCGATAATGTTACAAAATCGAGTTCATTCGAGTTACGGTTTCTCAGCTTCCTGCCACTTCCTGTACTTGGACATAACTCCATGAGCACAATATGCACGTCTTTTATTCAACAGTAATTTCTGTCAACGTGGTAAAACTTTCCACTTCTCATGCGTGGAAGGCTCCTCTCTGGACAGGTTTCATAAACGTCATCTTTTGCGTAGGCCCAAAAGGCCTCTCAGGGAACTAGTATTGAAACAAACACAAGACAGTAATTAATTAGAGAATTGAGACCCATTCTGTTACCCACCCCCTCTTCTAAATATTAACCAAGTTAATTATGTTATCTAGACAAAGCACAAAAAGCAGCTTTATAAAAACCTTCTCCTTTGAGGCCATCAGGATTCTCCATGAGCTTTTGCCACAGAAAAGACACGACAAAACATATTGCACATAAATAATAAAGCACATGCCATTAATTAAACAGCCGCATTTAATACTGACAAAACAAAAGACAAGGTTAGTTTATTATTTTTCCACGAACTTGCAAATGCAACATAAAAGCACATTAGTCCCACTGTAGTGTCTGCAACTTTAAAACTAAGTTGGTTATTTTTCTCAACACATGCTATTAGTACTGTTATTTTAATTATGGAAGTTTAACTTTGCGAGTTTGAATCTCGCTCCATCAGTTGCATAGGAAAAAGACCTATAGAAATCGCTTTGGCTTTTCAGCCAAATACGTGCACGCATTTCATTGCCTTCAATGGCAACGTGTGCAAGTGAGGAGATTCACTCGCGGGGGCCCGCTTGGTACCATATGTTTGTCAGGGGGATGTGTCAGCCGTCCTCCTGTAAAAAACCATCTCCATGGCCCCGCCTGTAAACACTCCTCCCTCCTCGCCTCCTCCAGTTCTGCCTTGACGGGTCCCAGTCACGCTTTGTCAAACTCCTCCCCATTGTATGTGCGTCCTGTGCCCGTTGCCCGACTCTCTCACTTCAGGACTTAGGGGGGGTGGGAGTCCCATGTTTCGTATGTCGGCGGTTGCTGCTGCTGTCTGCGCCCTTTCTTCGCGATTCATCTAACGACCTCGGCTCGTTTTCTTTCACTACAGGTCTCGGGCAAGAAAACTTGTAACCCGTTTCAAAGACTAGCTGAACGAGTCAGAGCTAAAGACAGGAAATCAGGGCAGAGTGCACCTTCTCCCAACCGCTCTTCTAGAAACGGATCTCGGGACAGGCTCTTTCCGGGGCTACCCCCCACGAGCACGGACAATGGGGCCATGAAGCTGAGCAGGCAGATGACGGTGCTGGGCAGTGCAATCTTCTGCGTGATGCGCTTCTCCCTTTACCTGATGTTCAATCTCAGCCAGTTTGACCAGCCCAGGAACCCCCGGCGAGAGTGTAGCGGCTTCCCTACGGTGAGTGGTAGTGGTAGGCATCGGATCGTGTTTACAGCCACATTTGTGGGTCTTGTTCCGGGGACAGTGCTGGCTGGCGGTGTCCCGTTGAACAACAAAGTGTTCCTTTGATGGACAATTCGACAGACGATCACTGCATGTACTGATCCTTTCATGGGGCGAAGCTTTTGCAAAGGGGATTTCTCCCTCGTAGCACTTTTGTGATTTTGTCCTGACCCCACTGCCCGCCCCCCTTTCTTTAGACCCTGTCAAAGTTACTTTAGAGTAGAAATCGTCTAACAGCAGCGAGGTCTGCAACTGGTGTTTACCTGGCGGCCACGTGGGGGCAACAGCAGCAGCGCTCTGCTCTGAAACAGGTTCTATTAATGTGACACCTACTGGCAGACGTGTCCCGCCGCTACTGGAGTCACTGTTGGCCCCCGGGCGAGGGTGGACTCTGTCCCCACAGGGTCGACCTAAGGTGCGCGTGGACCGAACAATGTGGCCTGGGATGAATGTTTATGTAGTTGCAGTTTACTGAGAAGAACTCCTATTTAACATTTAATAGTGAAATCCGCAATAGACAGAAACACCTAAGAGTAGAAAATAAACACGCTGTACCATGTTGAATCTTACTGTTTTATGACTTATCTAAACCCCAGTCCCGCTGAACTTTTTCAAAAATGTCATTTTTATTAGTAATTGGCCCCTTATTTCCTCTCTGCCTTATTTTAGGCACGATCTTCGCGTTTGCTGAACCATCTCCTCTCTTTGAAGTATGTGTATGATGTGCTACTTTCCGTGTTTGCATATAACATCATCAGCAGCTACATGTTCTTGTGGATTGCACAATAGCCACATCTGTCAGCGAAGTGGTTCTAAGGCATAGATTTACCAAGCAAAATTTCGATCGCAATAGCTGCAAAACAGCAATTGTGATGAAAATTTCCGCTCCCGCAATTCATCAACTACAAAAGCAGCAAATAGCGAATTCGCAAAACAAAGAATCGCAAAGCCATTTGGTAACCCCCATTGCGATTCCTTAACAGCGATTCCCCACATTTTCTGCGAAATAAAATGCTAATTCGCAAATATATTGCGAATTCGCTAAAAAATCGCTATTTCAATTCATCATAAATCGCAAATTGCGAAAATACCCTAATTCGCTAAAAAAGAGTCGCAATTTAAGGGGAAGCTAAACCAGGTGGTAACCATGAAGTCCAATTGGAAAAAAAATGCAAACAAGAAACAGGTGTAGGGTAAATCAAACGCACTTAAGAAGACTCAGTAGGAGCATGTAGAAAGTCACAATGCCAGGTCTCTACATTGTGGCAAGGCAGCTGAGGCTCCAGGCTGCAGCCCAGAACCGACGCAGGATCCAGGAGCGCATCTTCCGGCTGCGGATTACACTTCTGGGCCAGACTAAAGAGGAGATCTACTCCAAATACAGACTCAATGGGGCAATGATAAAGAAGCTCATCAGAGACCTTGACCCCCTGATGCAGCACCCAACACAGAGGACCAATGCCGTGCCCACCCATGTCCAGGTTCTGTGATGCCTGCACCTCCTGACCTCCGGGAAGCTTCCAGGGGATAGTCGCATATGCAGGGGGTATATCACAGAGTACACTGTCACGCTGCCTACAGAGTTTCCTGGATGCCATGCTGACCTGGATACACCACTACATCACCTTCCCAACAACCCAACAGGACTTAACGCAAACAAAACTGGACTTCTATCACACCGCCCATTTCCCCCATGTAATTGGCTGCATTGATTGCACCCACATTCACATCTGTCCGACCGCAGAGACCGAATACATGTACCGGAACCGCAAGTCATACCACTCACTCAACATCCAGATGGTCTGTAATGCGAAGACCATCATCACAGACATTGTGGCCCAATATCCGGGGAGCATGCATGATTCGTTCATCTTCCGGCACAGTGGCATACACACCCGCTTGGCCAGGGGTGATTTCGGCGAAGGACATCTCCTAGGTAAGTACACATGCCCACATACAGAATGTCAAGACCACGTTGCTGTGCATAACAGGCACTGACCCTCTGCTCCTACCTTCAGGTGACAGCGCCTATGGCCTCCATGAATACCTCCTCATCCCATACCTCAACCCCGCGACACCACAGGAACGGAGTTACAATTCTGCGCACATACACACCAGAAATTATTGAGCGGACATTTGGCATGTTAAAGAGTCGATTCCGCATCCTCCACAAGACTGGCGTACCTCAAATACCGGCCTGAGGTCTGCTGCCGTATCGTGGCCGTGTGTGCCATACTCCACAATATTGCCACCAAGTGGAGGATACCTGTGGAGGTGTCTGGTAGTGATTTGGAGGGGGACAACCTGCCACCTGCACATGTGCATCATGTACGCGGGGAGAATACTGCTGAAGGACACAGGCGCCGCAACAACATCACACTGAACTATTTCTAGTGCACCCATACCCCTCACACAACACTGCACTCATGCATGCCACACATGAGGAAGATTTGTGCTCAAAATAAAATCTTATTTTTTGGTCAACAAGCTCTAGATGTGCTTTAAATCAGCAAAAATGTGTGCAACTGTATTGAATCATACAGGCTCTTGTATCCAGAGCAGGCATGCGTGGTTACTTCACCATGGCACTGCCGGTAATGTATAGTCAGTCACTGGTGCCTCCTGCCGGACGCACCCTGTCGCCTCTCCAACTCCACGTTGGGAGTGTCCGGCCGTGATGCAGCATTGGGCCTGGAACTGCGGCGCCTTTCAGGTAGCACTGGCACAGACAGGCTGCTCAGGCTCGATGTACCCTCACTGGCATCATCACCCCCCCTTGCATGGCCATGGCCGCTCACCTGTTGGTTCTCCACAGCGGTGGTGGCCTGCTCCAGGGCCCTTGCTACATCTTGGCAGCATTGTACCATTTGTAGCTGTATGGCCAGTGACCGGCGCGACAACTGTGAAGTGGCGTTCCCAATGAGGTGGTTTGACCGGGTGTAGGCAGATAGCCGCGTCAGCATTTGGTGGCGTCGGTGGGTGATGTCCTGCTGCGCCACCATCAGTTGGGTGCTCTCTTTCAAAGCTGCGGTTAGCTCCTGCACACTTTCAGTTGGTTGGTTAATGTTGCGTGCAGTTTTGTACAGCTGCTGCTGCATGGCTGCCATGTGCTGTGCCTGCTTGCGGTGCACAGCAAGCATCCAAGCTTCAATTCCTAGCCCTAGGTTTTGTGCCTGTTGCTCCATGTCTGGTGGTGTGGCCACAGAGTGCTGCTGCCTCATCCTGCTACTTGCCTGGGACCGCATAGTGGCTGTGCGGCGTGTCTGCCTCCTGGGTGGTGGTGGGGTCTGCTCCACTGCCATGCATGACGCCTGGGGTGGTTGAGCTCCTCCTGTGGCTGCAGGGGTGGCGCTATGCGTTTGGGAAGGTGCTTGTCCAGGTGCTGATGCAGGTGCAGGTTCATGTGATGGTCCAGGTGCTGGTGCAGGTGCAGGTGCATGTGATGGTCCAGGTGCTGATGCTGTTTGTCTCTCTCCCTCTGTCTCATCTGGAGTTTCCTTGATGTGGAGTGTCTCGCTATCAGACGTCTCCGCATCTGCAGCACCTGTGATGTGAATGAGCGCATGATTAATGATATGATTCAGGCACCTGGGATGTAGCAACATGCATGCAGGCTTGCATTCCCTGTCTGGCTTTAGGGGTATGTTGCACTTGACTATTCTGGCTGTGTGTGGCTATCAGGGCACATTGTCACACTACAGGTCCCACAATGCAATTGGGCGTTTGGGATGGGCAGGGACTGCATTACTGGGGTTACCAATATGGCTTGCTCTGGGGGCATGGGCATTGTTAGGGGACGGGGTCGCAGTAGCATGGCTCTTACCTTGTGATTGGTGTGTGGCACAGGAGCTGTCCAGATGAGTAACCCCCACGCAGGCTGCAGGGCTGATGGTGTCCTCCACCAAGTCCTCCAGTGGTGTGTTTGCAGGAACTGTGGAGTTTCCTACTCCCGTGGCCAGTCTCTCCCCCAGTCTCTCCGCAATGCCTCCTTGGCATGGCCTATGAGGTCGTACCACCTCTTCTTGAGGTCATCGATTGACCGCTGTGTCACTCCAACGGCATTGACCCATGCCCTGATGCGCAGCCAGATGCGCCTTTTGGTAGCCTCCAGCACCTTCCGGGACAGCTTACCAAACAGCTGGTCATGGTCCCTGCTGACTCCCTCTATCAAGTACTCCAGCTCTTGTCCAGAGAACTTTATTTTGCGCTTCCTGCCTGTGTCACTGGATCCAGCTGCATCCTGTGACATTCTGGAATGAATGGGTGTACTGTCTTGGGACTGCAGGGTGTTCCATCTTCTCTTAACAGAACGCCCGGGTTGGACCAAGGAGAGGGATCTGGAGATCTATTCTTGCAATGGATTTTCTATTATGGATACCACACATTTTATTTTTTGCTGTGAACATTTCCGTCCCATTCGCAAAAGGTTTATTATCCCTCTTATCGAAGACAAGGGGTTCAAACAAGTAAAACCTGCCCTCCTGTATTTACAGATGCTGTCTAATATTTGGGAAATCTTTAATGTAGCACATTTTTTGACCATAGCTATGAGATTAAAGAGAAAGATTAAATGGACCCACTGTACATAACGGTGAATAGATGAATTGTACTGGAAGATTGTGTTCTTAAATTTTCTTGTTTATGATATCTCTAGACCAATAATTTTTAATGAATATCTTTTAATGAATGCTTTTAATCATGTTAAAACACTGTATGAATTGCTAATTTGCACAAGTCTCTGTACCTAGCTATGGCGCTGACTTTTGATGTTTAATATACTTTCATGGTTTTTCTTTTATGAACCGAATAAAGTACTTTTGACTTTGACTGCAGGGTGTGTCTCCTGGAGCTCAGTGCTGTGCCTCCTCCTCTATTCAGGTCTGTGTTCAAAATGGGGCATGGAGTTGCCTGCTTCCTGGTTGTGATGTCATCATTGGGCTCAAAATGCAACTTCCCGTTTTTGCGATCCCGCAATCTGAGAGATCGCTATTTGCGATTTCGGTATTTGCGAAATCGCAATTTGGGGTTGGGAAACAGACGATTCTGCGATATAATAGCGATTTTGGGTGATTTGCATACGGCGATTGCGGCCGATTGTGAATCGCAGTTGATTAGCGATTTTGATGATGCATCCCATTCTGCGAATTCTAGATAGAGATTCTGTATTTTTCGCTATTTAGAATTCGCAGAGTGGGTGCTTGATGCATCTGGGGGTATGTGTATACATTTGGAAAACATCTAGAATGTGCTGGTTATTATGGTGTGTAAGCGAGATTGAACCACTTCTCCATGAAGATAGCGAACACTGAATGTGATAATATTTTATTTATGCAGGGAGGAAGGTGGTTGTGAACAGAAGATAGATCATAGAATTTAAGGCATGGAAATGCTCACAGGCTTTTGACATTTTTTAAAATCATTGTGGATATGTATATCAAACTGATTTCTTCAGTGTTGTAATGTATCGGAAGAAGGTAAATCATTTCCGTTAGATAAAATTTTCTTTATTTGTATTCCGTTCTTTTCTGCTTTATCCTTGTTCAAAGTGTTTATGTTTTGGCAGTTTAGGAGAACATTCAAAATGTGTTTCGCCCTATGTTGCTTGTATTGCCTGAGGCTTTTTCAAGGCCTGCTGCGGTTGCTTCAGGTTTGAGACCTGTGTGATTGCGGTGAAGACTTTATTCTCAGACTGAGTTGCAGTCCGTAGAGTTAGGCACATGTTCATCATGTGTGACATGTCTTCCCTGATGTCTCCTCCCCTCCAGCATGCATATACCATTTTTATAGTATTTTATGTGCTGTGCTTTGCCAGACTGTGATGGGATGCTAATGCTATAGGAGTTGTGTGTTCAGATTTTGATGGCATATGCAGATATTGAAGGGATTGTGTGATTGTGATAAGGATTCAGGGGTGTGTGCTTTGTACAGACTGTGACAAGAAGGCACATAGAGTTGATGCAGATGCAGATTGTTGTACAAAATGCTGAGTCTACAGGGTTTTTCTGATGGTTGATTGTGCTGCAGAGAGTGTGTATTGTACATATTGTGATGGGAACGTAGGGGCTATGTATGTACAGATTGTAAAGGAGACTGCAGAGGCTGCAGGGTCTGTATTGTGCACAGTTTGTCATGTGGCTGCAGGATGCATGTTGCGGTGGTGAAAACCGGCTGCAGATGCTGTGTGTTATATGGATTTTATTGGGAGCTGCAGGGACTGTGTGTGTGTGGATTGTGATGGGAGCTGCAGTGGCTGTGTGTTGTATGGATTGTGATGGAGGCTGCAGTGGCTGTGTGTTGTATGGATTGTGATGGGAGCTGCAGGGGCTGTGTGGATTGTGACGGGAGCTGCTGTGGGTTGTGTGGATTGTGAAGGGAGCTGCAGTGACTGTGTGGTGGTGGGAGTACAGAGGCTGTAAGTGTTGTGTGTTGAATAGATTGTGATGAAAAGGCAGAGAGCTGTCTGTGTATTGTTCAGGGTGTGATTGGAATACACAGAATGCAGGGAGCTGTGTGCTGTACAGATTATGGTGCGGGCACGGGGAGGGGCTGTGTTATGATTGACTCTGAAGATTCATCATGAGGGGCAGCTTATGACAGGGCTGCGCATGTGCGCAGGAGATACACAGTATTTCCAAGGGAGACACAAGCTGCCTTGGGGAGAGCCAAGCCAAGTCTTTGGTATGGCTCCAAGAGCCAAAGCTCCAAAGGAGCCACCAATAGGTGTAAATCAGTCCAAAATGTCATGAACAATTATGAATAAGATTTCATCATTTTTCTGTGTCCCAATTAAGTACATACAAGTATACTATTAATACCACTCAGTGCCACATAATGACATGCCACATACTTACACTCTCCTCAATGCAACATAAATACACTCCACATAATACCACACAGTGCCACATAATTATATGCTACATAATTACAATGCGCTCAATGCAACATACACTCCAAATACCACTCAGTGCCACATAATTATACACCACATAATTACACTCTACTGAATGCAACATACACTCCACACAATACCACTCAGTGCCACATAATTATATGCTACAAAATTACACTGCACTCAATGCAACATACACTCCAAATAAAACCACTTAGTGCCATATAATTAACACCACATAATTACACTCTACTGAATGCAACATACACTCCACACAATACCACTCAGTGCCACATAATTATATGCTACAAAACTACACTGCACTCAATGCAACATAAATACACACCACATAATACCACACAGTGCCACATAATTATATGCTACATAATTAAACTGCGCTCAATGCAACATACACTCCAAATACCACTCAGTGCCACATAATTATACACCACATAATTACACTCTACTGAACGCAACATACACTCCACACAATACCACTCAGTGCCACATAATTATGTGCTACAGAATTACACTGTACTCAATGCAACATACACTCCAAATAAAACCACTCAGTACCATATAATTACACACCACATAATTACACTCTACTGAATGCAACATACACTCCACACAATACCACTCAGTGCCACATAATTATATGCTACAAAATTACACTGCACTCAATGCAACATACACTCCAAATAAAACCACTCAGTGCCATAAAATTACACATCACATAATTACACTCTACTGAATGCAATATACACTCCACACAATACCACTCAGTGCCATTTAATTATATGCCACATAATTACACACTTCTCAATGAAACATAAATACACTCCACATATTATCACTCAGTGCCACATAATTACACGCCACATAATTACTCTCTACTCAGTGCAACAAAAATACTTCACATAATACCACTCAGTGCCACATAATTACATGCCACATAATTGCACTCTACTCAATGCAACATAAATACACTCCACATACATGCACTTTATACCACATACCACCAATCAACATAAATGCACTCCACACCATGACACAATTTCACTAAGCATAATTTCACTCAACACCACAGTTCCAGGCCACACAATTAACCTCCACACATTTCTAATATACACAACATAATTACACACCAAACAACATATTTCAACTCCACAATCCACACCGTACTTCCAATCCACACCATATAGTGTCACCACCTGAGCACCAATTATCATTCACCACCACCATTTTGCATCAGCGCACCACCTAAGCATAACGTCAGTATGCCCTTGGAATCTGGCATCTGTTGATTCTCCCCTAGTGTCCGTCCGCTGCTCGCGTTCTAATTAAATTACTGTTTTCCAACCTCTACTCCCCCGTTATTTATGTCCCGCTCCCCCATAACAAAAAAAATTATAACAAACACGCAGGAAGAAGTTGCCAGCAGTAAAAGTTAAAAAAAAACTAGAAGTCACTTTTTTTTGTTAAAATCTTTTTTTAATCAGGTTTTTCAGTAGTATATAATGTTGTCTTCGTTTGTATAAAGGTAACAAAAATGCTTAACACTTTTTATTATAACTTTTCAACATAATGCACAGCAGCCGCAATGCTCTACAACATAGCCAAAAGTCTGGCTAAACACATAAGGTCCCAAAGGCAAGACCTATTGGCTATGCCAATGCTTGTTATTAGTTGTTTTTGTTGAACTAATAGTTCATCACCTGACATTTCTTCAATGTCAGGATGTGGTGTATAGCTGGCTAGTACCGACCATGTTGCTCCTGGTCTACCTAGCGGACCAAGCCTGGTAATGTGATTTTTATGGTGTAGGGCGCCTTTAAACCAGAGTGCATGCTCTTGGTAAGTTAGTGGAATTTCAGTATCCTCGAGAAGAACGTATTCCGTTGAATGTTCCTCTACTTTGTAGAAGTGAAACACATGTGTTACTGAATTTGCTTCAGGGAAGATAATCCATGAATAGAATAACTCTGTCTGCCGTTATTTGTGTGCCTCTATCACAAAAATTACCCTACCACCTCTTGATGATAGGCCATTTGTTATAAGTTTTATAGTGATGGCTTTTCTTAAATTTTCTGGGATGATTATAGCATCCAAGTCATCTTGTTGGAACCCTGTAAGGTCTAAACCGGGTAGGGCTGCAGCTCCACCGGTTGCGTTGTTGTCGTCTTCGGTCATTGTTCAATGAAAGTTGCAGAGCAAGTTTCAAGGAAACAAAGATAAGGTGCACAATATTTCGGAACACTGTATCCTTCAACGTTGAATAAACTAAAAACTAATACATAGGATTTTCGTCCCACTCAGTTATGGCGGATATTTTATCCTTTTACGCACTCCAGACGTCTATTGGAGTATTTTACGGGAAAAAAGGGGTCTCTGAGAAAAGCAGGACTGAGTTACTTTAGTATCTAGCGATAAATTAGTACCTTACCAAACGTTGGGCGCCATGTAGTGTAGTTTACATATTCCCAATAGGCTCTGGGCATTGGAATAATATATCCTATAGATTAGACGTAGGACTGAGGTCGACAAGGTCTCTATCGACTATATTAAACTTAATAGTGAATGCCAGCTAGCTCAGCGGTCACTAGAAACCTTCTCGAATTCACAAGAAGGGATTAGTTTCTGACAACTGCATCTCTAGAGTCGCGGAAACAATAGAAAAGTATTTCACTCAGTCACTCGTGCATGCTTCGTTTCTATAGAGATGCAGAGAAATAGAGAGACAGGCGTTTTCAATAAAAGGTTTTATTGAACAGTCTTTTTTCTCATGCAAGTAAAGTGAACTGCTACAATCATAATGCAGACTGCAAAGTATAATGCTTACAGCGAGAACAATATTATAAAATAATACGGTAAGAGCATTGTATGGTTTCTAAACCATATATAAATACATTCATAAATAGCAAGGGCTAAAAGTACCCAACGAGTGCTTCTAAAATACGCTTACCCCAATGTACCTAACCTAAGCCTTGTACGCGGAAAGATGTAAGTGCGGTGTATCATATCTTTAGTTTTTTTTTGTCAAGAATCTATCCAAGGTTTCTCTAGGTTCTAATCAGCTCCATACCTTTAGTTTAAAATGAAGGAGGTCTGGTATCTCAGTCTCAGGACTCGATTTCCCAACACCCCGCAAGGGGAGCTTGGAAACACTGGAGCTGGATTCTCCCCTAGAGAAATGCAGCCTCTTTATCAGTGCGTCAGCTGGAGGGTCGACTTCCTTCGGCACTTGCTGTAGCGAGCTGCGTCGGGTAAGTAGATAGTCGAACTGCTTCGAACCACTGTGTCTTGCTTGAGCAAGTGAAGGCATATTTATACCTTAAAGGTGTCTAGTTTGACGTAAAGTCAGGCATAATAACATCAGGAAAGAACCCCAAGGGAATCGAAGTTCTTTGTAAAGTACATGAGTTCTTGGACAAATCAATATTAAAGCAAGGGAAGGTCCCTGACTGCTTTAGCCGATTTTTCCAAGAAATCGTTGTGACGTTTTGATACGGGTGGAAGTAGCCATGCCTGTATTTGGTCTGCATGGGCTATGTAATGATTGCTATGCCTATATTAGGGCAGTGTGAATTGTTCCTATATAAGGGCATGAATCGGGAAAATTCAATAGGATCCTAAAACGCCATACATCAACACCATGGAGTTCATTCCTTATTTAATCACATTTTTTATTGTTTTGAAGCCATAGACAAACTAAAAACTGGCATCACATCACTAAACAAAGTGATACCTGAAGAACTGAAATAATGTTATTGCATTATTGCCTAGCATTTTTCTTCAAAGGAATAGCTTGACCATAAATCCTATATTTTTGTGTGTTTTTGGGTACATAACCTGGATTTATATACATATTCTTCTGTCTGGCACACCAGTTCATCATGTGGACCCATTCCTGCTGGGGTGGAGCCTTGGTGAAGCGCCAGTGTCATCCTATGTCACGTTTGCCCAACATAAGCCTGAACCCCACCAGGGCTCTGATAGCCTGTGGACCTCGCCATTAACCCTAAAAGTGTAATTCTGGGGCCAACTACAATGGTTCTACCCACCACTTCTGACAGGATTGAGGGTATTCAGGACCAGTATCTCTGTATAATAGGACATGTCCACACTGTGTGGTAAAAAGTCCCCAATTCAGTTTGGCACCTAAGGCAATTGGGGCCCAGGCCATGTTTCCTTTTACTGGGTTGTATGACACAACAATGCTTTTTATTACCACATGTTCCTTAGCAATGCAGGCAGAACAACTAATGCGGGTCGGGGGAGAATGGAACATGTGTGCTTCCCATACATCAGGTAAAGTGTACCGTGCTGTTGGCGCACTCTAACTCCACCGCTACTGTAGTGTCATCTCGGTCGGAGGAGAACCAATCATTGACTGGTACGATTTGATCTACTCCATAGTATAATTGGATGTTTGCAACACCCATTCCACCATCATACAGTTATAAGACACATTTCCTATATGAAATACGGGGTGGTTTGCCTAACCATAGAAACCTTAATGTCAACATGCGTAGTGTTTGGAAAATGGATTGTTGCAGCTCATGCGGAAAGTTTTGGAGGGCATTGAACAGTGGTCTCCGACCTTTTCTGTAACTTGAGCTGTTTATGTTCAATAAAAATCATTTCTAGATACTAATATCATTAGTGCTGTAATAGTGACCACACCAGACAAGAGTACATTAGTGGCCACCATGAGCGAGATAACTACCAGTGATCACCACAGTATGTCAGTCAGGATTGCCAGCAGTAAATTAAAAAAGTCTTTATCAATTTAGAACACCTCAAAATGATATTACATAGCAGCAGTAGCTGTAATGCCCCGGGCACCAAGGTTATGACATTAGTAATAAGTCTGCCCAACGCCACATGATTTATAACTCAAATATCAGCTTTAAATAGGTTTTGAAAATGTAGCCATTTTTCTGAAAACCTCCGCTAATGAGCTTTGACAATACACATATTTTAATCTAAAAAACAATCTCTCAATTTTGATATACATATATTAATTTAATCAAGTAAAAGTGTCTCATTTTGTAGGCTAGGCTACATATAGGAAAGCAACTCATAGGTAGGTGGAGAGCTACCAGTAGCTCTAGAGCTACTCGTTGGCGAAGGATGGTTTAGAACAATTGGGGAAGAGAGTTCATTTTAAACAGAGCCGTTGTACCCGCCATGTTCATTAACAGAGAGTTCCCTATTTCGGAATCATGGTTTATTCGAGTTAGCAGAAGCACGATGTTCAAATCCCACATCCACTGTTTGTCAAGTTTCCTGCATGTCTAGATATTTAAAATGCTTAGGGGCCCTGCGTAGGGGAGTAGAATGTTGAAGGCCGGAATGGTCCCCAGACACCAGAAAGTAGGCAGTCTTCATCCAGTTTAAGGAAAGGACGGAGGCCACACAGTAGATGTTTAATATGTGCATTAATCGGGGTAGTGATTGTGGGGGGTCATTGATGTATAAAAGGAGGTAGTCTGCGTGTAGGTAAACTCTGTCTTCCTGCACAGCTAGCCATGATAATCCGCAGAGCTGTGACTCTTGAGAGATCCATTCCGCTAGGGGTTTATTAGGTAACGAAAAATGAAGTGGGGACAGAGGGTATCCTTATCTGGTGCCTTCTTTAATTAGAAAGGGTTTAGACATTGCACCATTCACCCTGATATGTTCTCAGGGCTCTGTATACAGTAATTCTGTGGCACGGCGGAAAACAAGGCCAAACTTTGTCTCCTCTCCAGGAGGTAAAACATGAAGGGCCAATGCAATAAATAAAAGGCATTTTTGAAGTCAATGGAAATTAAGGCTCATATCTCCCAGGATTCCAGGGACCTGGCCAGGATTGTGTCCAGTTTCCCAAGGTAGTGTCCGGTACTACGATGGGGTAAAATGCCATTTCGGTCGTATCCCATAAATCTCAGATTACCAACAGTAGTATGTTGGCCTACACTTTGGCAAGTATCTTGGCCAGCAGGTTAATTAGAGATATAGGACAGTATGAGCTGCATTAGTCGGGAGGCTTGCCAGGGTTCAGCATAATGGACATGGTCGCTCTTCAGGGTCTTGTGACAACATCCCAGTCCTGTGTGCTGCCTCAAAGATGCTTAGGAGGTTTGGAGTGAGGTGGGAGGAGTAACTCTCAAACACTTCCAAGGGGAACCTATTAGGCTCAGTTGTCTTCCCATGTGGTAGACCCGCAGCCTTTTCACCCACCTCATATATACACAATTGGGAGGAGACCGTGGCTGAGGCAGCAGAGTCCCATCAGTTTTTGCTTCAATGAGAGGCGAGTTAAGTCCGAGAGTTCTTTAAGTGATCATCATGAGCATCTGTCAGTTGGGCCTCTGCTAAGCATGGGCGAATTTTGCGAATCTCGCGTTCGCGAATTTTGCGGATTTGCGAACTCGCAATCCGCAAAATCCGCGAATTCCCGCGAATTTGCGGATTTTTTTTTTTTTGTGTTCGCCCGTGTTTCTGCCAGTTCGCGAGGGTTTTTACAATTTCGCAATTTGCGAACTTACCTGTCGGGTCGCAAGTTTTGCGAACTTGTTGTTTCTACGTGTCCAGCCTGTTTGGGACACTCTTCTTCATCACTGCCACTCTCTGTCACCACTGCCACTCTCTGACTACTCATGCCACCCTCTGGCCCACCCATGCCACCCTCTGTTTCATCACCACACCCTCTGGTTGTCCAGTGTACATTATTTTCGGCAAAGCAAAGCACACCTTCCCTGCCTCAAGTGACCTGAATTAATTTGGGGCTGATTAATGTGTCACAGAATATTTTTTTAGCTGGCACCTGCTTCCTTAGTGCGCCCTGATTAGTGATCTTTTGCACTTGCTAAGTGCTTTCATTGTTGCAAAATTAGTTACAACACCTGCCCTGCCCCAACTGACAATAATGAATTAGGGGCTGATTAATGGATTTTAACTTCCAGCCTGGCTCCTGCTTGTCTCCTTTAGCTGTAATTCAGCACCTTTGTGGCATATGTGTAACTATTCTGAGGTTCAGAGCAGGGTCACATAATAGTTGCAACTGGCAACTGAACTCTGGAGGGGCCCCTCAGGAAGCACTACAGGAAATGGCTACTAATGATGAGCCTGAACTTTTGAACCTGGTAAGTAGTTTCAGTTTTGCTAAGATCGTATTTCTGCAATTTAGCACTTATTCGCGGGGCGCGAACTCACGCGAACAGTGCGAGCAGTGCGAGCAAAATCCGCTGCTCGCGGATTTGCGGATTTTGCGGGAGATTCTTACTCTAGCCATAAAAAAAACAACTGTGCTGTCCTTCAAATAAAAATAAATGTAAGTTTTCAGTTGGCTGAACAGACAGAGGCCACCAATGAAACTATGACAAAATCATCTAGTGATCCTTCCCCAACCACTCTGGCATTAAATGAGTGGTAACAGTCATACCTCACTACCTCCTGTGGATTCAAACTTATTTGAACTGGTAATATCACAAAAGAACAGAAAAAGATAAACTAAACAAGCAAAACCGAATCATAAATGTTATTAACTTTATGTCAAAGGGAATACCAAAATCAGATACAGCTCCTCAAGGGTAGCATAGAGAATTTCCATTGCAATCCATTACCAGATACGTTCAAAGCCCAAGACCATTCTGCACTAGAGGTATCACCTGACCAACCAGTAGAGCAATGCAACATCAAAAGAATCAACTGTGATAAATCAGGGACTAAACAGCAACCCCAACAAAGATCATATTCAAATATATTAAGTGAGACTGCTAACAATTCCTAGAACCCATAAAAGGGCTTCACCTAAACACTAAAGAAAACCCTTTTATTTCACAAGAAGAAACATCGAAGAGAAACTGCACAGCCTTTAATTTAGTCCCCAACAAGACAACACAATCATTCAAACTCTGTGTAAGTCACAGTCCTTGGAAGACCCACATGAAGAGCCAACAGTTAACACAAACAATTGTGAAGAAACCATCAGATGGACCCTAAACAGTCCTTTCGCTGCGCGAGAGATCAGCCAATCCACAAAGGATCTAATTGAAAAACTAGCAGTGGCAGAGATGAAGTACATGTCACACACACCAAAGACCAGCTCATCCTAATATGTATTACACAGAAAAGAGAAAAAGCGACCACGAGAAGCCATCACCCTCAAAGAGTAATGAAGAAAAGGCCAGCAACATTCAATTCTTCACCCCACATTATGATTTCAAGAGAAAATGTGATATTTTAAAGAGGGGTAACCTATTACACTTCTCAAAATCCCAACTAAACTTGAAACATGTAAAATCATTAAGCAGAAGACAAGTCAGAAACAACAGTTATGAAGTGGCATAGATAATCAGACACAGATCTGGTTTATGCCTCTTAAAACACTTTTAAGGAGTGGGGTATCAGCATAATTACACTGACTAAACTGCTGTATCCAGCACCCTTAATACACATGAAGGTCGAAGTCAACAAAAGATAAATCTAACCCTGGCCATGTTTCAAAATAGCACAGGACCCTACAAGCAAGTCAACATACATGAAAGGTGGAATTAAAGTTCCTTTTCACACGCAAATGACCCTAGATACTGCCAGCTGAAACAAGACAAGATGACCAAGGTTGAATACACCTAGAACTGTCTCCCTGTTGAGCTAAGTCCCACAAGAAATCCAACTTTAAAATCGACCATAAACTACTCCTACCAGCAAAATGATAATTGAAAAATATGTAATTAGAACCTGCACACATGCCAGATTTCCTACATAATGGTTCATGGAACATAGCTGCTTTTCCCAGATTCTAAGATGGCAACATTATAAATTTGATGTAAGTGCCTTGAGACCCTCATGGGTGAGTAGGGCGCTTTACAAAACCCTGAATGATGATTGATATGTTCTGGTGTCACAAGATCCTCGGCCAATACCAGTCTTTTTATTTTTTTTTAGCTCACACTCCTGCAGTGAGCACTGCGAAAAAGGATCAGTTAGATTTACTGATGAAAGAAATACCAATTGATCTACCATTCGTATAAACATTACTGATTGCAGCAAGAACTTCAGCAGCAATACCAAGGCAAATAATAATAACTAATACGTACATACATCCCAGTACAAGTGAAAACAAGCATTGGCATAGCCAATAGGTCTCAGCATAAATTTGGGACCCCCTCTTCTAAACTTTATGGCCATGGAAAAGAGAGGACAGCAGCAACAATAATATGAAAAATTCCCTCATGGCCTCAACATGCTTTCTCAAATGACATTGTTCATATACTTTAGAAAGAAACCCTTCAGATCACCATAGATGCACTTGTTTCTTCAAAATATATTTGATATTTTATTGATTTTTTGGATATATCTTAACATTCCTTTTCTTCTATATATTTTATAATTTTAATCCATTATTCTTTTTAGTCATATAAACATTAAAAATGCAGCTCATCATATACATATTTTACAAATCAATTATACAAAAAAGATTTTTTATATATAAAAAAGAAGAAAAACACCCTGATATCCACACACCTATCACCATACATACATTATTCATCCATCCATCTACACACACTTCACTATACAACCAGAACAATCTCTTTTTTCTGTAGCTGAGGTTACACAGATAGTATTAGTGAGTCTCCACTCCAGGTCGACGCGCGTATCGGTGGGCTTGTACCACCTTCCTCAGAGCCAACAGAGAAAAGTTTGCCTCCTTTTAGTGTGTGCACAGGGTATCTGAAATCACCAATACAACATAATGTACCCTTATCAATACAATTTTTCTGAAGGACAGCTGAACAAATATAACATAGTACTAACTATACAGAGTTTCATGATTACTTAAAGGTACAAGTTACACCAACGTGCTCTACTGACTAAGGGAGTGAAAACGATTCTAATAAAAGGAATAGGATCATAATTAATATGATCAAAGACCACGGGATAGTAAGTCATCTAGTCAATGAATTAATTGCAAGTCAGTCGATGTAGTTTATACTAGCATGGATGTGGAGAAAAATTGTGGGCCAGTGTACAATTAGGATTTTAACCCAGAGTAAAGTAAAACATTCTCACCCTCTAGATGCTGTCAGGGTAAGGAAGACTGTGTGGCAATAGCTGATATGCCACGAAATTTCAGCGATGCTCCTAAAAAATAAGGGTATATTATCTTTCCTATTACAGATGTTATTCTGTTTTAATCCTCTATAGGCCAGATATTGAACTAGTTGCCTTACCAAAAGGTGCAGTCGATAGGAGCATTCAAATTTCAAGCGTTGTCTTTGGTCTTGCTATGATATTCAGCGGCACAGACATACATGAGGATTTCTGAAACAAATGCATATGTGTAAGCCTCTCTGTTAGTGAATCTTGTTGCAAGGCATAATTTTTAGATAATTATTAGTTTATCCAAACTAACCTTTTTTCAATTTTAAGATTCGTCCTCATAAGACTATTCCACCAGATGCTAATTTGTAATCCAATTTGACAATTTTAAACAGACGACCTAAATGGAGAAAATAAAAATAGATATTTGTTTTCTTTTTTATTCATTGCTATTGAGTCTCTTCCCTCATTTTTTTAGGATCGGCGTACATATGGTAGTTTAATGCTATGTGTAAGGACTCAGAGTCAGTCAGCATTCTAGTCCCACCCACCACTGATGTCACTGGTCATGTGACACAGTACTAATAAAAGTGGCCGAGCCCACATGCTCTAGGCCAGTTGCACCGAGTAAGCAGTGTGTCCTGCGTCTCATTCATTTCCATCATGAGGGCCTAGGGCCCGCTCTTTACAATGGCGACGAGGGTTTAGCTGTGCCCATGCGTGCCAGCTAAATGAAAAAACTTCAAGAAGGAAAAGGGGAAGAGAATGCTGCTCGCCTGAGAGCACCCCCTGCGAAGAATCGAGCCAGCCGCCGAGAGGCCCGTGGGGTGTGTGTCGAGCCCCGGGCCTAGAGAAGAAGGAGGAGGTGACCGGGAGCCCACCCCGCACCTCTCCAGCTTGCCAATGCCCTGAGAAAGACAGAGAAGCCATCGCGGTGCCCACCCGCGGAAGAACAGGCCCGTCGGCCGAAGGTGAGCCCCGGACATAAGTGCAAACCAAAAGCGGAGCCCACCCGCTATGAGCCACGAACACTTAATCTGCCCCCTGCAATGAGATCGGCGCCAGCTATCGATTTAAATTAAGCAAAGCTTGCGGAGCCCACCCGCGGCCTGCCTGCTGCGACGCGACGTTGGCCGCAAATGCCCCCGATGATAAAGCAAGGCTCGCGGAGCTCACCCGCGGCCTGCCTGCAGCGTCCCCCGGCGAGTGTGTGAACTGCGGCGGCGGGTGAAAAACCTCAGCGTAGAGCACCTGCAGCGTGAGAGGAGCTGCCAGGCGCCGAATAGTTTAAGCTGAGCTCACCCGCAATTAACTGAAGTTTAAACGGAGCCCACCCGTCAAGCGCTAACTTCTCCCCGCGCTGCGTGTGCTGTGAAGGCGGCGGGGGTGAAGAAGCGAGAAATCCAGCGAGAAAGAGACTCACCGGAGAAGGCCGTCCAGCAGTGACCGCCCGCCTTGCCCTGCTGCTCCGTGCGTGTATGCCCGAGAATGGAACGGCCCAGACACCAGCGCCGACACCTCTCCCCGCCGCGCAGCATGTGAGGAAGGAAGCTGCGGCGGCGGGGCACAAAGGAACAAAGGCAGCATCTGGCCCGAGGACGCTGCAGAGGGCCAACTGCCTCGAGCTGCCCTCCGTCTCCTCCAACCTCACAGAACCCCTATGCAGCAAAAGAAAAGCGACACCCAAAGAACCCTGGGTGTGCACAACTGCACCAGTGTAGCCAGGGAACGTGAGGAGCCTGCATTGAAGGCTGAAGATCCCCGGGTGTGAGCACAAATACATCCGTGCATGCAGGAAGAACTAAGGGCAGTGAAAACCACTTACTACAGTCCCGGTGCCCCGTTTTCCAACAACAGTACGAGGACCCAGCACCGGTCATAGAAAAGGAAGGCCTGCAACGAACCGAAGACAGTAAAAGGGAGCCTGAGGAAAAGCAGCACTGCCATCTAGTGGCCTTTTAGGGACACTGCAGTGAAGGGGAAAAGAACTTACAGATAAGCCTGCAGCAAGGCGAGTGATCACTGCAGCTTTGCCCTAGCAGCCCCAAGTGTACCACAGGACAGTAGACTCCCCGCATAGCACACTAGCAGTCAAGACTACGTGGCACACACAAGCGATGCCTAGAGACTGATTGAGAACCACCTGCCGGCAGGTAGTTACTCGCAAGAAGAGAGGAACGCGCCACAAAGCACAAGGAAGGTTTACAGTAAAAGACTACGAAGGGCAACAACCTGCCTGCAGTCACGTCCAAAGAAATAAACAAGTCATCGCAACACTGAGGAAGAGAAAAGTAAATGCGCAGCATCGCGCCAGAAGCCCAAAAGAGCGCAAAGACAACCCCAGGAAAGCGCCAGAAATCCCAGAAGCGCGCCAGGAGTGCAGCGACTCCTCACAGGACATCCAAGAGAACGCGCGACAAGTCCGCCCACAAGAAGAATTTCACAAGAATCGTAACCAGCACCAAACAGAAAAAGCAAGACCAGATGAACGTCAACGGAGTGGTGGCGCAACCCTCCAGAAGCAAACACCCAAGAAGAATCCTCGCCACGCCAGAAGAGAAGACAGCGATGCCTGGTGGCCACAGGCCATCGCTGCAGCAGAATGGCGAAAGTGAGAACACCCCCACACAAACCAACGATGGTTCTGGAACCCAGCACTAGGAAGTACGAAAACGCATGACACAAATGCGCAACAGTGCGGCCAGCACTAGCCCAAAGCAGCAAGTCACAAGGGAACACCCGAAGAGAGCACCCAGTTGCGCACCAAAGTAATTGAACTGAGATGAAAAGAAAATGGTTGCGCAGACAACCCGCAGAACTGAAGTTTCAACACAGAAGCAACCTGACCACTCAGCCTGGTCACAAAGCACGAAGTCGACCAGCCAGATGGTCGCACCAAGAAGCCTACCTGCCAGACCTCAACAGAAGGGACCAGCACGAGGTCCAAGAAGCTCAGCACCACGAATCCTACCTGCCAGAACTCGGCAGAAGGGACCAGCACGAGGTCCAAGAAGTTCAGACAAGGCGTGGTCCGAGGACCTGGACCCACGAACTTCAACCACACAAATTAACGGAAGCGACAGAAAGAAGATGTGAAGGTCGCGACGCTAACCCTGGAAGTGAGTGACAAGAAGACAGTGTCCTAGGACTAGGACAAGACCGGGAAGACACGTGCAGAGTGCGCGCGCTGCATGGGGAAGCCTGGCCAGAGAAGATGAAGAAAAGGGACCAGGGTACGTCGCGAGAAGAGGAGAAGAGAAGAAGAAAGATCGGAGTGGCATGCCGCCACCGAAGAAAGGAAGAAAAGAAGAAAGGAGAAAGAACAGAGTGGCCACCGCCACTAAGAAGGAAGAAGTAATCAGAGTGGCACGACTGTCAGGTTAAGAAGAAGGAAGAAAGAACAGAGTGGCCGCCGCCACTAAGAAAAGAAGAAAGAAGCCACCCCTGCGGAAAGAAGGAAAGGGACAGGCACTGGAACACCTGAATGCAATGGAAGACAAGCCTGGCAAGAGCACCGGCAGCGCAGACCAAAGACAACCACCTACGAGCCATCCATCCACATGGCGATCGCAGAAGAGAGCAAGATAGACTGTTGGTGACATCTACCTCTGGGGTTGAGCGGAAGATTGGATGGCGAGAGTGCTCACACATCCGGCGGATGAACTGACCACCCCACACCGACCCGTGGCAACCCAAGAAGCAGAGGCCTCAAGGAACTCTGGTGGCAGCAAGTCCCGCACGGGAGACAGATCTACAGAAGCACGTCTGCAGGACCAAGGGGATGAAAGCCTCGCGAGCAATGAAGAGAGTCGACAACTCAACCTTCAGGTGGAACTAGGACACAACGGTGAGGCTCGTGGAGCGCCCTGCTCACGGCCTGAAGGCCATGGTGGAGCAACACGGCCGAAAACACCAGTCCAGTGGAAACCTGGCAAAGAGGTCCTCCCGGACATCTTGTGGCAGAAGAAAACCGGCGAGAGGGGCATCCTGCTGAGAGGGATGTTTGTACCTACTCTGTTCACCTGCCAAGAGTCAACACTAAAGCCTGCCCGGAAACATCACAAAGCCAGAAGAGAGAACAAAACCAGATGACTGTTGACACCTGTGTCATCCATCTATCTCTCATCACCAACGGAGCGAAGCAAAGGCAGGGCTGAGAACAGCAGACAGACAGCACAGACAAAGAATGAACCCGCCGAACAACTGCGAACCGTGCCACCGAGAACTGTTAGTCCGAAAACGCAAGAACTATACTGCTTGCGGCTTGCAAGCAGCCAAAGAGACTCGTTTGAAAGTGCACGTCCAATGTTACATTTCTGTGTTTTCTTTCCCCCCACAGGTTTTTGGACTTTTTCCATTTGGTTTAATGTTTAATCAATTTTGGGAGGGATGTAAGGACTCGGAGTCAGTCAGCATTCTAGTGCTGAGCCTGTAACTACACTGAACACCCACCCACCACTGATGTCACTGGTCATGTGACACAGTACTAATAAAAGTGGCCGACCCCACGTGCTCTAGGCCAGTTGCACCGAGTAAGCAGTGTGTCCTGCGTTTCATTCATTTCCAGCATGAGGGCCTAGGGCCCGCCCTTTACACTATGTACGAAAGAAGACTGGTTTCATATTAAAAAAAATATATATTTTTGAACATCATGTCGCATCTTACTTTTCCTACTTAGTCTTCCGGATAAGGTCTCATTTAAGATCGCTACTTAAAATGCCAAAAGTCATGCAAATGCAGCATCAAAAAACTACAAAGCGACATAAGCATAGTGTATGCATTTTATACAAGGACCCTCATAATTGTCGGACACGCTTCCATCTGATAATTAACAAACTTACATAAGGAAGCTTTGATCTTTGTGCCGTCAAAGAAGCTGATCATATCACTAAACGACCACTGCTGGCCAAACACGTTACTATGGTGGTACTAATCTCTCATAATTCTGGTGGTTATGTCTAATTTATTGTAGTCACCCTTCGCAATGTAATGCTACATATTAGACAACGTGCTAAACGTGCAGTTATTATTATCGAAATCACTCTCCATATTATACTACCCAAAATGAAGAGCAGAGTCTGTTCTAGGAGTCCTGAAGTTTCTACATTTGTGCCGTAGAAGTCAATTAAATATCATAAATACGGCAAAACATTGAGCACGAAGGGCATGCTCTCTCAAATTTGAAAGGCTCGTCGTATATGCCAACCATCGCAATAAAGCCCACGCTGCAAAGAACCAACTGAGATAGTGTTGGTCACAGCTAAAACGAGACATACAAACTATTTTGAAATTATTGGTAAATATTATGTCATATCTAGATGAGTTGCCAACAATTTCAAAACTGGAAATACCCATAATGCAGTGCAACAGTAAGAAGATGTTATGGAAAATGATATTTGTTACATTTACTTACCATACCACCTGTACGATCATATTGACGTAAAGTGATAACAAATAGTTTCTACATAACCAGACAAATGGGCTGGGCTATAAATGTCTCCAGATTGAAATAGTAAAACCAACGCACGGTAAACGAAGGTTATATAGTGTCTGTAAGAGCAACAGTTCAGTTGCATGCATAAGAGTGACAGTTTCTGCAGGAGTAAATCTGATACACACCTTGGTGTCTCTGCGTTATTTTGTTTCTGGAACACTTGGTTACACATCAGGCGTTGTATAACCCATGTTTTTTCTCTGTTCATTCCTTTTTGGCAGTATACGTGTAGTATTGGGAAGACTGTTTTAGTGCCAGCCTGAGCTGATATCATCACTGGAATGTTGGAGGTGGTGCTAAAGTAAAAGTGAGTGTAGGTTAGTTGGGAGAATGACTGAGAAATTGAAAGAGAAGAATAGGAGTGAGGAGGTGACCAGAGAAAGGTGGAGATCAAGAGCTACTGTGCATGCAGGTAACCTTTAGAGGAGCCTTTGTATAAATGTAGATCCTCGGGCAAATCCTGGCTTGAGAAGCGCCCTAGGCCTCCCAGCCAGTATCTGAAGAAACAATTGTTACACAGCGAGCCAACCTCCCTTCCTCTGTAAGATGGCTGCTGGGTGAGAGGTGGGCTCTAAGGCAGCGGCGTAACATAATCCCCCACAGCCCCTGTGGTGCGGAGGGGGGCCCGAGCTCCAGGGGGGCCCTCAGCAGGAGTTGTAAGTAGTGAACTGGGAGAGGAGGCACCATCGATGTACTTGGCAGGGGGGCCCCCCTCAAGTTTCATTATGCCACTGCTCTAAGGTAGCTAGTATCTCAGCTGAACCCACAAGATTCTATATATTTAGCAGCACTGATGTAACAGGGTTTATTTCCTAACCTATAAGAAAGGTGTAAATGAATTTCAGGTGGTACGAACAGAGAGTGATCTAATCTATGAACGTGTATTGCCATCTTAGATATGAGACACGCGTTTTACAAGAGGTAGCGCTCTCTAAACTAAAGAAATGGAGAGCTGGATAGCTTAGTAGAGTCTACCTGTACTCAGCGTGTGTTCTTTTAAGGATTATTAATGTCTCACCAATAGGATAGCCTCAGACTGAACTGGATTACACTGAGTTATGCGAAAAGCATGTAAATATATCTGTGACATGCTGGAGTTTCATTTGCTTGTTAATGCTCATTAAGAGAAGCGTTTCAACATCAGAAAAAGAAGGTGTGGGTCAAAAGTTTATTGCACATATGGTGCTGAGCACAATTTGTGCACTACCTTATGTTGAGCAATTATATCTTTCTCTAGCTTGCGTTCTAGTAAACACTTGGGATTATTCAATATTCTCCAAAATACATTACAAAGAGATAATAGCAGAGGACACTGCAATAATGAATTCAACATATAGAAATTACAGGATATGTGTTGCACCTATTAGTAATAAACACTGCCAAACCTCTCTTATAATAAGAAACAACTTCATTAGTAACCTGTAAATAAAGCAATGGGATCACAAAGGCACCCATGCAGTACAAGAACAACCCCTTTACCTTACAGGTTGTGATGGACTGGCCTTAGAAAGTTCTGAATGCACGGTTCAAGTAGGGAGGCATGCACCCTCTCCTGGGAAGCAGCACACAATCCGCACTTGAGCATATCTACTCGGTTCTAACGCACAGACACTGCGGAAACGTTGGGTCTGTATTGGAATCACACATTCCTTCGCAGTGGAAACAGCGGTCATGAATACATAGCAAGTAATGTGTCGGAACATGTAGTGTAGTTCCTAGTTTCCCACTAGGCCCTGCGCATTGGAATAACATAAACAGTAGTATCGACGTGGAACTGCGGATATTCCAGGCCTCCACTGACTATGCTAAACTTAATTGGGTTGTGTTACCAACTAGCTCAGAGGTCACTGGAAACTTTCTTCTCTGCATAGGAAGTGATCAGCTTCCTTGGCACAGACAAGAAGGGATTCAGCTTTCCAACAACCGTGCAACATGACAACTTTGCTCCTCAGATCAAGAGTCAATCTCTAGGGTTGTGTGAAACAATAGACATGTATTTCACTCAGTCAGTCTAGTGCAGTTTACTTTCACGAGATGTAGAGAATAGAGAGACGGGCGTTTGTCAATAAAGGGTTAACATTTATTGAACAGTCTTTCTTCTCGTACAAGAGAAATGAATTGCCACAATTGCAATAATTGTTATTATAAAAAGTACGTACAGTAAGATAAGTATTGCGAAATAGAACTGTAAAAGCATTGATATGGTTTCTTAGCCATACAATGGTTTAAAAGTAATAAAACATATATACAGTCATATATACATTAGGCTAACATACTCAACTGGTGCTTCTAACTACGCCTACCCCAGTGTGCCTGACCTAAGCCTAACACGTGGAAGGGGAGTAAGTAAGTAGCTTTAAGTTAAGTTGGTTTTGCCAAGGTTTGTTTTCAAGAATTCTCGTCTAAGGGTTTAGTCAACACCATACCTCTGAATAGAATGATGGAGGATTGGTATCTCCTTCAGGGGTCTCTCTCGATATCCCAGTCACCCGCGAGGGTAGACCGGAAACGCCGGAGCTGGATTTCTCTGCACGAGAAAGGCAGCGGCTTTTCTTCAGCGCGTCGAGGAAGGAGGGGGGACAGCGTCTGCGGGCAGCTGGAATCTGCTGGATGTCTTCGCAGAGGACGGCTGTTCAGCTCCTTAAGCGTACTGCACCATAGTTCGCGCTTTAGCAGCGATAATGGTATCAGCAGCTTCACCACCACAGGGACAGCAGGCTGCAGCGACAGAGTGCTAGATTTACCAACACGGGGTCTTGCAGGCAGCTGGCATCAGCAACAGTAGCTCGCATTGCTTAAGGCAACGTTGGTAATATTTATACCTGACAGGTGCCGGGTTTGACGCAAGTTTGCTGGACATAAGACGTCAATTAAAGATGTCACTAGGAAGTGATAGTTATCAGTTGCTCATTAGAGTTCCATTACTAATCAAAACACAGCAAGCGGGGATTTCCAGGTTTGCTGAGTTTTTATCTTGTTGAAGAACTCGGAGTGTTATCTAGGAATATCAGATAGTGACTACTGCTCTGTCATTGCACTAATTGGTCGCAAAGGAAGTGGCAGAGAGAACTATGCTGGAATGTGGCTCTGTTCGTGTGAGGCCAGAGATGACTTTTCAGAAAATCGCACTTGAACGGTTATGCCAATATAGGGAATAAATGGATTTATAGCCGAATAGGGGCATAAGGTCACAGTATCGATCAGGAACCTAGATAAACACGCAACACCCACTCCACGGGTTAATGTCCATCAAAATTACTAAAACTAAAGCAATTAGATGCATGTGTAACATTGCCCACCCCAAAATACATAAATGCATTCGAAATAGGCGTACTTGTAATACATGAATATAGGTACTGTACGTTTTTTAAAGCATAGTAATCATTCAAAAAATTATTGCATATGAAATCAATGAACGATTATGCAAAAGAATTACACATGAAGTATCTCTGACAGAAGAAAAGCGAGATAAATCATCACATAAAAATGCATTGTAATAACATGTGTGCTAGAGGCTGGTGTAATGTTGTTATGTCTCTAGATGTGTTTAGAAATAGAAGTGTGAAGCTTCTGTTCTCTAAGAATAGTTTTTACGTTAAGCAAAAAATTGTTCGTGCCAAAAAAGGGTCAATATTAGAAAACTTGTCCAATTCAAAGAAAATAGATTTCCAAAGCTCTTGGCAGTTTTTGTTGATCAAAACTGAAGGCCGAATTCAGAGTTCATGGGAACGCTGTGTGTCGGAAAAGCTTCTAAAAGTTATTGTTTCTGTACGGGTGAGAACATCGTATCAGACAGGCTCTCAAAGAATTGGTCTACAAATTCAGGTGATAGTTCAACCAAATTAGATAGCGCTGTAACTTGGCAGGTGTGAGAATGATTGCTGTCATCGAAGGCAGGACCAGCAATGCTCACAGAACGTTGTACCTGGATGATGTTGCTTTTGTCACTCGCTCCACTGTTACCACTTGGTTGTAGCACAGGAGTCTCCACGAATGCCGTCATCAGGATTGGTAGCCGCTGGGGACAACACAATGCGTGAGCCGTTATTGGACTGAGCAAAGTATCGACGTCCATTGGTACTGCTGATGGAAGTGAAAGACAGATGTCCAACACGCATTCATCGCCGCAAAGCATACCCCGCAACACAGGTAAAATGCAATTTTGCCATATCGGTCTGAATGAAAGGAACCAGGTCATGTTTAGATCTCTCAGCCTGGCCAATCCAAGGACGTTAGTTATCCTGTCCCGGTAGCGCATTGCTAGGATTGTCTCTTCCATTCCCATGGGAGCTATGTCTGAGCCGAGGCTTGCCATAACGAAGCAGGAGGGTCAAAAATAAAATCCCTGCTACAAGTCCCAAAAATAATGGTATGCCGCCAAAAATGGAGTGCACAAAATTAGGAAAGATTCCCAAAATTGCCTGGAAGGGTGTTAGCAGTCCCGTAAAGACTGTCTTAAATATGCCTGGGATGCTTGTTGCACTAGACATGTTAAGGAGTTGGCTGAACATTTCTACGAAATGCACGGGGCAATTTGTTGATAAAAGGTCATGAACTTCAGTAGCTGTCCTTGCAACTAGAAGATCATACGTCTCTTTAGATGACGTTATAGGCACTGTTGTCTGTAAAAGTACAGATTTCATTTTGCTTAATGTATCAATTCGTATAGAATAGAGATTCAGACGAGGCCAGATGGGAGTCACTGTGTCTGGAGGCCCACTCGGAAACAATGCTTGCATACAGCATTTGACCATGGATGTTACTTCTACTAGATAACTTTTCCCTGGCACGAGGCCACAACATCTGTGATCCGTTCTAAGAATGTAACTCCCGTTCGAAAGTTGCATAAAGAAGGGCTCTATCTGAGTTGCAGGTGTGACTAGCTGGTGGCATGAAAGGTTGTTTGAATTTCCATCACATGCTCCGTGTAAATTAATACCCTGACACAAAAGTATACCGCTTAGTGAATGTTTACAGTTCTCACCACTAAGAAATACATTTTTGTCGCTGTCACTATAGCGAGAATGAGTGTATGGTCATTTCCATTCGGATTTTACATATCCTTTACCCAATTGTTCATATTGGCCAGCAGGTATGTACTCAAGGCACTTTTTAAATTGGAAAGTTGTTATCGGAATTGTGATAATTCCGTGTATTATCCATTCAATGACAGGACTCTCTGACATTGTCAATGGTAATCCCTCGAGTTTTTCGATGCTCAGGATTGTATAGTCTGCTCCTTTCTGTGCCAAACTGATCTGTTTATCAGTAAGGTTAAAACTGGAAAATAATGACGTTGTGTTGATTAAACGCCAAGGCACATAGCCTGAACGAAGATTTTGCAGCGTCCAGCCTAATTCTATAATAGAGCGTAATTGAGACTGGCCATGTTGTAACATTAGCAAATCTCTGTCTATCACATCAAAGGCAGAGGATACAATATTGTCCAACGAATATATTCTGGAAGACAGAGTCATTAACCCATTGTCTACTACAGAAAGTGATTTCTCCAAATTAATACGATCAATTTCTCGTATTTTTTCAGCAGTTTCAATTTGCTTTACTTTCCAAGCCTCGTTGTAAGCAGCATAGATACTGGTCGCTATGAAACGCTTTTGACGCTGTTTGCGTGGTCCAAGAATGAAGTCGCGCAAATCAGCACCATCTTTTAATAAAGACAAGTGTTGCTTAATTTCAGCCAGTGTGGCCGAAGTTAGCCATTCAAGGCAGAGTTTCCCTACACTGTATGTTGTTATAATCCCTGGATGTTGTCTCTGGGAATATCTCGAGTCTAATCTGGTCATTTTTAACCCCTGTGTTTTATTCAGGAATCTATCTTGACAGCTATTTGTGTCTGTAGGCCAGATTAACCATTTTTTCCAATCAGGATGTGTTCCGTTGAAATCTAAAATTTGTGACACGTCTAACTCAATATCTGTGGTTGTATTCTCAGGTATTGGCTTTGGTATAGACGGTGTTTTAAGGTCTTTGATCTTAGCTAGGCCAAGACAGGATGTTTGGTGTATTGTGTCATTTAAGAATAACATTTGTTCTGGTATCATGCAGGTTCTAAATAGTGCTTCAATGCCTTGCACCTGCCAATCTTTTGTACCCCAAATCGTTTTCGTTTCAATATTATTTTTCCAATAATCAAAACCAAATGTCATCATTTTGTCATAAAATGCTTCTGAATATATCAATTTAGAATTTGTCAGCATTGTTTTCATTCCTGTTTTATCTAACAGTTTATAATAAAACGTTTCTGCATCACTGGTGTTAAACCCTGAGAAGTATTTGAATTTCTCAAAAAATGCTTTAGAACTGCTTTTAGGTGGTGTAGAACAATGTTCCCATTGATTATACATAAAAACATTTCTAGGCTGTGCAGATTTATGCAAGTAATGATCCCCATAGTGGGTATAACAGAATAATTGCTCATAACTAGATGAACCTTGTAAATAATCATGATCTGTGAATCTAGCTGACATTACTAAATCAGACATCATGTCATTAATACTGTTAAAGTCCCAATTATCAGAGAATGTACTAGGTGTCACAAAGTCACTTAAGGAAACCTTTAGTTGATGTGGATACTTCAGGATTTCGACCGGACCATATATCTCATAGTCTGTTTTCTCCCATACTACCCCACCAGGTATTGGAATTGCTGTGACATTTACTGTTGACAGTTCTCTTTTCTTCACGTGGGATGATCTGTGTGGTTTCAGGACTAGGTTGATGTTCTGACTTGCTGTGTCCATTCAATTGTAATGAACTTTCCTAAAATTAAAACTAAAATTAGGCAGAGTAGGAGTATGAATACCCCTGAAATAATCCAATGCTCAATCAACGGTGAATCCAGATATAATTCTTTGATTTGTTGAAGGAGTCCTGTTGTATTTTCTTTAGAATACTTTTTTGTTTCTGGCATCACTTCGGGCTCATTTTGATCTTCAGAGAAGTTGTCGAAGTTGATGAAATAACCAGAGGCAGTTCTGTCAATTGATGGGATTGTTCTTTCAATCTGTCTCTCGGTAGCACTTTCTGATGCCACATTAGTGTAGACTGGTGTTGTTTCTTGACAAACTGTTTCAATCTGTGTTTCAAGAGGCACGAGTTCCATGGCATTATTGCATAGTCCTTCATAGTGCATTGCAGGCTGATCGAATGTGATTAGTCTTTCAGTTTGAACCTCTTGGATTGTTGCAAGTTTGGGTATTCTGTTGTTTCTTGGGAGTCCACTGGGCCTACTGTTGATTATAGGCCACATGCTTGTGGTTTTACCAGATCGATGGACACAACTCTGTTCTCCTTTTTACCAGCAAGGGGCGGTAGCACAACTGATCTTGTTCCGGTGACTGCTAAGACAGGTACTGCTTTTCTGTAAGAAGGCCCAAATTCCTTCTTCACCGCGATCTTTTCTCTGACTAGATCCCAAATCTTTGGAATCCAGACAGGCCTTGCTGGGGCTGTTGCGGGTGGTGCCTCGTCAGTGGTACTTGGCTGTTGCTTTAGCTTTACGTTGCTTAAGGATTTTCTTGTTTCATTCAGTTCCTGTAAAACAGCCAAACGATGATTTACATCAAAGTGCGTTGTTTCTTCTTGTACCACTGACATCTGACTATCGAGGTCCTGAACTCGCATTCTAATTCCGAACAATAGTTCGTATGGGCTGAAACCTTTTAGAGAATTTCTTGGCATGTTGTTAAGACTAGTCTGGACACTTATTAAATGTTTGACCCACCCAGCGTCTGAACCTAATACCTTCGCTGTTATAGATTGCTTTATGTCACGGTTTTTTCTTTCTACCACACTGTTCCCTTACGGGGTATGACGGACAAGAATACCGCAACCCAATTCCCATGCTGGCCATGGCCTCCTTATAGGCTCGAGAGCTGAAAGCAGGACCCTGGTCAGAATGGAACGTGGTAATTGCGTATGTGCCGATAAAGACTCGCAAATCTTTTATAACCGTTCTAGCGTCAGCCGAGCGCTGGGGCCACATCCATATGAACCTCGTACAGGAATCCACTGCTACCATGATATATCTATAGTTGCCGTCCCTTTGTAGGGGACCACAGTGGTCCAGGTAAACGCATGCAAATGGTTTATCCGAGATGAGAAGGGGTGTCTGCGCTGGTCATTTTACTGTTGATACTTTTATCCTTTGGCATATGTCGCATTCCAATACATACTTTTTAGTTTGTATTCTCAAGCGAGGCCACCAATATCTCTGTTTTAATAGTGATATTGTTGCGGAAACGCCAGCGTGTGCAGAAGCAAGCCCTTCGTGTGCCGCTTTGATTAGTCCTAATCTGTGTTCCCTGTTTGGAATTACTCTATCCCCCACTCCAGGGATTCGAGCAAAAGGAACATTATTTGTATCCGTTAAGTACAAGTACTTTTCAGGAAAACCTTTTGGGAGTGTTTTCTTATCATTTTTTACTGACGTACTGACAGCTTGTAGAATGTCGCTGTCTATTTTTGTTTGTGACCGAGTTATCGCAGCTACGGAAGCCGTTTGCACAGCTGCCTTCGCGGCTTCATCAGCCAATGAATTCCCTGCAACGTGAACGCCATCACGTTGATGACTCAGTGTATGTATCACGTGAGTCTTTTGTAGTTCTTTCTGTAAAAGAACTACCTGTTCCCAAAGCATTTTATGCTTTATTGTGCCACCTTTTGCATCTTTGAAACCATTTTCCACCCAATTCTGCAAGTATTCATTATAAGATTGTACGCAATAAAAAGAATCGCACACTATTAGTGTGGGGAATTCGCGATCGGTATTTTCTAGCGCCATCTTAAATGCTACTAATTCAGCTCGTTGAGCCGAGCAATCTCCTAGAGATTGAGTTTTAGTGACCAGTGGTCTTAATTTTCCTTTGTGCCAGCGACCTTTTACAATCGCGCACGCAGCACTGTAAGCTTGCTTACCCCCAACTGCGGGTTGTGCTGATCCGTCAGTATATATAATACTTCCGTATTCTTCGAGAGGCAGGATTTCAATTGGCAGAGGACATTCATATTCATATTGTAAAAATTCCTGTGTTTTTAAGTTAGGATCAAATTCGTAAACTACGTCTGTTGCAGCAAGAGAATTAACCCACTGAATCCATCTCGGATGCAAAGCTTTAGCATTAGGAATGCTTGCTTTAGTTACCGCTTCTAAAGCCGGTATAGGTGTTACGATTATTATTCGTTTACCTTGTGCTAGGGGCCTTTCTTTCGCTACAGCAGTCTGAACCGCAGTTAGAATTTTCTCAGTTGAACTGAATTTTATTTCAGCCTTTGTATACAAATGTGATTTGTAAGCTATTGGTACCTTTTCTCCCTCATTAGAGGTTAGGTACGTGAATCCGCATCTTCCTGGGATGACTCGGATTACAAGATCACGTGTGTTGTCACGTGTATCTAATTTTGTTTTTGCTAACATGTCTGTTTGCAGTGATCTCAAAATTTCTGTGTGTTTTTGAGTCCAATTGATTTGTTTAAAATCAGGTTTAATTAGTTCGTAGAGAGGTTTAACCCTCTCTGCGTAATTTAGGATGTAAGTTCTTCCGAAATTCAGAAAACCTAGTACGGATTGTAAATTCTTCAGCGTTTTTGGAGCTTGGAGTACAGCGCACTTCTCTAAGAAGTTGTCCGCTAGGCTTTTCCCTTCACTTGATAATTCGTACCCTAAAAACAGTACTGTCAGATGGGCAATTCGGGACTTTTTAAAGTTGAATTTGTAACCCTCTGCTGCGAACCCAAGTATAATGGTGTTCACTCTTTTCAAGTGAGTATCCAAGTCGTCGTCTGTGAGATAAATATCATCTACGTAAGATAATGCCTCATCATCATAGATTTGTAGTAACTCTGTTACCCTAGCTGAGAATAGTCCTGGGCTGTTCTTGAACCCCTGTGGGAGTCGACAGAATTTTTTCTGCGACCCAAATGCAGAGAAAGCGGTCAAATATCTGCTTTCTGGTGCAATGTTTTGACAAAAGAAACCATTAGAAATGTCCAATGTCGTTTTATATTTTTTCCTAACTATGTTATTCATTAGGGCTGCACTATGCGAGTTTTGTACTGCAAAAGTTTTGCAACATGTATTAAGGTGTCTGTAGTCCAAAACTAGACGATATGAATTGTCTGGCTTGGAGACAGGAAACAAAGGATTGTTCATTTGAGAGGTGCATGTTTCAATCACCCCCTGGTACTCAAGTTGATCTAAGATCTCCCTGACTTGTTTTTTAGCTTCTTGCTTCATGGGATACTGCCGTTGGGCAGTTGGTTCACTTTTTAATTGGATTTTGTGAGGAGGTGAATCCTCATCCCATCCTACATGATTTTTATATAATGCAGGTGCCTGGGCCACTGCCCATTTCCTTGCATATGTATATTTTTTGTGAATCGGTATGTGATTCGAGAAGGCAGGCATAATCACTTCTTCGCCACGAGGGCACTCCCTGACAAACTCTGGGGGCCAATCTTTTTCAGCTAACAGAATATCATAGCCTTTTGAGAGCTTATCCCAAAATAGACCCTTAATTTTCCTAGTCTTATCACCCTCCATACGCAATGTTATTTCGTATATTTTATGGGGCTCGCTAAGTCTGGCGTCTGCAGTTTCAACTTGAATGTATTCATTCGTGTCCACTGTCTCCAGATGACTCATCAAGATCTTGCACGCTATACTGATTTCTGCTGCACTGTCCAACATTGTCAATGCCCACTCCCCGTTTTTCAACTGTGTCCTCAGTATTCTCGGCATGGTTGATTACTCTAATACTGGCTACCTTCTTTTTCTGAAATTGAGATTTCTTATTTTGAGCAGGTTCCTTGTCTTTGGACTTGGTGTGCTCTCCTGGGTCTGACCGTCCTCTTCTTTCCGAATTCTGTGGAAGAGATCGAGAGGGACGTGTATCAATACTTTGATATCTATCAGGTTTTTTCAGATTATCCCTATTTCTAAGGTTATATCTTTTCTCAGAGGGCTCCCTCTGGGGAGACTGGCGTTCTCGAGTCGGAGTTCTTTCCCTCCGTCGAGGAGACCTTCCTCTGGACTGGAAAACTTTTTCCTTGGGAGTGGATTGTTTATTTCCATCCCAGCTCTTTTTAGGAGTGTTTAAATTATTTTTAATAAATAATTTTTCAGGATTTTCGAGCAGTTGGGGCTTTACCGGTTTCCCACCCAAGCTGTCTCTACCTAATTCTTCATAGCATTTTTCTATGATTTTGGCAAGCTCAACAGGATCTTTTATATCTGTTTCCTTCAACTTCTGGCGGATCGCCACAGATGCTGCTTCTCCTCTTATATTGGCTAATAATATAGCCGAGACCTGCTTGAAGTCTTTCAGTAATTTCATACCTAGATTTAAAGCGGGCTCTGGACCAAATTCATTTTGAATCTGTTTTAGCACTTCTGGTATTACCGCCATAGACGGAACACCGTGTGTTTTTGTGTAAATGGAAGCAAAGACTGTACCCCAAGTGTCACAGTCCTCCACGTGTGGTGCGATTCCCATAGGAAGGCAGATGGTCAAGATTCTGTGTTTCTCAATAGGGGTAGTATCAGGAAATACTGCCTCTATTTGAGTGATTTTCTGTGCTAACCAGAAAGGGATTTGTTCCCGTTTTACGGGTGTTTTACCAAGACATGACTGTATGTTCTGTGGTGTAATTTTATTAGTGTTCCCCTGATGAGGGGTCAGCTGTGGTGTATTAACAGCTGGCTGGACTGTTGCAGTCCGCATTACATATTGGACTAATTGCCTATGTATTTTTATTAATGTGTTTAGCTGTACTAACAGCTCTTCTCTAGACATTTTTTCAATGTCAGGATGTGGTGTGTAGCTGGCTAGAACCGGCCACGTGGCTCCTGGTCTACCTAGTGGACCGAGCCTGGTAATGTGATCGTTATGTTTTAGGGCGCCATTAAACCAGAGCAGGTGCTCTTGAAATTTAAGTGGAATTTCAATCTCCTCGAAAGGAGCGTACTCTTCCGGAGGTTTCTCTATTTTGTAATAGTGAAACTCTTTTGTTCTAGCGTTTACCGCTGGAAAGTTTATCCATGAATAGAATACCTCTGTCTGCCGATACTCGTGAGCCTCTATCACGAAAATTACTGTACCACCTTGAGGTGTCAGTCCGTTTTCTATAAGTTTTAAAGTTATAGATCTTCTTAAGTGGACCGGGATGATAATAGCATCCGGGTCTGCTTCTAGGAGACTCGTGTCTTCCTCTATTAGTAGGGTTGCCAGTCTAACTGCTTCCCTTTCTTCTTCACTGTCTGACATTTTATAAAAAATGCAGGTTTTGCAGAGTAGGTCTCCAAGGAGACAAAGATTAGGTGCACAATATTTTGGAACACTGTATCCTTCAACGTTGAATAAACCAGAGCTTTACATAGGAATCTCTTCCTACTAAGGTCGGGCGGATTTTAACCTTTCACCCACTCCAGACGTCTATTGGAGTATTTACAGGAGAAAGGGGTGTGAAATATGCACGACTGAGTTACTCTAACTGTCTTGCGTTAGTTTATCGCCTTACCAAACGTTGGGGCGCCATGTAGTGTAGTTCCTAGTTTCCCACTAGGCCCTGCGCATTGGAATAACATAAACAGTAGTATCGACGTGGAACTGCGGATATTCCAGGCCTCCACTGACTATGCTAAACTTAATTGGGTTGTGTTACCAACTAGCTCAGAGGTCACTGGAAACTTTCTTCTCTGCATAGGAAGTGATCAGCTTCCTTGGCACAGACAAGAAGGGATTCAGCTTTCCAACAACCGTGCAACATGACAACTTTGCTCCTCAGATCAAGAGTCAATCTCTAGGGTCGTGTGAAACAATAGACATGTATTTCACTCAGTCAGTCTAGTGCAGTTTACTTTCACGAGATGTAGAGAATAGAGAGACGGGCGTTTGTCAATAAAGGGTTAACATTTATTGAACAGTCTTTCTTCTCGTACAAGAGAAATGAATTGCCACAATTGCAATAATTGTTATTATAAAAAGTACGTACAGTAAGATAAGTATTGCGAAATAGAACTGTAAAAGCATTGATATGGTTTCTTAGCCATACAATGGTTTAAAAGTAATAAAACATATATACAGTCATATATACATTAGGCTAATATACTCAACTGGTGCTTCTAACTACGCCTACCCCAGTGTGCCTGACCTAAGCCTAACACGTGGAAGGGGAGTAAGTAAGTAGCTTTAAGTTAAGTTGGTTTTGCCAAGGTTTGTTTTCAAGAATTCTCGTCTAAGGGTTTAGTCAACACCATACCTCTGAATAGAATGATGGAGGATTGGTATCTCCTTCAGGGGTCTCTCTCGATATCCCAGTCACCCGCGAGGGTAGACCGGAAACGCCGGAGCTGGATTTCTCTGCACGAGAAAGGCAGCGGCTTTTCTTCAGCGCGTCGAGGAAGGAGGGGGGACAGCGTCCGCGGGCAGCTGGAATCTGCTGGATGTCTTCGCAGAGGACGGCTGTTCAGCTCCTTAAGCGTACTGCACCATAGTTCGCGCTTTAGCAGCGATAATGGTATCAGCAGCTTCACCACCACAGGGACAGCAGGCTGCAGCGAGAGTGCTAGATTTACCAACACGGGGTCTTGCAGGCAGCTGGCATCAGCAACAGTAGCTCGCATTGCTTAAGGCAACGTTGGTAATATTTATACCTGACAGGTGCCGGGTTTGACGCAAGTTTGCTGGACATAAGACGTCAATTAAAGATGTCACTAGGAAGTGATAGTTATCAGTTGCTCATTAGAGTTCCATTACTAATCAAAACACAGCAAGCGGGGATTTCCAGGTTTGCTGAGTTTTTATCTTGTTGAAGAACTCGGAGTGTTATCTAGGAATATCAGATAGTGACTACTGCTCTGTCATTGCACTAATTGGTCGCAAAGGAAGTGGCAGAGAGAACTATGCTGGAATGTGGCTCTGTTCGTGTGAGGCCAGAGATGACTTTTCAGAAAATCGCACTTGAACGGTTATGCCAATATAGGGAATAAATGGATTTATAGCCAAATAGGGGCATAAGGTCACAGTATCGATCAGGAACCTAGATAAACACGCAGCAAACAGAGGTAAAATGTAGAATTAACGAGACAACGATAGAGGGGAAAGAAATAGAGACAGATGAGAAGAGAAAAATGATGCAAAGTGATATTTGGAAACATGGTGCAGACGAGAAACATAGCTAAAAAAAGCGACAAAAAAAATTAACAAAAAAAGGGAGACGAAAAAGGGGTAGCTATATCACGTGACCAATGGCTTAGGAGAAAGGGTGGCTACTGACATTCATTCAGTATAAGGATTAAACCCAGGGTTGGATTGGGATAAAAAATCGCCCGAGCACACCCAAAACAAGCATTGGCTGCGCGGCCGTGAAAGTGACAAGGCCGTGCAGCCGCAAAAGTGAAAGTAATCGCGTTTGCATGGTGGCTGCATGCGTGCACGCTTACGTGCAAGCAAGCTTGAGGCCACCAAAAGCCTGTGGTGGAACTTTCAAAAGCCGCTTACAAAATGTCTCGCAAAGCAGCGCATGCGCTTGCTCAGTGAGACCGAAAAAGGTGTGGTCACCAGACGTAACGTGGACTGGGAAGCAACAAGTTTTAGTACGCATTAGATTTTTAGTATTGCTTGTGGTTTTCAGTAATCTTAGTAGCACGAACGGTATGTTCGAATAAACTAATGTCACTTTGAAGGGAGGAAAAAGAAAGATGTAAAAAATGCACATGTGCTTCACGCACCTGCTTTCTGTAGGGCGATCTCTGTAAAGGGTGGTGGTTGGTCACTGTAGGAAAAGCGGAGATCAATTTGAGGCTGTGGGAAGGAAGTATTACAAGTACTTATGTTTGAATTAATTCTGAGACAGTGTCCAGCGAGAGCTTCATGTCAAAGATTAGCTTAAAAGGCGGCAGACAGTGCAGCGCATTTCCGATGGCCAAGCTTGTTTTCAAAACCTGTAGATGGCTAAAATAAGGAAAACCACGTGAAATGTTAGTAGAATGAAATCAGTGGAGTGCATGCTCCCAGGATGCATTAGGAGAACTGGTGCAGCCAGCATGCCCAGCAGTGTTTCACTTTTGTGAAATGTTGAAAGGCTCTTTCCAGCAGGAGGTGCGTCATGGTTGTCAGGACCAAAGGGACGGCACCTGACTTTCATCGCTCTAATTGATTAAGAATGTAACAAGCGCTGTTTATATGCGTTACCAGGCATGATGGAAACGAAATTCAAAGATAGTGTTCAGGGATCTTTTAGACGCAGATAAAAGATTCTTTGTGTAACAGAGCCTCCAATAGTGAATGGAAGTCAGAGTAAGACAGAGTAATCGCTCATATGACTTTGGACCACATGAAGCAGAGTCGCATTAGTCGCAAAATCACAAAGCCTTCAGCAAGGCGCTGAAATAAATGTGCCGTGCACTTTCAGACACCACAATTTGCGGAAATCACTACGAAAACAAGGTAAGCAGTTGTAGAGCACAGCAGCTTCTCTACGTTATTTTCACTCTTATTTTCCCCTCGATGAAGTTAAAACAAGGCACTGTGATTTTTAAAGTCTTCGCAAGAGATCAATAAACAGGATAGCTGAATACTGCCACAGAACAAGTCAGACAATGCCACGCTAGATATCTCAATTGGAGCAGGCGCTGAAATGAATGTATGAAGCATGTGGAGCGCAACCGGCCATAACTTTCTGCCGGAGAGCATTTAGATCACAAGGCACTTTCGCTCTATCTCATTTTAATGCACTCACCAAGATGTCTTTTTGGGAGAAGTTGTTCTGACTTGTTTGACTTTAGGGACGGGTATTAGACCCTGTAGCGCAATGTGGGAGGTTCCACCGCAGATTTCTGAGGAGAGATGGGAGCCATTTTAAAGAGCGTTTCCTCGTACCAGAGACCAAGCATGCTAACCCGCTATGCAGTGTAGCCCATGCACTCAAACAAGTAACCTGAGACGAGAATGCTGATGCAGCACGCTCAATTTATTTGTTAAAAACAAGGCGGTAATGTCCTACTGCAGTATAGAGAGGCGGGGGTGGGGGGGTAATGGAGGCCAGCAGAGTGACACGATCTGTGGTGGGGGAGGGAATTGAAGCGCAGAGAGAGGCACGCAAGGCTTAATGAGCCTTGACAGAAACCCACATGGTGGCTGCCCGAGTGCATGCAAGCTTGAGGCCAGGTAAAACCTCTGGTCGCAATTTTAAAAGCCCGTTTACTAAATTTCTCGCAGAGCAGCGCATGCCCTGGCTCAGCGAGACCTAAAAAGACCCCATTAATAACGGTTCTAGAGACACTTTAAGATATAGATGCAATAAACATTCCGGTCCAAGTATTCGTAAGCATCTACTTTAATCTGAGTTTAATCCATAGAAGCCCTAGAGGCACCCTAGCAGCCTCCTTAGTCTTCAACATAGTCTAGGTTTACACAGTTGAAATTGAATGCTTCCTCTATTAAACCAATTAAATACACACGAGTCACCAAACACTGTGCCTCAGTCCTGGACTACACCTATGCTAGCCTTCCTCTGTTTAAATTGTACAACATACAGGAATGTCTTATAACAACTATAAGAAACAAACATTGACAGCCAAATACAAAACAAAGGAGGAAGAGTGGGTCTCCCTACACACATGCAAACTCAGTGATGCAAGGAAATTCTGGGCCTGTGTAAACTCTGTGGACAACTCAACCCAAACATTCTTAGTGAATCTCATACCAGAAATTACATGGGGCAAAGATGTCAGCCCTATACTGCCAGAGCAGTAAGGATGTCACTAACAAGATATTAGCTACATACTTGGGATCAAATGGGATCTGTGACAGCCAGGAGGTTCTGATCCCTAGAAGAATTATAATTCACATAGACGTATGACTGGCTGTGTATCTGTGTGGAGGACAGGTTGGGGAAGAGATATAATGAAGAACAAGTGTTATGTGGAGACCTATAAGGGGGTGATATCCCTCCGGAGAAGAACCCTCACTCACCATTATGTGACATGCTTCATCATTTGAGTTCCCTCCTCACACCGTAGTGTGGGCTATAACTCCCCTAAGGGAGGAGATGAGGTGTTTTCTCCAAAGAGGTTCAGAAAAGTGTGAAGTGTGTGATATAAAAATGTTGAGTCCACTGAAAGTTTATTAGGTGGTCACAGAGACATGGTTAAAATGCGAGAGGGGTAGGGATTCAACAGATAGTCACACTTGCCTGCCATCTCACACAGGGACGACACCGAGATTTCTAACTGGGCACCACAAGATGGTCCAGGAGCACGGAGAGTGCATGTGACTTTTTTCACAATAGTTTCACGTTTCCCTCTGAAAAGAAGAGGGACATTGAACACTGGGCCACTCAGTTCCAGTGGTGGCTTGTATACCTTCTCTATTTCATTTTTATCACTTCTTGCAGTTTAGGTCCTGACGAATGCCTGTTGGCAGAAACCTGTTGCCCTAATGAACTTTCAGTGGACTCAAACAGACATTTTTATATCACTTCATTCACACTTTTCTGCACTCTGCCCCTCATTCATCTTTTTCCATGCTCATCTTCGGAGAAAACAACATTTGAAGAACTGCCAACTATAGTTCGAAATTCAGACTCGCCACCAACTGGTTACGTTTTTCTGCACGTCTGACTTTTGACAAGGGCATTCCAGATACCAATGAGGCCACGCTGACTTCTCATAGGATCAGGAAAAAAGGCAGTGCAAGGCACTTACGGCCACATGCCTCAAAGTCCGGTTTTGCGATTCCTTATTTGCGATTTTTAGGGAATCGCAAATAAGGAATCGCAAAACGGGATGCATGATTGAAAGTACATAAAATTTGCGATTTGGTAAAAATCGCAATTTTTACCGAATCGCAAATATTATGCGAATTCCAATTTGCGATTTCGCAATTCCCATTGATTCCTATGGGCCAAAAGGCCCATAGGAATCAATGGGAATTGCGAATTCGCAAATTAGAATTCGCAAAATGTTGATGCATTCCATGGTTGCGGGGGGGGGGGGGGTCCAAAGGACCCCCCCTGCACCCCTGAAATGTATTTTGAAGTGCATGTTTCAAAAACACATTTCCTAAGGACATGTGTGTCTGTAACATGACAGTGTTTTGAAATGCAAATTAGAGCATTTTAACACATTTTCGCAAATTACCAGGAGGTTCAACCTCGTGGTAATTTGCACCCCCTAATTGTGAATTCGCAATTTTAAAATTAATCATGCATTGCTTTTAAGTAATCGCAAATTTGCGATTCCTTAAAAGCAATCGCATTTTTGGAATTTGCTGAAAATAGCGATTTTACCAAAAATGCTTGATGCATCCCAAAAACCGATTTAGGAATCGCAACCGGCCGAATTTTGCGATTCGCACAGTTTGCACTTACTAAATAGGTTGATGCATGTGGCCGTTAGTGTATACACAGGAATTCTATTGGTCAGTCACCTGTTAAAGATGTTTAACAATTCAAAGGTTAGGTGCGGCTGCAGTGCTTAATTTGTGCAGACGGTGGTAATTTACTTCCATTCAGGTGACAAAAACAACCCTGTTGCCTGGATGGCACGTTTGTGAGCATGTACAGCATGCTAAATTACAAGTTTACTCACAGCCTCATCTACTCTGTCTGCAGATGACTGATATCAGTATTCAATATCTGACAAGCGTTTGCCGCTATCTCCATGTCTTGGACATCTCCGGCTGTGTACACCTCAGTGACCGGGCACTGAAGTATGTTCGCAAGAGCTGCAAACAACTCCGGATCCTCAAGATGCTGTACTGCAGAAGCATTACCAAGTAAGTGTTTCATAGTTTCACCACAGAACGTCTAGAATGTTCAAATGTTCAGAGATCTATATGTCGAGACGTACTGTTGTTTGATATAACTTATTCTTATAAGGCCTTGGAAAAGCAATAGTGTGCCTACCGGGTGAAAGTTGCCCCCCCACAACATAAAAGACATGAAGCAGGTTGTTGTCGTTCACCGTGTAGTCTTTTTATTAAATCTTAAAGCAGTGTCATGTCTTTAATGCTTTATTCATCTTGATTAAGGTAGATCTTTAAATACTTCGCTTATCAACACCACAGGATTCAACATAAATCTCAAAGTTATAAATTGTCATTATATTTGCAACCCGCTGTCCACGGGGCCTTTTTCTTGACCTTCGGGCTGTGCCAGCAGGCCACAACCAAGATAGCCTGCTCTCCTTAAGTTGACCGCCCTCCGGTCAACAGAGCCGCAGGTAAATCAATCTGCCACCACTTGTGACAACCATACCGGGGTATACCCCTCCAATGTTTATAAATCTACACACCGGCCTCTTGGGGTAGGGCAGGAAAAGCCAGGACCACCAGCAGGTCAGTCCCCGCTCTCGCCAGCCCAGAACCCCCTCAATTAATGCTTGCCCTTTCCATGGGCAGCCAATCCATACCAAAAAGAAAGTCCACACCCTTTTCTTGGCTGGGACCCCGCCATTCTCTTCCTTGTTGCAGGGATGGGTGGGTGGGTAATTCCTCGCTGGTCTGCTGCCGCCTGAGCTGTTGGAAGAGGACAAAGAGGGTTAGTTCCGCCTCCCCCAAGGCTTTTGTACCCTCGGGGGAGGGAAGGTCGACCCTGCCTCCCTGCTGACGTGGCTCTCCCCTATCCTATTTCTTCGAGGCCATCTCTGCCGGCTCCCGCCCCCGGGTCCCACTAAGGGCGCCACGCCCATAGGAGCGGGTGGCGCTATTCATAGTGTGCCTACCGGGTGCAAGTCGCCCCCCCACAACAAAAAAGACATGAAGCAGGTTGTTGTCGTTCACCGCGTAGTCTTTTTATTAAATCTTAAAGCAGTGTCATGTCTTTAATGCTTTATTCATCTTGATTAAGGTAGATGTTTAAATACTTCGCTTATCAACACCACAGGATTCAACATAAATCTCAAAGTTATAAATTGTCATTATATTTGCAACCCGCTGTCCACTGGGCCTTTTTCTTGACCTTCGGGCTTTGCCAGCAGGCCACAACCAAGATAGCCTGCTCTCCTTAAGTTGACCGCCCTCCGGTCAACAGAGCCGCAGGTAAATCAATCTGCCCCCACTTGTGACAACCATACCGGGGTATACCCCCTCCAATGTTTATAAATCTACACACCGGCCTCTTGGGGTAGGGCAGGAAAAGCCAGGACCACCAGCAGGTCAGTCCCCGCTCTCGCCAGCCCAGAACCCCCTCAATGAATGCTTGCCCTTTCCATGGGCAGCCAATCCGTACCAAAAAGGAAGTCCACACCCTTTTCTTGGCTGGGACCCCGCCACAGGGCGAGTAGCTTACTGGCGGGCTCGCCCTCCCCCCGGCCTACCAGCCTTCACAGTTGGCACCACACATCTGTTCATGTATGCCTGGGAACCCTGGTGCCTGCCGATCAACCCCCGCTCTTACCAAAAACCTGACAATTCTCAGCTGATGGCATACTGGGCCACCCATCAGCACTTCCCATAGGCTGCTGTTGATGCTTTTTGATTCTTTCACAGTCATACTTGAGCACTGAATCTATCTCTTTAGGTAGTAGTAGCTCAATTAGTAACTCTTATCTTTCCAAGTGAGAATCATATACTCCTGAGATATAAATAAAAGAAATACCTATTTGTTCTACGTTCCCCTGCCTGGAAACATTTGTACTGTTCCAGCAGAATTATATTCAATTGCTACTATGTTTAGGTAGAGATATGTTGACTTTTTCTTTTTTATAATTGAGTGGCATATTCTTGCCTTAACAATTTCCTCAGGTAGTAATAGGTCAAACCTACTGGCTTTACCAACGCTGTTTGCTCCTTAACGCAACTAGCGATGGATCTAGGGGGGGCTTTTACCCCACAGAATTACTCATACAAGGAACCATAATTACCTTGTGAGCCAAGTCAAAACTTTCTAGCGACCCTAACGACTACATTAGGACTGTTGGAAGGCCTGAAGGTGATGAGAGTGGTATGCCGTCCCGAATGAAATTTCCCAGGAGTATATTCATGGTGATGACATAGCTGTGCAATTCCACAGTTCTGATCGAGATTTAGAATGAGCACCACACGTCCATACTATATACTAGGAGCAAACATGTATTGTCTGGCAATGTAGATCTTCCTAGCGCAGGGATTGCATTAAGAAGGGACGGCCCTGACCTAACACATACATCTGTTTTTAAATTAAATGCAATTGGTTCTCCATTGATTGTCCAATTTCATTTGTTAGGTTTTTCTAATGAGTGAGCCAGTGGGTGTGAAAAGGGGGAGTCAACAAGAAGGCCACTCACCGCATGTGACATGGACCTTTCAGCAAGGCGCATTTGAATACTTTTGGAGCTTTTCACTGTCAGTCCATATAAACCTAATCACTTATGTCCTACGTTCGGAGTACCAGGCCTCCTGCCCCATTAGAGGTTGAGGCCTGCCTTCTGGATGCCTTAAAGGCGTTAAAAGGAACATGTATGCCTGGCAACTAGGTTTATTTTGCTGGGGATAGATGGCAAGGTAAGACTGCACAACAGGTTGCCGTGCCGGCTTGAGATATGTTTAAATTATGTTACTTCAGGGAGTGGCATCAAGAGAGCTGCAGCCCACTTGTAGCATATAAAAAGCAGGACCCGAGTTCATGTTGAACCACCTAATAGGGACTAATAAGTATAACAGAGACCATCACGTGTATGCCAATTTTTTGTTTCACGGGATATGATTTCCCAAGAAATCGGGGAGTGGAGTTGAACATCTCAAGCAATCACTCGTTCCGGCTTTCCGGTCTAACAGAATAATATAATGCATTGCAATACCTAACTTGAAACTGGGAAACCATTGAGTCCCTTCACCTGTTAAGTGATTGTTTACCCATTTGTAATAAATCGGATAGTCGTGGGCCTATGGGTACTTACTGTGCCTACGTACATTGTCATCTTTTGACAAAACATTAAATAAAGACAGGAAAACGTTATAATAATGGCAGTTATAAACCTTTGAAATATTGAGAAGAAGTCTAGTGCTAAACATTTTTGAGTACCCCCAGGATGAACCTCCCGTGCAAAGAATCAGGGCATAATGTACAACATAATCCGGTTTTGTAGGGACACTGCCATATGAACAATTTGAAATATGCCATTTGAATACGTCACAACATGTAACGTAACCTGATATGATTTCTGAAGTAAACATCTGCACTTTTAATTAGGCACAGTGTTTTTTGTGGCATCAGTTGTTTAGTAAACTTTTGTACTGCAACAATTAAGGATTTCCAACAGCTTCCCAAACTTACATCTCCCCAAACAATCATTCAAGGAAAACATTATATCACCCACCTCTCTCTTTGTCAAGTTTTAAACATTATCATTCCACCATCTATATATCCCCTCATTATATGTCTTATTTTCAGTTCAGGACCCGCTTTGGGAAGGTGTCAGAGAAGGTCAGGTTACGTTAGGTTAGGAAACAATACATTGCAACATGGACCCAATGCAGAGTATATTAGCACTGATCAATTCGAGTACACACCTTTCTCTAAAAAGGGCACAATAGGGAAAAGCACCAAACAGAGTAGAAACATGTGCTTCTACCTAAATAGGTGGAAGTAGCTATGTCTTCAACAATTTCCAACTCTTAGGTAAATAAGATTCCTGTCGAAGGAATAACGGTGGGGAATTCAATTTGATGACGGCTGCTATGGAAAAAGCCCTACTGTCAACCACTGATATGATCTCTAGGAAGCAGGCCACGGGAGAGGCTTGCAGAATAACTGTGAAGTCACTGCAACCTGCAGATCTCGTAGGCTAGCAGATCATGGTAGATAGGGTTACAGTAAACCAGTCGAGCTGCCACAAAAGCGTTCAGTATATGAACCTTGTGAGGGCAAGAAAAGAGGTGAAGAAAGCGATTTAAGAAGAGAACCTGAAAAAGACAACCCTTTACCACTATTGAGATCTGCTCAGTCAAAGTCAAAGAAGATCAAATGTAATGTCCAGGTTTTTGTTATGTTAGACGCGGGACAGGGGGCCTAGAACAGTAGGCCAGAAAAAAAAGCTCCCAGAAAGGTGATGATTTCATAGGGTGAAACATTTCTGTCTTGTCTTCATTACATTTAAAGTTAAAACTCATCTGCTGTTGGACAGTGGAGTGGCAGTTAAAATGTTTGTCAGCTGTGTGGCAGTCACCCCAATTGTCGACATTAAAACATACTAAGCATAACGACTGAATTAAATATGGCAAATTAATTATTTAAAGTTTAAATAACAGACACGACAGAAAAGAGAAGCTCTGGAAGCAAAATCTGAAAGACTTTCTTTGACAAAATGTTGAAAAACCAAACCAAGGATAGATCTTTTATCACAGGTTGGATAGTGTCGACCAAAAAAATATTAATGGGTTTCAATGTCCAAAACAGCCAAGATATCTGATAGACTTAAGGTTGCTGAGACATTGTAATCTCCATACTGATGTAAGTCGTCCAAGGCACAGAAAACAGGCAGTTCTGTACTATGCCAAGTGCCGAATCCCATCTCAACAGTGTGGAGAAGTTGGTTGGTCTCTATTAGCTCGGAGAACTGCTGAAATACATTTTTTTCTCTTGTAATTTCGCCAAATACTGTGGCTGAGAGATAGACTGGTAGTTGGCAGATTGTCTGGATTAAGATAATCTGTCGGAGAGACATTCAGTAGCGGCTTTGGGAAGTGCTCCCAAAGCGGCGACCAGCTTGCTAGAACACGCAACAAGCACGCGCACTGCTGCGCTCGCATCCCTTATTTTCTATTTCTTTACTTTTGCTAGAATCGTGGCACCGGTGCTTTACTTTTAACATTAAAGCAAGTAAAGAAATAGAAAAAAACTTCTATTTCTTAACTTTTGCTTTAATTGCGGCACCCGCGCTTTACTTTTAATGTTTAAAGTAAAGCAAACAAACAAAGCATGATCTTCCCACTGAATCAGACAGCCAATGTGGAGTTTCCATTTCAGCCCAAAAGGAACCTTTTCCAACATATCAGAGCGCTGTTTCATTCTTAAACGTTGCCGAGTTTGCCCTCGTTTGATTTCATTTTGAAGCTAAACATGTCCTCAGTAATTCGTGAAATCTGCCGTCGTGTCCATCGAAACAACACATTGGAATGCATGACACGAGGTCGGACGATTTTCAGAATCGTAAAATGTAGCATATAACATTACACAGCCACCTGTTAATATAGGTTCTGCATCGCATACTGGCTTCTGTGCCTCTATCCTCCAGCTGTCCGAGTACAAAGCAGTGCCCTGGCTATTCTACTACACAAACCTACAGCATACATGTTCAGGACTGATCAAAGTATCTCTGCGCTTAGGGGGCTTTCCTTTTCTTAGGTCTCGCTTGAGACCTAAAAACCACCACACACTCAACCACACACACACACAACCACACACACACACACAACCACACACGCAACCACACATGCACAACCACACACACAAACAACCACACACACAACCACACACACAAACAACCACACACGCACACACAACCACACACAACCACACACACAACCACCACACACAAAACCACGCACACAGACACAACCACACGCACAACAACCACACACAACCATACACACAATCACACACACAGCCACACAACCACACACACAACTACAAACACAACACAGACACACAACCACACACACACCACAACCACACTCACAACCACACACAATCACACAGACAACCACAACCACACACACAACCACACACACACCACAACCACACACACAACCACACACACACACACACAACCACACACACACCACAACCACACACACAACCACACACACAATCACACAGACAACCACACACACATACAACCACACACAACCACAACCACACACACACAACCACACACACAACCACACATACAACCACACACATACAAACACGCACACAACCACACACACAACCACAAACACACCACACCTCAACCACACACACACAACCACACACACAACCACACAGACAACCACAACCACACACACACATACAACCGCACACACAACCACACACACAACCACAACCCCAACCACACACATAACCACACACACACAACCACACACACACACAACCACACACACACACAACCACACACGCAACCACACATGCACAACCACACACACAAACAACCACACACACAACCACACACACAAACAACCACACACGCACACACAACCACACACAACCACACACACAACCACCACACACAAAACCACGCACACAGACACAACCACACGCACAACAACCACACACAACCATACACACAATCACACACACAACCACACACACAACTACAAACACAACACAGACACACAACCACACACACACCACAACCACACTCACAACCACACACAATCACACAGACAACCACAACCACACACACAACCACACACACACCACAACCACACATACAACCACACACACACACACAACCACACACACACCACAACCACACACACAACCACACACACAATCACACAGACAACCACACACACATACAACCACACACAACCACAACCACACACACACAACCACACACACAACCACACATACAACCACACACATACAAACACGCACACAACCACACACACAACCACAAACACACCACACCTCAACCACACACACACAACCACACACACAACCACACAGACAACCACAACCACACACACACATACAACCGCACACACAATCACACACACAACCACAACCCCAACCACACACATAACCACACACACACAACCACACACAACCACACAACCACAAACACAACCACACACAACACACAACCACACACACACACAACCACACACAACCATACAACCACACACAACCATGCACATAGCCACACACACAACCACACACACACAACAACACACACACACACAACCACACACACACACAACCACAACCAGACACACAACCACACAACCATGCACACAACCACACACACAACCACACACACACACAGCCACACACAACCAGACACACAAACACACACAACCACACACACACACAACCACACACACACACGACCACACACACAAAAAACACAACCACACACACAACCACAACCACACACACAACCTTTCAACCATACACACAACCACACACACAACCACACCCATTCACACAAACACCCACAACACCCGCCCCCACACCCACAACCACACACAACCACACTCATTTACACAACCATACACACACACACACACACACAACCACACACACACAACCACACGCACACAACCACACACACACAACCACACACACACAACCACACACAACCACAAACACAACCACACACAACCACACACAACACACACACAACCACACACAACCACAACCACACACAACCATACAACCACACACACAATCATGCACACAGCCACACACACAACCACACACACACACATGACCACACACACACACACACAACCACACACAACCACACACACACACACAACCACACACACACACAACCACAACCAGACACACAACCACACAACCATGCACACAACCATTGGGGTCATACAAGGAACCTACACGTTTACATCCCTGTTCTCTCCATCTGTTGAACACTTCCGAGCCGCGTCCAAGGGGTAAATCGGGCTTGTCCACTATTGGGGACATCAGCGAGGGGAATGTTGTTAGCCCCTCCTCGCAACTCACCCTATCCCAGACTTTCAGAGTTGATGATATTACCGGGGAGGAATATAACCCCCATGCTTTGTGCTTGCGTGGTAGTCAGGCTTCCCCCCAGATATTCACTCCTGTGACAGTCTGGTCCATGAAGGCCCAGTATTTTTCAGAAAGAGGATGGTTCCTTTTAACTATATAGCAGAGGTGTGCCTCTTGGAGGTATCTATGGACTATTGGGAGCCCTACACCGCCCTCTCGCTTGTGCCAGTTTGATTGATAAGCGCGGCCTCTTGCCCCCAAAACAAATGTTTTAATTGCGAGTTGCAATGTACGGAGTGCCTTCGGGAGTAGAACCAGCAGCAGAGTTTGAAGAATATAGAGTGTACTTCGGAGTACAGTCATCTTGACTGCCGCTATTCGCCCAAAACATGCCAAGGTCAAGCAGTCCCAGAAGTCCAGTGCCTTACCTGTCTGATCAATGAGTGCTGCATAGTTTAGTGCTGAGGTCTTTGGGATGGTTGGGGCAAGTAGGATGCCCAGGTAAGGCATGGAATACGCCACCCAGGACAGCGGCAACCTCCTCTGCAGTTTTTCTTTGTGGGCAGGGGGCACAGATAAGTTTAGGATTTGAGATTTGTTTAAATTAACTTTAAATCCCGAAATCTTCCCCGAAGCTCTTCAGTTCATCTAATAATTTTGGCAAAGATGTCAATGGGTTCAGCAACGAGAGGATAACATAATCCGCATATAGTCTGTTAGTGTAGGTGCCTGCCCCACTTTGGATGCCCTAGATCTGTGGGTCATCTCTGATTCTTTGTGCTAGCGGCTCAATATAAATGCAAAGAGGAGTGGGGATAGCGAGCAGCCCTACCGGGTGCCACTGGCAATCGGGAACGGGCTAGAGGACTTTCTAGTGACTCGCACAAATGCTCTCAGGGCACAGTAAATGCAGCTGACCCATTTTATAAACGCCTTCACAAACCCAAAGTTGTGCAGAGATAAGTCCACTGCACTCAATCAACCGCTTTTTCAGCGTTGATTGATAGGAACAGTGCTTCTCTGCGTGACCTATGGATGACGTCAATGAGGTGGAGAAGTCTTTTGGTATTGTCTCCTCCTTGTTACATGGGGATGAAGCCCGCTTGGTCCGGGTCTAACAATCCCGCAACAAGCGGATTTACTCGGGTTGCCAGGACCCCGGCAAAGAGTTTCACATCCATATTGAGTAAGGATTCGGGACAGTAGGACCCATATTCTCTGGGATCCTTCGATAGCTTGAGAATCACTGATACGAGGCTTCCGCCATGGAGTCTTTGAGTGAACCTGTTTCGAGGAAGGAGTTAAACAACCACATTCAGAGCGGTGCTAATTCCTGACAGAAGGCTTTATAGCATTGAGTCGTGAAGCTGTCAGGATCCGGTGCTTTATGCATTTTATGGTGAATAATTGCTATGATCACTTCTTTGATTCATATCAGTTGGTCACGCTGGGCTGAAATTGTTTCTGGGAAGCGGTTAACTGGACTTCCTTGTAGGTAAGTGTGTGCATCTTTATGTGGAGAGTCCGGTTCAGAATATAGGGTCTGATAGAAAGTCTTGAACGCCTATACTTTTTGCTTGTCTGAATGTATCTCCTCTCCAGAGGACTGTTTGACCGAGGGGACCGGTGCTGCCATCGTCTTAGCCCTGAGCCTCAGTGCGAGCATCTGGCCATAACGATCACTGCTCAGATAAAATTCATGTTGGAGCCTGTAGGGGGCATATTCCGCCTTATTGAGGTCCAGGCGCTTCAGAAGGAGCCTTTTCTTTTGCAGCTTTCTCCACATTCTAGGTGCTCCAGTGCGTTTGTGTATGCTTCCATCTCTGCCACTTCTTGTTCTAAGCTCCGTCATTTCTCTTGGTGCAACCGGTTCTCAGCCACCGAGACCGCGATGTATTCTTCCCCTCATCACTAGTTTTAGTGTTTCCCAGACAGCTGCCAGGGAGTGTTCCCCACGTCATTAGTACATAGATAATCAGTCTCACACGAATGGCCCACATAACTGCCGGGGATTGTAGGAGGTTTTAACGCAGTCACCATCTAGAAGGGCTCAGCTGAGCGGTATCTGCCTGTATCGTGACCGTGACATAGCGTGGTCCAAATGGGATCTTGGTGATGCTATAAAATGGTCTATGCGCGTGCATGATTTGTGTGGCGCAGAGTAGAACATATAGTCTCTCGTTCCCGGGTGTTGGTGATGCCAAGTGTCCTGAAGGCCACTCTCTGCTAGCCAATGCAAGCACTTGCCCAAAAAGGCTGTTTTTTGCAGCCCGCTGACATGAGCGGTCAAATGAATGGTCCATTACCAGGTTGAAATCCCCTCCCACCAAAATTGCTGCATCGGGAGATGCCAGCACGTCAGTTAGAGCATTAAGATGAAGGGCTCTTGCAGGATGTTCGGGCATATATATATTAGCTAGGGAGAAGTGTGTGAATCCCCAGTGAACTCTAATCGCGAATAGGCGCATAATGACCTCTGTTATAGTTGAGACTATCTTGCCACTGAATTTCGCGCCCAGGAGGATGGCAACTCTATTCTTTTTGGCTGGGCTTGAGAACCAGAGCTGGTGAGGTAACCATCGGGAGCACATGCACGCAGTATCCCTTGGTAGGAGGTGCGTTTCTTGCAGCAAGCATATGTCCCCACCCCGAGTTCTCAAGCAGGGACAGGATCGCTGTGCATTATACTGGGTGACTGAGGCCGAGGCTTATGATCTTCAGGTCCTTGCCTATGGTTTATTCGCAGTAGTGAGGATGTAGTGCTGCACTTAATGGGATTGATGCATGTCCTATGATACTACTGCCTAACTCTACCTCGGAGTTTTGCCTGAAACTGGTGCGGAGGAAAAGGAAAAAGATATCTGTGAAGCAACATAGGAAAACCCCCAAAACCCCAATCTGAACTGAACATATGAACCATTCTGCTAACAGGAGTTGACGACAGTTCGTCAGGGTAGGAGAGCCCGGGGGGGGGACCTCAGCCAGTAGGTGTCTGGACCTATTTGGCTCTTCCTTTCTATGGAAAGTCATCCCGGTGTCTTTCATGTAGAGACTGGTCTAGGGCAAGTGCATTCCTCCGAACCTTCCTGAGATGAAGTCTTGCATCGTCAAGAAACCTAGTTCAAGGGGAGACTTGCCGATCCAGTGAACCAGTGAGTGAAATGATCACCACCTTTTTTTCTTTCCTTCGCCATTGTCTCTATGTCCAGTTTATGGCTGGAGGAGGGCTTCCCGACCCTGTGCCAATGGGATTCTTTGTTTCTAGAGCCCTCTGAGAGCCTGCCGCCCTCTTCCTGTGCTAGTGTTCCTGAGATACCCAAGGCCTCCTCTGCTTCTTTCAGGGATCAGAGCTGCCTTAGCTTCCCTTTGTAGCAGAAGATGATGCTTTAGGGGTGCCCCCAGGAATTCAATATCCCCTTCACCCTGGGGTGGTTTGTGACGGAATGAAATTCCCTTGGAAGAACATAGGTGTTTGCCCCCGGAATAGCACTGGGTGGCAGTCTCTTGCACTGGATGATAGTTTCTTTGACTTGGAAATCGTGCTTGCACGCTAGGATGACACTGGGGTGGCTTTGTTTCCTTTCCGCAGGCCGATGCGGTGTACATGGTCAATCTAGATGTCCGAGCTGCATTCGCTACCCAGTTTATGATGGAATAGAGCGATGACATAGGCCTGTATATTATCTTCTTCTACTTGAGCTGACAACCCTCTGATGCGGACATTATTTCTTCTTTATCAGTTTTCCAGGTCTTCTGCTTGTGCTTGCAGCTCTATATGCTGCTCCCTCAGGCAAATGATTTCTTGCTGCATCATTCGATCTCTTTGTCTCTGCTGGTTTCCCGCTCGTCTAAGGTCGCTGCTCATTCCGCCACTTCCTCCAGATCCCTCCGTACTTCCTCCAAATTGGCTGAGAGCTGTCCTTGCATTCCTTAAAGATCTTCCTGGAGGGAAATGAAGAGCGTGGTCATGAATGCCTTTGTGGCGTGCCGTCCGCCTCCTCCGCTCCATCTTGCTGCCCATTGTCGCCCAAAAATGCTGCGGCCGGCAGGGGTTGCTTCATCAGCATATCCGTTACCGAGAGTTACTTTTTTGCTCGAGCCACGGCCATAGCTTCTGCTCCTTATTTAGACTTGGTTGAGGGAGAGTAGGGTAGAGATGCTCTCTCCACAGGCTTTTCTCCTATCTGGCACCTCTCTGGTTCCTCTTGAATGCATCTGTAAGCCTCAAGATCCTGTTACACTATGGAGCCTCTGGCCACAATGGAAATGTGTTGCCGGGCCTATGCGCATATATGAGGTTTCTTTTGTGTGCTTTCCTCCTATTCACAACAGTGGTTCTAGTCAGGGACCAGCATGTCTCCCTAGCAGCGGTGTCCAGTGGGAGAAAGCTGTGTCGATATTGCATCTGGATGGATCTTAGCGCCGGCCCTCGGGCCCATGGCTGTGCCCTCCTGACACGTTTGCTTTAGGACCTGTGATACCGCACTGTCCTACTACGCCATGCTCTCCCTCCTCTTCCACCGCTCCCATCGGGCCCGCCCCATGAGGAGGTTCTGCCAGATACTGGCTTTTCGTGCGGAGGGATCCTTGGGCCGGCTGAATTACCCGCTTTGATTCATTGCCCTGGGAGGCCTTTTGTTCTGGGTGGTTCCTCAGTCCCTGGGCCCCGGGCGCCGAGGTCGGCAGCACTGGAAGGGGTAAGCCCTTTAGTCTGTCCTCAATGCCCACGTATTTGCCCTCTTTTATTTCATCTGTAGCTTTCCGACCATTACAGCAACCCTGGGCTGCCCGTCACTGGTCTACGGATTTCGGGTTGGTTACTGTCATTAGTAGTGGAGAGGGCGGCCGGTCAAGAGTGCATTTTTCCTCTACAGTAGGGTTGTGTCTTGCAGCAGGCCCCACTAGTACCGTGCAGTGCTGCTAATGTGCCTTTTCCTTCATCTGGATCCCCCGTGGGGAGCCGCCGATTCAGCAATCTGCTTTTGTATATGGCGGATGAGCTCGCCTTAACCCACCTGCCCACCACTGGCACCCTAGCAGGGGTTTCGGTGCTCCTCCCCTGGGGGTTTTTCGAGTTTCGTTACTTCCCTGGGGAGGCTGCCTCTGAGGGATTCTTTATTTAAAACTCCAACGCAGGACGGGGAGCTCTAAGATGTTGGCTTGTTCTCCAATCCCGGGGCCCTCTTCCACTCGGTCACGCTGCGCCATCGCGCCGCACCTACCACACCTTGCAGAAGGCTCCATTGGTGCTGCACCACACTCCAGTGGGCCCTCGCGCTCTTTGCATGCTCTTCCGATCCTGCGCGGGAGTCCGGTCTTTCCCCTCTCTTCTGGGAGACCCAAGGCCTCAGCTCTCCGCTCTCGGCTCCTGGGCCCACGATGCATTCCAGCCCCTCCTCCCTCCATCGCCGTTTGGAGCCCAAGGGCGTCGTCTCACAGCCTTCCGACGGGTACCGCCGCCACAGCAGTGGTTCTAGTCAGGGACCAGCATGTCTCCCTAGCAGCGGTGTCCAGTGGGAGAAAGCTGTGTCGATGTTTAATGTCCTCAGTGTCGGAGAGACTCGGAGACACTACCTCATCCGACAACCATTTTGGCCACGCCCCTTGGTATCTATTGTAAAGGTGAGGAATCTGACGTTAAAAGTATCCATCAGAAGAACAAGTTACTTACCTTTAGTAATGCTCTTTATGGTAGATTCTCTATTTAACTACAGATTCCTCACTGCCCTCTCACCTTCATATTCAGTTGAGTGGTGTCTTTTTACCAGCTAGAAACGACCCAAACTAGAGATCTAAAGGTAAGGAATCTGCAGTTAGAATATTTACCAGAACAAGAAGGTAAGTAACTAGTTATTTTTGTTTCTTTAAATCTCTTTATGTTGAGTTTACTGCAAACCTCTCCGCTTTGTTTTGTTTGTCCTGTGATGCTCCATTTACTACATTTTACATTTACTACATTGTATGCTGTGCTTAATCTGTAAAAAATGTGCGTGCCGGTGGCCAACATTTTTCTTAGAAAGCCACTGCACACGTCCACCACTGTTGCAGCCCTTCCTGCATAGACACGCACAGCAACCAAAGCCTTTGGAGCTTTCACTAGTGCTCCAACTGCTGTTGTTCAGTAGGAAGATATTGAGTTTAATTGTGTGTGAAATGGTGCTATGGATGTGACAAAAACGAACCAAAGGGTACAATTACAGGCTAAGTGAACTTTGTAATATGTAGCATATTAGATCAGTATCTTCTAGTCATCTTTGAAACTGGTGGCGTATAATCCCTGACCTGATTTACAGCCTGCGAGTAAGGCATTCAAGGGGTTTGGATATTTCTCCCCAACCGACAACATTTTGCAGAAAAAAAAGGTGGCAAAAAGTAACTTTCCACAGAAATGGGCTACCAAATCCAGAGATTCTGAACAAGTACCAAACAGGCATTCCAACAGTGTTGTGATGTCTCAGGAGTCCTCTGAAAAATGGTGGCAAAAGAGCAGATTTATCAGCACAATTTCCCTAAAGACTGGCTAAATAAGTATATGAATCACAGGGTGTTTAAAATGATTATAGAGTTTCCAATGCCCTATTATCTGTCCCAATGTATGTAGCATCTTTCGTCTTTTATTTTTCCATCAGCCCTTAGAAAGTTATACTAATCTCACAATTTTCTACGCAGAAAGCAGCGCTAGACAGATCCTAAGGGCCTTGTAAACAATGCTGCTTCTCTATTGCACGCAGCCCACAGAGCCAAAGAGCAGACAGCTTACACCATTCAACATGGACAGCCCTAGATAGGAGCAGTCTGTAGCATAGAATGTTTTACCAATATAGATGATAAAATGCCTTCCTGCAAGCCATAAAACAACCTTGACAACAGCAAATTGAACTATGCAACCAAATCAGGAAATAATCCTCCTGAAATCTGCATGAAATATGCCAGAAAAAACAGCTTTATATATAAATCTGAAAAACAATAATTTTGTCTGAAACATCAGCTTGCCAGTTTCTGTAAGTAGAGACATTTTTTCATGACCTGCAGAATTTTGGCTAAATGAGCTCAATAATTTATGCCCACAAGAAACTCTGTCCTTAAACGATCACTTTAGTCAATAAAGGCTTGGTTCCCCAACAACAGCTTATTTTTACTATACTCTCAGATATACTCTGTTGCACACTCTGTCTGCCTTTCCTACCCATTTATCTCCAGTTCTAAACACTTTGGGTGTGCGTTTACTAGCAGATATTTTCACCACCAGTGCACCACACAGACCCAAAATCACGTCAAAAATGCTCACAATAAGTGAGCGCCGCTCTAAGAAAGCCGCCAATGTACAACGGATACCTGCAGTTATGTCATGGTTGGACCACTAGTTTTCCAGGTACAGCAGAATGTTGCCAATTATGCCCTCTATCTCCAGGATGGACAGTCAGTATTCTATCAATATGCCACTGACTTTAAATCGCCAAAACTCTAAATAAGCTCATTGTAAGGGACGTGTCTGCTTCTAGGTAGTCTGCGCAGTTCACTGTAGTGCTTCTGTGTCAGTGTTGTGTGTGTACCTTTGGCTAGTATGCCAGGATGTTGGGCTTCCGTAACAGACCCTATGCCATAGGTGTGAACTGGAGTGAGCTGAGATGCCATAGGCAGCCAGTCAGCTGCACATCTTCCAACACTAGCTATAATCACTTTTTGCTTTGCAGTAAACACTAACTATGACACTTTTCTAGTTTCCTCTATCAGTCAACGGCATGAGAATGGCCCCACAAAGTTGAGCTGGGCCCCCCACAACCTAATATCAGATCCCCATCATTCCATTAAGCATGCTAAAGAAGCGTTTGGGGAGCAGTATCTGTAGATTTGTGATATAATATAATAGTCTTGGTAACCTTACCATGTTGGCCAGGGCAACCGGCCTGAGGATTGTCCGAGGGAGGGTCTTCCAGAAAGCTATCTGCATGTAAAGGAGGACACCGCTTTTATCGGGTTTCCATCAAGCATATCGATGTTCGAATGGTTTATGTTGATGCCCAGATATTTAAAAGTTGTAGCCCCTGTCTGTTCTGGTGGCTATCTACTGTCTTCTCTCAGGCAGGTCGGGCTTAGAAGAAAGATATGTGTTTATGACATGTTCACGCCCAGGGCAGAAACTACTTTGAAGGCTTTAAGTTCACATGCAACAGCGAAAGCAACCTACGGAATGTTTTTAATGTAGATCAGTATATCATCTGTGTCTCGTTATCAAGATGGATGCCCCCACTCCTGGCCTAGCACATGGAGGTTCATCACTAAGGGTTCCATCACAAGTGTGAATAGTAATGAAGAGAGGGTTATGCCTGGCTGGTGTGCCACTGGACAGACACACAGAGCAGCATATATGAGTTGGACTGTTTTGAATCAGGTGAGTGGATGGGTGTATGGGAACTGAATCCTTCACCCAATATTGGTCACCAGTCCTGTGTTGCAAAGCACTTCAGTCAGGTAAGCCCAGTCTAGAGTGTGTTAAATGACTTTTCAAGATCTAGTATCAGACTTTCAGAAAACGACCAGCTGCCTGTGCCCCTACCCATCAAGTTATGTAGCCTTCAAATGTTTAAGGGTATGGCTCTCCTCGGGATGAAACAGCTTTGGTCGGGGTGCACCAATAATGGCATCAGCAGCATCAATTTATTTTAGTGCCAGTACTTTACTGAGAATCTTGTAGTCTTTACTTAATATCACTAGGAGTCTGTAGGAGCCCACTTCGAGAGGGTCTCGACTGGGTTTAACACTTCTCTCATAGTCGGAGTAAGGGTGCCATGCCAGCTTGCAGCAAGATATTATATAAGACTGCTAGGCGTGATATTAGTAGATCTGTGTACGTTTTGTAGAACTCAATATAGAATCCGTCAAAGCCAGAAGATTTATTTGTGGGAAAGTCACAAATTGCTCCACGAATCTCCTGTTACATGATGGTGCTTTTCGAGACGTGGGTCCCTTGATCTGAACTGGGGTGGTGGAGTGAGCTAAAGAATGATGATGGATTAAACCCAGATCAGTTGAGTGGGGATGAGTATTTGATTTGCTCAAACGCTCCGTCCATCATCCCCTTTGGTATCGCTTTGTTCACCCTAAGTTGGCAGGGTATGCCAAGATGTGGGTCCCTTGCTCACTTTGCCACTGGATTCAAGCTAGCCTGCTGATGACGGCTGATTAGCCAGAAACCGGTCCCTGGATGCTTGTTTCCGGTCCAAGGAAAACATGGCTTAGCAGTTCGGGCTGGACTGTTCCCATAAGGCACAGGGTCAGACTGATTTGCATATGGCCATGTCTGAACTGGGGTGGTTGAGTGAGCTAAAGAATGATGATGGATTAAACCCAGATCAGTTGACTGGGGGTGAGCGTTTGATTTGCTCAAACGCTCTGTCCATCATTCTCTTTGGTGGGGCTTTTCCATTACCTAAATCTGCTCCATAGGAGAACCACTCCCTCTAGGAATTCAGATATTTATTTGGTCCTGGAGCGCAGGGAATCCACGTGTGTATAAGCCACTGTAATGGGTGGTGAAGAAAGTGTGGATGTTTGACTAAGTCCAAGCAATAGTATTCTTGGTGGTTTGATATCGGGGAATCTTGTTTGATCAACCAGGGTAGGAGTCTGCCCAATTTGTCCCCTTCTATATATGTTTATGTTTTTTTCTAAGTGAGCTTTGTAATATAAAATTTCCTAGCTATCTTAACAAAAAGTTTCTATTCTTTTAAGGAAACAGAGGCAATGATTTTGCTCATCTTTCTCCACTTCATTCCATACAGCAGCCTTTTAACACACAACTACCTTTCCCAGAAAACCATTAGGGAAAGAGAAGAAACAACACAACCAATATAATAAACAGTCCTTATAATATAGTCCATCTTCACTGTTTATGCCCCCTATTTCTTCTTGCAAGAGCTGCATTCCTCAGAAAAGATTCCTTCGATCTTTGGCTCACTCCTGTTTAGAGGTGCCATTCCCTAAAACATAGAAACCAAACTTGTAATACCTTTCCACGTTTTTTATAACAATCATGCTCAAATTGCATGACACATCACCATAAGTAACCTAAAATACCTCCTGCACAGAGAACATTACAGTACATTGTGATGGTAACTATTGAACATTTTCTTTCAAGAACCATAAATATACTTATCCTCAAGAAAAAAATCCCAAATTCCACATCCCTGCAAAACAACATCAGGGAGGGAACAATCAGCCTTGATCAGGTGGGAATAAACCGCGCCTCCGTGTCCTTAATGCAATTGAAACTTTCTGTTATGATGGCTAGGAAATGTTATATTCTATGTGAGGACCAGAGGTGAGGATTCTGCTCATTCAAAGCTTGATCACCACCAGGGTAGTCATATCCATTACAGGTTTAAACTAGAATATTTTAAACATGGAGTCAGATGACCAATTAGCTGTATTCACCATGTCTTTGAGCCAAGCCCCTAAAGAAAAAGCTTTGGAATCCAGAGCACTTCTTGCCGAGTGTGCTCTGAACACCGATGTGTTAATACCAGCTTCTGGCATGACATCCCTCACTCACTGGGCTATGGTGGAGGAAGAAATCGCCTTGAATGGTACATGCAAAGCAATCAGAAACTGTTGTTTTCCAGCTGGGCAAACTTCCTTGGTAAGTGCTTCATATGCTTTGAGACAGCGGACAACACTCAACTTAGGGACATACACAAGCATCAGGTAAGAAACAATTCTGGAATTACATTTTGTTTGTCTTGTGATATGAAAGGTAACCCCTTCAGGGGTGAATACCCTGCCTGTAATATCCAGGGCATATTCATCCGAAACCCTCTTGCAGTAGATTAAACACAGCAACATGACCAGCTTAGCTGATTATTGCTTCCTCAAGAGACACTTATTGCTTGACCAAGACAGAAACCTACGGTCAAGTTAACAGAGGGACTGATAATCTCACTCCCCTCATCAATTGTCTTACCATTGGGAGTTCCCCTACCTGGAAACCTTCTATGGGCAGGTGGCCTGCGACATAGCTGAGCGGAAAGTATTTAATCACTGGTAAGCCATGCATTCACTAACCAAAGAGGACAAAAAATGACTCCTGATACCACTGGATCAGCATCCTTCTGCATACATCAATGCACCCATCTTTACTAGGCAGTCCTGTATCTCTTATTGGTGCCATCCCCCCATGCCTTGGACAAAATACCCTGGCCCATTTCCGAAAGTCCTCTGTCTTTCCACCTAGGCCTGTATTCCTTCAAGCCATGAAGGAAAGTTTTCCCTCCAAGACTAGATGATGAAGATTCTCCAATGGGAGCCAAAGAATGTCTTGTTTCTGGGGTAGACGGATTGGAAAATTCCATCATCCCTGGAAACCAGACTTGCGATCTCCAAGTGTCCGTGATTACCACCAGGTTCGCTGAAGCGAGCGGCCCCCTGACTTGCATGGCCACTCGCTTCATCATTGGAAAGGGGGGAAGCCCGTACCCTTCTTTCACACTCCAGTCTTGTAGGGAGGCATCCGTCACCTCCACTTGCGAATCCGGCCTCCAACCGAAGAACCAATCCAGTTGACAGGTGAGATGAGAAGCAAAGAGTTCCATGAAGAACAGCCCCTATATTCTTTGAAGAACTTGGAATACCTCTGGATGTAGATGCCACGTACGGAGATCCTGAATGTGGTGGGAATGCCAATCTGTGACTTTGTTGGACTTTCCAGAGAGATATTCCGTCATCACCGAGATCCTGCACTCCAGGCAGTTGTTCCAAAACCCTTTTGCCAGCTCTGCCAACATCTTGGAATGTGGACCCCCAGGTGGTTGATATAGCTGGCTGCCGAGAAGTTGTCCATCTTCAGCAGCACTAAGCAACTCTCTTTGTCCTGCGTCCAACACAGGACAGCAAAGGAGCCTGCCAGCAATTCCAGGCAGTTGATGTGAAGGGATTGTTCTTTGACGACCACTTTCCTCCTGCAGACACACTGCCACAGCTGGCCCCCCAGCTGGTTTTGCTGGCATCAGATTTGATCACAATTCTGGACTGGAACCAAGGATGGCTCTCCTGTTCCAGGCTTCAATGTGGGTCAAACACCATCGCATTTCCTCCTTGGCCTCCTTTGATTTCAATACCATGGCCAAATAAGTTGTTCCTTCCCAAAGGTGATGTGCCTTCAACCGTTTTAGAGCCCTGAAGATGGTCCAGGAAAATTGCCTGAATCGAGGATGCCAACAGTCTCACCAGACGGGCCAATTGCCTGAGGGACGAATGCGTCCTGGCCATGGCTTTCCTGAGTTCATGACACATTTTTGCAGGTACGACTAAGATTGGAGTATTTGGAGTTGATTTTGAAACCCCAATTTTTTTATGCTGAGACAGAACTGTTAGATTTGGGGGTATCTAGTTGACACAGGTAGGTACTTGTGACAGATAGGGACCCTTGCCTCAAGTCAGGGTAAGGGGGTACACTCCTAAAATAACCCCTGCTCACCCCCTTGGTAGCTTGGCACGAGCAGACAGGCTTATCTCAGAGGCAGTGTGTAAAGCATTTGTGACCACATACAGTAATCAAGTGACAACACTACAGATGGACACCACACAGTTGTATATTAAAAATAAGTATTCTTTATATAGACTTAATTTAAGACCACAAACGACAAAAATTCACAATACTATACTTAAAATGATAGTTTTAGCTTAGTTCTGTTCAGTTCATAAAATGCAACACTTTAAGTCAATGTACCTTTGGATGTGTGACGCTTCCACAACAAACAGTGTTGCAGCGATGGAAATGCGGCAAAGTTCCTGTGCAAAGAAATAAAGACGTGAAGTTCTTGCAGATGCGGCATGCTTCTCCGATGAGGCAAGAAGTCTCGTTTCAATGCATCAGCTGCAGTGGTGACACCCTGGTTCAGTGATGCGACGGCAACAGCCTCTGCTGTGACACTCTTCTCCGATGTTGCGAGAGGCTTCCGCACAATGCGACAACTACAGCAGCGACATCCAAGATGCGACAGCAGCAGCTCCGATGGCGGCGTGCTTCTCTGTGGATGTGAGGCGCTTTTCTTGATGTGGTGCAATACGACAGCTACAGCGGCGACAATCACGATGTGACGGCAGCAGCAGCGATGGCGACACGCTTCTTCCTCGTTGCGAGACACTTCTCTCAAAGCGGTGCAATACGACAGCTACAGCGGCGACATCCAAGATACGACTGCAGCAGCAGGGACGGCGACACACTTCTTCCTCTTGAGTCGTGCTTCCAGCTCCTTGCGACACGCAATCCCTCAGAAGGCCCCAAAACAGAAGGAGGCACTTCCAAAGAACTCTGGGGAGCTGGGGGTTGAAGTCTGTTGTCACTGAGACTTCAGCAGGAGGCAAGCCCTGTTCCAAGCCCTTGGAGATCCTTCACAAGTTGAAAGTAAAGTACACAAAGTTCTTTCTCCTCTCTTTGGCAGTCAGGCAACCACTGCAGGCCAATCCCCCAAGCAGCACTTCAGCTTAGGGATAGTCTCTCCCCAGTTTCTTCAGGTTCCTCTCCTCAGCAGAGGTTTCTTCTTGTAGTCCAAAAGTGATCTAATTTCTTGGGATCAGGGTCCCAATACCCCAAAATCCTGTGTCCTCTAAGAGCAGAAGGGCCTTTGCCCAGTCCAAACCCGTTCTGGAGCACTCTGTTGACAAGACTCCTTATTTCCTTTCAAAGTGCAGGGCAGAAACATCAGACGCCCCACAGGAGGTGGAGCCAGCATTGTGGAGGGAAAGCTCAGCCCGGAGCGCTTTGTTGACATGATTCCTTCTCTTCTTTCACAGTGCAGGGCAGAAACATCAGCCACACCACAGGAGGCGGAGCCAGCATTGTGGAAGGCAGGCACAGCCTTATTCAGGTCCCAGGTGCAACTCCTCCCACCCGTCTAGATGCAGATCTCTCTATTCACCACTGGGCTGCCTCATTCTGTCTCTTGGAATCCCCCAGCCCTGTCACTCAAACTCCAGACAAGGAATACACAACCTAGCAGATGCAGGCCTGGATAGTTAGACAAGAAAATACCTTCTTTCTAAAAGTGGTATTTTCAAACACAGAATGTTAAAAACAACTTCACTAAAAGATGTATTTTATCATTCTGAGTTCAGGCATATTAAACTCGAACTTCCACCATGTTCCCTGAGTCAGTTAGGAATATAAAAGTAATAATGTAACTGCCCATTCTGGTCTATGGAGAACAGGTAGTCTTGCAATAGTGAAAAACGAAAATGGCTGTAATTCACTATTAGGACATGCCACACACATCAGGGATTGACCTACCTTATACTTACAATGCACCCTGCCCTTGGGTCTACCATAGGGTTGTCTGATATGAAGAAAAGGGAAGGTTGAGGGACTGGCAAGTCGGTGCACTTGCCCAGTCAGCTGACAGTACCAGATTGCACACAGACTCTGCAATGTCAGACCTTAGACACATTTTACAAGGCTGCTTCTGTGGGTGGCACAGCCAGTGCTGCAAGCAGCAATTGGATTTACATGCCCTGGGCCCACTCAGTGCACGGTACTATGGTCTGACAAGTAAACCAAATCCGTCAATTATGGAATCACCAATTCATACATCAATTTACAATAGGGAGAGCATATGCACTTTAGCCCTGATCAGCAGTGATAAATTGCCCAGAGTCATAAAATAGCCAACAACAGGTCAGAAAAAATATAGAAGGAAGGCAAAAAAGTTCAGGGATGACCCTACAAAAAAGGCTAAGTTCAACAGGGACCAACTGGGATTTCTTTTAGTTCATCCTAGATGCTCCAGCAAATCCACTATCATCTGGAGCTGCGTTGATATTGTACAGGGGCACTGGTCCATCAGCAGAATATCATTGAGGTAAAGAATTAAACGTATGTCCCTGGTGTAAAGGAACTCCACCACTGGTTTGAGTACCTTGGTGAAACACAAGGTCCAAAACTCAGATTCTTGTTGACCCCAAAGAAACTGCAGAAATATGCAATGAGGCTTGAAAATAGGAACCATGAGATAGACATCCTCAGGATCCAAACGAACTAGCCAATCCCTCAGATGCAGAAGGTCTCGCAGAAGATGGATCCCCTCCATCTTGAAATGGTGGTATACTAGCCATTCGTTAAAATCTCGGAGGCTGAGCACTACGCGCTGGCCCCATCTCTCTTTTCCACCAGAAAGATGTTGCTGACAAACCCAGACCGATGAAGAGTTGAAGGCACAATCATGCTTTTTTTCAACAGTTCTGTTACCTCTAGATCTATGAGGGTGGCCTGATTTTTGGTTAAAAAAACAGAGGACGGAGCTTAAAAACCTGAAGTCCCCAGGAACTTCAGCCAAAAACGCTGATTCGTCTGATGGACCTCCCCCCAATTCTCTACAAACACAGCCAACCTTCGCCCCACTTTTAGTTGGGAAGAAAGGACAGTACTTACATTGGGCAGATCTTTGGGTACTTCCAGCCCCTGTGCCCCTGCAGGTGAATTCAAAATGTCGGAGTAAAAGTTGCCAAATCTCACAAAGTCTTGTTATTGCCCCCGGCAGGAGCCTTGGCATTTCTGGGAGGCATTGGTAACAAAGCAGCTAAAAGAGTGCCTCTGGCCGCATCCGGCCATGGCAAAAATCCTGTGGGAAAAAATCTTTTTAATAGAGCCCTGCACCTTATCCAGAGAGTTGAATGTAGCAGTGAATTTTGTTTATAAAAGGGTCCCCTAACAACCCCCCTTGCGCAGTGCGTCCCACCTCTGAAACTGCCAGGTCCCCAAACTTTGTGCCCACCTTAATTAAGAGAGAATACTGTCTCTCTGCCGAGAGCACAGTTTGTGTTGCCCATCTAAATGACTGCTCTCTGCCCCCATCCAGACAGAACCTCTGGAGATATGATATCACTTGATTGTTTGGCTTCTTCAGCCATGTCTAGGATCTTTGTGATCGGCCTCATAAGATCTCGTAACTTATCTTGACAAGAACGCCATGAGTGATCTATGCCCTTCTTAAAGTCCCTAATATACTTTGTCATGAGAGTAACCATGTGCTTGTTTATCTCAGGCGTGAGGGTCACCTTCCCCTCCAGGAATGTACGGGGACACTCCGCCTGCAGCGGGCCCTGACATCTTTGTCCTAGGGCTTGGGAAACCTCTCCGCATGCTGCCACCTTCTCACTTGGAGACCACATGGAAGACCTAGGATGAAGAAGATCATCCAGATCCAGGATGTCCATCTCTAGGGACAGCAGTAGGAGCGGAAGGAAGGGGAGTTTAGTCCACAGAGGGGCGCCATATCCTGGAAGGACCGAGATCCCCGTCAGAATCACCCTAAGGATCATCATCCTCTAAGGGGATGGGGGAGGAGGAAGTCAGCACGAAGGGGTCAAGCACTGGCGTGTGTGTTTGATCTTGCAGGAAGGCCTTTTTTTAGGCATTAGAAAGTGTCTTGATCGACGCCCTGGTAAGAAGTCGGCTTGGCGTAGAGCCTTTTTGTGCTGTGCCCCTGCCAGCTTCTCAATCTTTTGTTCAAGGGTGCCAAGGCCAGGGACACAGCATGCTGTTTCAATGCATCCACTGCCTCGCAAACTCATCATCTAAAGCAGTACGGAGATAGCCTCCTCCTCCATATAATCAACTTCTGTCGCTTGCATGGCAGAAAAACTCTGTGGCACTAGGAAAAAGTGGGACGTTGTCCGGACACAATGATGACGATGATTCTTCCAGTAGAGACTTACTGAAAAAGTATTGAAGCAAAACAGCAATCAAAAACTAGAGCAGTACAGCAGAAGTCCACTGCCCACATCAGTTGGTAAAGAAGTACTTACCTACAATACATTAGAGCTACATCAAATACTATGATTTAACGACAACAATGACCAATTCCATTACATGCAAATTTAATAAAACACACCACAAGGCACTCACGAATGGTTACAGCAACAACAAGGGGGGTCTTGTCAGGGCACCACCATCCTGCCCAATGACCATGATTCCCAGCTTCCACTCCAGATGACACACCAACATTCTACTAAATTAATCACTCTGAGAATTCCAGACACCAACTGAGATGCTCAGGGAACATGCACTCACAAAATACCACTCAATGCCTGAACATTATCCAGACCTGGATGCTCAACTCATACCAACCAAGAATTTATGTTATCTTCCTAGAACACCAAACAAGAAACCGCGAAAACCTATTTCTAATGGATATATCTGATTGTGGTTTCCTCACCTTTTGAATGACCCCATGCGCAATATTCCACAGAAACTTTTCTCCATAGCTCTCCCACATCAACGAGGATGTCACAATTGAATAGCTTCACTTGCAGCCCAGGGCGACGTCATCGGAGCCATAAGAATACCTCGTCAGCCTGCTGACGTCAGTTCCCGTTTAAAACGCTGTCGACGCGTAACGGTTTTTCCAAGACTCTTCATTTCTAGTAGTTTAACATTGTTACAGGTTCTTCTGTATTTGTAGCAGTGCTATAGCTGCTCAGAAAAAGTCTGGGTTTAAACCTTGTAGGGAATGCGGGGGTCATATATCCATCACGGACCCCCATGATAATTGTCTTTGGTGCCAGTTGTCTGACCACGACGTTGAGGGATGTTCATCGTGTCTGCGTATGAATCCAAAGGCCCTCAAAGAGAGAGACACCAAACTGTTTATGGCCAGGGCAAGAAACAGAAGAGGGGCCGAGAAGGATGAAATTAAAGTTCAAGTCACCGACTCCACACACCTCAAAGTCGTTGAGGAAGCACAAGAAAAAGCAGCGTCATGGCTCCGGACGTCTTTGTTCTAAGGAAAAGTAGCTGAAGTCGGGGTCCCCTGCTCCACGGTGTCACAGAAAGGATAAAGTCTCACCTTCCCCTTTACCTCAGGTGATTCTGGCTCACTATCTGACTCAGAGGGGCTATCCGATGCCCAGGAAACGAAGGCCTTCGTCTTCGTCTCCGACCACCCCGCCTCCAGCTCTGGTGCCTCCGGCGCCCCAGCCAGATCCCATCTTATAGCCTTGAGCTGTTCCTGAGCAGGTGGTACCAGATATGTACCCACCTTTTCCAGGTACGGATCTTTTGCATTTCTTAAATGCCATGTTTGGCATGTTTTCCAGGGCAGCTAACCCTTCTGGTGCGTCTGTTGGCCCCATGGAACAGCTGTCTTTTAACATGGTCCTACCACCTCATTCTGCCCAGGCACCCTTTATGCCTATGACCCCGAGTTGGCCTCGCCCGACTCCAAGGTTCTTGACGCAGGAGAGAGGGATGGAATATTCTCCGGTGCCGTCAGGTTCCGGTCCGACGCCGTCTCAACTTCGTACATTGCCTCCAGCCATCCCTGAAGGGCCTCCATTGATGCCTGCCCCAAAGTCACTGGCGCATTGTCTGGCATCGCCGACACCCAATATGAAATCAAGAAGGGAGGCACAGAGGCTTCTGGAGGAAGATGAATTTCAGGAGCAGCAGGAAGAGGGTGAGGAAGGGGAGATTGTTAATCCCATGCATGAGTTTGAGGGGCTCCAGGAAGCTAGTGGGCTGGATACGTTGCCAGGGTGGGAACTCTGTTCTCCTAAGGGTCTTCCTTCACAGTAGGTCTCTTCTTACCACTCAATATTCAGGAAAGCGGCTGATCTTCTGGACTTTCAGTTGCCCACTGCAGACATTAAATCAAACATCCTGACAGAGGTTCTTCACTCTCATTCATCTGTGACAGAGCCTCTGCTCCATTTTAATGAGGCTTTTACGGAGCCCATATTGAAAGGATGGCAAAAGCCTATGTCCGCCCCTGCTGTGTCCAGATCGGTGGCAAGACATTACAAAGTTGTGCCTAGGGATCTGGCCATTTTATCTTTGCATCCAACTCCTGAGAGCTTGGTGGTTCAGGCGTCATGCTCTCCTAAACAATCTTCTGGCTCTTTTCCGTTCATACCTGGGGATAGGGATTAAAAAAAAGATGGCACAATCAACGAAAAAGGCATTTTCATCAGCAAGTATGGCTTTAAAATCAACAATGCAATATGCCTACTGGCCCGCTTCATACATGCGATAATGGATTCGGCTAGGGAGGTGATCACTAAACTTCCAGAGGATGTCCAAGTCCATTTTGCGGAGGTTCTGTAAAACACTCAAGCTGCGGTCTGTAGGTTATTCAGTCTGAGCTTGATACAGCTGACTCTTTGGCTAGAGTGATGGGTTCCTCGAGGCATGCCTGGCTAAGAGGGTCTGGTTTTTCTCCGAATGTGCAGGCCACCCTTTTGGATTTAACCTTTGATGGCTCTTGGCACTTGGCTCTAGCTCAGCGCCGCAGCGCTTTAAAGACAGAAGGGCTACTCCTAGAACGTTAAGCCTGCAGTCCCAACCTTGAGGCTTTGGTTATCACAGATTTCAGGGTTTTGGCAAGGCTGCTCCATTTCGGGCCCAGTATCAGCAACAACAACCGCAACAGCAACAACAACAGCAGGCAAATCCACTGTATAGATCATACAGAGGGAATGGTAGAGGTCGCTTGCGGGGCTCAACTCTCCAACAAGTCTCCTCTTCCTCTCTTGGTCCTCCAACTAGTTCCGCAGATTGCCTATCTTAGAGCATGTTGGTCTCATGGGAGGCCGGGAGGCCCATTTTTTATGAATTTGGAGATCTGCTACATCGGGTCTACGGGTGTTGGATTACGTACAAAACGGATACGCCCTTCCTTGCCTGAAGTTTCACCCTCCTTTCCCCCCTCGCCAGGGTAGGTGTTCAGAGGACCATCTGTTGCTCCTGCAACAGGAGGTTCTATCTTTGCTGCAGAAAGGTGCGATAGAGATGGTTCCAAAGCAGGAAAGGGGTCATGGATGCAACTCCTGGTATTTCCTGGTCCCCAAAAGGACGGGCATTTGAGACCGATCCTAGACCTCAGGGTCTTGAATTTTTACCTCAAGCAGGAGAAGTTCAAGATGTTGACCCTGGCTCAGGTTCTTCTGGTGCTGCAGCAGGAAGAATGGATGGCGTTGATCAATTTGCAGGATGTGTATTTTTACATTTACATTCTGCGGTTGCATCGCAAGTAGCTCCGTTGTATGGTGGGATCTCAACACTACCAGTTTGCGGTCCTTCCATTCAGTGTTACATCTGCACCACAGATCTTCACAAAGGTGATGGCAGTGATGGCAGCACATCTCAGACGGTCGGAGATTCCTGTTTTCCCCGATCTGAACGACTGGCTGCTCAAGGCAAAGTCATCAGAGATGGTGCTTCATTATCTGCAAGTAACAACACGGCTGTTGTTCGACTTAGGTTTTTTGATAAATGTACCCAAATCTCACCTGGTGCCCTCTCAGTGCAACCTGTTCATAGGGGCAGTACTGGACACTGGTGGGAGTCGAGTTTCCCTCCTCCTCAGAGGATTCCAGTGTTTCAAGCTAAAGCAGTTCCAGTCTTGAAGGTTCTGCGCCTGCGCAGTCTGTTTGCTTCCTGCATACTGTTGGCCAACCATACACATGAGGGCACTCTCGGGTACCTATGCAGGCAGTGGTTTCAACACAAATGAGAGCTCAGGGAAGTGGTCCGACTCTTCAGAGACACCTCACCGGATCTGTTATGGTGGAGCGTTCCAGGCAAGGGAAGCTGTTTCATTCTCCGTCTCCGGTGGCCACTGTGATAACAGATGTCTCCACTCTAGGGTGGGGAGCTCATCTGTGGGATCTGGAGTTCAAGAGCCTTTAGTCTCCAGAGGTAAGATTGTTTCTCTGCGACTCTGGTCCTGGGCTCAGGACCATCAGATTTGTGTAATTGCAAATTTTCTGGCTGAGGTACTGAATGTCCATGCGGACAGTCTCAGTTGGCAATACTCAGCTGATCACGAGTAGAATTTAGGTAGCACTAAGCAGCTGGGTCCTAGGAGACTGCACCACCAGGACTAGTCACAGTATTAATGCAGTATATTGCCCACCTCAAGTTGCCTGCTGCTCGTAGACCACAAACAATATTACAAGCTAGTTAGATGAGAGGCAACATATAACAACAAAGCAATATGTAAACATTCAATGAGACGACATATTGAAGTTCTGTTATTCATCTTTTATTTTCAGTATGCAGATGATGAAACCAGTCAACGCGTTTCACCCAAACATGGGCTTCTTCAGGGCAAATAAGATTATTTGTCGATGAAAGAATTCCTTCAAATGTAGTCAATATTGCGGCGAGAATTGTCACTTCTGTGTAAAATGTAAAGAAGCTCTTGGGTAGGAAGGGGATTCTAGTAGAGTAAACCTGATTAGTGTGCACGTCGCGACGTGTCCATGGAGCCGTGTCCGGATGGCCGACTGTCAGGAAGTGGATTTGGCGTCACAAGTGGTGTCTTCATCTGGAGGGGGTCCATCACATTTTCAGAATGTGGGGGTTTCCTATGTTGGACATGTTTGCCACTAACGAGAACATGCACTGCTCGTAGTTCTGCAGTCTCAACTATCCGATGGGATACAGCTTCTTCACGTGTTCCCTCCCGTACCCTTGATTCTTCAGGTTCTGAGGAAGATTGGCCAAGACCGAGCCCAAGTATTATTGATCGCCCCAGATTGGCCGATAAGGGTGTGGTACACAGACCTCCTTCACCTCTCATCGCACCCTCCGCTCCGTCTCCCTTTCAGGGCACACCTCCTCTCGCAGTCGCAGAGCAGGTTCTACTCCCTCACCTCCAGAGCCTGCACCTTCATGGCTGGAGATTGAACAGGGCAACCTGAGTTCTTTATCTCTCCCAGTGGATGTTGTGGATGTTATATTATCGGCCATAAGACACTCCACCAAATCTCTCTATTCTGGTAGGTAGGCCAGGTTTGTTAAATGATGTGGGGAGAGATCAATTGATCCTTTGCAGGTCCATTTGTCTGATATGAGTGTCTCTCTTTCCTTGGCTCAACATGGTTGTGCAGTAGCAACCGTAAAGGCTACTTGTTTGCCTTGTCGGCCTTTCTTTGCTTACCAGACCAACCCTCTTTGTTTAAGTCTCCCATAGTCATGAGATTCATTAAGGGTCTCACTAACAGGTTTCCTCCCACTCCATTTATCACTCCACTTCACTTATCATGCCTCAGTGGGATTTGAATTTAGTTCTTACTTTCCTGATGGGGTCCCCCTTTGAGCCAATACATAGTGGCCCATTGAGATTTTTAGCATTTAAGACAGTTTTTCGGATTGCCATTACTTCTGTCAGGGCAGTGTGTGAGCTACAGGCTCCTAGCTCTAAGCCTCCTTTTACCTCAATTCATGCAGATAAGATGATTCTTAGGACCAGTACCTAAGGTGGTCACTCCCTTCCACCTAGTACAATCTATCACTTTACCCACTTTCTATCCTCCCTCTCACCCTTCCAAAGAGTATGAAAGACTTCACTGCCTAGACCCTAAGAGGGTGGTTAGCTTCTACCTGTACAGGACAAAGGACTTCAGGCTGGACCACCAACTCTTCATTGGCTACGTGGGCAAAATGAAGGGCAAGGCTGTCCACAAAAGAATGCTGTCCAGGTGGATTATCCTCTGCATCAAGATCTACTACTCCTTGGCCAGGAAAGAGCCTCCTGAAGGTATTCAAGCTCATTCCACCAGAGCCAAGTCTTCTTCTTCAACTTTAGCTAGAGGTGTCACTGTTGTAGACATCTGCAAGGCGGCAACTTGGGCCTCCCTCCATGCTTTTGCGAAGCATTACTGCATAGCCTCAGAGGTGAGGAAGGCGACCACTTTGCACGTTCTGTGCTGCAGGATTTTTTGGTATAAGTAGGCTGGCCCCCTCCTCCGAGGGGACTGTGGGGTTTCAATTCAAAAGGTGAGGAATCAACAGGCAGATGTATCCATCAGAAGAACAAGTTACTTTTCTTTGGTAACACTTTTTCTGGTGGATACATTATCTGCTTGTAGATTCCTCACCGACCAACCACCTCCCCGTTGCCTGCCTACTTATGCTGAAAAGATGTTTGGCATGAAATGTATGTATTTCATTATTTGAAATAATGTGATGCTTGTCATTAGGAAATGTCTGTTTTAGGATTTCCGTTTTCTTTTCCTCTTTAAGTTGTATACGGTGTATACTTGGGGAAATGTTGCATACTGTGTATACTTGTAAAATTTTGTTAGTTCACCCGTTCGCCTCGAAGGCACGGGAAAAATGGGTGGAACTGATGTCAGCACGCGGACGAAGTCTTCTTATGGCTCCGATGATGTAGCTCGGGGCTGCGAGCGGAGCCGGTCCATTGTGACGTCCTCGTCGATATGGGAGAGCAATGGAGAAAAGTTTCCATGGAATGCTGCGCAAGGGGTAATTCAAAAGGTGAGGAATCCACAGGCAGATACTGGGTCCACCAGAAAAAGCATTACTGAAGATAAGTAACTTGTTCTTCAATAACATTAAACTTGATGGCTTTGAACTCCAACTTTCAGTGAATGCCAAGTCACTTGGATTCACTCTAGTTACTAACCTCATCCTCAGGGAACACATTGCCAAAAAATAAAGACAGCCTGATACCAGCTCTCTCTTCTAGAAAGCAAATTCAAAACTGCTGTTTAAGCCCTTAAACTCTTGCATTTGATGGCAGTAATAACCTGCTCAATAGCCGCGTATGCTCCACACTGGCACCCTTTAAGGCCATTCTACACACTGCAGAATGTCCCATCAAGGGTCTGAAGAAATATGATCAGGTTATGGAACTGAAATGGCTCCACTTGCCAGTAAAAATCTTTAAAACCAGCGGCATCATTTACAAAACCATCATGACCAGCGCCCTCGCTTATCTTGCTGACAAGATCACCATCTCTGGTGGATCTTGGCACATCCATCCCCCTGGAAAGCATCAGGCTACAGACTAAGAAGTGCAAAAAAAGAAAAACTAGCATAACTACTGTCATGGGCACGTAAAATGGGGCATACAAATTTTCTCCAAGGAGCAGAATAAAAACTACACAGAAGCATGAAATGGAGACCGGATTGCTGGCTAGTGCCAATACACCGACAGCAGGGAAGAAACGGAAACCAGCTGCCCTGTAAAGGGTAAGTAACCAAATAATTAACAAGATTCTTCCTGAAACGTGTTAAGTAAAAATAAAGCCCTGTATTTGGGATCCAGTCTATGTAAAATTCGGGACAGGCCGAGGCGACAATCTCCATATGATAGCCCACTGTGCCCATCACAGAGCATTTATTTGACTGGATTAACGTACATTTACTTAGAAAAAGGGACCGAAACAGAGCCTTCGAATTACTGTTTAACACAGTAGGTGAGTGAAAAAACTGCGGCACGCCCAAGTCGGTAAACATTTTTTTAATGTAGGCCAACCAGGGAATGTTAAGAACATGGTCTAAAGTGATGCAATCCGAAAGAACGTAGTGGGAAATGTTGTAACGGTGAGCTCCAAACCTTTACCCATAGTAACAAGCATTGGCTGTGAAATCAAATAATACAAAAAAACGCGAGTTGTGCGCACGCGCGACGAAAAAAAGTGCTGTGCACGTCGCGCGCATGCTTGTGCGCGTGAGGGTGAGCTGATCGCCGCTTTGGAAGCACTTCAAAAAGCGGCTTCTAAATGTCTCCGCCGAGATCAACGCATGCGCTGGATCAGGCCGAGACCTAAAAAGGCAGCCGGCCTTTTCCATCCAATGCATCCAGAATCTGGAACAGCATTCTTGGATCCATTAGAACCTCCCCAGCACTGCTCGAAATTAAGAGAATTGAAGATGCACTTGTATAAATAACAATACATCACAATGAACTAACAGTCCACAAACATGCTACCTCTTCTAACTCCAGTTGACTTTAGGCTTGTCAACTCTGTACAGCACTCCGCTGCCTTTTGGCTAGGTTTATGCTATTGGAATACTATATACATACAAGCATATGGACCTGAATGATGGTCTTGAAGTACAGCCTGACTTGGAAATAAGTATGAAAGCAACATCTGTGATTCCAGGTGCCTTTTCCAGGGAGAAATCAATAGGAATACCTAGAGCAAATATATCTAGGACTCCTGGAACACTGTGACAGTAAGAGTGCACTAGGCCCTATTAGAAGGAAGGGGAAGGCCCACCCTAAGTGCTAGTTAGGAAGTAAAATATAGCAATTATCAGGGTTCAGTGGAACCCTCAGACATCTCAACTCTGGTGGCAGTTTGCCTGCCACACCTTTAATAGCTATGGCCCTGCTCTGGAAGGAGATAAAACATCCACTCCCTTAGCCTTCTCACATTCTCAAAATGAGTTATTTTGTATTGTCGGTGATGAGATGCTATCAAGTCTTGCATGATGTCGAAAGAAATAAGAATTTTAGATTGTTTGCAATACTTGCTTGATTGGAGAGGAGTTTTAGAAGCTCATGATTTCTTCTGTGTTTTTGCTACATATTCCGCCAGTAATGACCTGTCATGTATAGGGATGTAGCCCAAAGGCACAAGCTTAAAACAATACCAAAAATGGCAGAAATACAGGCAAAAAGATTATGTAAAAACAGAAATTGAAAGTGGGACCTTGTATGCTCTATGTGGAAGAAAGATAAAATGGAAATCTGGAAGATTCTGAGTTGATTCACTGAGAGCGAGTGCGCAAATTCTAGAGTGCTACAGAATGTGTCTTGTTCTAGAGATGGAGGCTGTAAAAAGTGATTTCTTGTAAGGTATTCATTTTTCGCTCCAGACCTACACTTTTCCAAATACTCAGTACTGCAAATGCTAGCCAATTACCTCTCACGATGGCATGCTGTTCAGGTGTCACCTAGATTTGTGTCGTTGCATGATTATGCATGAATCAGTGGCCTGCCGTGACTGTGTAAGTGTGGGGCTTGAGCTGTGGTGAAGACCCACACCAGTCATCCTTGTACCTTCTTCAAAGGGGTCACACATAGAAGTTGTGAATCCCCCGTGAGCTTTATTTACATGAAATCCGCATTTTCATATTTCGAGTTCCAATTAGTAATTCATAACTCATTTGGCTGATATTGCAGAGCACAATTTCTTCACTTTTTAACAGGTGGATATTCGTTCATGAATTCCATATCCTAATATCTGAATGGTGTAGTAGGAATTTGAATAGGTATATAGGGTTTCAGGCCCCAAATTATTTTTTTGCACCGTCATCAGTGTTGATGAGGTGAATAGGTTTATGTAACCTTTGTCTACCCAATGTGAGTGGCCCATTTTGGGCGTAGCAAAGCTAGTCTTTAAACAAAGCAAACACAAGGAGATGATGGACGGAGTGCTGAAACTTTTTAAACACTCACCCCCAGTCACAGATCTGGGATGAATCCATCATTATTCTTTAGCTCACTTTGCCACCCCAGTTCAGACACAGCTGTATGCAAATCAGTCTTGACCTTGTGCCTCATGACAACAATCCAGCCCGAACTGCCAAGCCATGTCTTCCCTGGAACGGAAACAAGCATCCTGGGACCGGTTTCGGGCTAACAGCCCTCTTCAGCCAGGCTAGCTTGAATCCAGTGGCAAAGTGAGCTAGGGACCCACTTCTGGGCATACCCTGCCAACTTAGGACAGAAAAACAAACACAAGGAGATGATGGACGAAGTGCTGAAACTTTTCAAACACTCACCCCCAGTCACAGATCTGGGTTGAATCCATCATCATTCTTTAGCTAACTTTGCCACCCAGTTCAGACACAGCTATATTCAAATCAGTCTTGACCCTGTGCCTCATGGGTAAGCATGGGCCGAAAATCCGTTACGCTCGCGGATTTTGCGGATTTTCGGTAAATTCGCAATCCGTGAGATTCTCGAATTTCCCGCAAAATCCGCAAATTCGCACGCAGCGGATTTTTTTTCTTTGCGGTGTAAGTTCGCAATTGCGAACATGTAGGTGCGGCGGGCAGCAACAATCTCGCACTCGCAAAATTACAAAAATTGCAATTCCGCACAAGAAATCTACTAGCAAGCAGCATAGACCTTCTGAAAATGATTATTTTTATCAGAATAACTCCTCAGGTTGACATTTGCCTACCCTTTTTTAGATTTGAGGCCTTTTGATTTTCTTTGGATAACTTTTGGATTAGAAATCAACTTTCTCATATAAGCTTGGTGGGGCATTAAAGTTGCTGTAATGCTGCTCTGCAGAAAAACGAGTTTTGCAAAAGTGAAAGCAGGTTCAAAAGTTCAAACTCATCATTAGTAACCGTTCCCTGTAGTGCTTCCTGACAAGGGCCCCTCCAGAGTTCAGTTGCTAGTTGCAACAATTTTATGACCCTGCTCTGACCCTCACAGCAGGCTCATAGAATAGCTACTGTGGAATTTTAGTCTGCGGATTGAACATCATCTGCGCCATCTTGTCACTCACGTACAACATGCACGGCAGCCATTTTAGGTACCATGGTCTCCCTGTTCACGATCGATCGCCAGCGCGCTCCCCTGACCCTGCGAGCATCCCCCGCGCACCCTGGCTGCCCCCACTCTCACATGCACAAGTCATAAACCCTCTCCTTCCGCATGACTCTGTCCCTGGGAGTCACACCCGCGCCTGACCAACACCTCCTTTCCTTTCATGAATACCCCTCTTTTGATGAACCCTTCCTCTACGCTCAATTGTCCACGTGGACCATTCCTTTCATGAATACCTCTCCTTTGACGACCCCTTCCTCTGAGCCCGATTGTCTGCACGGGTCCCAGGCCAGCACCTAGCCGGAGGATACAGTTTATTGCCCCCCCCCTGCTGTATGGAGTCGCTCCTCTTCAAAGGAGCTATTATTGATCATGGCCTCCCCACCCCCTGAGATCCGATCAGGCGCTCACACTCTAAGAATCGGCGGAACATCCAGCTGCGAGATAGCCCCCTCCCATTGTATGTGGGGGGGGGGGAGGGATCTCTACTGTAGATACGTGTGGGAAGGGGCCTGAAACGGGGATTTCGGGGATGTCTTTCATACTTCAAAGTGTCTTTTATTACAATAAAGAATGCTCACATGTCATAAACCAGGGTATAAGAGGCCGGGCCTCAGAGAGGCTGTTAGAGCACCTCGAAACGATACCTTGTTGTCTGATCTGATGTGTTCTGCTCCGTCGGAATAAAACTTCTGCTTCCTGCCTTCCAGTCTCCAGCGCCTGCCTCTTTGTTTGGTAACTAGAATGGTATAGAGGCGGTTAGCGCCGGGTAACTTTGAAAAAGGCCATCAGCCCTACCTTTTTCTACAATTGGCGTCCCAAACTTGGGGCCCATCAGTGACTCGTGGATCCAGTGGGAGAGGTCCTGAAGACAGAGTGAACGACTGCAACGATCGGGAGAGCTCCTGTCCGATAGACCCTCGTCTGACAGCCGATCATCTGAACTTCACTGGTTCCAAACAGACCTCTCTCGAGTGATCTACGGTCCTGACTGGGAACCATCAGGAGTGCCGCGAAGATCACGAAGACTAGAGGACGATCGGGCGCTGGATTCGGAAGACAGGAAACTGTCCATGCGGTCCGGGTAAGGTCGTGTAAATGCGACAAATTGCGAAATGATTGTTTGATTTTGATAATACTAGTATTACTCTTTTGTTGGTTCTTTTGGAGATTCACTGTCTGCAAACGGAGAAACAACAGGCTCTCTCTTTGCAAGCAGTGAAGGATAGGTAACGCAGACCTTTGTCCCCGTTGTAATCCGTCGTGCCTACCTTCCTCCCCCACTGATTGATTGTTTTAGGCCCGAACTGTTGTTCGCGGATTGTTTTCTGGAGATTCTCTGTCTGCAAACAGGGAAGAACAGGTTCTCTCTTTGCAGGTAGAGAAAAGGTAGGTAACGCAGACTTTTGTCCCCGTTGTAACCCGTCGTGCCTACTTATTCTCCCCATTGATTGTTTGATTAACCGAACATTGAGTGTTCGATATTGGTTCTTTTGAGGTATTCACCGCCTGCAAACAACGAAGAATAGAAATATTCTGTCTAGTCTTTGCACGCAGTGATAAGATAGGTAGTGCAGACCTTTGTCCCCGTTGTAATCCGTCATGCCTATCTTCTCCCCACTGATTGGTAGCCTGTTTAGCCCGGACCGCTCATTAGAGATGAACCATCCAGCTCCACTGGAAGGCACCCCTAATAAGGACATGTTCATTAAGCATGGACTAGTCGCTATAGCTTATAATAAGTTATGGCATAAATATACAAAGAAGGACCCCGAAAGTCAGTGGCCACTGATAGGTTCCTTTGATGATCATAAAATAGAAACATTAGAAGCAGCGCTCCAGAAAAATAAGACTACGCCCACCATGCTCGATAGTGTCGGCATGTGGCGCAAAGAAGCAGAACAACGGAAGAAAAGAAAAGAAGCAAAAATAGGGAAAGAATTACGAAAGGCAGCCCACCTGGCCGCTAAGCAACTAGAAGAAGAAACAAAAGAAAGAGAGGAAGCTAGACAAAAGCAAGAATCAGGGTCGACAGGCCAATGCCCTGTTAGGACCCCCTCTACGCTCTACCCCGAGCTGCCCTCCAAACAACGGGCGAACGATGAGTTACTGCTAGGCCCTCCGATCATCTACATGCCCCCTCCATACGCCCCCTGCCAACAGCACCTGCCAGCTCTGAGTGCGAACGAGAGTGACCTTAGCGCTAGTGCCCCAGCCCTCACGGCCTCCGCACCGGCCGCATTAGTAACGACATCAGATGACCCCGAGGCTAGCAAGCAACCACCAGCCAGACCAAATAGATTGAGCAAAGATGAGCGGGATGGGATTGACAAGATAGTGAAGACACTAGTAGAACGGAAGGAGAGCGAAGAATACACGATGGGTATGCACAATTCACACGCCGGTAGCCACAGACGGCATTTCATTTTACGATTCAGCTACCACACCCTGAACGCATATGAGGATAGGTATCAGAATAAGGGCCCCGCTAAACTGACAGCTCTATATAGAAAGGTCGATGTTGGAGATGGGACTGAACACGATGTGACGGACCTCTTCATGCAAACGCTTGAAGTCTTCCGCCACCTCACGGAACAGAAACCAGAAGTCAAGATTACAGTCCCTGAAACGACCGAGTCCTCATTAGAAGTAGCCAACACTATGATGCCTATTAGAGAAGCGGCCCCTTACTGGCCACGAGGTCAGGGAACAAACGACGATATCAACCACGCGGATGCAAAAGGGAGGGTTGTGTACAATTGGGTTTATCAACCATGGGATCGACAAGATATCTTAACTTTTAGGCAAACCCTGCCCGATTTAAGAAAGAACCCGACAGCATTTTATACCGAATTAGGCACCGCCTTGGGTTCGACGATAATGACTTTAGCGGACATTGACTTGTTTTTCGGGTTATGTCTGCCGGCTGACGTGTGGAAGCAAATCCGGAAAGCCGACCACACAGATCTGTTCTTGACATACCTGGAATCAACTCAGTGAGCTAGATAGGCAGCGAGACCCCGGAAGGAAACCCGTAAAAGACATACTGGAACTCCCAGACAAAATAGTTCAGAAGCTAAAGACCTTGATCCCAGAGAAAAAGGTAGATTGGTCGATAGTCACGGCTTGCCGTCAGAAACCCCAGGAAGACGTATCGGAATACTTCTCCCGATTTGAGACGGTGTTCTCCGACTACAGTGGCCAAGACATGACCACCGCCACCGGACAACACCTGTTTGTGCAAAATTATGTAAAGGGTCTATCGCAAGAGGTCTCCCAAAAGTTACAGACAAGCGAGAGTAGTTGGGGGGCCTCCAAACCCGCAGCTATCCTTCAGATGGCTCAGTACTACGAACATCAAAAGAATGAGAGTGATAGGGCATCCGAGAGAAAGAAGAAAGATTTGAAAGAAAGGGTGATGATAGCCCAGATACAAGGGGTAGCGGTCGGAAGAGAACCCCACAGGGGGAACTACCAATCAACCGCCCCTAGAAATCCACCTCCTAAAGATCGCACCCCAACACCCCACATTGGACGTAGAGACATTAGCGAGGACCAGTGGGCCTTCTGCAAAGGATTCGGCCATTGGAAATCCCAGTGTACGGTTCTGTTGGAGATGAACAGAAATAGGGACCCCAAGGACATAGCGGGTGGACCGAGAAATAGAGGACAGGGACGAGGGTACACAAATGACACCAACGACGACAGACCAGGGAGATCGAACACGTTTGACCGTCCCCGACAGAACCAGTATCAACTATCCGACAGTGAGAATGCCCCCGACTTTGCATAGGACTGCCAGGGGCAAGGGAGGGATCCAGTCGAGCTCTGTGTTGACCAGCAAGGTCCTCACGTCACCGCTAAGGTCCTGGGTACAAAGTCTCCATTTTTGGTAGACACTGGGGCGACACGTAGTGTGTTATCAAAACGACTGATTCCAAGGGCACCCTTGTCTGGCTCACACATTACATCGATAGGTTTCAATGGGACGCCCTCCACTAACCCCCTGTCCGTACCTATCTCCTTTGACCTAGAAAACAACCCCACTGACACAACGTTTTTGCTCTCCTCCAACTCCCCTGACGCCATTATGGGCATTGATTTACTAAAGCATTTTCGAGCTACCATTAGGTGTTCCCCAGATGGAGTCCGAGTCATCCTGTACGACAACCCGAACATGTCCAAATCCTGCCCAGCACTACACATGTACTCCATAACTGACGCTGACCTGTCCTTGCTCGATACCTTGCCCCCGTACCTATGGGCCAAAAATGACTCTGATGTAGGACGAATGATGATTGACCCTGTGCACATAACTGTAAGACAAGACGCAATGCTCCCGAAGCTCCCACAGTATCGGATATCGCCCGAGGGTGAGAAGGCACTGGTAGCGATCATTCAGTCCCTGGTAGATGCAGGAGTGGTAGAGGAAGTAGTCGGCAATGTCTGCAACAGCCCTATCCTACCCATTGTTAAGAAGCAAGGCGAGGGAGATGAGAAAGCGTACCGCTTCATCATCGACCTGCGGGAGGTTAACAAAGTGGTGGTACCCCAGTACCCCGTAGTCTCAGACATCACCACCATTCTGACCCTCATCCCGTCCACTGCCACCACCTTCACTGTCATTGACCTCAAAAATGCATTTTTCTCACCCAGACAGCCGTTATCTCTTCGGCTTCACCCTAAAATCCCGCTCGTACCGATTTTGTAGAGCTCCCCAGGGCTACACTGAAAGTCCCAGCATTTACAGCCAGGCCCTCAAGAGACAGCTGGACGCCGTTCAGCTACAAGATGGAGTGGTATTGATCCAATATGTCGATGATATCCTTTTGGCGGCCGACACCACTCCACTTGCAATCACAGCCACTGTCCAACTCTTACACTTTCTTGCAGAAAATGGCCACAAAGTCTCCAAAAAGAAATTGCAGTTCTGCCAGCCTCAAGTGACATACCTAGGCCATCTCCTGTCCAAAGAAGGGAGGAAACTTACGCCCGATCGAATCCAAACCATCCTAGACACCCCATCCCAAAAACACAAAAGCAAGTCCGTTCTTTGGTGGGTCTTACCTCTTTCTGCAGACAATGGTTACCAAATTTCAGCCTCATTATAAAACCCCTACTTTCCTTGTTGACCAAAGATGTCCCCTTCCCGCTCCCTTGGACCCCCGAATGCCAAGCGCCCTTTAAAGAGTTGCGGGATGCCCTTTGTTCAGCACCTGTCCTGGGAACACCGGATTACTCCAAGCCCTTCTCCCTCTTCACTCACGAAAGGGAGGGATGCGCGTTGTCTGTTCTAACTCAGCTCATCGGCCCTAAGCAGCGCCCTTGTGCCTACTTCTCTGCCACTCTTGACCCCGTAGCCAGAGCTTTGCCTGCCTGCCTTCGAACAGTAGCCGCCGCTGCTGTCTCTATCCGTCAGAGCGAGGGAATCGTACTTTCGAACTCCCTCACTGTGCTAGTACCCCATGCGGTCGACACCCTTTTGAACCAGACCAAAACTCAACACCTGACTAGTGCACGACTGACGGGGTACGAATTGACACTACTTGCACCCCACATCACTCTGAAGAGATGTACGACTTTGAATCCTGCCACACTACTGCCCTTGCCTGAAAATGACCCCGATGTGCCTCCCATACACGACTGTGTGACCCTCACGGACGAACAGACTAGGAGTAGAATTGACCTCCGAGACACTGCTTTTACAGACCCTGATGGAGAGCTATGGGTAGACGGCTCATGCATCAAACTCCCAGATGGCACCACTTCAGCTGCCTATGCAGTAACGACAGCCCGAACAGTAGTTGAGACAGCCCGCATCACACAACGATCCGCGCAAGCGGCAGAGCTAATTGCCCTCACACGGGCATGTATCATAGCGGCGGGGACCACGGCAAACATTTACACAGACAGCCAGTATGCCTTTGGGGTGGTTCATCATTTTGGGCTCCTGTGGAGGGAAAGGGGATTCCTGACGTCCCACGGCACACCCATCCTCCACGGAGATCTGGTTTCCGCTCTGATTGAAGCAGTTCTCCTCCCCAAACGATTAGCAGTGATCAAGTGTCAGGCACACAAGAAGGTGACGGACTTAGTCGGACAAGGAAACGCGCTGGCCGATATCACTGCACGAACCACAGCTGAGAATAGGACAATGACACGCATGTATGTGACCAGGTCACAAGCAGAGAAATGGGCTAACGCTAGGGAGAAGATTAGAGACATCCAGTCGGCCAGCACCCCTCACGAACTGACCAAGTGGGCACGGGTGGGTTTGAAGGACGATGAAGGCTGCTGGCGGACAAAAGATGCAAACAAATGGTTGCTGCCTGACTCATACCTGATCCCCATACTGACTATGGCACATTCCCCCGCACACATAGGATCTGCCCCCATGATCGAACTCATTTCCAAAGTCTGGCACAACGACAAAATCCCCGACTCAGCCAAACGCCTGGTCCAGCAGTGCCTTATCTGTCTGCAACACAACCCCGGGAAAGGAACTGTGGTGCTCCGGGGAGGGTTTGGGGTCCCCGACCACCCCTTTGAGGTCCTCCAGATGGATTACATCCAGCTAGAGAGATGCCAAAGCTTGAAGTATGTACTAGTCATTGTATGTGCCTTCAGTAAATGGGTAGAAGCCTATCCAACCCGTGATAACACTGCCATGACTACTGCCAAAGTACTACTGAAAGAGTTTTTCCCCCGCTACGGCCTTTGTCGAATTTTATGGAGCGACAACGGCCCCCACTTCATAGCTGAGGTTATCCAACTAATCTTGAAGGGGTTGGGTGTGAAGCAAAGGTTCCATGCGGTCTTCCACCCCCAATCTACTGGTTTGGTGGAGCGACACAACGCTACATTGAAGCGGAAACTGTCAAAAATAGTGGCCACCACAGGACTTAAATGGCCAGATGCCCTCCCACTGGCATTGCTATCGATGCGCTCCACTCCCACTAAGCACCATTTGACCCCCTACGAGGTTGTATTCGGACGACCAATGAACCTTTGGACTGCCCCCAAACCGACCTCCATTCATGACGTCCCAGACGTCCTACTGTCTGATTACTTGTACAAATTAAATAAAACATTGTCTGTCATTCATCAGCAGGTGCAGCAGGCCATCCCCGATGCTTCCAGGGGTCCAAGCCACGACATCCAACCGGGGGACTATGTGTTAGTCCGGAATTTTCAACGGGCGAAGAGTCTGGAACCCCGGTGGACGGGCCCCTGGCAAGTACTGATCACCACCCGGACGGCTCTTCGAGTGGAGGGGAAACAGCACTGGCTGCACGCGCACCACTGCAAGAAGGTCTCCTCGACCCTGGCCACAACCGAAAACAACGACAACCAGGAAGAGCTCCTGAACAAGGATCGGCCATCACTGAACTGCTATCCTGATACCGAGGCACTTGAACTTGCAAAATTCCCTGATCCCACTGTGCCATCCAGGGAAGGGTATTTCCTGCGTCGAAAGGAGGGAGCTTCGGCTAAGTAGACCACGGACTAAGTTAAATCTCAGAACGGTGACCTAAATACCACCAAGGGTTACCCGGAGAGAAGCTAAACAAAGTCTGTGGTTCTGCCCGCTACCGAGCACCTTGAAGATGATGGAAGCGCCAGATAAGAAGATGATGGAAGCGCCAGATAAGAAGATGATGGAAGCAGCCGGAAATACCCACTACAGGAACCCAAAGACTGACAATATGCACAAATCAAAGACAATCGCCTTCTTCATTGTCTTCCTCTTTTGCCTCCTCCTCATGACTTCCTTCTGGATCTTGGAGGAAAACACACCTGCTCATCAGATATTGCTAACCGCTGCACAGCCAACCACTATGAAAGAGCATCACCTGATCTCCCTCTCACCTCAGCTCCGAGAGAGGCTTAAGGAGTTCTGGAACAATTCCTTTGTGCAACTGTTGCACCAGCACAACCTTGCTGCAAATGCCACCAACTGCTGGATCTGCAGACTGCTCCCGCATGCCACCGGTCACTCCATCCCCTTCATCCCTTCTCCTTTCTCAGTTCATGGCTCCTGCCTTGCCTGGTTGATCCTCTTGCAAGAAAGCCACAAGGACAACGCCACTTCTGGTCAGACAGTGTCACACTTCTACTATGGGTTCTGGCTGAACAAAACCGGAAGGACATCTGCTCCCTTTTGCCCCGTGCCCTCCGGTTCCGCCTTCCATATGGACATCCCTGCCAAAGAGCGGGTAGAAATGCAAGTGCTCCATAACCCAGCTAGACCCACCTTTTCCTACCTACGGAAGCGAACCGCTGCCACTCTGACTGTGGCTCAGTCTGTTATCAATGTCACGGGCCTTGTGTGCATCGAAGGACTGGGAACGCAGCTGGTGGGTCACAGTGCCTCCCACATCACCAGGTCATTGGACTCAATTGATCCCCCCTCATTTGTCGCTTCTCCGAATATGTACTTTGTGGCACCAAAGCATACACTTGGCTCCCGAAAGGTTGGAGGGGTACTTGCTACATCGCCTTCGTTCTCCCCCCAACGTATGTAGCCCCTGCTAACCATCACCGGCAGAGACGCGCAAGTGACATTGGACAAGCCGACTCCACTGGAGCACAGTTCCTGGATGCGGTGAAGGGACTTGTTCCCCTGTGGGGCCCAATGGCGAACAGCCGCGCCATTCGACACCTGACCCAGGCAGTAGAAACAACCATCAACATCACTGCTGGCATCCTCGCTAACAACACGGCTGAGCTTCAGGCGGTCCGCCTCGTGGCCCTTCAAAACCGCCTTGTTCTAGATGTGGTTCTAGCCGACCGTGGAGGAGCATGCCGCATCATCGGATCTAGCTGTTGTACCTACGTGCCAGATAAAACGCCTAAAACTGCTTGTAGCTGACCAGGGAACTCACCGGCTAAATCCCTGCAACGTTTCTGCTGCTGAATCCATCTCTGCTTGGTTGCCCTTTTTGCCGTCGCTGGACCTCGCGGTACCCGCTGCGCGGGTCCCGCATCGCCCGTCTTGCTGGGCATTCCTGCTGAGGAGTGGGTCCTTCGCTGGAGTCTTGTGTGGGCTGCAGGGCGGGAGGAGACCACTCTACCAGGGCTGCGAGCGCCAGGTGAGGGACAGGGACTCCATTTCCCAGGAGTCCCTGTGTTGCCATCACCTGCACCTGGACACTCTCCCTGGTTGCCCCGCCCCCCACCGCCGAGCTAAAAGCTGCTGCCTGTGAAAGAAGTTTGGGAAACGCCTAAAACTGCTTGTAGCTGACCAGGGAACTCACCGGCTAAATCCCTGCAACGTTTCTGCTGCTGATTCCATCTCTGCTTGGTTGCCCTTTTTGCCGTCGCTGGACCTCGCGGTACCCGCTGCGCGGGTCCCGCATCGCCCGTCTTGCTGGGCATTCCTGCTGAGGAGTGGGTCCTTCGCTGGAGTCTTGTGTGGGCTGCAGGGCGGGAGGAGACCACTCTAACAGGGCTGCGAGCGCCAGGTGAGGGACAGGGACTCCATTTCCCAGGAGTCCCTGTGTTGCCATCACCTGCACCTGGACGCTCTCCCTGGTTGCCCCGCCCCCAACCGCCTCATCCCCTATTAGGAACAGCTGATCCCCGCTACGCGGGACGCCCGGGGCTAAGCCCGGGCAAAGGGCGGGCCCTCTGTGGCCCTCAGAGGCCTGAGGAGCCTGGTCTGGGCCACACCCCTTGTCATCTGTTTGCTACTCCTCGGACCAACGGACCTACCATATAATTGTAAGTTCGCGCATTGTTAACTTTGTCTTTTTCTCTGGGACCAACATTAGAGACTAATTTTCTACTGCTTACACGTAACCCCGGCCGCCTCGTACTGTAATTGTATTATTTTTGGCCGGTAATGAACTGTCGAGAGACTAGAAGCATGGCAGCTGCTGGAGCTAAAAAACTGACGGGTACCCTCGATGATTTCATCGTTCGGACCCATGCCTTAATAGATGAGGGGATCATTTTAATGGACAGAAGGGTGTCTCAAGATTTGGCATTGGCCAGGAGATCTTCTTTAGGCCTCATAGCTCAAGCCTGTACTCCACATGCAGTCACAAACCCAAACACCTTAGCTATCGTACACAATGAGGGGGCTCATGATGATATTACCTCGCACGAAGATTTGGAGGCAACACCTAATCTTGCCTTGTTAGCTGAGAGTGGTACATTAAATGAGTCTGAAGATGTTTCTGTGGAAAATGTACTTGAAAGGGGCTTGAAAGAGGGAGCAATTCCAAAAAAAAAGTCCAAACCTGTTGCACGCAAGCGAAAGAAAGCTTTGATCACTCAGAACTTAGATCAGACTACCTCAGACTTGGTGCCCCCAAACTCCAACAGTGCTCAGGTGGCTAATACCGCTGATATTGATGGAGCTAAACAAACTAATGTGGGTCTGCCGCTAAGCTTACCAGATGACACAGTCATAGATAGCAGTCTAGAGGAAATATTGGATCTAGGTGGCGAAGTAGATAATTATATCAGAAGTGAGGAGGATAGGAATAGTTTAAACATGGCAAATAATAACATCTTTCAAATGTTAAAAATCCTGCTTGAACCAATTGAAGCTAGGTTGCGTTGCTTAGAAACCATCTTAAAAAATATCCACAAAGATATAAGCGCCCCTAGTTTCAGCCTGGATAACAAGATACCCCCCGCAAAGAAGGCCATAAATAAGCCCCCTTTGGTTGACAAAAATACCCCCTCCCTTAAAAAAAATGCGCCAATCAATCCCACCAATTCCATCATTATGGGGGGCACTTCCTCAAAAACTCCTGACACAAAACTAGTTTCTAATCCTGTCAAACCCAAGGTTACCTCTCAGGTTAAGTTTAAAGAACCTACACCTCCGACCCCTAATTTGGATCAGACCCCAAAGGAAAAGAGAGAACCACGGAGAAACATCCACCTTCCCCCGGATGCATGCTCCTATGTAGTTATTCTGACCGGGGTCACTGAACTTGGGCCAACTGAAACGGAGTCCTACCAAACCCTAAAAAATAAGGTGTGCCATTGGCTGTCTAAAAACTTCCCATTACCGCCTGGCATGCCTAGCAACATCTTAATGGTGGAGAGAACTCCTTGGGTGGGAGGTAATAGAAAAAACCTACAAGGTGACTGCGTGGTGGTTACCTTTGAGCACCCACAAGTAGTAAACTACATCTGTGCCGGTACACCGCGCCATCAGGCGAGCACGGTCACGGCCAGGCCTCTCTCCTACTTTTATGTTCAAGGGAACCAACCCGACAAAAGATGGAGTTGGCTAAAGGGCCCTCAGGAGTCCAACTTTAGACATAGGTTTAATCCCCCCTGGGAGGTTCAATCACGTGGCTGGGAGGAGGGGGGTGAAGATGGTTGGACCGTGGTCAGGAGAAGAAGAGCTGGACCCTTTCAGGGTGGTCTTTTCGCCGGCCCCCAAAACAAACATCCATATCATGACTATCATCACGTAAATGGGCAGGAAAATTATTTTAATGTCCCAACGTTCAATCATTACGATCACCCGTCCTTTATGGACTGGGTAGATTGACAAACATTGGGTCACTATGCCACACAATCTCTAACTGCCCTACACACCATCTCACAGAGTAGTCACTCCCCACAAGACTCAAATCCTGATCCAAGTACTGAACGAACGTCTACCACAGAACAGGTCATGGAGGGGGGGACAGATTTGTCTGCAATTGATGGGAGTAAAGGAGGCAGGCAGGGGATCGCAATGGCCACATGGAACATAGCGGGCCTTAGGAACAAAATCGATGACCCTCATTGGAGAGACCTTATAGGCACCATGGACATTATCGCTATGCAGGAAACGTGGGTGACTGAAAATCTGCTTACATTGGATGGATACACCACCTTTTTCCTCCCAGCTGTTAACTCATTGAGAGGGCGGGCTAGAGGTGGACTGGTCACTTTGATCTCCGCAAAAATCTCAGGCACCTATAAAGAAATTCCCACTGGTAGCCCTTACTGCCTTGCAGTTTTAATCACACACAGGAGTTTTAACGCTGTTTTACTAGTGAATTTCTATAACTCTTTTGATAGAGTACACTCAATTGATAATTTGCAGAGGTTAAACTCTTTTTTAATCAAGTTCCAAGAGTCCATGGAGGCCAATTGCATTGTTATTTTATTAGGAGATTTTAATGTCCACGGCTGTCAGGAAGATTGTCCTCCGAACCCTCTGTTTGGTTCCCCAGATGATGAGAATATCCATTTTGAACACACAGATCAGGGCTCTTTCTTAGAATCTCTGTTAGCTGAAAATGGTTTAATGTTGCCACCCGGGGGGGAAGAGGGCATCCCAACCTTTACGGGCCACGGCAGTGGGTCTACCATTGATTACATTTTTTTGAGCAGTAGTTATAGCAGTCATATTATCTGTTACACCGTTGTAAGGTCCCATTTTAGTGACCACAATCTTGTTGTACTAAAAGTTAGAGATGTATTTGAATTTAATGACACTAGCTTGAGTCTGGTAGATAAATGTGATTTACGACCAACTGACCAGGCCCGTCGAATCAAATGGTGCAAAATAATTCCTGCTGATTTCTTTGGTAATCTGTGTACAAATAGTCAAGAGGATTTTGAACTTTGTTTAAACGACCAGACGGGGGACACTGAGGTCTTAGAAGCGTATAAGAGGGTATGCGTCAACATCGTGTCTAACCTGACACAACACTGTAAAAGGAAAAATCAGGAAAGGGTAGGCTGGTTTGATAGTAAATGTTCTGCCGCTAATCACAAACTAAAACTAGCTTTAAAATCAAGCCCTGTAGACAGAAAACTTGTGGCTGCCCTCAGGAAAGCTTATAAGACCACCATCGAGAAAAGGCGGCGTGAGATCAGAGAGGATGCTTGGGCTGATCTGACCTCAACTGACGTCCTGAAAAGCAGCACCAAATTTTGGGCCGTGGTCAATCAACCATATTTTACGGACACATGCAATAGTGAATTAGATTGTGGCATTCAAGTAGACAAATGGCACTCGCACTTTAAATCTGTGTATGAGCAGGAAGCCAACGGGGCTGAGGACACGACCAGTTTATATCAACTCCCGTATAGCTTAACGGTAGATGAGGAAGAGGTGGGCCTAGCCATTGGAAAAATGACCAGCAACAAGGCTCCTGGGCCGGACGGGGTTCCAGCTGATCTTTTTAAAGTAGACATCTTATTCTGGTCCAAAATTTTAGCTAGAGTTTTTAACAGTATTTTTAAAACAGGTATCCCAGACTCCTGGTCCCAATCTGTAATTGTCCCTATTTTTAAAAAAGGAGACAGGGGGGAACCGGGGAATTACCGCCCCATATCCCTGATAGATTCTGCGGTTAAGGTCATAGGGAGAGTGGTCCTCAGTAAACTCACCGAATGGTTAGAGGAGACTAATACCCTTTCCCCTATCCAGTATGGTTTTAGAAAAGGAAGGAGCACCATTGATCAGAGCTTAAACCTACAATTGCTGATCGGAAAATATACTAAAGCAAAGCCTGGATCCCTATTCATTGCTTTTATGGATCTGTCCTCGGCTTTTGACCGAGTGAACAGGTCCAAGTTGTGGGGCCAGCTCCTCAGCATAGGGATCGACCCAAACATCGTGTACTTCCTAGCAGACCTTCATAAGGACCTTACCGCTACTGTTCGTTATGACAGAAAAGGGAACTGCACAGGGAAAATTCATATTACTAATGGTGTCAGGCAGGGCTGCATTCTCGCTCCCCTGTTGTTCACCTTATACATTAATAACCTGGGTGGAGCACTGGGCTTAGCCTGTAAAGATATACCTAGAGCAGGGAAATATACATTGCCCGCATTACTGTACGCAGACGATGCGGCTCTCATAGCTAGAACCGCTGTGGGTTTGCAAAGTCTGCTGAATTCTTTTTATAATTTTATGATAAATCTGGACCTCAGTATCAACTTTGGTAAATCCCATGTAATGGTGGTTGGGCCCCATGTTAAGGCCAAAAAGCATGCTTTGTCTCTACACTGCAATGGCCACAAAATATCTAGAGTCTCTAGATTCCCTTATCTGGGTGTAATGTTTGATGATCGCTCTACTTGGCTTCCCCAAATGTTGGAGAAAAAAAAGGTCTTGGCACGCTCCACATCCGCAGTCCTTGGTTTCTCACGCAAAATTGGAGTGAAGCCTATAGAGGCTGTCCTAAAAGTGTACACCGCCAAATGCATAGCCATTGCCATGTATGGCGCGGACCTGTGGGGTTTCATGTCTGCAAAATCTCTTCAAGTGATTGAAGATAACTTTTTGAAGTCCATTCTCTCTTTACCAAAATCCACAGCAAACTTCATTGTACATCAGGAATGCGGGGTGGATTTTCTGGAGGATCGAGTTGCCATGGCTCCCCTCCTGAAATGGATATCTGTGTGGCTCAACCCAGAGCTTGATGTCAATCATGAAATCTTGAAGGATTGCCTTAAACTAGATCATTGGAACAAGATCCCCTGGCTAAAATATGTTGAACAATCTTGTGTTAAGCTGGGCAGGCCTGAGTTGTTTCACAATCCTTCTGCCCTTGTTAAGGCTGATCTGAAGTGGGCAAAGAATACCTTTTTGCTACATAGTGGAATGGACAGAGAAAGCAAGGAGTTGATAAAACCTTCTGTCAGGTCGCATCAACTGATTGTTTCCTCAGATCACGAACCGGAACTTTACTTGAAAGCTGTAAATAACCCAAGCCACAGGTACCTTCTTACCAAGTTCCGCTTGAACAAGGTTCACTTGCTAATTTGTGGTCGCCCTGGCTGGACCAGGGACTCAGAACTGAGTATATGCAATTGTGATGGTTATTCAATTAAGGACACTGCCCATTTCCTGTTTTTTTGTACCCATTTTAAAACCGTTAGGGAAAAATTCATTATTCCCCTGTTGAAGGGGAAAGGATTCAGACAGGTTAAACCAGCGGTATTATATCTCCAGATGCTAACCAATATCTGGGAAATCTATAATGTGGCCAAGTTTTTAACTATTGTACTGAGAATGGGCAAAAAGATCAATTGGGGGTAGCACATGTACCAACCACTTTGTGATCTGTAAAACTGAACCTGGTTTGTTATTCTGTAACGTTTTTTAATATTGCTGTATTACTAATCGTAACTTTTTTCTTAAATGATGTATTTTGATCTTTGGACCATTTTTTATATATGTCTGTACTTTTATGGTTTTGAAAATTCGAACCGAATAAAGTATTTCTTGACTTAACTCGCCCTCAGTCTACAAAGCAATTGAACACCTCCATAGACTTTCCTCGGAGGTTCACCAAGAGCAAGAAGGATGGTCGCTTGGGAGCTGGTTTTGGGACATTTTGAAGGACTGGGGATGGAGGTTGTTTACATTTATATTGATACAGGTTGTAGTAATATGTGGGTGTTGCCTAGGTATTCAATGCTTGCCATCTCTGTGTGTACTGATCTCTAACTGCGTGTGCCCTAAGACTTTGGACTTCAGAACTGAGCACATGAGTCCCCTCTATGAGGTAGAAATACGTGGCCTTATGGGGATAGATCCGAATTGACAAGTTGGCGAGACATGTTAAAAGGGAGGACTGTGGAATTTTAGTCTGCGGACTGAACATCATCTGCGCCATCTTGTCACTCACGTACAACATGCATGGCAGCCATTTTAGGTACCGTGGTCTCCCTGTTCACGATCGATCGCCAGCGCGCTCCCCTGACCCTGCGAGCATCCCCCGCGCACCCTGGCTGCCCCCACTCTCACATGCACAATTCATAAACCCTCTCCTTCCGCATGACTCTGTCCCTGGGAGTCACACCCGCGCCTGACCAACACCTCCTTTCCTTTCATGAATACCCCTCTTTTGATGAACCCTTCCTCTACGCTCAATTGTCCACGCGGACCATTCCTTTCATGAATACCTCTCCTTTGACGACCCCTTCCTCTGAGCCCGATTGTCTGCACGGGTCCCAGGCCAGCACCTAGCCGGAGGATACAGTTTATTGCCCCCCCCTGCTGTATGGAGTCGCTCCTCTTCAAAGGAGCTATTGTTGATCATGGCCTCCCCACCCCCTGAGATCCGATCAGACGCTCACACTCTAAGAATCGGCGGAACATCCAGCTGCGAGATAGCCCCCTCCCATTGTATGTGGGGAAGGGGGGGGAGGATCTCTACTGTAGATACGTGTGGGAAGGGGCCTGAAACGGGGATTTCAGGGATGTCTTTCATACTTCAAAGTGTCTTTTATTACAATAAAGAATGCTCACATGTCATAAACCAGGGTATAAAAGGCCGGGCCTCAGAGAGGCTGTTAGAGCACCTCGAAACGATACCTTGTTGTCTGATCTGATGTGTTCTGCTCCGTCGGAATAAAACTTCTGCTTCCTGCCTTCCAGTCTCCAGCGCCTGCCTCTTTGTTTGGTAACTAGAATGGTATAGAGGCGGTTAGCGCCGGGCAACTTTGAAAAAGGCCATCAGCCCTACCTTTTTCTACACTACAAGTAGGCCACAAAGGTCCTGGAAAAAAAAATTGCACTGCAACAGAAAGCAAATTACAGATAAGGATGCAGGTGCCAGACTGGAATTTTAAAACAGTGACACATTAATAAATCAACCCCAAATTAATTCATGTCAGTTGAAGCAGGCAGGTGTGCTTGCTTTTTCCCCCCATAATCTACAGTAATGATGAACCAGAGGGTGGCATAAGGCATTGATGTACCAGAGGGTGGCATAGGTAAAACGGAGGGTGGCAGGGGTGAAACAGAGGGTGCTGGGAACCTATGATGATGAACCAGACGTAGAAACAACATAATCGTGACCGTTGCGAGCTGACATGTAAGTTCGCGATTGCGAACTGTTACAAAACCCTCGCGAACTGTCAGAAATCCTTGCGAACTGGCAGAAATCCTTGCGAACACAAAAAAAAATCTGCAAATTTGCGAGAATTCGCGGATTTTGCGGATTGCGAGTTCGCAAATTCGCAAAATTCGCGAACGCCAGATTCGCAAAATTCGCCCATGCTTACTCATGGGAACAGTCCAGCCCGAACTGCCAAGCCAAGTCTTTCCGGGACTGGAAACAAGTATCCTGGGACCGGTTTGGGGCTAACAGGCCTCTTCAGCCAGGCTAGCTTGAATCCAGTGGCAAAGTGTCCATCAATTGTTGTTTTTGCATTTGACACCCCGAGTGGGACGGGTATACCCAGACATAGGTCCCGTGCTCTCCATGCCACTGGAGTCAAGCTATCCTGGCTGAATAGGGGTGAAACCCCGAAACTGGTCCTAAGATGCTTGTTTCCAGTCCAGGGAGGACCTGGCCTGGCAGTTCGGGCTGAACTGTTCCCATTGGGCACAGGGTCAAGACTGCTTTGCAAATGACTGGGTTCAAACTGGAATGCCATGGTGAGCAAAAAAACTATGGATTTAGGCCAAGATCTCTGTACTGGGGTGAATGTATGACATTGTTCTGCATTCTGTCCATCAATTGTTGTTTTTGCAGTCTTTAAAGAAAGGCATTCGCTGCTTAAAAACTGCGTACAAATTTGGTTTCGGATAAAGCTCACCCAACGTTGTTTCATAATGCTCCTTAACAGGAGTTAAAAGGTGCATATGCTTCACTCTTTCTATTAACGTTTTCATAAAAAAAGCTAGTTGGATATACCTACCAACTAATGCAGGGCTTTCAAGATAGATGGCTACCCGTTTCTTGTACAGGCTCAGTCACCATTAGACATCAGACAACAAGAAGTGAGCGATTATGCTGGTGCACCTAGTCCCGGTGTCACAGTGTCCTTTGCCAGGTTTTCAAATCTGCAAGCGATAAGAAGATGAATGTTTTCAAGTAGTAAATTGGAAAGGTTCTAGTAAAACGCTTTGTTAACTGGCTGGGTGCCTAGTTCTGAATTCACCAGTGCATTGCTGCAGAAACATGACCGGAGTCAAGTAGCCACCATTAGGCGTAAGTTGGTTTAAACTGTGCATTGGGGGAGATGCTCAGCATCCACATTATAACCCTTTTCTTAAGCCTGCTCAGCCTGGATTCCTTTTCTAAACCAGAATCTTTAACAAACTGCACTTCCTTGACGAACTATAGGCCATCTGTATAAAAAGGTTTTAATCATTATGTGTCTAAGGGGAAGTATGTTAGTAGATAAAGGCCCAGATTAAGTTCTCAAATGGAGCTGGCCTCCCTTTCTGTACAACAACTACCACCACCTTGAAAGCCACATTCTGTGAAGGTTTGTACATGTTGTGTTGCAGATACTAGATGCAATTCCATTACTTGATTCTGCATATGTAAAGCTGAATTCCTCTTCCTTGCTCTTCTTCGGGATATCAATTTCTGCTTCACCATAAGCTCTCGTTTTGATTGGTCAATGTGTACTCGTAGTTCCTAGGAGCATGTGTGAGGTTTTTTTTTTGGACCAGGCTAATGAGGATTATGATATAGAGCCATTCTTTCCCTTGAAACAGTATCAAATGATCAAACACTGAACTGCATGGTTAGCAATTTTGCCAACTTTAGTCAGATAAAGACCACACCCTCACCTACAAATCGCACCACACTCTTAGTAAAAGCACAAACAGGGAGGATTCGAATTTTTCTCCGGAAATATGCACAGCCAGGGTCCTCTGAAAGACAGCATGGGATATCAGACGACACCCGGATCACCATTTCAAAAGAATATTTTTATTGTGGCATTACAAGTGGCAACTACTTACTCACGTAATTCCCCTAATCAAATACGATATTGATAAAAAATGTCCTTTAATTTGGTCAGTGACTCAAAGCGGGATACTTTTATAATAGACATACAGAATATATATTTATGTACAAGTTAAACACGTATAGCCACATTTTGTTAACACATATATATATATATATATATATATATATATAAGTCTACACTTTGATGTAAAGTTTCAAAATGAAAGTTTCATACATTGCAGTTTAACAATAAGAGGCAGAAGTAACTAAACTGTGAAAGACCAAAGTCTGTTTTTTTATGTGTCACTTTTTATATTTCTTCTAATTGATTTTATATGCGATAAACTAGCTATGCACCATCACATTTAATGTAAGCAAGATTGCTTGCATAACGAGACATTGTCACTACGGACTTTCAAACACTAAGCACCTTACACATTCAAATATTGAATCCCAAGTATTCACTCTATGGTTCCCATATTTTGCGTGTTTGTGTGAGCAGCCTCTCATGTTATATATTGGCTTCTGTAACATGACACGTCTATCCATTCCTTGTTGCCATTCTTGAACTGTAGGTGCAGTTGGCGATAGCCAATGTTCTGCAATATCCCTCTTGGCGAGTAGGCAACCTGGACAAATTAGAATTTTCATAAACCCGAGGATCCGAATCCATTATTCCAAATAGCATTAATTTAGCCATGTAGTCACTGGAAATTGTGTTATTTCGGTAAAAATGTATCCACTATAAGTCCAATATATTTGTATCAATGTGCAAGTCCAAGATATAGGATAAATACCCTCTTTGTCTTTCTGACATTCAGGGCATGATGGGGAGGGACGTCTACCCATCCTCCAGAGCCGTTCTGGCGTGCAGTATACCCTGTGCGTATGTTAACTATGAATGAATTTAAGTTTTTCATAAATTGCTAATGTTTGAGCCACAATTTTTGTTTTGCTCTAGTTTTCATCTAGGGGTCGATATCTGCCACTAATCTACATGGACCACTGTTGAGAAGGGAGTGATATACTTGGGAAATGTGTTCCCTGGATGGGGTCCAAAAAATGTGATTTGTCAGTTTTAAAAATAGGGATATCGAGTGGGTTAGGGGTGGGTTTATGGTCCGAATTAGATTCTGGATTATGGTGAGAACCAGTTTAGGATTTGAGTTGAAATCAGCCTTATTGTCAGTGTTAGGGTTATATTTTCCATTAGGCTTGGCTTGTGGTCAGGGATAGCGTTGGGTTGGGCCAAGTGTCTGAAGGTCATAGTTAGGGTACGGTGTAAGGAATAGTGCTCGTGTAAAATGTATTCTGAAGAAAACTATAACATATGGACTGATGTGTCTAACTGCCTTAACAATTTTCTTCATTATATTAGGTTGTTAAATACATGTATTTTCAAACTTCCACTTTCGAGCTTATGCTCTACGGTCACACTTTAGCCTTTCCTAAATCAAATGGAAATAGGCGATTACATGTTCCGTTTAGTTTTTAAGTTTTTTGCGTGATTTTCCCCTGAGCGCCACTAGCTACATACAATACTACACATACGGTAGGTGAATAGTTATTTTCAGTCTTATAAAATGACTCAGTTACACAGAAGCCAAAAAGCTGGATCACACAGTGTACTTGGAGAGACTGTCAAAATAGATTAAATAAAACAAGCCAATATTTGAGACAAATGTGAAACAGAAGCAAATTAGGGGTTGTTTAACTGTGCGACCATCCACGATGTTAATGTACTTTTAGGTCTGTGCAGCAAAATCTACAGTGGGACTTCAGTTACAAGCTAGACAATGTATTTGGAGCTGGTTGGCACCATGGATGTTCTGGCGTTCACCCTCAATAATTTTTAATATGAATTGCAGTGCCACTCTCTTGACGACCTCTAGATGACACGGCAAATTTATAAACTAGCAAGATAAGTAGTATGCATGAGTGCGCTGAACAGAAGTAAAAAATATTGCTTTATTTAAATGTTATGCCTGCATTGGTTCATCTTACGTGGTACAGGGTACATCAAGCAGACAGGCAAGCATTTCACAATTCTGAGGATTATGGAGCTCTCATACATAGAGTAAAAATAGATTTGTAAGTGTAAAATGTCATATGATCTGTGTCGCAAGCATATAACATATATTTTGGAGAGTTTAACAACTATTTTTTGTTTCTTTTCCAAAAGAAGGTGCTTGGTTCAGAATCAGTGTTTGATTACCCCAGGGCATGTGTCCGACCACAACATTCTGGCAGCTAATTGTAATGTGAATTTTTTTTCATAAGACTTAAGATACATTGTGAAAGGTGCATATTTGGTTTTCATTTCAAGCTTCTGAAGACACACAAAGCATCAATCAGCTCTGTATACCGTGGAACTTAGTGTGATAAGGAAGTGGCCAGGAAATCTGCATAACACCATATTCTGCCCTGGAGAATTGATGTCTACTACAACCAAACATATTGGCGAATGGTGAAATTTGAATATTGATAAATTGGCAAATAGATTTCAGTCCATTAGGAGCTTTCTGAAAAAAGTACTTTAATAGAAGACGATAATAATCAGATTAGGGAAGCAATAATGATCTAAACCCATGTAAGATTGTACAAGCGCAACGCTGAGAAGTAGACAACAACAGTTGGAATGTATCTGGTGGAAACATCTGAAAGACTTCTAACCTCAGATTCCTTACCTTACAGACTGGAACAAGCAATATTTTGAGCAGTACCTCTGCGCACCAGTAGGTGGCGTTGTTCGGGTCCACATTGGGGTCATGTGTGCTGCTAGTGATGTATGCGGTGCCTATATAGGTGCCACCCCAGCATGCTGAAATAATGTCTTTTTTTCCGCACCAGTCAGTGCAGATCTGGAGAGAGCTACCTCTAGTCATTTTTTGACTGATATTTTTCGACATTTTGTCAAGCCCTTTTTTCAAGGTTTTGTCTCCTAGTGTGTGTAGGAAATCCACAAAAAGGGGTGGGGTCCTATCACAGACCGATCTTTGTGCCAGACTGTTATCTGGTTTGTCTTTGGTGCTTGAAGCCGGACTATGACTCCAAGACTTGTGAGAACTGCCATGCCATGAACCCAAAGTTGCTCAGAGAGTGCTCCTTGGAGCTTCTGGTCACCTGACGTAGGTCGCCTCTACAAATTTCCAAGCTTTGGTCATGAGGAAGGTCCCGGGGCCATTCAGAGTTGTTCCAGGTGCTTGTCATTATGCTCGAAGTCATAAGTAAGTTGGGGTGGGCAGTAAACTCCGCTCCTTTGGCAGAGTTTGTTGAACTTTGCTTGGAGCGCAGAGTTTTGAAAAAACTCTGCTAACCTCCTTGTGGCATTTTTTTCTCGCTTACCGCTCACCAAAGTTAAGTTGGCGAGCGTGAGCGAGAAAATTGAGTGCTAGATTGCCTCCGGCGAGATTTCTAAATGCAGGCAGTCGCGGCAGGTCACTACCGCTCACGTGGAGCATGCTGGCGCTCATGTTGAGAAAGATACAGCTCGAGTAAAAAATCTACTCAAGCGGCAGAAAAAAGCAGCACCCTCAGGCACTCCGCATGGTGCAGTTTCCGCTGATTTTACAGCGCAGAACAAGCTCCTGGTGCTATACATCAGCACGAGCAGCGCCATGTACCAAACTCAACCACTCGTGGAACCCCCCTTTATCTCACAGAGTTTTTAGGTAACTCCGCAGAATTCAGTGAAGTGCAACTCCACAAGCTCTGCCCACCCCTAAAGGCAAGTTCCACAAGAAATAAAAGAAGTCAAAGAGCTCTTTTTCTTCACCGTGCCAGTCCAAATCTTTGGACGAGGTGCGAAACAATGCCTCTCTAGGCCCTTCTCCCACTTGTAGTCCACCTCTGGGTCAGCTCTGTGCCTCCCTGAGTTACCTGGTGCTGGAGCGACCCCGCCCAACTCTGTGAATTTTATGAGGCAATGCATCTCATTATTGGTCAGGCCGACCCCTATGGCACTCCTTCGGGCCCCATAGATTCAGTGGATGCCCCCACTGGATTTCTGCTGGCAGGTCTGCCTTTATTGCCATTCAGGCCCACTAGATCCAGAACGACTGATCGTGTCACCGTGACCTTAGCAGTCAAGACAAATATCTTGACAGATGTGCTTCAAAAACTCTGCACAGGGGCACCTTTTACAAGACAATTGTCTGCCGCCACATGGGACCCAGTAATCCTCCCCTATCACCCCACTCCAAAGAGCCTGATTGTCCAGGCCTCCACATCCCTGGTCAACCCTGGCATGGTTCCCTACAACTTCACTGGATAGGAGATCCAAGAGGCTGGACACTTTTGGCGAGTAGATGTTCTATTCCGCCAACCCTGCACTGCAGCTGGTGAACACCACAGGCCTTTTGTGCCAATATACCCACACAAATTTGGAATTCGGTTGAGCAAGTGCTGCTTATAGTCTGAGGGGAGGCACGAGCCATAGTGACACAGGCTGTTGCCGATGGCAGAGACACAGCAAAGTCCACCATTTGCTGCAGACTGGATACTACCTACTCCCTAAGCAGAGCAATTACGTTGTCAGTGGCATTAATACACCATGCCTTGATGAGGTCTACTTACTATTCGGGAGATGTCCAGACATCCATTATGGACATGCCCTTCAATGGCACCCAACTCCTCAGGAACAAGGCAGACTCAGCATTTGAGGTCTTTAAGGACAGCCAGGCCATTGCCAAGCCCTTATTCCTCTCCATGGCACCACTGCAACCCCATTCTGTATTTCACCCCTTCTGTGGCTATGGGAAGGTCTACCAGCCGCTTCAGTTTCTACCCAGCCACCAAGGCCAACAGGCTCCCTAGTCCTTTTGTGGCTGGGGTTCCCACAAGCTTTGTGGGACATCAGCCAGAGGTTAACCCAGTCTGCTATCCTCTCCCATCCCCCCGGCAGCTGCAGCATCAACACCACTTTAGTTTGCCCTCGTACCATCACGGGCAACTAGTAGGCAGCAAGATCCAACATCACCTGCCCACTGGCAGTAAATAACATCATACAGAGGGCAATACACATTTTTCGCAGATTTTTCCATCCTTTTCCTTGAAACCCGCCACCCATGCCACCATCATCAAACTGGCTGTCGAAGGACCATCTCTCCCTACTGAACAAGGAAGTTCAGGCTCTTTTGGCCAATGGAGCCATTGAGGGTGCTGACATCAGAAAAAGGTTGTGGTTGATATTCCATCTACTTTCTGGTGCCCCTAGAAAAATGGATTCCTCCATCCAGCTTTAGACCTGTACCCTCTCAATTGCTTTCTGAATAAGGAGATATTAAAGATGCTCACATTATCTGAGGTTCTGCCTACCTTCAACCCTGGAGACTAGATGGGAGCACTGGATGTATTCTTCAATACTCCTATCCTGCAGCCCCACAGGCATTACATGCAGTTCATGGAGGGACACGAAAATTATCAGTTAGCTGTGCTTGCTTTTGGTCTTTCCAACGCCCATCCGGTGTTCACTAAGGTGATGTTAGTGGCTGCACCTCACCTGTGGAGGTCAGGGGTTCTAGTTTTCCCCTACCTAGAGAATTGGCCATTGAAGATGGGCTCACCCTAGGCAGTTCTCTCCCACCTCCAGACTACAGAGGACCTCCTATATTTGCTGGGGTTCACTATAAACGTGCCAAAGTCACACACAACTTCTTCTCAGATGTTTCCCTGCATTTGATCTGTTCTGGATACAGTGCAGTTTTGGCCTTATCCTCCGGAATGGAGAGCCCAGGATATTCGGGCAATGAACCTCCATCCTTGATTTTGGAGAGATTAGCTGAGGCTCCTGGGCCTCATGGCCTTGCATCCTGCTAAAAACACCTGAAGTCCCTGTTTGCGCAGCATCAGGGGAATCTCTCCGACCTGGCCAGATATTGGAGGAAACTGCAAAGACCTGCAGTGGTGGCTGATGAACCATGATTAGGTCAGTAGCAGACCCCTTTCCCTTCCCCACCCAGAGTTGACTGTAGTGAGAGATGTGTCAACCCTGGGCTGGGGCAGCCATCTGCAAGAATTCAAGATCAGAGGGCTTTGGTCTCTGGCATAGTCTCAGCCCCACCTAAACCTGTTCGAGTTGAGAATGATCTGACTGGCATTTAAAGCATTTCTTCCTTTCATCAAGGGAAGGCTAGTTCGGTGTTCACGGACAGCACCACCTGCATGTGGTACTACAACAAGCAGTGCAGGGTGGGGTTAGGGATTCTGTGTCAGTAAGACCTGCGTCTCTGGACATGGCTAGAATATCAGTGGTTCGACATCTGACAGGCTCTCTGAACGCCTGAGAGGACATACTCAGCTGTCAATGCCTAGCAGATCAGGAATGAGGTCTACATCCGGAGGTGGTGCAAGGTCCCTTCAGAGGTTGGGGAGTACCTTGGTTAAATCTATTCACTACAGCCAAGCCGAGAGCACGCCTTGTTAGCACTTCTGTGAGCTGGTTTATCCAAGGTGACTCATGCTCGGAGACGCATTTTATCTTGAGTGTAGCTCAGACCTCCTGTACACCTTCCAGCCGAACTCACTCCTGCCCTGAGTCCTCAAAAAGATCAGATACAACCCGGTCCAAGTCATTGTTGTGGCTCTAAATTGGGCATGGAGAGTATGGTATCTCAAACTCCTGAGCATGAGCATCGGTCCTCTGATCAGGCTGCCTCTTCCAGAGGATTTACTGTCACAGGAACAGGGGAGAGTCTTGCACCCAAACTTGGTAAGGCTCAACCATCATGCTTTGAGCTTGAGCGGCCACTGTTAACAGTTTTTTACCTCCCTCCAGAAGTCTGTGATGTGATTTTGACAGGCAGGCGTCCCTCAACCAAGAGAGTACACGCCTAACATGTGGACAAATTTGTGGCTTGGTGTGCTTCCAAAAATATTGATCCAATTTCTGCACCCTTGTCAGGTTTTGTTGTTTGTTCTCTCCTTAGCCCAGCAGGGGTTTTCTCTGGGCACTATTAAAGGGTATCTTTCGCCCATATCAGCATTCTTGCAATTGCCAGACCAGCCCTCCCAGTTCACTTGTTTTCTAAAAGGACTACAGCGCCTGTTTCCTTCAAAACCCTTCATCATGCCCCAGTGGGATCTGAACTTAGTTTTGACCTTTCTGATGTGCTCGCCCTTTGAGCCCTTGAACAGCCCTCTACGCCTCTTGACCTTAAAAATCGTCTTCTAGTGGCCATTACAACAGCCATGAGGTTTATTGAACTGCACTTTCTGTGCATCCACCTTACACAACTTTGTCCCACACATCTACTGACACAAATAGGTACTGCTTGAAAAGTTTCCAGATCCAGTCTGACCCATGGGGATTATTTTAAGGTACGGAATCTGCAGCTAGAAAGAGTCTCTACCAGATAAGGCCATATCGAAGGTAAATAACTTGCTCATTATGTACCAGAGAATAATAAAAATGAATGGTGGTTCTATAAAAAGGAATATTATAGCAGTGGAGCTTGTAAAGCGCATAGCTACTTCTGGGACACATAAACAAATTATCTTGGCCGGTGTATTTATTCTCAGGAACTTGTTCTTATTCTGCAAACATTTCATGTGCACTTAAACATATCCTTGAGACCACAATTAAAATATCAAGAACATTATTGCATTAGATAAACATAAGTGAACACGACACTACAAAAACCTATAATACAATAAACCATTAAGAACAAAACTTAAAAGTGTCCTCGAAGTGCTCTTCACATGAAAACAGTACGATAATGAACTTTATGCATTGACTACCAGGGCATCAAAACCTCTTTAAAACATTCATCTCCTATCTATGCAGTGTTGTAGACCATGTCTCTGGGTTTCTACTAAAATGGTAGAAGACCAATGTGACTGGCATCTCTATCCCTTTTTTCCCATCCTGGTCATGCAAGCATCTTGAAGAGTGAGGTCCTCAGCTTACTGGTGAAAGGAGAACTTTTAGCTCAGCTGAGCATGGAATTTTACTCAAGGTGCCATAAATGGACAGGGGTGTTTGCCCTGGACTGTCAGTATCTGAACACATTTATGTGCAAGGAAAATTTTACGCTTTTCGACTGGTTGCTCTCACCAGACTTCAGAAATGCACACTTATATGGGCCCCGGGAATATCTATGCTTTGTGGTGAGCAGGCAGCATCTCCTATTTACAAATCTGCCCTTCAGGCTTGCTTCAGCATCCATCATTTTCACAAAGGTGATGTATTTAGTGGTGTCCTATAAGAGACACGTTTTTCCGTTTTGATGACTAGCAGCGTTGCCTGCAGTGGCCTCGTGCAATCGTCGTTTTCTCACCAGTGGGCTAATCCACAATTTTGGTTTAGGAGTCCCTCCACACAGGGAGCATAATATATTTCTAGCAGTAAACCAGTCTTGTTCTTTTGTTTTGATGGCATCATGCATCGTTTTGGTTCCAAAGGTGACTCAGAGGATGAATGCCCTGCAGTGGTTCCTCGAGGTGCAAGATAACCAGTTCTGGGATCAGCTGCGTAACAGGGTATTTAATTATGTCAACAACTGTGATGATCGCTCCTCGTGGTTCCAAACTCATGAATCATTCAGCAGGCTTGGTTCCAAGTGACATTTATGAAGCATGCATCTCACTTTGGATAGAAGCTGCACTTGGACTACCAGGTAGAGAATGATCTGTGGCACAAGCAGGAGTGTTGTCTCCAAATGAATGTCTTTGAGCTTCAGGCAGTACACTTGACTCTGGCTGCTTTTTTGCCTTTGGTGCAAGCCCAGCAAGTGAAGATCCTTACAGTGTAGTTGACCCATGTTTATGAGCAAGAGGGGGTTACTGTTTGGAGGGGCAATGGCTTTCTAGAGTTTGAGGCCTACAGAAAGAAGGGATGATCTCTTCAATACACCTGAGATGGCAAGAGAACACCAAGCAAATTCCTTAAACAGGCTTGATACAGTTCACCAAAAATGGGGAGCTCAACATACAGATACTCCACATGTAAATCTTTTTGCTCTATCTCAGAATACGAACATTAATCTCATTTTCTTGCTGGAGTATCCTGGGGTGAATTTGCTAAGGCAAGCATTCAGCATAATGTGGGTCCTTGGCCTCCATTATGCATTTCACTGTTCTCCCTTTTATGATAGGTCTTTCAGGATATAAAGAGGTATGCAGCAGAATGTAGTTCAATAGACATGAAGAAGGCAAAAAAGCATCAGCTATTCCAATATTCTCTATGTGAGCATATGCCAGCCACAGAACATTTCTTATGAAAGGACCTTCTGTGCCAACTCTAGGGAGCAGGTACTGCAAGGTCTGGAGGCTGAGCGGCATACTCCTAGAACAAAATGGCTCTAGTGAGAACAAGCATTTGTGCTTTGGTACCCTGAAAAATACTGCTTTCAATGAGTTTGTCCAGTATCGTTTAAGTTTTGTTGTTCTTGGCTAGGGGTGGCCTAAATTTTGGCATGGTCAAAGCTTAATTGGCAGCCTTGTCTGATTTACTTTATACACAACAGTAAGGCTCCAGCTTCCTATCATCATCAGATTTTTGTAAGATCTACACAATTCGCCTCCCTCAAATCCAGGTGTGTACCTGGTATGGGATTTGAACTTGGTGTTGGTATTCATTATTTTCTCAAGGAAACCACATATGACCCTTTCCATTCATGGTTGTTCTAGGGTTGGACTATTAAGACTGTCTTCCTGGTGGTAAGCACATTAATTAGTAGGACAGGAGAATTATAGGTGCTGACTTTCAAAACACCTTACAACCTTTTTTACAGATAACGTGGCCCTGAGAATGTGATTGATGATTATTCTTAAGGTGGGTTCTGAATTCAGTCTCTTTCACAAGGTATTGCTTCCAGCTCTCTTGTCTCCGCTCCATTATCCGTCAATTGTAGAGTAGAGGCTGAATTTGCTAGTTCCTCCAAGGTCACTCTGTAACTAAATAGAGAGGGCCACATAACACAGTACAGATGAGTAGATGTTTATCAGAATTTCGGGTCTGAAGAAAGAGAAGACTGTGAGAAAGCAGATATCTTTGTATGGGTGGTCCTTTGAATAAAGGTTTGCTTATAAGCCGGTAATCAAGCACCCTCCTCTGAGTACCTAGGCTCATTCTGCAGGAAGGATGGTAGGCACGTCTGCAATTTGCTCTTTTGGACAAAAATTCATGTACATTTATGTAGAAAGAAGAATGCTTCCCACTGGCCTCCTGCATTGTTACTGCTTTATGAGACTTTCTCAGTTGAGACATCTGTTGAAAGAAATATCCACTAAAAGGAAAAACTACTTAGCTTGTTTGAGAGGTTCTTGGTATTCCACAGAATCTTCAGTGTCTTCCGACCTCCCTCTTTTGAGGAAGACTGTTTTTAAGTAATCTTTCTGATGTTCTTGTTGATAGCTCCTTCTGTTTTTGCTCTGGTTTCTTAATGTTACATTAATAGTAACACTATTGTTCTTAGACATTGGGATCTTTCCCATTTTCAGCCTAACGATATCCCCGCCCGCTGTTGGTGGGATCTGAAACTGCTTCTAAGATTTTTAATTCAGAGCTTTGCATATGTTTACTGCCCTTGCATGCACACAGACTACATACAGCACAATCGCATCACAAAAGGCAACTCGCTGGTTTCTGTATATCCGTTATGGATATTCAGGCAGAAAAAAAGGGAACATATAAGGAAAACAGGAGAAAGGAAAGTGTAAAGGTAGAATAATAAACCTCCGACTATCTTCGGGTGATGGAATATCCAAAGATATTGGAGAAGACAGCACAAACCTCTGGCCTGTGTAAATAGTTGCCCTTTACTGTTTTAGATCCTTTCCTGTCATGGGCAATAGGCCCACCCACACAAGTGAGGTGCCATTTTTTTTCGGGAGACTAGAGGGAATGCTGGTTGGTAGGAAATTTGTAACTCCCTGCGGATTCCAGAACTTGCCCTCACAGAAATGTGCGGAAAATGTTTGTTTTTAGGTACTGTTTGAGGGATCTGGGTAAAACAAAACCACGTTAGAACCACAAAAGTCACACCACCCTGGACACTCCCGGGGGTCTAGTTTTCAGAAATGTCTAGGTATGGTAGGTTTTCCTGGGTGGCGGTTGCACTAGGGCCCTAAATCTGCTGTTACTCATGTTGTAAAAAAAAGCATGGATTCTGCTAGGTATAATAGGATGTCTCCAGGTCACGCTTTGGAGTGTATTGTTGTCACAGGCGTGAGGCGCAGCCACACAAGTGAGGTACCATTTTTATCAGGAAACATGTGGTAACATACAATAGAAGAACATTTGTTATTACCAACTGGATATCTCTGCATTTGTGCCTTCCAAATGTAAGCCAGTATGTAGAGAAAGAAGATATTTAGCATAATGACCTCAGAATCACATGATAGTACAGGTACCCATAAATTCAGGGATGTACAAATAACTATTGCTTTTCCACTGAGTATCTGGTGTCCATTTCAGAAATACAAATTTTTCACTCTTTATATCTTACCATACGAATTGGTCTATAATCAATATACATTGGAAAGCCATTCTAAGGTGCAGCTCAGTTGTTGGCTCTGTGTCTGCGGGTTCTTGGAGAACCTACAAAACCTATATATCCCCATGAACGGATGAGTATAGCAGACGTAACTGTATATTGCTTTTATAAATTGGCCACATTGTCACAAATGTCTGTTTTTTGCTACTTGTTTTCATTTTTATTTCTTTCAACAATTGGTTTCTGTGAGTAAACCTTGTGGGATTTCAGAAAGGAATATCTTTCTGGCATCATCCATGGGTTTCACACCAGTTTCCCCAACAAACTGGAATTAGGTTGAAAGCACAAAAATAAAGAAAAATGGGCTACCTTTACAAAAATGCCAAAACTGTGGTAAAAACGCTGCCTTTTTGATATAGCTCAGCATGTTCCTGAATGCGGTGATTGTAGCACAGAAAATCTTTTGTTGATGCCATTTGTAGAAAAAAATTCAGACACTTTTCTGCGGAGCACTTTTTCCCAATTTTTCTCCACAAAACCTCTTCAAAATGTAGCTATATTTTGGCTATTTTCTCATTCCCCTCCAGGGGAATCCACATACTTTGAGCACCTTTAGAATCCTTGTAATGTTGGGGAAAAAAGGAATGCAAATTGCGTGTGGACACATTATGTGGAAAAGAAGTTATGGAGGCCCAAGCGCAAACTTTCCCAAATAGCAAGAAAGCGCTCAGCACTGAAGTGAAAAAGCCTCACGTTAAGGGGTTACATATAACTCAAAACTTTGCATATTGCTGGTTTGAATTAGCAGAAATGGGTAATAAAATTAGAAGTTGCTCCGAACAGGGGGCACCAAAATATAACTTCCCCGGTGCCCTAAAACTCAATAAGATGACACTACTGGTAAATTCTCTACCTAAGCGTCTTAAGACATTTTGCCTCTTTTTCCTTCTGAATCAATGTAGCTCTAGGGATGTTGCCATCACCACCATAGATTGACATTGGTGATTACCAGACAAATCTGAGCTCTCCTAAGAGTCCTGGTACTTGTTGTTCAAGGACTGGGCAGTTGCAAGCTTGGGGAAAGATGTATCTATGTCCAGGAATGGTGGCCTGGTGGCAAAACTGCTAAAACCGCTATGACATAGATGCTTCACTAGTGGGGGCCAGATCTTGATTGTCAGTGACTTCAGAGCCTTGGCCTTCTCAGTATGGTATCATCTGGATGGGTGCACGTTCTCATGGTCATCATTACAGGCCTTCTTATTTTTGCCAAATGAGCACTCTTATGAAGAGGGGGTTCGAGAGAGGTATCCACAGGGGAGTCAACAATTCCTGAATACCCTGATCGGTTTAGCTGGAACCAAAGTCAAAATCGCAAACTGGATCAACAGTGCTCGTTGGAACAGGGGGATTGCTGACTTGGTCTATTTTATTGGCTTACAAAGCTGCACCTGAAAGTGTGGTAGCTACACCAGGGACAACACATGGAGTTGAGGATGAGGTTTCACAAGTGTCTTCCTAACCTTCAACTTCACATTGAGCACATCCCTTAAAGAGTCTCAGTACAGTCTTGTTGACTGCAGTTAGAGCCAAAGGGTCTAGTGAAGGATTTGTAAGCTTCTGAGTAAGAGGCTCTTGGTGCCAGATTTTGGACGAATCTGATGTATCTAATATAGTCTGTTTTCCTTGTTAAAGCAGGTGCGAGGGCTGGGAATATGGACAGCAGGAACCGGGCTGGAGATAATGGTGTCAATTTGTAATTTTGCATTAAATGGACAAGCATAGTAAGTAGCAGCTTCATGTACTTCTTGGATCAATGTACCTTCAGTATCTGGCTGACCTCCACCCAGGACTAAAGATGTTGGATTTTTGGAGAGGGTGGCATGGAGGTGACAGTGCCTCACAGTGCTTCTGCTTCTTTTTTTATTTGTATCCCTCTTGTTTTGAGGAGAATTTCGAAAGGAGACTCCTGTGCTTCTTGCTTCAATATTCTATACTTGTCGACTAATTGGTGCTCTCCCTCCTAAGTACAACCTATACAGGATAAGATCTGAGCTGAACTGTGGGAAAGAAACTACCCATCCCTCAATGGGGTTGACTCCCTGGTACAATTCACTAAAATCAGTAGGGTTAACAGAGGCTTGGTCTCCTGATCTGTAACCAGAGAGGGAGGGAGAATTCATTGACACGTGGGGGCTAGAGGCCCACAGTAGTACACTGAGAAGGGCACAGGTGGAGACTGTGTCAACCCTTTGGTGAAATGGTAGCTTGGGCTTCCATGCCTAGATGAGGAGCTAGGAACGACTCCATTAAAAGTTGCAACAGAATCTATGAAGCAGGTGATGATTCAGCCTGTCAATGGGACTCTGCCACAGGTATAAAAAACCCAATACCTGGACTCTAATAACAGGATCTGATTGGAACACCTTGTCTGGGTTACACGTTGTACCTCTTGCAAAAGGCCAGTGAGGATGGCTTCAATAAGGAAAAAAGATCAAACCTGGAAGGATGCCTGTACCTATTTGGTATAAATGGTGCTTATTACCCTGCCAGGTGGTTAAGACCCATTACTTCTCTTTTGATTTTTCTTCCAGATGAAGTCCAATGCCCCATTAGGGAAGTGTACATGTTTACGATCTATGTAAGCCGGGTCATTTAATAAGGGAACTCATAATGATGAGAGCACACACAGCTTAGGTGCACACAGGATAATTGTTTCCCCAGCATGAGATGCAGGGGTTATGTGGATTAGCTGGTCTTCAAAGTTGATGGTACAATGTGCAGAGTGTTGTGTCATATCGTATCTTTTTTTTGTTTGTTTGTTTTCATTTGTCGATTGGCATTTTGAGTTGAGAACAAAACACATACAGTTCAAAGGCAGGCATTACATTTGCGTTTCATGAATACGTCAGTACAACACAAGCAATGGGTGTAAATAAGAAAAGATCGGTACACAACACATTACATCTTCCTGGGCATGATGGGCACATTAAATTGCACAACAATAGTTCTGGAGGGCAACCTCGCCTGTTTGTGGCTTGTCGGTCTTGGGCTGTCAGCTATTCTGTCTGTGAGGCGTTATTATCCGTGATATCTGCAGTCTGCCTTAGAAGGTAGGCGGTGAAGGGGCCCCAAATGCCCCTGGACCATGAGCGGGGTGGGATTAGCTTGGCATATATGGTGTTTTGCTCCTGACAGTAGGTAAGGTCTGTGAGTCAGTCCTTAAATTTAGGCGCCCTGCCCCTCCCCCACCTGCATGCAATTGTTTGTTTGACTATGAGGAGGCCTATAGCCAGGAATCCTTTAGTAACGCCTTTGTGTCCGGGAAGGTATCCTAGGAGACCCATTTCAGGGGTGAGCTCAAGCTGCTTTCCAATCATTACACCAGGGCACCCCCACCTCATCCCAGTATTGCGCTATGGGCCTGCATTCCCATGCAACTTGTAACAAGCATTTACAATGCAATGGTTTCGCCTTTGGAAAAGTTAGAGCTATTGGCATTGTAAATGACAAAATTTGTTTTTATGTGTTGGTTTTGAAAACAGATAAATAAATGGCATTGTCATTTACATTGCCATTAGCTTAATCTCTCGCAAATGTGAGACCTATTGCATTTGCACCCACACATACACACAGAGCTGGGCCCTATTCTGTGAGCGAGGCAAGATTACAAAACGGAGACATGTTCAAAGGGAGGGGTTCTTGCATGGCTGCCGTGGGTGGGTAGGTGGATTGATGTTTCCCCCTGACAGCTGGGACTGAATATTTCGCTACAGGCTTGGTCAAAGCGCTCTTTCTCCGTCTGCGTCAAGCATACGCTCCCACGTAGGGCTTCTGACTAAACAGCTCGAAGTTTTAGCTCCTCGCGGAGGAGGCCAGTTGAAGATTGAGGCCGTCAGGGTGGCGAGTTCCTGTACTGATTGGGCATGGCTGGGCAGCCCGGGCTCTTCTCCTTTTGCGGCAGGGCGAGGACTGATTTCCATATAATTGGCCCTCCCCTGTAGGGGCGCTTAGTAATTACTACTGGCGGTATGGGCAGATTCGAATATTCCCATCGATCTATATGTGGTCCTATCACTACTCGAAGCAGCTGTTAACAACACGAAATCATTTGTGACGGCATCCAGGTGGTGAAATGTGGGGAAGTTAAAATGGCAAAATGGAGTGACACGAAAGACTAGTCTACAAGCCTAGAACAGTGAGTATCTTCTTCAAATGGTGGGTCAAAGGAATATTCAAATCAACAAACACCTTGGCTGGAGTACAAGTCAGATCAACAGAATGGACTGATTTGTGAAGAAGTCTACGACAAAGAAAATTACCACCAAGGTTTATATATGATGTGTATATGATGTGCATATATTGTCATTACCCAGTTTGCATTCAATTAATGTAGACTATTAGGATTGAATTGTAGTTCTCATATGATATATATATATATATATATATATATATATATATATATTTATACACACACACACACACACACATATACACACATATCGCTTATGTTTTATTAGTAAGTGGAATGTGTCGTTTGTTGATAGCCAGTGCTACAGAATGTAGGGATGGAATGTTAGAAGGGAAAGGTTTTTTCTGAGATAGTTGAAGTCAGGAGCTTGCCTGAGCTGGTCGTGTTGTTGAAACTTCAATAAAGTGACTTCTACAGACTACAAATCTCAGGATTTATTGGAGAATAACAACGTTTCAGTGTGCAAATGTATTAAACTTATGAAGTTATGTGGAATTTGTGAAAATTCTTAGTCGTACACAAACACTATGGCTTAGGTTTAGACAGACGCGTGCAAGACGTGCAGCTTTATACAAAATATAAATTATACAAAATCTATGAAGAATGTCAAAGTATTCAGACATTGAGTGCGTTGGTTCTCGGAGGAAAATGTTAAACTAATTAAAGAGAACTGGCTTCCTGATTAGGTTTAAATTAAAACGCTTTCTGGTCCGAGGAAAAATGTGACTGTAAGGTATTGTAGCAGGCAATGCACTCCGACCGGGAACAGATAGTACAGTTGGTCCTTAAAACCCATCAGGAATAGGATTCATGAAAATCATAGAACTGCAGACCTTAAGAGTCCGCGGGAAGGCACTAATGGAAGCTTTGACAAGTTGGGTCAGGGCAGAAAATAGTATTTTCTTATCTTGCTCTCCAGGTTATAGCTGCTCTGCTCATTGGCAAACTACTGCTGTAAGGAAAATCACAATCTAGTTCATGGAATAAACGAAAAGAAAGTAGTGAAAAAAACACCCCGCCAACTGCTTCTCTTTCCGTAAAGCATTATTTTGACGGATGTTTGCACATCTCCTTGTGCATCTGGATTCTGTCAATTAAGGAACGAGGGATACATTTGGTCAAACTGGATTAAGAACTCTGGTCTTCTGGCTGCACAGAGGTCAGTTTAGCAACAGGCCGCACAGACATAAATAGAGATACATTCCGCCTTAAAATAACTACTGATTGAGGCAGTTTACCGTGTGGGCTTATTCACCAGTAACAACTGGATTTTAAAAACCAAAATACAGTTAAAGGGCTCATTTAATTTAAGTGAAGTTCTAATAACTGCTCTTTATGTCACTCCTGGGTTTTTTAAATGGATTTTTACTATAAACAGGGGGAGTAGCAGGTTTACTACACAGATGATGTACTGCTGCCTACCCAGCAATTTCTAATGTGGGCATAACAGAATGTGATATTTGCACTGCTACGGCATCGCATGTGAATTAAAAAAAAGCACTTGAGCCTCGCTGCCAAAATGTGACCTCTATTAAACGAGCATACTTTGTTTCACTTGCCTCTTTCAGAAAACGAAGTTCAGTTCAAAATAGACTGCTTTTGTGTGTTAAGTGCATCCAGAAATAGCATCTCCTTTTACAGACACTGAAGCGGTTTTTCTATTTAGTTCAAGGCCAATTTAACCAACCACTTGAAGAAAAGAGGATGGCTGCACAACACTCTTCCCAGATATATATATTTTAAACCTAGTCCACTCAGCCCGGTATCTCCCATTATGAAGTATATTATATATAAAAAAAACAGCGGACATGCACAGCAACATATGGGAAAATGTCCCTATCAAACGGAGCAGGAGGTCGGAACTCACCCCTTTTTTATCAGACATCAACCGAACTCTTGCTACCCTGCAGCACACGGACAGCGGGAGGGGGGTGGGAACGGGCACAGGACAGCGGGAGGTGGGGGGGGGGGAACGGCGCACGGACAGCGGGGGGGCGGGAACGGTGCACGGACAGCGGGGGGGGGGGGCCGGGAACGGGCACAGGACAAAATACGGAAACTTACAAAGTGAAAACACATTTATAAACAAAATGTTCCTTACCTGATCGCTTCGTGGGAACTCGAATCTTGCAGCCAACTCCAACAACAGACACTTGTAAAAGGAAGAAAACAGGCCGACTCGAAAAAAAAAAATAACACACACCCACCGCCGCGATGACGAACAGAAGTGGGTGGAGAGGGAAAAAAATCGCTGGAACACCCCCGAATCTGGTCCGGCCTTGACGGACAGATCCGGCTCCCAATGGCTAGCCTCCATTTATGGAGCTAGCCAATGGGAGCCGGGGGACGTTCCTGAAGCCCCTATTGTAAAAAAAAGATTTCACCTGCGCGGAAAAGCTGCGCACAAGTGCGCAGCCTTCGGCCAGGCGAAACCTAAAAACCCTGCTCCTTCCTGCCGGCAGCGGTCGCATTTGTTGCTGTCTCGCAATTGGAGTTTATACATTTTCACTGGGGTGTAGTACATTCTGTGGAGAAATTCGAAGTGTATTATCCTGAATCTACTGGTGGCTGTGATACGTTCAGTTTGCTGACAACACTATGCCCAGGCCTCCTCCGTAATTGGATACTCAAGTTGCAATTCCCATCCCTGTTTTACTTTCAGAGTATTGTGCATCCCTGGCCCTATAGTGGCTTTGTAATACGTGACATGGCATGTGGTACACCAGCATGCACCGTTTGGTGCAGTGGAGGCAGTGTGGGGGGTTCCTCTGAAAATGCAGGTGTGACTGTTCTAACGTTCTGTCGCAAGCAGATATACAGAAATCGGTCCATGGTATTAGGGGGGGGTGTTGCAGAAAAACTCTGCTGCGCCCTTGTAATGTAATGTAATGGTACTTGTATAGCGCAGGAATCACCATGAGGCATCTTGGCGCTTGTCCGAATACTGCTGAGGAACCCTTCCTGGCCTTTCTCTGTGAAGTGCCCACTCCTGGGCACCCCCAAGGTGAAGCCAGGCATCCTAGCGTTGTCGGGGCTGTTGTGGAGATTAAGCAAGCTATTTCCCAGAGTTGCAGAGTGGGACCCATGATTAGAATAGGCACCGAGGCGAGAATTATCAGGTCCTGGGAAATTGAGCACATGAGCCGCTGAGGTGGGAATTGAACCCTGGTCCCGGGCAAGACCTCTGCATCAGTGTCTGCTGCTCTAACCATTGAGACACACTTCTCCACTCGTTTCGAAATGTATCTCTAAATACTGTTCGAATTTTGAAGCGGGTCAAGACCTTGCTGACATAAGAGAGGGAGATTGTGAACTTTGTTTTCCTTGAATTGCCCCGAGTGGTACATGTCTCCCCAGGTGTTAAAGACCCGTTTGAGAAGCATGCGCATACATATACTTTCCTGCGTTACCGGGAGAGTGTGTTGATCTTTGAGGGGAAGTAACAGGAAATATAGCATGGGAATCTGAGACCGTCGAGCTATAGCGCACCAGGCATTATGGGTGCAGGCTACCGTAGACCTTTTTCCCCCAGCTGTTTTATTGTCCGCTCCCAAGAACCCAGCGGTAGGCGTGGGCACCATAAGTCCCTGCTCCACTGCCACTATGTCATAAAGGGCGGTGGCTCAAACCAATAAGCGGCATAATGTACCTAGGCACTCAGATAAAGTTCTGGGTCGGGCGCTTCAAACACTCCCTGAGCAAACGGTAGCGTAAGAGTACTCCATTTTATCAGAGGCTTTTTCCCGCCCCAAGCTAGACGAATAAGCTGACTCTTCAATTTTACAACAAAAGGGCGTCCAGGTGGGAAGGGAATGTTTCAAAATAGGTATAAAAATGTTGGCATGATGACCATTTTCATTAAAGCTACACGGCCTGCAAGGGAAAGCGTCAGAGGTATCCATCTGGTAATCAGGTCTTCCACCGTGTTAAGAACCACTCCATAGTTCACCTTCATCAGTTCATCTTTATCGTTGGTTATATTGATGCCCAGGTAGCGGACCTCGTCTGCGCACCATTGTGACTGGTAGTCCATTGGGAAGGGGCGGTACAACTAATGAGGGGCATGACCTGAGATTTACCCCAGTTGATAGTGATGCCCAGGTAGGCTCCAAATTTTATAATTTCGCGGATCATGGGATTTAAACCGTCTGCGGGGTCCCTCACACAGAGTGTGATGTCATCCGCGTAAGCGAGATTAGAACAGGTCTCGTAGGGTAGTTCAGCTCATACTGCTTATGGTGCTGTGGTAGCATGACTGCCAGAGGCTCCATTGCTATCACGAATAGCAGGGGTGAGAGAGGACACCCCTGCTGCGTCCCTCTGGAGATGTTGAAAGCCTGGGAGCGTTCCCCATTCATGAGCAGTGTGGCGCGGGGACTATGATAGAGCAGTTTAACAAACATGAGGAATCCAGGTGGAAGTCCCATATGTGTCAACACCGCCAAGAGGTACCCCCATTCCAGGTAGTCGAAAGCTTTGGTGGCGTTGAGGAAGACCGCCACCGCCTGGTCCTCCTGTTCGATGCCATGCATTATGGAGAAGAGGGTCCGTAAATTGTGGGAAGTTGGCCGGGCAGGAATGAAATCTGCCTGATCCGGTCTGATGAGATTGCCCATTAAAAGCGCAAGCCTATTTGCCAGTACTTCGGCTAATATATTGGCGTCGCAATTTGACCTTTACGAGTCTGGGGAGTTGGGAGGTTTTCCTGGTTTCAGTAGTGAGACCAGCATTGCTTCGCGCATGGTGGGCGGGAGTGAACCCGATTGGGCTGCTTCTTCAAAAACCTCTTTCAGGAAAGGGGCAAGCACATCATGGACGTCTTATAAAATTCAATGACAAGGCCATCAGGTCCCGGCACCTTTCCATTCCCTATTTGTATAATGGCTTCCTGGATTTCGTCTACCTCGAGATCAGCCATCAAGAATTCTCGCTGCCTGTTACTTAGCCAGGCTAACTCTATCTGTTGCAAGTATTGCGGGGTTTCGGTGTGACGCACAGCGCATGTAGAGTATAGTGTTTGATAGTGGGTGGGGAAGACCCCCATTATAGTCAGGGTATCCCGGTGTATCATGCCTTCCCCATCCCGGATGGACATCACATAGTTTGCTGTTTTAGGTGGTCTGACGATTCCTGCTAGCGCTCTACCTGGACGCTCCCCTCCCCCGTATCTGCGCGTTGTGAGATATTTACAGCGGAATAGGCATTCCCGTTCCGCTTGGTCTTGATACTCTGTAAGGAGTTGGCGTATCTTAGCCAGGGCAGGGCCTCCGTGTGTCTCTTGAGTGTTTGATTCCTGTTGCTTGATCTGGCGCTCTAGGTTAGCAATGGTAGTGCGAATGGCTCTTAAGATACCTCCTGTTTTGGCTATGCAGTGACCCCTAACTGTAACCTTCAACCCTTCCCATACAGTGGTTAATGACGACACTGAGCCTATGTTGAGGCGTAAAAATTCATCTAAAGTGTCTCCCGGTTCCGTCTTAAAGGTCTCATCAAGGAATGCTGTGGGTTGCAGACGCCATAGTCGGTGTAGGGTCGGTGAGCCCAGTGGAGTCAGTCGCATGAGCACCATGGAATGGTCTGAATATGTGCGTGCTAAGTGACGAGTGAAGGTGGCATGCATTGCAATATCCTGAGATACCAGCCACATATTCATGACAGTCTTCAAGGGTGGAGATACGCGTTTCGACCTCCTTTATTCTGCCGTCCCGTAATTCTGTCTTTTGGGTGATCTGATCCATTCTGGCACACATGGAATTAATTTTGACTTCAATCGAGGCGAAAGTAGTCTTCATTGTATGGATCAGTGTCCTCATGTCCACCTCATCTGTGCTTTGGGTCTCTTGCCCCGTACCATCATGTTCTACAGAAGAAGTCTGCCCTCTGGGTGTTCTACGAGTGTTGAATGAGAGCTTGAGTTGTTTGCCATCATGCTTTCCTTTCTTTGTGCTGGCTGGGGTGAATCGAAAAGGTGTAGGAGGACGGTTAATGGGCGATCTGATTCCCAGGCCAAGAACACAACCACTAGAACGGACCTCCTCACTGACTGTCAGAGCATGCATTGTCCAGGGTGGTTTGTTTCGCCAACTGTGTCAAAAATATAACTCGAGAGGTCAAAGGTTAAACAAGACTCCACAGAACATGCTCCTCTGGTGTTCTGGCGCAGGGGGATGGGCAGTGTGGGGGAAGCTTCGACTTCTGAAGACCTCGCTCTCCAGTGCTCTGAGCCTCCAGAAACTAAGGAATGTGCCCAACTGAGCCAGCTTCTAAATTTTACAAGCACGTGGTTAAGTAAACAGCCTGAAAACAAGGTGCGCGCCGCCTCCTCCCGTACTCTACGCACATGATTTCAAGATAGTTCATTTGCAAAGGAGGCACTTTATGGCACAGCATTTCTCCGGCTCCCTTGAGCACTTCCTGGGTGATTGCCCCGCCCCCTGCTTTGTCTGCTTTAACTAGGATTCCGAGAGTCCCGTAATCTCAAATATCTGTCCTGGGGAGTTACGTGTATACTAAGAAATCACTAATCAATCCCTAGAGTGAACTCCGGAACTCACAGGTCTGAGCCTTTAATGGCGGTGTTGGATTTAACCCTAAAGGCTTTGGCGAACATGTGGTGTCTGTCCTGGGTTTGTTTGTGTGACTGAGATGGCAAGAAAGGTGCGGATGAAGCACAAATTGATCAATGGCTCATGCTCTAGTCCAAGTTGGTTGAATTAGGGGTCTGGACCGTGAAGCCGACTCCAAGATGTGTGGATGCCTGATTAAGTGCTGAATGCATATCACCAAGCTGCCGAGAAGAGTCAGGCGTGCTAAAAGTTTTTAAAAAATTTAAAAAGCATTGGCTGTGCGGCTGCGAAAGTGATCGCGGCTGTAAGGGTGCCTGCGAGATGGGGCCTGTGCTCGTAAGCGCGTGCCCGCATGCGGAACAGCAGGCTCTAGGCCAAAACCAAATGCGTGTGGTAACATTTTCTGAAGCCCTTACTAAAAGTCTCACCAGAGCAGCGCATGCGATGGCTCAGGCGAGACCTAAAAAGGTCCAAAATTAGGAGGTCCAAAGCAAAAGTAAAAGCAAATGTTTTCAAGGGTAGGATAACATTTCTCACAACTGGCTTAACAGGTAAAAAGAAATGTAAGACACTCAGGCAAGCTGAGAAAAATAGCAATCTGAAAAATGAAGCAGTTCAGTACATAGGAGAAACTTACAAATAATGCTGGAACAAGACATAAGGCTGGCTACAACCCGGGAATCAGCAAACAACAGACATGTCTATGTACTAATTACCACGGGGGAAGCTTAGATAAATATCTTCACATCCTATGTAAAACCTAAATCCCCTTCAAATAACCCAAGACTATGGCTGGGTGCTTTGGGGAAACCATTGTGCACATGTCTTACTCCCTGTGTCTGTTTCCTAAATTCAAGTTGACTCTTCAATGATATGGGTGTGAGCCAGGAGTCGGTGTAGATGCTCTAAGTTTGAAAAGACAAGCATTACAAACAACACAATCGAGCACAGTTGTGAACAGTTACCTCCCTACGAGCATTTTCGGTGTTAACAAGACTATGCGTGCTACGTGTGTGCGCTGAGGATGGATTAGGCTCTGGGAAGTGTCATGGCCCATAGTTGCCTTTGTAAAACTGCAGAAGGCACGCTTAAAAACTAAGGTGAACCACGTCCAACTCGGATGATTTCTTCACTGGTTGGAATCCAAAGAGAAGTAGTAAGTTAATAGAAAATAGCTTGGCTGTAAGAGTTGAAATCCAAAAATTACCACTCTTGAATTCTGCCAGAGTTTAAGGCTCGGGGTAATAACACTCGCAAGAAGAGCAATGAATCTCGCGAGGCTTAAGCAAATTGTTGGTGTTTCTCAAATGAGCAGCTTGGTAATAAGTAATATCGTGCTGCACACAAGGACGCCTCTTGAATAAAGTCAGATATCTTTGGGCACAGCCGGAATCACTCCTCTCAATGGCAGTCTCAATCCTAGTCCTCTGTGGCTGGGCATGTTGTAAATTTGTTCAGCCATAATCCGACAAATAGGTTTATACTTGGTTTATGTTTGCCACTGGGATTCACCACTTCTGACAGCTGCAGCAAAGTTCTTTCAAGAATGCCTTCAGTACAGCATTTAAGGTAGGACAGGCCACCTAGGACCTGGCATACAGGGCTGAAGAGTAGATTGCAAAGGTGTAAATCTCACCACAAAACTTTCTGGCTCCTATATGTTGCTTAGAACGGAGGAGAATAATAATGAATATGTATGCAATTTGGAAACTACCATAGCACCTGAAGTGGTGTTAATAATGATGGCAGCACATTAATTCAACAGCTATATATAACAAGCAGGAAGCGAGGAAAAATTGTACCTTAAAGTGTTAATGCAAAATAGTTGTATATATAGAAGCATTCCCTCTTCGCAGTATAGAGTTGAAAGGTAGAAAGGTTTATGTAGAAAGTACTCACATTGAGGGATTTTCGGGAGGTCCAGCAGGAACTCAACTGCTGGATTCTGATGCATTCAACAGGGCTGGGACACGAGCCCCATGTGAATCTTCTAAAATTATGTCCCTCAAGACCTATTTATTGCAGAGGTCTATATCCTAAAGCAACTTACAATAAGACCATGGGGCCCGGAAATAAAAGAACTTTATAGGAAAAACGTACCTCTCATCGACAACCTTGAACCCTATCCTCCCCAGTGTTTAGACAGATCATGGGCAAGAGGTTCAGAATGTCCTCTAGTCGCCTTTCCATCTGCTGTGGATGAAGAAGGTGAGTTATGCAGGATTTTTGAGTGGCCTTTGACAACCCAGACAACAACATCCTTCTGAATAGACTGAGTGCTGTGTCGAATGAGTTGGAAACTCTTGCCTCGTTTTACTTCTTTGTTAGTAAGCGAAGCCAAAATGTCCAATGTGCCATATCTGCTCACCTCCTGCCCCCTCAGCAGGCGGCATTCCTCGGGGCTCCAAATCCCTCTTCATAGCCCTGTTTGCTTAATCTGAAGCCCAGTTGTTTCATGTGCTAGTCAGTTTTTTGTTAGCAATAGCATGCCAGGCTTGTGACGACAATACCCAACATTTTATTTTAGTTGCCCCATTATGGATGTTTTCAAATCTTTGCCAATCTATCATTTTTAGTTTAATAAAAAATTGGGTAATTTAAAATCTATAAAAACATATACAGCCATGATTCATCAATTTCGTTTCAGTCTTCCAGATTCTGAAATATCTAACGTTGATAACTTGAAAAGACATTTAAAACCCTCTCCATTTATGGTAAATGCTATTTTCTTCCAAATTCGAATAATAAAGACCTCTATTTCCAAGATATATTTAGGTCAGTTTATTAGATCATGAAATAATATATTTGATTACTCAAAATGTCTGCAACTGGAGCTGAGATTCTTTATTATCGAATGATTAATTCGGAAATCGAGCACACCTAATCCATCGTAAGTAACAGACGTCGTATCTGGGGACTAGCTAAGACTGACAAGTATGTCTGTCCAGGAGAAAGTAATGACAGTATGAATAACTGTTCTCTCTTATTAAATGAAGCCACTGCTGACTCTTCCTGTTCAGATCTGAAGGGCAAGAAAGCCTTTCTCAACATTTTTCTGTCTCTCATTTTTGTGGAATATCTAGAACCAGTTTTCCATGTCAAATACTTGTCTTTCAAAAGTCTAAATTCCGTCCCATTATGCATTTCTATACAATAAAAGATATGGCATTGCACGAACATTCCTATTGGTTTATTATTGCAATGCCATGCTGTGTTTTGTTCCTGCGTAGTCCAGAATGTTTTAGTTTGTCTGGTGAGTGGGCTGAAAGGGAAATATCCTGCCTATCACTGGTTACCAAAGTCCGCCCTAATTTCCTGCAGGCTGGCCACATTAGCCTTGAAATATTTCACACCTTCTGACTATTTGTTATTGCTGACGCTGTTGTGTTAGATAATCTAAGATAACGCATCTATGCAGGATTGGAGGTGGTGCTGCCTTCAAGTATATAGATGGAAACGTGTCTCTTTTCTAGATTCAAATTGTCATCAAACTAAATAGAATAGTCAATGAAATAAACCTTCTTGAGACAGATGTAAGTTAGAAACCATGAAAGATAATTAAGGGCAAGATGTAGGTGGCCAAATACCGGTCGGTAATGGCCGATTTCGGCCGTTACCGACCGGTATTTGGTTTTTGAGATGTAGGGGGCCCTAATTTTAACGATTCTATAAATGTACTGATTCGGTAAATTTACCGAATCGGTAAAATACCGAATCGGTAAATCTGGATGTAGGTGGCACTGAAAACAGTGCCACAGGCCCTTTAGAATTCGTTATTTACCATCAAATACTATTTGATGGTAAATAACAAATTCCTGTGTACATGCACATCTGTGCATGTACACCTGTGCCATGTGGCACACATACATGCCCTAAGGGCATGTATGTGTGTCACATGCCACACAACCTGAATCAGGGGTGCAACAGGGTGTCAAAGTGACACCCTGTCCCCCTTGTCAATTCGGTAATTTTACCGAATCGGTATTTACCGATTCGGTAATTGCCATAGGTTCCTATGGGCCTCAAGGCCCATAGGAATCAATGGCAATTACCGAATCGGTAGATACCGATACGGTAATTACCGAATATTACCTATTCATTAATTTCTTCGGTAAAAATACCTACATAGCATTTACCGTTTTGTAAATACCGAATCGGTAAAATTCGGTATTTACGAATCGGTAAATGCCATTTACCTACATCTGGCCCTAAGTCTTTAAGATCATTACAGAAGTCAGAAATAGTCACTATCTAGGGCAGTATCATAAAGCTTTATTTAATGCAGACATCAATAGGCAGGACCAATTATGATCTAGCACTAAGCTAATCGATGCAGCATGAAGTCTGACAAATATGATGCGGCTCTATAAGAATGAGAGAAAGCAGCTCTGGCTCACATCCAAAATGAGTCCCCTTTTATAGACAAATACAGAGCAAAATCATACAATCGGCATGAGGTGAGTAAAAGGATATGTAGGCTCCGCAGATCAGAATGCAGAATATAATGCAACAATGTAGCCTTATAGCCTGTCGTGGCGGGCTATACCAGCCATTAATGGCCCGAGCTGAAGGCAAGGGAGATTAACAAGGGAGCAGGTATCTAAAAACCAGTATAGCCAGCCACGACAGGCTATAAGGCTATTACAGCACTGGCCCAGCAACTCGCTGCCTGCAATGTGAATGAGAAAAGCACACGAGGCCTCTCTCAAATATATGCATTAAAATTCTGTGACAGCTCGGGCTGCGCATTGAGTGTATGTGCACTGCTCGTCGCCCATGCTTTTAATGAATGTAAAAAAGGACACAGTTAAAATACTTCAAACCAGGCTTCTCCAACGAGTAGTTCATGAGCTACTGGTCGCTCTCTAGCTACCCATAAGTAGCACTCCTGTGTACAGCCCAGCCTAATAAATTCAATGCTTTTGCCTGGTTGGTTTAATGTATGTATACCAAAATTTACTATTTGATACAAAAATGTGTGCACTTCCGGAACTCATGAGCTGACATTTGGGGAGAATTATTATAAAATTAACTTGGTGCAAGCAGCATTGTAGCTATGGCTGTTATGTATTACCCATGTAGAGGAATTTCGCATTGACAAAGCAATTTTTACATAACTGATGGGAACTATGCCTGATGCACTGAGATGATCACTACTGGTAAGCTTGCATATGGTGAAAACTGATTTAATCTTGTGTGATGTGGTCATGATCAAAACTCTAATGATATTAGTTGCTTGGGATGAATTTCATTGAACATAAGTAGCTCTTACTACAGAAAAGGTTGGAGACGTCAGCTTCAAACCTTCACCCAAAATATATATATTTTTTAAAATATTTTTCTATTGAATGGAAACACATAAAACAATATCAAACAAGCATCAGGTGAACGGCATATGACACTTTTACAGGGGTAGAATCATAAATCATACAAAGTCACTAATACATTATAAAGAATTTTGGGGATCAGGGGGATTCCAGCACTTCAGCCATGATAGTTCTTGTTGGTGGAGTGCATAGATCGCCATGGTGGCTATTCCAGGCTCCCCAAATCTTCCCCCACTTTTCCGGATTACCCCATGCCACATACACAGCCCTTTCCCTAAACATACACCAGTCTAAGTCCTGGGCCCATTTGGTAGGGTGGGGCGACTGGCTGGCTCCCCACAGCTGAGCGATGTTACGCTTCGCCACCATACACGCCAACGTCACCCAGTGTTTCTGATATCCATTCAGGTCCGTGGGTTCCCATATATTCAACATACATCTACGGACCTCCGGACATACCTCCACCCTCAGCACATCCCTAATCACATCATGTATGTACTTCCAATATTCCTGTACCTCAGTGCAGTGCCAGAGGATGTGCATGAAAGTGCCCAGCTCTCCACAACCCCTCCTACAGTCTCCATTCGCCGCTCTCCCCATCCGCATCAGTCTAGGCCCTGTAATATAAGACCTATGCAAAATCTTAAATTGCGCAATCCTAAGCCTCATCTGCACTGCAACTACCTTGGGAGAGGAGACTGCCTCCACCCAGTCTTCGTCATCCAACTCCAAGCCATCCTCCCCCCATGCTGCTCGGACGCTCCCCAGTGGATCCGCCATAATAATAATCAGCTTCCTATAGATCAGGGAGACTGTTTTTTCTGGGAGATGACCATCCAGTACCCGGTCTTCAAGGGGGGAGGCCTCCGGTGGCACCATGCCAGGAGGTATGTGGGCAAGAAGGGCGTGTCTAATCTGGCGATACCGAAAGTGTTCATTGTCATGCAGATGATATTGCTTCTGAATAGATGCGAAAGTCTGCACTCCTCCCCCACTCCACACATCCTTGATCCGACTAATGCCGATGAAAACCCACTTGTCAAACCCTTTAGTCCTCCATAGGCTACCTAGCCTTTCCGAGCTAAACAGGGGGGTGGCCATTGTCAGTTTCCCCTCCCATCCCAGACCTTTTGTAGCTGCATGCCAGACGTGCACTGCGTGTGCCGTTGGGCTCGACAACGGAAACCTTCCAGATTTTGCTAACAAAGCTCTAGCTATATCTCCACTCGGAGCTTGTCCACGGTCTATGGCATACCCTGGGTCTCCTGGAAGACCGTAGATTACATGATTGACAGCCGCAAGATGGGCGGCTCAATAATATTTCTTCAGGTCTGGGAGACCAATGCCTCCTCCATACCACGGAAGAGTAAGCTTGACAAAAGAAATACGTGCCCTGCCATCCCAAAGAAGTCGACGCAGAAGCGTCTCAATCTCCCTAAAATAAGCAATAGGCACCGGGTCCATAGTATTTTGTAGAACATACAGGAACCGGGGCAAGGCCATCATCATCAACAACACTGCCCTACCAAGCAATGACAGGGGGAGGGCCTTCCAACGCTCACATCTCTTTTAAGCTGACATAAGGGGGTTCCAAGTTTTTAACGTACCTCACCTTTGGATCCAGCGTCACAAATATGCCAAGATATTTAATCCCACTAGTTCTACCCTGATAAGGCACGACCTCGGGATCTTAGGCGTGTCACCCGATATGACAAACAAAACTGACTTTGTCCAATTTATTGCAAACCCGGAGTATCTACCAAATATCGTCAGGACCTCCAAGAAATTGCTTAAGGATACACTAGGGTCCGTAAGATATAACAGGATATCATCCGCATAAAGCGAAATTTTATCCTCCCATTCCGGTGTCCACCGCAAGCCGCGTATTGAACGGTCCCATCGGACCCATGCCGCGAGCAGCTCCAACGCTAGTGCAAAAAGAAGTGGGGACAAGGGGCATACCTGTCTCCTGCCTCTCTCAAGGGCGAAATCAGCTGATTTGCAATTGTTCACTATCACTCTGGCCACAAGGGGCCGCATACAACAATCGAATCCACCCTGTAAAATTCCACTCCAAAGCCCAATTTAGTTAGAACCGCAAATAAATAGGCCCATTCAACCCGATCAAATGCCATGGTGGCATCCAGGGACACTAAGGCAGCCGGTTCCAGTATTGTCGAGGAGCCACCCAAAATCCCGCAAGTTCAGGGCTGTGCTACGACGTGGCATAAAGCCAGATTGGTCGGGATGTATGAGAGTTGTGACAACCTTGACCAGCCTAGTAGCGAGCAACTTCGCCAATATCTTGGGGTCTGCATTTAAAAGCGATATGTGCCAATACGAGGAAGGGGACGTCTTGGCCCTGCCCTCCTTGTGTATAACTACTATATTTGCAACCCGCTGGTCATATGGGAGTCGTCCCGACTCCCTACTTTCCAGGAACATGCCACGAATGTGCAGGGCAATTCCATGGGCATTCAGTTTATATAACTCTATAGGCAATCAATTAGGACCAGTCGCTTTCCCGGATTTTATGTTTCTGATTGCTTGTGCAATTTCCTCATCAGTGATAGGCGAGTCCAGATATCTCCTATTTTCTTCTGAGAGGGTCGGCATGGCTATATCCCTAATCATTCCGCCATTTTCGAGTTCAGTATAACCACTCGCCACGGTATATACTTCTCTATAATACTCGGAGAACGTATCTGCCACTGCCTGCGGATCTGTGATGCTATCCGGACCTGACCCCGCTAATTCAGGTACCAAGCGAGAGGCTCGCTCTCCATGTTCCAGCCAAGCAATCAACGTACCGGCCTTATCACCGTGCTCATAGATTCGGCTTTGGATATCGTTCACATGCGTGACTGCCCTTTCCCTAGAGAGACGCTTGTATTCGTCCTGTTTCACCTTCAACAAGTGAGAATTCTCTGGAGAAGCCGCTGCGGCCACCCTTTTCTCCAGCTCAACAACTGCCGCCTCCACATTGTCCATTTCAACTCGGTGTGCCTTCTTCCTACCTGCACGATTCAGAAAAGGGGGTGGTGATGAACAGAGTGTCTGAATTAAGCAGACCACTCTTACCCAGTCCAAAGATCAGGGCTTGATCCATCACCGTTTTTTAGCTCACTGCACCATCCCAGCTCAGAACCTGGCTATATGCAAATTAGTCTGACCCTGGCCCAGTGCATCATGGGAACAGGGCAGACCAAACTACCAAGCCAATTCTTATACTGGGAAGGAAACAAGCTTCCGGGGACCGGTTTCTGGCATTTCAGCCGTCTTCGGCCCGGCTTGCTTGAATCCTGATGGTGCAATGAGCAAGGGACTCACATCTGAGTATACCCTTCCACGCTTATGGTGGACAAAAACGATTCAGAAAAGGGGGTGGTGATGAACAGAGTGTCTGAATTAAGCAGACCACTCTTACCCAGTCCAAGTGCGGTCCCCTCCGCCTTCTCAGGGACTCCAACGATGCGCACATTGTTTCTCCGGACCCTTCCTTCATACTCATCCAGCTTGCGACTTGTCAGGTCTCAGGTGGCTTTTAAATTCCGAACCTCCTGCTGCAGCTGCGCCACGTCATCTACCAGGCTCGCCAATTTGATGTCCAGCGACTTCACTTTCTCGCTCGTTTTGGTGAGATCCGCTCGAATCAGGTTTACCTCTATGGCAAAAATGTCAAACTTGTGGTTCAAGGACTCCATCTTCTGTCCGAGTGAAGTCTTAACCCCATCTATGGCGGCCATCACATCCTGTAATGTGGGCTCCAAAGCGAGGCCAGCGGACTCCCCGGCTCCGTCTTGCATCCTTCCCGATCCAGTAGGCGAACCCCTGGGCTGCGTGTATCCATCCAGCTTGTTGGATTGGACGTAGCGAGCCCCTTTAACTGATCTGGATGGCGGATTCTCCACCTCCGGTTTGGTCGCCATCCCAATTCTGTGGATGGACTGACCTGTACCAACCAACACTGCAGTCGCGACTGTCTCTGAGTCCCAGTCGAACCGGTCTGTCTGTATTTAGCCCTAGTTTTCTCCAAGGCCCTCTGCGCCCCTCTCAGGCTCACAGAAGCAGACTCACCTCTGAGGGAACCTCCCCACCACAGCTGATCAGGCTGCCCGCCCACTAGAAATCAGGGCAGCAGTCACGCAGGGGGGGCCCTCCACTCACATGACAGAAACGGGGCCCTCGGCGATCTCAATACCCAAAATATTTAAGTATATTGGGCGTTCAAAACAAAAAATCTTATCACTAGAGGCAGAAGAGATGTGAATTTCCATCACAGAAATTGGACCACTTTTGAGCTCATGTGCGCCTTACCAATCAACATGCACATTTTATAAAATTAGAGCGAGACAAACATTGTGTTGATCATCCTTACAGATGGCAGAACACTCTGGTTTCACATTCTACAAGGTAAGAGGGGGGCGGGGAGTAGGTAGTGTACGCAGGAGTCTGAGACACACCTAACTTTGACATCTCCTCTACAAAATGGTCCCGAGATGTCTTAAATATTTGTGTGATCTTCCTGTAAGGAAGGAAACCACATCCCGTTGATATCTCCAATAAGGGGCCTGCATATTATTTTACTAAGTGAGGCACACTAGTTTTTAGATTTTAATCTTTAATAATGGAGAACAATAGTGGGAATGCAGGCTTCACATTCATGCCCATGCATCCACCCGTGGAATATGACATAATCCCAGATTTGCCGAGGTCAGTAAACCTGGGATTGTGTCAAAATGGTGCACCTCCCAGATCCAGGCGTAACAATGAGAAGTATCTTTATTTCTCCTTGTTACTTCCTTTTTCCTGTGTGATGCATTCCGTATCACATTGTTTTTGTGCAGGAAGGGACCACTACTAGCACAAAAACAATCCCGTTTTTGAAACGCAGGCACCCTTACAGCAAGGTGCATGGATGTCAGCATTGGCATTAGGCAGCCTCAAGTGCGCCAGTTCAAGGAGGGGAGCACAATTGGTGCATTTACCACATTTCTGTTCTCTCCGTTACTCACGCAGCACAGCAACTTTGCTTGCTGCCAAGAGTTGTGTGAACAATTAGTAAATATGTCCATTGATCCAAAACACTTTCATAGATTCAGCATGCTAATGTGTGGTGCAATTGGCTTAAGTCACAGCTCCATCCCACCCTCATTATAACACAGACCTTATGTAGGCACGAGCCCTCAGTGGTGCACTTTGAAGCAGATTTGCACCATCTCTCTTCTTATTTCTCTTTGATTTCGGATTTTGTTTCTGCGATATTCTTGGCAAGTGAGCAGGCATGTCACTACCTAAGATTACAGGTTTCAGGCTTTGTCGGAAACAGATATCAAACACACAAAGAGTGATGGGAGGAATGCTTGAAATTAGTCTACCCACTGGCAATTGCTCATGTAGCATACCAACCCATTTTTGTTCGCCACCACAGATTTGACTTACCCTTAAGCAAATCAGTGTTAAAGGTATCAGTAGAGGCTCTGCAAAGCTCCTTGTCACACTTGAATGCATATTTTTATTTGGCTGCTCACATAGACTCTCACATATGCGTCATCCATATTGCCCTCGGATGGGTAAAGTACCTGGCTGTAGGGTAGGAGAAATTGGGTTGTTGGTTGAGGAGGGTGTGATCTTTTTCAAGCAACAGCCACAAATCCAGTGAGGGTCTAAGTCACTAAAGTTTCCTGGCTTTACCCCTCATGTAACTTGGCACAAAAACAGACCGGTTTAACTTACAGGCAATGTGGAAAGTGTGTATGGAGTACACAAACAGTAATAAAGTGAAAACACAACATAAGAAAAATTCCTTACCAATTTAGAAAAATATAGTAAACTTTATTAAATTATTTTAGACCAAAACAACAAATATTCAATCAGTAGAACTGGAAATAAGCAATTTAAAAGATTTTGTTAAAAGTAGCACCAAAAGGCACAAAGCAACAACTAAGGTTATCTAGTCACCCTGGACTGGAACAAAGTTACAGGTTCAGATCGACTACAATGGAGCGCATTGCATTGTATGTCCTTAGTGTTAGGTCTGCGGGACTTTGCGTCTCTCTGCATCGGTTCCGATGAGCTGTCTGGAAAGGCTTTGTGTCGCTTTGCGTCAGTTTTGATGAACCTGTGTGGCAAGGCTTTATGGGTCTTGGCATCGATTCCGATGAAGTTGCCAGCTAAGCGACGAGGCTTTATGGGGCTTCAAGTTGCTTCATGTAGGTTCTGGTGGATGGTCCAGGATTTGGGAGGCAGCACTTGGGGGTAAAGACTCACAGCAGACCTAGTCCCGGTGCAAGGTAGGGTAGGGATGAAATGCGTTGGCTGGGCCATTGGAACGTTTCGGAATTTGAATGAATAGAGAAGTAGAAACTCCTTGAGTTCCAACATTTCATTAATTTCAATAAACTGACTGTGGGATGACTCGTGACCATCAACTTATGATTCATAGATGGACTTTAGCTTAATAATAACAAATTTAAAAAAAAACCTATGTTTCAAAATTGAAGCTGCCTTCAGTTGTGGGTTTGGATTTGGTGCAATTGTGTTAATGGAGGTTGGATGGCAGTTGAACCTCAGGGAGTGTGCACTAGTGCAGTGGTGCCACTACTGCCATTAAGTCTAATTAGTTTAATCTGTACTGTACCATGAAGTGTAACACAGACTCAAAATGTGGTCTTAAGGCTAGAGCGGTTGACCTTGAAGCTGGGGAACCTAGTTTGAGCCTCGGCAGGGACTCTCAACATCCTGTGATTCTTGGCAAATAACTTAATCTCCCTGTGCCCAAAAAAAATGAATGTGTCCGTCTTTAGCGCAGCTGGTGCTCATCTAAAGTGCTCTGATACCTTCGGGTGAAGTTCACGCTATATAAAACTCCGGGGAAAGAAAAATTCAGTGTGTTAAAAACGGTGCTTCATTTGGTGCAGGATACCACAGAATTAGCAACAGAAAAGTTGGGGGCTCTTAGGCTTTCCAACTAGTAGAATTGTATAAATATGTGGTGAAGCTGGTGTTTTTTCTGGCCAATGATATTGCTCTGAACCACCCAAGTATTTTGCTGCATGATGAAATTAACATGTTTAAACAAGACGATCACTTATTTAAAATATCTTATAATGAACTAATGCAAATTGTTTACAAGGTGTAAATAAAGATATTTTTTTTATATCCAATACAAATACACATTAAAAGTGTTTTATCTTTACAATGGATTGCCTGTGACCCTGCACTATATTGTTCTGACAGGGAGGTAGTCCAAGACTTTGGGGCTTTTCCATTATTTTATTTGACACCGACACAATTGACACTCCTCCGTGAAGAGTAAGTGGGGCATAGTTAATATGCTATATTGTGGGGCACAGGGCAGTGTCAGTGCCATAAGTGACATGAGGTTTGCTTTGACAGTGTCAATAATTATGAGATATATATATTAGTATTAATGTACCGCAAACCTAGCTATGAAGAAACGGATCACTGTACATTACGTGAGGGGTTGGGAGACAATCTCAAAGATCATGTACTGGAAATGGAGATTGAACAAATATATTTTACACATACTACTATTTGAATCTGGGGGAGATTATGTAATTTTCCCAGAATCACACGATGTTGAATCAAGTGCTAAGGCCGGTGTTTCTACCTGGTTCTCAGGTTTCAAAGGCAGATGCTCTAGCTTCCACACCACATCTCTTCTTGTTATTTGATCAGAGCTGTAACACGCATTCGATTGATGTTTTTAAAGAATCTGTAAGATTGTTTTCAAAACAGGGTACTCTAAAATATTAGTGGAGAAAAACGTAATCCACATTTTTCAGTGAATTTCTTGTGTTTTGCAGTGATAGTCTTTGACTACTCTAAGCAGCACCTAAAGGCCGTTCCTTTTGTGCAGTAACCTTGCTCATACTACCTGCAGGACCTGGCTGTGTGTGGTACTCGTGTGTGCAGGGTATTATCGTGTGTGACCCTTGGGTGATGCACACCACCAGCAAACGGCCTATTTTATCAATTATTTTGGTTATTTTCCATGGTCTGCTGATCTGAAATTTTGTCCGTAGATCTCTGGAAGCAAAGTAAAGTCGCACTGAGTTCGGGATACCCTAAAATATGTGGAGAAATGCCCTTTGAATATCAGCCAACACACGTCTGCAGACCCCACAATAGTTTCTTCTTTTGCTTTATCAGTTGTGGACTGGCCCTCCCTGTGACAGGGTTGGTCCCATATTGCTTCTAAAAGTCTTTTTGAAAACAGTGTTTATGGATCTATGGTCATAAATCAAGATCCAATGTGGCTGTGTAGGTGGCCCGCGGGTCAGACACAAAAGGGGGATACTTTGTTGTCAATAAAGTTTCTTTTATTGGCAGGACTTCTGCACTTTACCAGGATTAGTTAGAGAACAGGTTCCTAATCCAGCACAAAAACAATAAGAAAAAAACAATAAGGGCAGAGTCAAAGGTTGTGTTCAGGATGGGTTGTCCGCTTCTTGCTCCGGGCGTCTTGGGGCTTGTCTTCCAGTTCTTGGGACTTGTTCCCGTTGGTCTCCAAAGAAGGAGGAAAAAAATGGAATAAAGAAAAAGGGCCGGGATTAATTAGGCCTGTCCTTACTCAATGTCTTTGCGTGCTACCATCACCTGTCGTCGTGTAGGGGCGGGAAAGGATTGGGGAGTGTTGAAAAAAGATGCCGACCCGTGAATTTGCTACCTGCACCACCCCATCAACCCCACCAATACGGACCCCCTAGAGCCACTTGCCTTGGGCCATGACCCGTAAGTGGGGCCGTGGCGTTGGGACCCGGGGCGTCCTCTCCCTTCCTTGGGCCGCCGGGTATGTCCGCGTTGTATGGTGTCTCAGGGTTTTCACCGCTTTGCTCCTCTCGCGTCTTGTCCTCTTCTGTCTGCTCCTCCCGTCTCTCGTCTGCTTCTCCTTGACTCCTGGGCTCTGCATTCTCGGCTACTCTACTGCCCTCCTCCTCCGAACTGTGCCTCCCTTCCGTGCACAGCTCTCGACCCTTATGGTCCTCCGTTTGTGACGACGACCTGACGTCAGCTGATCCCAGCGCCACTAGACCGCGAGCCATTTCCGGCCTTCCCATGGCACCCCCGTCCGTTTCCCCGCACTTCCGGTTCGTCGATTCCTCGTCCTCCTCACAGGCTGTTAAAACTCCCAAAAATCACAAAATACCAATTAACCCTAAATCAGAGATGGTGACAATGGTTACTGTAGCACACACTTAACAGAGTATTTAAAGTATTACAGTAGTCTAGTACAATTATACGAATATGTCAAATTAAAGAGGGCGAAAGAGCGCACTCCCTGTGGCCCCAGGTGTGAATTCAAGACCCATGGAGACCCAAAGGACTCTTCAAATAAATATATATCACATGGACAGCTCGAATAAAAAAGTATCTGCCGTTCCCAACTGCCCTAACACCTATAACAGTGGGTCTTAACTTTTTGACTTCTCTCGACCCCCATTTAATCAATATTGGATTCCAGTGACCCCCAATGATCATTACTTGAAACCAGAGACCCCGGCTAAGCATCTTCATTGATTTGAGCCACAAATCAATACAAAAAAATCCAGAAACTTTTAATCGGAAGGTTGGAGCTTTTTTAAACTCAGTTGGGGCCACTCACTGTCCACACTATATTCTGTTTGATGCACTTTTACTACTCCCACAAATCAATCTGAGAATACTAACTTAATTATTAATCTCCAATTTAAAATACCCTCTCATTTAAAGAACATTGTAAAATGTTCAATTTTACATTTTGCCTCTCCATTTATATTCACTTTATCATTCTGAAAATAATCTTTAATTTTCTTGGCTGTCAGGGACTCCATTAGCAGGCTTTTCGGACCCCCAGGAGTCCCCGGACCACAGTTTAAGAATCACAGACCCAAAAAGCTCTATGCATGTTATTACTTTTTTATTGGAGCTTTTTATAAACCCCATGGTCCACTTACACCAAATCAAAAGAAGGAACGCCCCTAACTGAAGCACAATTTTCATGCCAAGACTGGTGTAATCCCCTCGGTAGTTTTTAGTCTCACTTGCCAGAACCCTCAGGGAGCTTGATTTGGAAATGAAGTTGTTAACTTGAAATGCCTCTCCTTCCCACCCCGAATGCCACCAATCTTTCATGATGCCATCTGGGAGGACACATGCTAATTTTGGAAGTTAATGTGACCATTGGTCAAACGGACACAACTGTTAAGTGAGAAAGTTAAGTTTGCGGTGCCCAAGGTCTTTAGAGGTGTTTAGCTCATTTAGGTGTAGGAGTAAGAATGTAACAGGAAGTATCAATGTTTTGCAATGTCTGAGCATTTACTATTTCCGGTCCTGCCTTTCAGGTTAAACGGTCATGAGAGACAACATGCTCACTTTGCCTTAGTGGTGCTATAATTCTTCTTAACCTAGAACAAACACTTATGCTTCTCAGCTCCGCCACCTAATATGAATATTCATGTCGTTATATTTCATAGATGGAGGTTATGTGGGAAGTAGTTGCTAGAAAAACAAGTTATTTATCTTTTTCTTTAATAAAACTTTCTCGCTAGTTGAGCCCCATAGATAATTCATTGCCTTCCACTTCCTGTTTTGAAAGAAATTCGTGGTTATTTAGTAACCCTTTGTTCAGTCTACACTTTTATCTTTGCTTCTGTGGAGCATGGACATTAGGTAGTTAGCACCTTTAAGGAAGGAAAACATTTTCGGGTAGTCTCTCGCCAACATATGGCCATAGAAGCATCACCATACTGTTGGTTTTTAGATGGACCTGGTTTTGTAACTGAGAAAATTTCAACGGTGGTGGACGTGCAGAACAATATATTACCAGGAATAAAAAGCTCTAGTAATAATGAGAAACTTGGTCTTCATTAATAGGATGTGACTCTTCTATACAATTTAATTCAGTGATCAAAAAGCCATACCTCATATATCATATAGCTAGCAATTAGTTGTCATGCTTACTTATATAGGTCATCTTCATATTCACATAGTGTTTGCAATAATTATGATACTTTGTTTTCAGATCAGCGGTTCAAAAATTGGAAGCAAAAGTGCAGAAAACTGAGTACAGTAGTGAAGATCCACCTGTATGGTTTGGGTATGATCGCCAAGGAAATGTATTGAACTGCAGCTTAAAACCAGAGAACGAAACAGGAAATGACAATCACAACATGATTCTCCAGAACGAAAACAATGATCGATTATAAGTTTTTGTCAACCATTGTTTATAATGCCAGTTTCGACAATGGTGTTTAGAAATGTTTTAAATAACTGTATTCTCGGGTAAAACTGTAGTTTTAATTGTATTTAATTTATTGAAATAACTGATATAGCATAAGCCATCGTATTAAAATTGCTCGCCATTACACTGTAATTAAAATGCCATGTTATCATGTCTATGTATTCTTTTATAAGTCTGCATTTTATTAACTTAAAAGATGATGTGCAATTACAAATGTAGGTCTTCAGCAGAGAGGATGTTTTCCCCTTCAATGGTAAAGCTTTTAACATACATATTCTGTCTGGAGGAAAGTATACTTTAAAATAAGTTAAGCAGACGAGGGTGTTCTAACATGCACAAGGCAAGATTGTGAAAAACAGCAAACAAAAACCTGCGACTGAGATATTGTATTAAAAAATCAATACAAAAAATGATCCATTTGTGCATATATGTTTGTAGTGACGCCACCCAACAATATTTTCCTGCATAATACTGAAACACAAAAAGTTTTATCAGTTACCTCTCGCAACTGTTGGTAGTCTCAAAGTGAGAGAACAAATGACCAATACTAGTTTAATAAATTGCATTTGTTGGTACTTATTGCATACTCTAATGATTACAAATGAATATTAGTGAGGTTTTGTACAAGAAATATGTCACTCACCAACTAAACTGTCACTTTTGGTCGCGTAGCAGCCGTAACATTAGGCATTCATTGTGGGATGCAAAGCAAACCTTTGTGTATTGCGTCAGTCCACGTTGCCACACTTCCAGAACATGAATAAAAAGATTATACTCTACAAAATGCATTTTTTTGCTCAGTTATTAGTCTTAACATTTTAATAATCGATGTGACATTTGATTTCATGTAATAATTATACCAACACTACTGGTACTCTTTAAATAAATAAATAAAGGATTTTTGCAACATTTGTGGTGTTTACAAGAGCACATTCGCTGAACCATGTCAAATCGACTATAGTGCTGTGTGTTTTCGACCAAATGTACACCCAAATCGAATGGCCGAAAATTAATTCTCATCACTTCTTGGTCATAGAAATTGATTTCAGTGCTCTATGCTGCCTGTGGCAGGTCATCTACTCTGATTTTAGGGATTCAGGAGAGGAAACCCGTTTAGATAAAGCGTGAAGGAGTATTGGGGGTCTAGCTGGATAGTGTGGCACACTCCTTATAAGACTGCCATTATGAGATTTCCTTTGAAGAGTTTTGATAACATGCACTGCGTTAACGTAATACTTTTGTCATTATAGGATGTCAGTGCTCAGAATATAACTATTTGGGGTCTGCAGGGCGCACTAGGTTAGAGTCCTTTGGTGACTAGCAGTTTGTAACAAACCAGCTTGGTCTTGACAGGCCTGTCTGTTAGTACCGAGTGGCTATTAAAGTGGGCTGGGAGAGGTTCTATCTTTGCTATTCAGCTGCCAGCAAGGTTTCACGGGTTCTTTGCTGATGAGGGATCAGATAATGAATTGGTATATGATATCAAATGGCGATATAGATTTAGCAAATTGAGCCAGAAAGGATTGTCCTAAAGTACCTGTCCTCCATCTTGTGGTCGGATGGTTGAGGTAGGGTGAACAATGTTTACCATGCCGGTGGAGTGTCGGGATGGGGATTATGGTTAGAATCCACTATATCTCATTCGGTAGGTTGTGGGTATTCAGGTGCAGAGTGGCAGCAAGCACTTCTAGTATAGATGGGAGACACATATCTTATGGCTGGGATGGTGTAGTGATTATATTGGTTGTTTGATGAAACCATGAATTCCCCAACCCCGCATTCCTAAACAACGCGGTCTGAATAACCACTGCATCTTAACCACACTATCCTTTACCACGCATGCCTTTATTACGAATTTTCATGGTTTAGGCATGTATGGTAAAAGGGCATGCGTGGTTAAGCTCGCCACCTCCCTCCCCTCCGCCCTAAGGTACAAACTCCTCCCCGCTGCTGCACTGAGGTGCAAACACCCCTACACCCTCCCAACACCCACGCAGTGCCCTCCCCCTGCCCTGATACATAAAAGCCTGTCACTTAACCCTGTCCCTTAACCTGACCCTGACCAGCCCTAAAAACTGCCCGCCCTCTCTTAAGCCCTAAAAACTACCAGACTACCCATTCCTCTCCCCATGTCCTGAGGCATAATACCCTAACCCCTAATTAACACTCCCCCAGCCCTAAAAACTACACCGACCCCCCCAGCCCTGATAACTACCCCTGACCCCCCAGCCCTGAAAACTTGCACCACCCTCCCAGCCCTGAAAACTAGCGCCAGATCCCCTCAGCCCTGAAAACTAACTCCAACCCCACAGCCCCGAAGACTAGCCCTGACCCCGCTAGCCCAACAAACTACCCCCCACCCACACCCAGCCCAGAAAACTACCACAGCCCGAACCCGCAGCCCAAAAAACTACTCTGACCCAGCACCATCCCACAAAACTACCCCAGACCCACTTCCAGCCCAGAAAACTACCCCGACCCCCTAGCCTGCAACACTCCCCTCGACCCAGCCCACAACAACCCCGACCCACCCTCCAGCACCAACTACCTCACCGCAGATTTCTCCCTGCTTCCATCCAATGCGGTCCTCAGCCCACAAAAGATTCCCGACCCACCCCCCAGCCCACAACACTACCCGACCCCCCCAGCCCACAAAAAAACACCGAACCACCCCCAGCCCACAAAACATTCCCGACCCTCCCCCACCCCACAAAACAACTCCGACCCATGCCCCACCCCACAAAAGTACCCTGGCACCCCAACCCCACTTACTCACATCTCCCTGCTTCTGTCTGTCCGTTCCTCAGCCAGACTGCGCATATGCCTCAACCATGCCCATTCGTGGTTAAGGAATATGCGTGGTAGGCTTTGCAGAGTCGGAACACTCGTGGTTTAGATCCAGATGTTTAAAGACAGATACAGAATCATCAAGGAGTAAATCAGGTGCTTATTAACATGTAGAAGGTGCCCCCAAAGTTAGCACACCGGTTCGTAAAGGTGCAGTTATTAAAAAGACAAACAAAACATCCGATGCACCAATTGTGAAATAAAATTATGTTTCTTTCATTTTATTTCGTATCCTATTTTCACATGATTAAGCCGACATGTGTTTGTGACTTCTGTGCCACTCCATAAAGGTAGTGCAACAAACATAAGCTAAACTCAACAAATTACAATTGAGATATTCGATACAAATTGAATATAATATATTTTTAGCACAATGAATCTAAAAATATAGTTCACTGTCTATATAGATTTACTCATTTTGTTTTTAAAAACAATCTTTATTGATTTTTTAGCATAAGTAGTCAGGCTTATCGTATAACTTACATCAATCTGATACTACTTGTGTTTAAGCTATAACAACTCGTTTCCCTGTTCACACCCTCCCTCCTCCACCCTCCCCCCAGGTGGAGAATCAAATATGAAAACATATTGGCAGTATTGTGAAGCATATACAGACTTATATCATGACAATGACCCAATGTATTGCAGATTAGCAGTTAGCTAACAGTGTTAAGGCCCTAGATATTTCTCAGGCCTCCACATAACTATTGTGTATGTCAATGCATACATCAGATCCCTTCATTTTTAGGTCTCGCTGAGTCAGCGCACGTGCGCAGCCGCCATCTGTCTGCCTCTGTTTTGCTTGCGCAAACCCCCTCTCCCTCCCTCATCACAGAGCGAGTCTTTTTTTTTAGGTCTCGCCTCTCAATGCGCATGCGCATTGAGCGTGACTATAGGGGCTTAAATAAGGTTTACCTAGACTGGCGATTGACTGGCGATTTGATGCTGTGCCCGTGCGCTTTTAGGTCAATGCGCAAGCGCATTGACCTAAAATGCGCGTGGACATCATCAAATCGCCAGTCAATCGCCCGGCAGCACTCCTCCCACACCTTTGAAGTGAAGCTTAGCTTCACTTCAAAGGCCCCTGCTGCTTCACACCCTCATCGCCGCTCTCCCCGCTCCGCCCCCTCCCCTGCCCGCCGTGTCGCATTTCTCCTCCCCCCTCCCCTGCCTTCCCTCCGTCTTGTTTGTAATCTTGGCTCTCCCTACTCCGCCCCCTCCCGCCGTGTCACATTTCTCCTCCCCCCTCCCCTGCCTACCCTCCGTCTTGTTTGTAATCTTGGCTTTCCCCGCTCCGCCCCCTCCCCTGCCCGCCGTGTCGCATTTCTCCCCCCTCCACTTCTCTGCCTTCCCTCTGTCTTGTTTTGGTAAAACATAGACAGCATACAGCAAACATAGAGGCAAACGGACCCCTTTCGCCTGCCCCCCCAGCAGTCTCCTAGCATGCTGCGTATTCAGTAAAGCTAACACTTCCTCCCTTCACACACACAAACTTAGACCCAGGCAGTGTATTTAACACATACAGACATGACTCCATCCAACACAATCATCCTTATTAGCTCTATAGCTCTAGCTCTAGCTCAACCATTGCCAAGTGCAATTTAATAGCCATGAATCTTCTTTCAAACTCATGCTTTGTGGAGGTGGGGTGGAGGAGGGCTGGATAACTGGATCTGACTCGGCTCGAAGTTCTCCTGGAACTTGGAGCCCACAACGCGCCGAGCTCTCATGTGGCTTCTGACTGCCACCTACACTCGCCTCCAACCTCTAGCACAAAGAAATACAAATAAAGTAGGGATCTTTGCTGTAAAATGGAGCGCGAACGCGAAACCTAGCTAGTTGCAGAACTTGAAACCATAGAACCTGGCCTCAATCCCAGCTTCCCGATGACTAAATTGTGTGATCTTAGTCAATGTTTTTTCTCTGAGACTCTTTTTCTTCATTATCTCACCAGACACCTTCAAATTCACGAGTTCAGGTTTCCGTTGTACCATGACAACTGCCTCAATTCGCTGGTGACATTGTGGTCATGATGGAGGGAGGGTATCCGTGTTTTTAAGTTCATGTTAAAAAAAAACAGTGCTTTTATAAGTGCTTCTCAATGCCAGTACTAAGGTGAAACGCTTCCTCGCGTTAATTACAGACTGTTTTTTAATTCTGAAGAGACTTTACCTTGTATTTACATGACATTGTTTGCCTGATTTACATGCCAAATATATTCAAGGCTCGTATCGTGCACGGACTCTCTGAGGCAAACCCTGCTATTCAAGGCTCCGCTCTGGCTCTTTTAACTTGTCGACTTGGTCAGATCTGATGTTATACCGTTTGCACCCCCACCTGACCCCTCCCCACTACCACCCGCCACTTTACCTCGGAATCCAGTGTGGCATGCTCTCAGAGGTAGAATCCCCCCTGCAGCCCTCTGCCCCCAGCGATGTGCATGCCCAGCGGCAGCCGGCAGTCCTCTGCCTGCACCCCAGCGGTGTGCACGCTCAGTGCAGCCCGCAGCCCTCTGCACCCCTCCTCCTAGTGGTGTACACGCTCACTGCAACCCGGAAGCATTTCCCCCCCCCCCCCCCTCCCCACCAGGTGTGCACGCTCAGTGGCAGCCCGCAGACTCGCCCCCCACCCCCAGCATGCGCGTTGAGCGACACACACGCATGCACTTGCAAACAGACTCACATGCATGCACTCACACACACACACCCACATGCACACTCAGACACACACACTCACATGCACACACACTCACACTCACATGAATACTCCCACTCAGACACACACGCACACAACTAGCACAACTAGCGGCATCCAAGGAGTGTTATGTTTTCCCATCACAAGGAAAGCACGAGCAGCACATTTTCTGCCACATACGAGAAATATCACAAACTCTTGCGTAGGATGTATTTTTATGTTATTTTGTATGCTAAAGTACTCATAGAATAGAAGAGTAATTAAATACTTAGTCCCCTAGAGCTTTGACAAGGACATTCTCTGCCTTTTCCAGGAGCAGTTAAATGTGTTTCTTCTTTGCCGCTATGCAACCACACAAATGGCCAAATAGCTGATGCCGATTCACATTAATTTGGAAAAAAAATGTCTCCTTAAGTCAGGAGACAGTCAGGAAAGGCTACAAAAAGAAGGTAGCAAGCCTCACCTGGCAGCAGTGTATTAAGGGGAGCTAGTTTTGGTTCATTAAAATGAGCGATCACGCACTAGTGGTCCATGACCTGTTCTTTGCCTGGATAACCTTGATCCAGCTTTTGCCCATGACCAGGATTATGATGCATCAACCGTCTTGTTATTTTGCCACTAACTTTACCAAGAAATGGGCTACACTATGGTAACATCACTCAGTGCTTTATGTTATCTTGGATGTCAGAGAAACGACAGCCAACTAGCACAACTAACGGCAGGCTGAAACACAAAGTAAATAATAAATAAAAAACAACATGTAATCTTTATGACAGGGATTACACTGCCACTGACAAAGGTAAACAAAAGTTAGCTCAGGATCTGCAACACTGCATGTTCTTCTCTTCGCTCAAGTTTGACTTGCAACTGTGGGGAGGGGGCGGTGTATTCGCCTGAGCACTTCCACCTCATAATCTGGAAGCATAAATCACCCCGCCCTCCCTCTCCCCATTGTTCGGCTCCTATTTCCTGTAAAGTTCAATTCACAGTTTCTGTATTTTGTGGTCGCCTATACATAGTGCATTACACGGTGAGTTACAGCCCTCAGTTCACGACAGGCGACACTGTTTCAAGTTGTTTTCAAACTTTCAAGCTTTATTACAAATCACAAAAAAGATGTTAATATTTCACTTCTGTTCTTGGATTTTCGTCACAATAAAAAACACTGAATATAATCTTCACAAAAGTTATTTACAAAAGTTTAAGCTATTGCCATTACAAATTAAATAAATTATTTAACAATTAATTTAACAAAAAAAATAAAAGCCATTTTTATTTGTAATATTAATACATCTAAGTCACGTAAATAAAAAACAAGTTGCATTACAAATGCTATAGGTGTCACATTTGCGAAAGTTATAACTATTGGCATTGTAAATGCCAGAGCTATTAATTTAGCTATTTTAACAAACACATAAATAAAAAAAAATGTAATTTATAAGACCAATAGCTCAAACTCTCCTAATGCCAGACCTATTGCATTTCCAATGCTTGTTTCCTTTTACCGTCACGCGTGCCTCGCTTAAATGCCCCTCCCCCACTACAGAGCCGTCTCAAAAAAAGTATCAAAAGAGGGATGTAACACATACCTACTTTACCTCACAATGGCCTTCAATACCGTTGATCATAAATCAATGCTTTCTCCCTGCTTAATCAACGTTTTGAAATTAAATGATCTATCCTAAAATGGTTTTAATTTGTTCTCTCTAACCACTCTTGAGCAGTAAATATGGATGTAAATCTCTCCACGTCTGCTCCATTTATATGTGGTGTCCTGCGAGGCTCCATTTTGGCACCCAAATTCTTTATCTATCACGTGGGGATCCTCTCTGAAGTTTGTCAGGATACAGGGGTCCCCGTCCATTAATACGTGAATGGCCGCCACGTCTACCTCAAATTTTCAATTTTGGTCATCTTCGTATTTTGTTATGTCTTTCTCAATACTGGATTACAGCAGACGGACGGACGAACACACACACACACACTTTTTATTACACTCCAACTCATTCACCTTTCCCTCCCATCTTAATTACACTAAGCCTTTCTCATCCCCATTCCACTTCCCGCTCTCCATCCCTGTTCTGTCCATCCACTTTCTCCTCTGCTCTCCCTGCTTTGCAAACCTTCCTTGCCTCCCTCTTTCACTACATTCGCCTTCCTCGCCTTCTACCTCTCACTCACTGTTCTCTATCCACTTCTCTTCCTCCTTTCTTACCCCTCTCGCCCCTACCCTTCCCCTCCCTCACACTCTTGTTCTAGTCTCATTCACTTTCACTGCATTTCCTGCCCAACCTCCCTTTACTACCAGCTCACCCCCTGTGCATCCCTTTCTCCTGCTCTCTAGGCCTCACTCCCAATCTCCCACCATTTCACCCCACTCCCCTCCCCTCCCCTCCCTCATACCCACTCTCCTCCATTCTTCTCTTTTCTCTAGTTCTCATACTCGTATTCCCGGTTCCCTTCGCCAGTCATCCTTTATGCTGTAAATGTCCACTTACATGGGCTGTTGAGACAGCTGTGCTGGGGCGCACTTTACTTTAACTGGTCTGTTTGCTAATAAAGCTTGCCCTGGTAATGACTGTCATATGTCCCTGCTCTGTATGTTAATGAAGCTTCGAAAACCTGGCCATTATTCAAGTGCCAGAAAGGACAGGATTGGTCGATGAAAGGTACAACAAAATCACTTGACTTCACACCCTTGCATACCTAGACTGCTTTCTGTGTAGAGATAACAAACACCATGTTTTGAAAAAAAATACTTATAATGTAGTGGCTTATTTCACAAAAGCAGAAAGCTAAAAAATAAAAACAAGCATTGGCATAACCAATAGGTCTCGCCTTTGGGACCTTATAAGTGTTTACTTATCCAGCACAATATCCTTGGTGCAACAACATCGTGTTGCATGGCTAAATACTTATAAGGTCCCAAAGGCGAGACCTATTGGCTATGCCAATGCTTGTTACTATTTGGATATGACCTCCCGAACTGGTGCACTTTAGCAGGTATGTAGATCTAGCAGCATCTGCCTCCAGGCTCCCAAATCATCTTCTAGTTTTTCATCTCGCCTAACCTGCTTCATTTTAACTTCTTCAGCAGTCGCCCACTCCATTCTATCCTGCAACCATTCCTCGTGACTTTGTGGGCATGAGTTTAGCCATTTCATTGCAATCGGGAATGAGCTTTTGGAACATATTCCCATATTGCCCTGTAGAAATGGGTAATGAGTTTCCGTCCCCCTGTCATGTCTAACAGTCTATTCAATGTCTGGGAAGGGGCATTCTCTTAAAAGCTCGGCCGACATCTTATTATATTGTAGATACTGTCCTGTGCCCAAAGCAAATGAGTAAATTGCGTCCTCTCGGGATATGAATTGGCCCCCCAGGTATGGATCACCTAGGACTTCACAGCCTCCGCTTTTCAATTTTTTCATAAACATGATTTTTCTATATCATACAAAGGGCTTGATTGCCCATATTGGCATATCTCTTGCAGATGGGGCTCTATGAAGTACTGTTGTGACCATTTGCTCCCATATACGGCCTATTAGTCTAATCAAGTATGAATAGTTGTCCGGGATGCATGCCCCTAACATAAGGAGTTCCGGTAGGATTCTACGACCATCCAAATGGCCCACCAACCTCTTCTCCCAGTTATCTCCTTCATCAATGGAGCATGTGTTGAAGGTCTGCTGCCATGTAGTAAAATTTTAAGCTGGGGAGTTCAGTGAACCCTATTTTCCAGGGTTGTTGCAGCATTCGTAGCCTAATTCCTTTCCGCTTTGTGGACCATAAGAGTTATTCTACGAGACTGTCCAACTAACGAAAATATAATTGGGGGATACAATGAGCTCTGCATAACATATAGGCAGGAAGGTAAAACCACCATTTTGACTAGGGCTGATCTTCCATCTGTGTTAATGGAAGATCATTCTAGAGTTGTATCCATGCCCGCAACCCTCTCAGGACCCTCTATGTTCAGGTCCAGGAATCCTTGCCTTTCAGCAGTTATCCTAATACCCAGATACCGGATCCCTTCCAAACACCAGGCTCAGAGGTCACTAGAAACTTTCTCGAATAAACAAGAATGGATTAGTTTCTGACAACCGCTTAAAACATGACAACTTTGTTTCCCGAGATAAACACGTATCTTCAGAGTAGCGGAAACAATAGATAGTTATTTCACTCAGTCAATCGTGCATGCTTCGTTTCACCAGAGGTGCAGAGAAATAGAGAGACGGGCGTTTTCAATAAAAGTATTTATTGAACAGTCTTCTTTCTCATGCAGAGGAAATTAACTGCTACAATCGTAATACTGGTTGCAAAGTACAATGCGTACAGTACGAAGAGTATTATAAAATAATACTGTAAAAGCATGATATGGTTTCAAAGCCATAAGATACATATAATACATACATTAATAAATAAAGACTAAAAGTACTCAACTGGTGCTTCTAAAATACGCCTACCCCGGTGTACCTAACCTAGGTCTAGTACAAGGGAAGAAGTAAGTGAGGTGTAGCTTAGTTTCAGTATTCTTTTGCCAAGAACCTATCCAAGATTTCTCTAAGGGTCTAATCAGCTCTGTACCTTGGTTTTAGAATGAAGGAGGTCTGGTTTCTCTCTCTCAGGACTAGATTTCCCAACAACCCACAATGGTAACTTGGAAACACTGGAGCTGGATTTCTCGGCAAGGGAAAAGACAGTGTCTCTCATAGTGCGTCTACTAGAGGGTCGGCTTTCTTCGGCACTTGCTGTAGCGAGCTGCGTCGGGCAAGTAGATAATCGAACTGCTCCAAACCACTGTGTGTTTGACTGGGCAAGTGTGGGCATATTTATACCTTGAAGGTGCCTAGTTTGATGTAATAACGTCATCAAAGACTGAGTTCTTTGAAAACTCCATGAGTTCTTGGATAAATCAATATTCAAGCAAGGGGAAGTCCCTGTCTGCTGAAGGCGGGTTTTTCCAAGAAATCGTTGTGGATTCTCGGAACTAGTGGAAGTGGCCATGCCGTATTTGGACTGCATAGGCTAAGTCTAAATATGGTTATGATTTCTATGCCTATATAAGGATAGGGTGATTTACTATATATGGGCATGAATCGGGAAAATTACACTAGGGTCCCAAAATCATATGCAAGAGGAAAGTCAGCACCAAATTGACATCCCATTGTGGCATCATAAAGCGTTTTGGGGTAAACATATGCATACAAACTTTTCGAAACCTCATATCAACAGGTGATTTAAACAAGGAAGGCTGGTCCGGTGAACTCAAAAGGGCCATCAAAAACCCTTTAATGGTGCCCACAGCACATCCTTGCTGGGCAAAAGACAAAACTAATACATCTGAAAATGTAGTCCGCAACTGTTCTGTGTTGCGGGCTCCACACCGGGCTACAAACTTGTCCCACTGCACTTCATAAACATATTTTGTCGGGCGTGCCATGGAGCAAAGACAGAATCACAAACTCAGGAGGTAGATCTAACATTTTCAACTGCCTGACCTCAATCTCCATGCATGCAGGTGTAGACTGTTCATGCCCAGGTGCAGAACCGTCATAGGCCCAGGAGTCGCAAGAGGACCTCAAGCCGCTCACCAAATTCGGAGGCCCACGATGCAGGGAGGACGTTGTTCTTCAGGAAGCGAGGTGCTGGAGCTTCTTGTAGCCCGAAGATCTCAGGAGTGCAGAGCCAACAAGCCTTGGCAACAGTAAGTCGACGCAGTGCACAGGGGTTTGGTCCCAGTGGCCCCGACGATGGATACTGTCCTTAAAATTGCTGAGAAGACAGGTCAGGCCTCTAGGGAGCTGCAGATCCTCCACCTGTGTTGCTGGGCCTCTGGAAGTCTAGAGGACGACAGGAGCAGCAGACCGGTCAGCTTTGTTGCAGTGCCTGCAGATGCAGTTGAGTGACTCCTTCACTCCAAAGAAGATTTCTTTGGATGTCCTTGATGCCCTCAGGTCTTCTGAAGAACCTGGATGAAGCACAGATGACAAAGAAGACTTGAACAGCGAGACCAGCAGCAGCAGGAGTCTTCCTTGGTGCAGTCTTGGTTCCAGTCGAAGTCCAAGTGTCCAGACGATTGAAGCGTGACGTAGTTTCAGGGTTGAGTCTGGTCCCACAACGATTCTGAGGACCCACCTAATGGGGAGTCCTTAAGTACCCTAAGGAAAGAGTTGGGATGACACAGGGGTCACTCCAGAAAGAGGGGCTGCACAGAGGGAAGGATACTCCCAAAGCAGGTTTCCTGAACTGGTTCAAACTGAAGTATCTCTAATAAAAGAGAGAGGGACCCTCTACCAAAGGGATGGGGTACCAACTATTGACTTTGTCAAAAAAGAGAAATTCCCTTTGGGCATATTAACAAGGACAAAATGACATAACATACAACAATACTTCAAACATATTAAGAGCAATACAATAATTAACCAAATTCTGAAACGACAAATAAATTCAATATGCACAGTTTATTTTTATAATTAAAAATGAATTAAAAAACAGATTAAAAAGTATATAAATCAAGGGAAAACAGACAATATATATGGGAACAAATAATACACTAAAGTTCATCAAATAAGTTCCTAAAACTAAACAAAGGGAGATATACAAAAGGTATATTCAGCACCAGTCAGAATACTCCTTGATTACTATAAGACCATCTTATAGTAATCAAGGAGTATTCTGACTGGTGCTGAATATACCTTTTGTATATCTCCCTTTGTTTAGTTTTAGGAACTTATTTGATGAACTTTAGTGTATTATTTGTTCCCATATATATTGTCTGTTTTCCCTTGATTTATATACTTTTTAATCTGTTTTTTAATTCATTTTTAATTATAAAAATAAACTGTGCATATTGAATTTATTTGTCGTTTCAGAATTTGGTTAATTATTGTATTGCTCTTAATATGTTTGAAGTATTGTTGTATGTTATGTCATTTTGTCCTTGTTAATATGCCCAAAGGGAATTTCTCTTTTTTGTCAAACTGAAGTATGCAAGGAGGGAACCAAATGTGCCCTTCACAGGAGTCTGGCGATGCTGGCAAGCACCCCTAGCCCAATACACTGAGGGCCAGATGTAGGTAATTCTATTTTACCGATTCACAAATACCGAATTTTGCCGATTCTGTATTTATGAATCGGTAAAATAGAAGGTGGGAGATGTAGGTAAAATTTAATTTTCAATTACCGAATTGGTAACATTCGGTATTTACCGATTCGGTAAATACCGAATCGGTATTGCCCATTGATTCCTATGGGCCTTGAAGCCCATAGGAATCAATGAGCAATACCGATTCGGTATTTACCGAATCGGTAAATACCGAATCCTGCAAGTGTGCAGGGGGTGTCACTTTGACACCCTCTAGCACCCCAAATACAGGCATGTGTGCCATGTGGCACACAGACATACCCTAAGGGCATGTCTGTGGGTCACATGGCACAGGTGTGCATGCACAGATGTGCATGCACACCTGCATTCGGTATTTTACCACCTAATAGGATTGGGTGGTAAAATACCGACTCTAAAGGGCTTGTGGAACTCTCAGGAGTGCCACCTACATGTGGAATTACCGAATTGGTAAAATTACCGATTCGGTATTTTACAGAATCGGTAAATTTACCGAATCGGTAAATGTACCGATTCTGTAAAATACTGGCCCCTACATTCCGATTCCTAAATACCGGTCGGTAACGGCCAAATTTGGCCGTTACCGACTGGTATTTCCTCTCCTACATCTGGCCCTAAGTCCTGTCTGGGAGGTGGTCACAACTCCTGTGACAGGAAACCTATTGTTCTACTTTCCCCTGCTTGAGATCAGCAGCAGGAGGACAGAATCGTGTCTGTGGTCGGCAGCGCACCAGCTTGCTGGCAGACTCTGAAAGGCTGTTAACGGGAGTATAGGAAGGGTCTCCGAAGGAGCCTCCCGTACATGGGATCATACTTCCAACAACAGAATCGGTGTTGGGGTACGATTCCAACATGTTTGATACCAAAAATGACCAGGTTTGATGCAACAACTATATAGCTAGACATCTTGCAATGACTGTTGTCCACTATATGTCTAAAAATGGCTGACTGCACTGACAAAGCCTGGAGAATCAACTCTGGGGTTTGTTGGGGTATTCTGCTCAGGCAGGGGCACCATCACACTTATAACCAAGCATCCTGCCCTCTGGACTGAAGAGTCTGCCATAGGGAATGACTTACAGATTTTAAGCGCAGTGACATCAGATATAAGGAAACTTATATCTGTTGTGTGAGAGGTGCAAGCACCAACTCACCCAGGCTGCAATGGCAGAACTATAGTCACAATTTAAATGGACTCCCATGGTTGGGACACACATGCTGCAGCTCATGGGAGACCCCTCGTGCCTAAGCCCTGGGTACCTTAGTACCATATACTAGGGACTTATAAGGGTACACCAGTAGCCAATTGTGAAGGTACCAAAGTACTTCCATGTCAATTTAGGGGAGAAAGCACAGATGCAGGGGTCCTGATTAGCAGGAACCCAGCAGACTAAGTCAAAAGCTCACTGACACCAGGCAAAAAGTGGGGGTAACCATGCTAGAAGGATCCTACCCTCCTACACTCTGGTTGCTCTCTCCCCTCGCACATATACTGTAATTTAACTTGTGCTAACAGCTTGTGAACTCTACTTCTACATCTGCATCTATCATTACCTACAGCACCGCCCTCTTGCACTACCAGAGCGTGAAGACTGCTCATATCAGATCCAAAAGGCACAGAAGAACAAATTATTATGTTTTACTACCAAACAGCCCAAACCAACATCAAATTACCTTGTAAATAAACATTTGATCACACATGATAACAAGAACTTAGTCTATTTTGAACAAAAAACTGATGGCATTGGCACTACCAGTTTGGTGTGTAACTAAATCACACACATTATACATTAATATATACTCATAGATGCAATGAATATGGTTACAACTGAGTAAGATATACAGTTCAAATTTGCCACTATCGCACAAGTAGTAGGAGACATACCCCATAATAACATATTTTTGTAACTGGTTGTAACAAGTAAAACTGGCTTAAAGCATGATTTAAGCTGCCCTTAGCATCCAATGGTGGCCGATCTGACTACTGTATGTTTTCCTGTAAATCTGCTCCAGTTTCCCCTTAACCACAGATGACTTAAGTATGCTAGGCAGCAGCCTTGGATGATGGTGGATGCAAATCTACAACCGAAAATCCATTGTATGATGTTAAAGCTACCAAACTTGTGAAGCACACGATGACTCACTTCTGTGAGACAGAACAACACATTGACATCTTAGTCCAGCATTTACAGGCCAGGTCTGATGGCGCAGTGGACTAATGCGTCGACTGCAAGGGCCGGTGTTCAACCTCATAGTCACAGGTTCAAATCCTGGCGGGTCCACTCAGCCTTTCAGTACCATTAAGTTGGGTAACAATAAACATCTATTATACAGTGCAGAGATGCCTAAATGTGAACATACGCTTTACAAATACACATGTTATATTACAGCTATATGCTACTACCATGCTCTCCAAACGTGAAGATTTCAACACCATGTCAAGCCTTTTGCCCCAGAGATCTCCTTAACAGGTCTTCCTGAACAATAGAGCTTTTTTAGAGCTAACCAACTAACAAAATGAGAATCTGCCATCTAGGTTTGGGATTGTATGTGTGCAAGTTATTTTTCTTCGAAAAAAGCCCTTCGAGTCAGGAGGTACTCTGACCCCTTCTCTTGCTAGTAATGCTAAGGGACAGCAACTCCATTGTTAGATTTTTTTCCTGCACAGTGGGTGAGGATGTAATGAGAAGGGAAGATTTGTATAGAGTGATGTTCATGCAAAGAAAGGGAAGTGAAATAAAAAGGTCACTGCTACAACTACAGGCATCTGGGGAGGAGGGGAGGCTTATGTGAATCTACAGCACTACATGCCATGAACAGATGCTTACTGGATAAAATATTCTGTCTGAGGCATGTGTGGCTGTAGATACACTTGTACATAGACTGTAAAGCAGTCCTCTGAGGAAATGGTTGGCTAGCCTGTGGAATTTGTAGATCTTTGACAAAGTGCACTTGAAACTGCCTGGTCAACATTGGCTTGTGTTGGTGGGTCTTCACATCGTAAGGCTTTTTGCAGGTTCCGTCACTACCCCGACCATCCCAACACACTTTTTGTCCCCCCTTTGCTACTAGCTGCTGGTTTTTCGACTCTGAGAGTGCACTGAGGCCTGCTAACCAGATCTCAGTGCCAGTGTTCTAACCCCTTACAGAATATATGTCGAATTGGCTATACCCAATGGGCAAGCACTGGCTTACTTATAACTTCCTAGTATATGGTACCAAGGGTATGTAAGGCTGTGAGTCCAATCAAGGCTGCAGCAACGATTGTACCACTGTTTGTGTGACAAAGTGCAAAATGGCTTTCAGCCAGCCACTGCAGACTGGAAGGGCAGTCTTTACACTGCCCATTCGGCTTTGCCCTTCAATCCAGTGACAAAGCCACCTCTTCCCTTAACAATATATGTGTGTCTTCCCTAAGGAAGGCCTAGAGAGCCCTAGGGCAGTAAGCTATATAATATTAATTGGGACATGTATGTCCTTGCAGAAAAACCCCTCAAACTGCTGTTTTTGCTGCGGAAAAGTTAGTAGCCCTATTGGCTAATACAGGGTTAGCATCTGGCACTCCAGCCAGGCTAACTTTTGAATGGGACTACCTAACTAGGTACTGTAAGGTATCAAATTAATTGTGGCATTAAACCTGAGCTGATGCCTAGATCAAATTTAATGTCACTTTTAAAGTAAAGCAATTTATTAGAAAGTTGCCACTCTATGACCCAGCTGGTTCAGTAGCCTCACACGGTCACTGGCTCACACACTGCATTCTGTCCGTTTGAGGAGAGGTGTGAATGACTCCCAGGCTCTAAAACAATAGAAGCTCACAGCAGGGAGAGGTGTCAACTCCCCCTTAAAGGAAGCCATTCTTTGTGATAGCCCAAAAGGCAAGCGTCAATGGTGAAGCCACCTTTGGTTGGCAAATGGCGATAATACTCCTGAGGGGCTGCCCTTTGTTTAGGCAGAAAGGCTGGAGACCGTGCCAGAGAGAGAAGACCAGTGGCCAAATGGTTTTCCCGTGTGCAAGTAGCCCTCAGGTAGCCATACCACTAGGGTGAGCTTCTAAGCCCCTAACAGCCAGGAAAGAGTGCCAATATCTTGCAAGTGGGCAGAATAATTCACTCTGGAACAGTTAGGTGCCACACATTGCTGGGAAGTTGTCACCAGAAGGGAGAGGACCTTTTAGCCAATTGGCTAGTGGCTGTGTGCCCCCCTGGGGGCCCTTTCCTGGGTTCCTGGGAAAAATATGGCACCCTTGGCACTCTGAACTTTAGATCACAATGGAACTGGAACAAGGTCTGAAGGAGGACTGCCCTGCTGCCCCTGGACTGCACAAAGAGATGCTGCATCATCTGCTGGACTGCACCCGTAGCATGTTTGGCCTGTGGCTCCTGGCATGGAGAAAAGTCATGCCCCAGGCCTAGACTAAAGGTTCAATTGGATGAACCCCTGGAATCAGCTCCAGGGACCCAAGAGCTGAAGAACCCCAAACCGACTAGTTGGTAGCCGCTCCCACAAACTCGCCACTGGGTCCCCGTAAAGAGCAATCATCGATGGCCAAAAGTTGCAACTGAGTTAGGGACCAGGGAGTGTCATTAGAATCTGGATTGGTCTGCCAAGAGGGACACTAGACTCCACTAAAGGATTCACCTCCAAGCGCTGTGTTCAGAGACCGGTAGTCAAGCAGCAGCTGGTCTTCTGCTGTCATGAAGAAGACTTCATGGGACTCTGACCTCTGTAGCCAAACTCGCTCTACTTCCAGTGGTATGAGGAAATGCCACAAAGGCACCAATCGATAGTACAGCAATCGGAGCATCTTTTCATCCAGTATCCCTAAAATCAGGACCACTCCATGGTCACCTATGGCTGGTGTGCTGTAAAGTCTGGAACTGAACTGGAAAATGCTGTGCTGCCCCCCTAGACTTTCTCCCTGTCGAATTTGGTCACCCAAGCCGGGCCGTAGAAGCCAAACTAACAGATTCAAACTTTTCAAAAGTTTACAAACTTTTTGTTGACCAATGTTTGCTGTTGAAATTAAAAGTGATAAAACCTTTAAAATTCGGTATCTCCGGAAGCCTCCGGTGGATTTTGCTCATTGAGGACTCTAAAAGGTTTTATAAATCGGTGTCTGGTTTCTTTCATGTTGCTTGCCTATCTTATTTTGTTCTTTGGTGCTGTTAAATGCTTAACACTAAGTTCCTTTATGCAAGCCTTGCTGCTGCTTGAAAGCCATAGCTACTCAGGGTTGATCCCAAGGTTATTCAAATGAGCCTGGTTGGATCCAAGACAGTGTATGCAGGCGTATCTACAGTAAGGCTACATAGTCATACTATATATTACACCCAAATCTTCACACACATCTACAAAATAAGGCTTTGTTGAAGAGTGTGGACCATGTAGCAGCTTCACAGATGTCAGCTATAGGAATGTTTCCTAGGAAGGCCATAGAGCCTCTTCTTTTTGTCCGAGTGGAGTCGGCTCTAGGACAAATGAGCAAGGTCCTTTTAGCTTTACCATAGCATGTCTGGATGCATTTTACAATCCATGCTGCAAAGCCTGATTTAAAGTGGGTCTTCTCTTTGTGGGGTATGTCGAAAGTAACAAAAAGCTGTTGAACTTTCCGAAAGGGTTTAGTTCTACTAATATAGTACATGAGGGCTTGTTTAACATCCAAGATATGGTGAGCCCATTCCGCAACTGAGTCAAGTTGAGAGAAAATAACAGGAAGTTCAATGGATTTATTGAGGTGGAACTGCGAGGTTAGTGCCTGAGGGCTCGCTGACATGCCTGAGTAAAGTGATTACAACCAGGAATGCTACCTTCCAAGAGAGATACTGGAGGGGACCGGGGTGCAGGGGTTCGAACGGAGGGCCTACAAGTCTTTTTAATAGAATGTTAAGGTTCCTTATAAGAGCTGGTGGGACCTGAGGTGGAATTACTCTTTTAAGGGGAAACAGTCTTTACAAAGAATGGTGAACAAAGAGATGCCTTTAAAACTAAGGCAGAACAACAACAACATCTGTACCACAAATGTTTTTACAACAATTCTTTTTACAACGAGTATGCCTTTACCACGAAGGCCTTAACAACGAATTTCGTTGTAAATGCATTAAAGGTAAAGGCATACTCGTAGTAAAAAAAATTACATTGAAATGTAAGTATTTTTGTAAGTATTAAAGGTAGAGGGTTTAGGGTGGGTATGGGTTTTTGGGTGGCAAGGGTAATTTTAGGATTCAGGGTGGGTATGGGTTTTTGGGATTGCAAGTGTATTTTTAGGGCTTGCCCCTCGCAATGCAGTGCGCAGCACTGCTTGCGCAGGCGAGCCGTTTTGTAGGGGGTTTAGAAAGGGACCCTGGAATCGCACAAGCTCGTGCGTGTGCTTTTCCTTTTGGGTTTCGCTATTGGGCTTTGCGTGCGTGTTTTTTTACAACAGAGCACGCAATAGGCCAAAGGCGGGTGCATTGTTCTGACTGCTTTGATCTTTGGTCCTTTATAGACAGGTGTACAGTCTGAGATGCCGTTTTAACTTTATTAGAGGAAAATAGCCCTTTTAGAATGGTTCTACCCCACTGAAGTCTCTGTGCCCTATCTCAATCTCTTGAGTCACAAATTCAAATCACTGACAAATTTGTTCCTGAAAGAACCTTAGCCCCTCTTTCACTCACTTTGCAGGGATAAGCAAATCCGCCTGCCTCCCACATGGACATATGGGTGGACAGTGCTTTTTTCACAGAGGCTGAGCCTCCAGGGCCACTTCAAACAAAAGACATCTGGCATCTCAGGGAACAAGTTCTCCCACCTTCGGCGGAGGTTTCCTTGTGGAGAGAGCCAACTCTGCTTTGCAACAGACTGTACTTCTCTTGATTATTCCTTTAGCAGTGGGAAACCTCCCTATCCTGCTCCTTGGTTCTCAACTCCGCTGAAAAGGCGTCATCTCTGCTCTCCTCAAGTTGCCTAAGAGTGATAACAAGTTGTGCTGATAAACTCACTGTCATCTCTGTATACTCCTAGGGACCTGTGGACCTCCTTGGGAACTTAATATTCTACCCTGCATAAGTAGAGTGGTTTCTTCCTAGGCACATAATGGACTCCTAAATTAATCTATGCAGAAATCGATCCTGGGAGATGGGCATATTTGTATGCTTTGCGAATGCCCTAGTCATTTATTTCCCAAATAGTGGGTCGGAAGCTGATTTCTGGTGGGTCGCAAAAGTCATGGCAATAAACAAAAATACCTTTACATTCTGTGTTTAACTTGTCACATTTTCCAGTGATTCAAAGACAGAAGTCAAAGTCAGGCTGGTTTACTCTTTTAACATGGGGATTGATGTTTACTTTTCTTTCTCTTATTGCAAAGTGAGAGTAGTTTTTAAAGTGAATTATGTGACAATGTAGGATGTTGTTTTTTACATTACAAAACAAAAGGTAAATACATCTAATTATGCACAAGGCAATCAGGAAATCAAAAATGAAGCTCCTTTTTTGTGATTCTGACGTGTGATGGAAACAGATTTAAAAAGAAAAGAAAAAAGAAATCAAGACAATTGGTGATGCAATGCACAAATGACAAATATTAACAGAAACTAGAGTTCAACGCATTTTCATTTGTGTGCTTTAAACTTTTAGCCATAAAACTGTATGTCTGTGCAAATTTACTGGCAATTTCAGTGGAAATGTGCTGTCTGTAAATGTGACAATGCACTACCAAATGATGCTTTAGTTACATTAAAATATCTCCCACCCTCGTGTCCATTAAAGGTAAGTGGGTGGCAAAACTTTGTGGTTCAAAAATGTTTGGGAACCACTGCCTTAGTCCATCCTGGAACTCAAAGATATTTTAAATCCCTGAGATGAACCCTGAATTAATATTCTTTTTTCAGTCAGTCTGGCTATAACCCCCAAAAAGGGGCCACAAAAGGCCTCAAAGTCTGTCTGCATCGTGCTTCCTAATGTAGCAGGTCCCCACTCAATGGCTTTGAATGTGACCAATATTGGAGCTTTCAATTAGTCCCCCTTAGACGTGGAGTCCATGAGAGGTTATTTCGCGAGTGAACTTTGGTGTTAGAAAAAGACAACCCTGCTTTCTTTTCTAAAAGTTGAACGCATTTTAATCAAACTGATTCTCAGAATTGCTAAGTTTACCTTTATTGCCAGTAATTCCTATGACACTTTCCCACCTCGCAGACGGACACCTTCAGGTAGATCGTCCTGCAGACATTATTTCTACCCTTCTAAAAACAGGAAGCAGGCTACCCCTTTCTGTGCCCAAATGATACATATTCCTTCAAACCTTGGCATCAATCAGTTCGACCGGGTTTAAAGTACAGAACTTCTGGGTGCTCTCCTTCAACTCAGCACTCCACCTCTGATACACTTCCTAACGTTTTAGAAATTATTGGTGTTTCGTTAATTACTAAAACTATTTTCCAGTTGGGCCATTGTCAAACTCATTGCCGTTTGACAGTATTGTCCTTCTGGTTGAAATATGGCATGCAAGCCATTATCAATCTGAGATCTTTCAACCAGTGTGTCACCTACACCTTCCCTGGGATATGAGGCTTGAACTCATTGATGCCTCACTTACAATGCCCAGTGTACTTCTACATCAGCCCCTTCTCCAATTCATTTGGTAGAGGGAAGAAAGGCAGTTCACTTTCCTGTCTTTCGGCCTTTCCTCAGTTCATGAGTGTTTTACCAAGTTGACAGATTGCCCAATCGCTTGGCTGTGGCTCAGACCGATCCGCCTGATCACCCACATTATTGCAAAGTCACATCGGAAATGTTTCAACCACACCAATTTCATCCTCACTGTTCATCAATGTTTATGATTTGTCATAAACTTCAAGATGTAGGAACCTTACCGCCTCTCAGAGCCCCTTCACTTTCTCTCACAGAGGTGGATGGTTGCATTTTGAGTTTTCCTGTCTGAGTCAAGCCATTTTCCTTAGCATTTTTTATGACTGATGTGCAGCACCCGCTCCCTCGTCCCAGATACTACAAATACAATTCATGTTCAAGCTTAGTATGGCAGTGTGATATTTGTGACGTCACCAGACCTCATTATAGTAGCCAATGTCAGTCAAGTGCTCAAGACTGCATTCCCAAGATGCAAGAGGGCCTCTAAGGAAGGATGCCTTCATGTCAATACTTTAAAACTTCCTGCTGTATCTTATACAATGTAAATCCTAGCATTGAACAAAGTTTGTTGCTGCATCCTTTTGAATATGAATAGTGTCACAGCTAACTGGTATGCGAATCGTCTGGCATTAGTGTTTGAGAAGGCAAATATCTATCCAGAAAGAACATATTGATGGTTGCAAGAGCCAGGTGGCACGCAAACACTGTTTCTCGCAGACTGGAGAGACTTGAATCTGCACATACATGATATCCAGAGCCTGTCTCTCAGACAGGACCCCTTTGATTCATCCCATCTTAGCCTCCTAATGACCTGGAGATGGAACCCTCAGCATCCCTGTCTTTTTTCACCTAGCATCCCGACATTGAAGCTGCAGCTCTTGACACCTTGTTTCAGAATTGGTCATGCCTTTGTCCCTAGGTTTTTCTGACTTTCACTGGCTAGCAATGGTCAAATCATTTGCAAGAACGGTGGTTCCTTTAACCCAAATTAAGAAGATCACGTTAGCCATGTTCAGATCATTTGCAAAAACTGTGGTTCCTCTAGCCCAGATTAAGGAGCTTGCAAAAACCGTTTCCAATGCACTTGCAACTTCTATGGATTTACCAATTTGCCTTCCGTTTTTCTAAACCTTTCATTGGGTCCTTCATGGAAGCCCATATATTCGTCCTTCTGTGCCCCCTAAAATTAGTGGCTTTGATTGCAGGCGTTCCTTGCATAAACCAAGAATATAGGTACCGGTTGCAGAATTCCCATGAGATACCTGGACCCCAGAACCTTTAGATGGTCTGGATCAGGTTGGTCACACTGGATTCCCTAATGTGTGGAAATTGGATTTGATCTTCTTTCGGCTCCTTTGATGTCAGTATCTGTACAAGGCAGCAATTTTCAGTAAAACCCATGTCCTAGTTGGTAAACTGGCTCTGACTTTATTAACCCCCTGGTCTCCGAATTAAGATTTTGAGGGGAACAGCTCTTTTTTTTGCCTCACTTCCTTCTTTCTGCAGAGAATTTGACACTTCTGCATTGAAGTTTATGGCTCGGTATTTTACCACTGAGGGCATATGTTTTTCCTCGTCAGATGTACAGAAACCCTCTCTTCTTCCATTCAAAACGTTGCCTTTCCGGATCCCCTGAACTTGAGTTGTCCAATAATTCTTGGCTCATGAGCAGCGATGGAGAGACACTAGGGTACTGGTCCCAGTTGCTGTTCGTTATCTATACTCGCTTTCTGGTGTTTTCAGTTACAATTTTTGCGTGCTGGATGTGGTTACTCTTCCTGTTAGCAGGAAAAGGTTTAGGGGAGTCAAGTGAGCCCTTCGCCTGCAGTGTAGCAGGGTCATTTTAGGCAGCAGAGCTTGCAAGATCTACATAGACTAGCTTGCAGGTTGCTCGCTTCTACTTTTAATATCTTCTGTTTCAAATCTATTCCTAGCAGTTAAGGTAATGGTCTTCCAAAGGTTTCCCATTTGGGAATGTAATTGTCAGTGTCTTCAGGTAAAATGCAGATTTCCTTTGATCTGGATATTTGGATGTCGATACTTTGTGCGAAACCATGAATATTGCGCTTGTGTTTCTATTGACTAAATATCTGAGCCATGAACTTTCAGACCCTTGAACCGCACTAGCACTGAATTGTTTATGTCATCAAACGACTGCGTATGTTGGGTTATGGAATGTTATATTAGCACAGAGTAAAACTGTAAAAGGTGCATCATCGGAGCACCTTGACCTATTCCTGTAGAAAGAGAAGAAATGCTGTAGCGCAGGCTCAGTGAGAGATGAAAGGAGTGCAATATATACATACCAGTACCAAAACAAAACTGTAGTGTAAAATGTAAAGTTGATGCTGGACTTGTTGACAGATTGTACAGAAAGTGACTTTTTATTAGTCAGTTATTTGACACAGGAGCAGAAAGATGAATCATTGTAAAATACAGTATTGCTTTAAGTAAGACAAAAAAAAGTAGTCCTTGTGTATGAATTGCTCACAGTACTGTACCCTTTTATGCGTGTAGTATATAGCACCCTTCTTTCTGTATCTACAATCCAGCTCTGCCAATGTTTACCTTAGCCAATGACCCATTAATTGACTTACCCCTGTCCACCTGCTCCAAACTGTCCTCTGCGCCAACATTCATCCATCTATGTCGTCCATCCATCTAGCCATGCCTAAACAGAATAACAAGCTCACCTTAGTGACCATCTCTGTCTACGCTAACTGAGTCGCTATCTGCCATTTCCATACCTCAGTACAGTGAGCTCGATATAGGACCTTGGTGGGGAACATCGTTTACAACGAAACTTTTACCACGCACTACCATTACAACGCAGGAATTACAACGAAAGTCGTTACAACGACTTACGCCGGAGGGCGCTGTTGGTTAGGGAATAGTTAATTTTCTATCCAACACCTTCCCTACTATCCACGGGGACTGGAGTTGGAATAGAAAATTAAACTATTCCACTATCCAGCGCCCCCCAACGCAAGTCGTTGGAACGACTTGCATTGTAATACCTGCGTTGTAAAGGCATGTGTGGTAAAAGCATGCGTTGAAACGTCATACAACCACTTTGGTGGTCTTAATATTGTACATTCTCGACAGCACAGGCTGGTACTGTGGCCGGGTGCCTCCACTGTTCTCCCACAGAAGCCCTTAACTGATCTCTCAGCGACTTCTAAAAGTGAAAGAAAGAGTTACTTTAGTGATGACATTATAGCACAACAAAAGACTGGTATACGTGTTCATTATGTACTGCTTACAGCTGTGCTATTTTAGGTTTGTGGTGAATCACAAATGGAAGAGACCAGCTGGGAAGCAACAGAATAACAATAACAGAGTGGAAAGAGGAATGGTGGTCACTTTATTAAATTAAACAATTACTGCCACAAACCGTCTATGTGCTTGGGTGTGTAATCTCACCCTGATTGCATAATAAATTGCCTGGATAGTTCGTTTGGTCTAACAAACATCAGACAGTTGCCAACAATCACAGTCACTATATTAGTCATCTTACTGTGGTTTTGAACTGCTCAGTGCTGCAGGGTAACTGGCTGCTGCAAAATGCAATACAGTATGTGTGAAAAGCTGCCTTAGTATATGGTGTATACTTATGTAAGAGGGCACCCGGCACTAATACAGACAACCCTTATGGTGATTTTAGTGGTCTTCGACAACCTTAGAAAGCTCTCGAAGTAGTAGCTGTGTAGAGCAGCCTTCAGGCTTATTCCAGAGGGAGTGTAAAGCAGCTTGTTTTAACAAAACATAATCTTTTTGATATAGATTAAGTGAAAAAGAACCACACAGTGGGGCATATTACCAATTTACCGCAGAGCTGCGGCGATTTTTACCGCAAATAAACCTTGGTATTACCAAGGTTTATCGCAAATGCGATAAAAATCGCCGCAATGCATGAATATCGCTGAAAAGTCAGCGATATTCATGCATTACCGAGCTAATGCTCTTAGCCATGTTATTCACCTCCCATTGGATAACATGGCTAAGAACTGCTCAGGGCAGGTGTTAGCTTTGGGAGATATTCACGCTTAGCGCGATTATGTCCAAAAGTTGGTAATAGGAGATAGCGATGTTAGCGACTGTTTTCAGTCACTAACATCTTGCCACGCCCACTTTGCATATCATTAGTGATAAATATCACTGACATGCAAAGTGGGGCCCAGGATGGTCGCTATCTCCTACTAGCTGTCGCTAACTGGTGTTAGCGACAGCTAGGTAATAGGGAGATAATTTTATCTCCGCTTTCTTGGCTTTTAAAGCCAAAAAAGCGGAGATAAACCCCCTCGATAATATGCCCCAGTGTTTTTATAAACGTATGTATTTATTATATGACACTAACACATACAAATATCTCCTACCCGGAGATATACACAATGCACACAATACTTTGCAATAAAAACAGGTAAGTAGCACACATACACAATGGTCGCCAGGCGGAGACCAAACCATATACTAAAATAGTGGTATGCGAACCACGACTCAAGCCAAGGCTGTACCCAGAAGACATAGAAGTGCCGGGGACCCAAGGAACCACTCGAGGTAAGTACCCAGGAGCCCCATGGAGGCCGTGTGCAGAGTGGGAACACGACCGCACACCCAATTCAAGTCAATTGGTAAGTTGTGGTTGCAATTTTAAAGAAGAAGAACCTTTCTCAGTGGACCCTAAAAAAATCCAGTGAAAGACAGAAGGTTGGAAAGCCACTGCACATGTGGATACCCTAGGAACCAGGATACCTACACCAGGGAAGCCGGGTGCATTGGTGTGAAATGGCATCGGAAACTGCAGTCGAACTCAATGGAGGACTTCAGGAAGATGCTGCTGCTGGAGAAGATGAAAGTGTCCGGTGGGGCCCAAAGGTGGATTCAAGATGAGAAGTACCTGCAAGCAGTGGGGACAGAGTCTATGCCATTCAGGAGTGACCAGGAGACACAGAAGACGAATGCCCATCCGATGTTGTGTGTTGCAGGAGAGCTGACGGTGACCTTGGAGCTGCAGCTGTGCGGACCAGGTGACGCTGTGGAAGACCAGGAACCGTGTTTGAGCTGCCCCACGTCGGATGTCAAGAGTGGTGGGGTCGTATCCATCAGGAGCACCAACAAGCCTTGGCAACTGCAACCAATGTGGAAAGGGAGAAAGGTACTCTGTCGGAACCAACAAGGTCCAGGTGACTGGTTACAAGCAGGGGAGTGAGAGCAGGCCCCATGCAATCAGGGGAGCCTGCTGAAAACAAAGAAGACCCTGAAGAGAACCCTCAGGCCGGAGGCACTGGAGTCGCAAGAGGACCTCGAGCAGCTCACCAAAGATACAGGCACCTGGAGCAAGCGATGCGGTGAGGATGACGATCTTGATCCCAGGAGATGCTTGAGGTAGGGGCTACTTGCAGCCCAAGGACCTTGGTGGAAGGAAGCCAACAAGCCTTTGCAACGGCAAGTCGACGCAGTGCCCAGGGGTTCGGTTCCTGCGGCCTGATGAGGGATACTGGCCTCAAACTTGGTGAGAGGACAGGGCATGCCCGAGGGATGTGATGAACCAGCACCTGTGTTGCTGAGCCTTTCAGAATCCCTGGGAGCCCAAGATCAGCAGGCTGGTCAGTTTTGTTGCCTGCAGATGCAGGGAAGTGACTTCTTCACTTCAAGGGAGATTCCTTCAGGTGGCTTGGATGTCCATAGGCTTTGGAAGGTTCCCAATGGGCACAGACGTTGCAGCAGACTTGCAGGACGACAAGACCAGGAGCAGAAGGAGTCTTCCCAGTTGCAGTCTCAAAGCCCAGAACAAGGTCCAGTAAAGTCCAGAGTGCCCAGACGGTCGAAGAAGAAGCGATGTCTTGATATGAATCTTGTCTCACGACGAATCTAGGGACCCACCCACAGGTAAGTCCTTAAGAACCCTATGAAAAGGGTTGGGACGATTCAGGGTTCCCTCCCAGAGGAGGGGCTGGACAGTGGGGAGGTTACTCCCATGTCATTTGTCCAGTTTCACGCCAGAGCGGGAGCCAATGGCTCCCTGAGCTGGTTTGAACTGGACTATACACTGGTTTCCATGTAAGTAGCCTATCAAATTGTCCTTATGTCATGGTCATCCTTTTAATGTGCAATGGAAGCCACAGGGAAGGACACCAAGGCCTGTATGTTGCTTATAGTTACTACTGCAATCCTCTAGACCACCAAGGAGCTATAGCTCAAAGGTAAGGCTTGTACCTTTGGTGGGGACAGCCCTCACAGGCCAGTGTTCGAATCCTGCCAGTGCTGTAGAAGTATCCCAAGGTGGGAAATTTTCAAACAGTGATTTTCTTTTTTTTTTTTTGCTAAGTGTTTTTCTGGTTTCCATGTAAGTAGCCTATCAAATTGTCCGTATGTCATGGTCATCCATTTAATGTGCAATGGAAGCCACAGGAAAGGACACCAAGGCCTGTATGTTGCTTATAGTTACTACTGTAATCCTCCAGACTACCAAGGAGCTATAGCTCAAAGGTAAGGCTTGTACCTTTGGTGGGGACAGCCCTCACAGGCCAGGGTTCGAATCCTGCCAGTGCTGTAGAAGTATCCCAAGGTGGGAAATTTTCAAACAGTGATTTTCTTTTTTTTTTTGTTGCTAAGTGTTTTTCTGGTTTCCATGTAAGTAGCCTATCAAATTGTCCTTATGTCATGGTCATCCATTTAATGTGCAATGGAAGCCACAGGAAAGGACACCAAGGCCTGTATGTTGCTTATAGTTACTACTGCAATCCTCCAGACCACCAAGGAGCTATAGCTCAAAGGTAAAGCTTGTACCTTTGGTGGGGACAGCCCTCACAGGCCAGGGTTCGAATCCTGCCAGTGCTGTAGAAGTATCCCAAGGTGGGAAATTTTCAAACAGTGATTTTCTTTTTTTTTTGTTGCTAAGTGTTTTTCTGGTTTCCATGTAAGTAGCCTATCAAATTGTCCTTATGTCATGGTCATCCATTTAATGTGCAATGGAAGCCACAGGAAAGGACACCAAGGCCTGTATGTTGCTTATAGTTACTACTGCATTCCTCTAGACCACCAAGGAGATAGCTCAAAGGTAAGGCTTGTACCTTTGGGGGCGACAGCCCTCACAGGCCAGGGTTCGAATCCTGCCAGTGCTGTAGAAGTATCCCAAGGTGGGAAATTTTCAAACAGTTTTTTTTTTTTTGCTAGTGGTTTTTTTGGCAGGTGTCTCCCAACATTTCATATGTTTTCTCTCATGACCTTCTACCAACCGCCCTATTTCTCAAGTAGGTGCTAGGAACAAGGCCTTATCTTCCTTTATCAATGTTGTCATTCTTTGTCCTTTAAGTTTGGTGAATTGCAGAGTGCAATTGTGGTATTGGGGGTTATAACTGAGCACAAGAATGCGAGGATGGTGCTACACTTATTGTAAAATAGGTTGGTTGATGGTGATTTTTCATTTTAGTGTGAGCCACTCGCTCAAATCAGAGGTTTGGTGCCAGTGAGCTTGGATAGAAATAAAGGTCAAGTATGAGCTCTGGCTAATGAAATGATGGGTCGAGTTTGAGGCTAGCTAGAGTCCATTTATTAGGTGCAATAAGAAGTTGGAAAGATTGTTTCCTTTAAGAGACAGACAAGAGCAGAGTCAAGCCTTTGCTCTAGTAGATCTGCATCATGTCTGCTGCAGGATGTGAAGGAGTGGACCTCCACAGCAGTGCGTTGTGCCGGGCTGGGCTGCACTGGGCTGGGCTGGGCCTGCCCTGGCATCTTGGATTTATTAACCCGCCTCCTTCCTTTGAAGAACGCTCACGAACGGCCACAAACGTCCTTGTTCTGTATACAGGCGGACAGCAGGCAATTTAGGACCCTGCTAAATGATGATGATGTCCCCATGTGCTTCCTTCGAGTGGCAAAATCCTTTGTCTAAGGCAGGTGGGCTTTTTTAAAATTTGGTTGAAGACCATATGTTGGAGGCAGTATCACGGCACAAGCCGCCGACCGTCTCAGAAGAAAGTATGCATGGGAGGACATTATTTGCATAGGAGAGCCCTCTTCTCAGTCCCATTCTTAAGCTGCAGTGGCCATGAAGTGTTACTAGTGGGCAGCAGTATGAACAAAAGAGCACACTGAGGCTTTTCTTCTTCTTGCTGACATGATTCTTGGTCATTTTTGTCTTGCAGGGCCTAAGGAGTGAAGGACTACGATGACTGAGGGGATGAGGAATGGCTGGCCTGTATTTATGGTGAAGGGGGAACATTTGGAAGGTAAACAGTAAGATGAAAGCGTCAAAGCATATATGTTTGCTGAGTGATTGAGTCTGTGTGTCACTTGTCTCTTTGTAGGGACATGTGAGAAAGGAACAGCAGCACCATAGACTTCAGGTGGGAGAGCAAGCAAGGATGAATATTTCCCTCAAATCCAAATACTTACAGCACCTCAAAGATGACAAGTGCGATATGATGTTCTGCAATTGCAAGGATTTGCCATGTGTGGTGCATAAATATGCATGGTTAGTGAGGTTTTTCCCAGAATGTGAGTATCGTTAGGCTGGCAAATGTCAGGCACTCCTTTGGGGGTATGAGGCCAAGAAAAAATTTGGGAAGTTTGCTACAGTCATCTGTAGGATCGAAAGACACTGGGGAATCGTTACAGAGGGAGCCAGGCTGCACAAAACGTGGTAACAGTTGGACAGAAATCTTTAGCAGGACTTTTGACTACCCCCAATGTGGGACCAGGACCTGCCCCTCAAATGTTCCCTCCTGGAACCCCAGCTTTGGTAGTGCATCAACCAGGTTTCAATCATTTGAGTGACCACAAACACCCTTGCTATGTGCCTTCCATTTACATTCAGTCAGTAACCCAGCTGCTTCGTTCGCTATTGAATCTCAAGTGACAGTTGGATACACATTGCAGGGGTATACAGGCATTTACCGTACTGTACAGCCCCTCTCAGTACAGTCAGACTACACTTCTTAAAATCATAAATACATGTTTTGTCCAACAGTAAGGCCGGGCCTTTCCTCTGTAGTTCATAGCCAACGTAAGGAGGAAAAAATAAGCTGAAGAGCATGCCAAAATTCTCTACAGACACTGCCAATCCTCACACTGCCTATTTGCATGCCGAGGTTATTCACTATGACCCACCAAACCAATTGGCAACAGTAGCCTCTCTCTGCCTCATTCGTATGCTCCGATGCCACCTTTATTTAGCAAATGTTAGTGCTCTAGGATTTCATAGCACGATTCGCTATAGCCTCTTTTTTCAACAGAAATATCCTAAAGGTACCTATACCAATCTGCTGGGTGGGGAGGAGGGGGGCTGCTGCTGCTGGCAGTAAAATTTTGGGGCACCCCACCTGCAAAAATACATTCACATGCTCCTTGTTGTACCTTTCAATACCATAACTGCAGCAGAATCGTATGGTGACCCCTGTTGGTAACAGAAACTGTCAAACAGCTTTTTGCCACCCCCCCTCCCCCGTTGCCCCTAACCATTTGGGGTACACCCCATGAGGGAGGATCAGAGCAATAAAAAATAATGGTAGCCCCCCCAAAAAAGTACCTGGAAGGCATGCCATTCTGTGCACCTCATCGCTCTTCACGTTGCGCCTAAGCACCTTTTAATACTGCTCCCCGACTGCCCCCTCCCAACAGAAATCAGAAAGTATAGGGGGTGCATTAAAAAAGTTTTTGCAGTTCCCCACCATAAGTCAGGATCCTCCTCCATCTATGACCCCTTCCTAGGCCCTCAGACCCCACCCATTCTGCCCAGGCTCCTCCTATTTGACCACACCCAATCTGACTAGGCTCCTCCTTAACCCCTCCTCCGCTCTCTGACCCCACCCAATCTGACTAGGCTACTCCTATACCCCCTCCTCTCTGACTCCACCCATTCTGCTCTGGCTCCTCCCATACCCCTCTGACCCCACCCATTCTGCCCAGGCTCCTCCTATACCCCTCTTATTTGACCCCAATCTGACTAGGCTCCTCCTAAGCCCCTCCTCTGCTGTCTGACCCCACCCATTCTGACTAAGCTCCTCCTAAACCCCTCCTCTGCTGTCTGACCCCACCCATTCTGCCCAGGCTCCTCCTATACCCCCTCCTCTCTGACTCCACCCATTCTGCCCAGGCTCCTCCTATTTGACCCCACCCAATCTGACTAGGCTCCTCCTAAGCCCCTCCTCTCTGACTCCACCCATTCTGCCCAGGCTCCTCCCATACCAGTCTGACCCCACCCATTCTGCCCAGGCTCCTCCTATACCCCTCCTATTTGACCCCACCCACTCTGACATGGCTCCTCCTAAACCCCTCCTCCTCTGCTGTCTGACCCCACCCATTCTGCCCAGGCTCCTCCTATACCCCCCTCCTCTCTGACTCCACCCATTCCGCCCAGGCTCCTCCCATACCTGTCTGACCCCACCCATTCTGCCCAGGCTCCTCCCATACCTGTCTGACCCCACCCATTCTGCCCAGGCTCCTCCTATACCCCTCCTATTTGACCCCACCCAATCTGACTAGGTTCCTCCTAAGCCCCTCCTCTGCTGTCTGACCCCACCCATTCTGACTAAGCTCCTCCTAAACCCCTCCTCTGCTGTCTGACCCCACCCATTCTGCCCAGGCTCCTCCTATACCCCCTCCTCTCTGACTCCACCCATTCTGCCCAGGCTCCTCCTATTTGACCCCACCCAATCTGACTAGGCTCCTCCTAAGCCCCTCCTCTCTGACTCAACCCATTCTGCCCAGGCTCCTCCCATACCAGTCTGACCCCACCCATTCTGCCCAGGCTCCTCCTATACCCCTCCTATTTGACCCCACCCACTCTGACTTGGCTCCTCCTAAACCCCTCCTCCTCTGCTGTCTGACCCCACCCATTCTGCCCAGGCTCCTCCTATTCCTGTCTGACCCCACCCATTCTGCCCAGGCTCCTCCCATACCTGTCTGACCCCACCCATTCTGCCCAGGCTCCTCCTATACCCCTCCTCTATGACCTTACCCATTCTGCCCAGGCTCCTCCTCCTCCTATTTGACCCCACCCAATCTGACTAGGCTCCTCCTAAGCCCCTCCTCTGCTGTCTGACCCCACCCATTCTGCCCAGGCTCCTCCTATTTGACCCCACCCAATCTGACTAGGTTCCTCCTAAGCCCCTCCTCTGCTGTCTGACCCCACCTATTCTGCCCAGGCTCCTCCTATACCCCCTCCTCTCTGACTCCTCCCATTCTGCCCAGGCTCCTCCCATACCCGTCTGACCCCACCCATTCTGCCCAGGCTCCTCCCATACCCGTCTGACCCCACCCATTCTGCCCAGGCTCCTCCCATACCTCTCTGACTCCACCCATTCTGCCCAGGCTCCTCCTAAGCCCCTCCTCTGCTGTCTGACCCCACCCATTCTGACTAAGCTCCTCCTAAACCCCTCCTCTGCTGTCTGACCCCACCCATTCTGCCCAGGCTCCTCCTATACCCCCTCCTCTCTGACTCCTCCCATTCTGCCCAGGCTCCTCCTATTTGACCCCACCCAATCTGACTAGGCTCCTCCTAAGCCCCTCCTCTCTGACTCCACCCATTCTGCCCAGGCTCCTCCTAAGCCCCTCCTCTGCTGTCTGACCCCACCCATTCTGCCCAGGCTCCTCCCATACAAGTCTGACCCCACCCATTCTGCCCAGGCTCCTCCTATACCCCCTCCTCTCTGACTCCTCCCATTCTGCCCAGGCTCCTCCTATTTGACCCCACCCAATCTGACTAGGCTCCTCCTATACCCCTCCTCTCTGACCCCACCCAATCTGACTAGGCTCCTCCTAAGCCCCTCCTCTGCTGTCTGACCCCACCCATTCTGCCCAGGCTCCTCCTAAGCCCCTCCTCCTCTGCTGTCTGACCCCACCCATTCTGCCCAGGCTCTTCCTATACCCCCTCCTCTCTGACTCCACCCATTCTGCCCAGGCTCCTCCCATACCCGTCTGACCGCACCCATTCTGCCCAGGCTCCTCCTATACCCCTCCTATTTGACCCCACCCAATCTGACTTGGCTCCTCCTAAACCCCTCCTCTGCTGTCTGACCCCACCCATTCTGCCCAGGCTCCTCCTATACCCCCTCCTCTCTGACTCCACCCATTCTGCCCAGGCTCCTCCCATACCCGTCTGACCCCACCCATTCTGCCCAGGCTCCTCCTATACCCCTCCTATTTGACCCCACCCACTCTGACTTGGCTCCTCCTAAACCCCTCCTCTGCTGTCTGACCCCACCCATTCTGCCCAGGCTCCTCCTATTTGACCCCACCCAATCTGACTAGGTTCCTTCTTAGCCCCTCCTCTGCTGTCTGACCCCACCCATTCTGCCCAGGCTCCTCCCATACCAGTCTGACCCCACCCATTCTGCCCAGGCTCCTCCTATACCCCCCTCCTCTCTGACTCCTCCCATTCTGCCCAGGCTCCTCCTATTTGACCCCACACAATCTGACTAGGCTCCTCCTATACCCCTCCTCTCTGACCCCACCCAATCTGACTAGGCTCCTCCTAAGCCCCTCCTCTGCTGTCTGACCCCACCCATTCTGCCCAGGCTCCTCCTAAGCCCCTCCTCTGCTGTCTGACCCCACCCATTCTGCCCAGGCTCTTCCTATACCCCCTCCTCTCTGACTCCACCCATTCTGCCCAGGCTCCTCCCATACCCGTCTGACCGCACCCAATCTGCCCAGGCTCCTCCTATACCCCTCCTATTTGACCCCACCCAATCTGACTTGGCTCCTCCTAAACCCCTCCTCCTCTGCTGTCTGACCCCACCCATTCTGCCCAGGCTCCTCCTATACCCCCTCCTCTCTGACTCCACCCATTCTGCCCAGGCTCCTCCCATACCCGTCTGACCCCACCCATTCTGCCCAGGCTCCTCCTATACCCCTCCTATTTGACCCCACCCAATCTGACTTGGCTCCTCCTAAACCCCTCCTCTGCTGTCTGACCCCACCCATTCTGCCCAGGCTCCTCCTATACCCCCTCCTCTCTGACTCCACCCATTCTGCCCAGGCTCCTCCCATACCCATCTGACCCCACCCATTCTGCCCAGGCTCCTCCTATACCCCTCCTATTTGACCCCACCCAATCTGACTAGGCTCCTCCTAAGCCCCTCCTCTGCTGTCTGACCCCACCCATTCTGCCCAGGCTCCTCCTATACCCCTCCTCTCTGAACCCACCCAATCTGACTAGGCTCCTCCTAAGCCCCTCCTCTGCTGTCTGGCCCCACCCAACCTTCCCAGGCTCCTCCTATACCCCTTCTCTCTGACCCCACCCAATCTGACTAGGCTCCTCCTAAGCCCCTCCTCTGCTGTCTGACCCCACCCATTCTGCCCAGGCTCCTCCTATACCCACCCAATCTGACTAGGCTCCTCCTAAGCCCCTCCTCTGCTGTCTGACCCCACCCATTCTGCCCAGGCTCTTCCTATTTGACCCCACCCAATCTGACTAGGCTCCTCCTAAGCCCCTCCTCTCTGACTCCACCCATTCTGCCCAGGCTCCTCCTAAGCCCCTCCTCTGCTGTCTGACCCCACCCATTCTGCCCAGGCTCCTCCCATACCAGTCTGACCCCACCCATTCTGTCCAGGCTCCTCCTAAGCCCCTCCTCTGCTGTCTGACCCCACCCATTCTGCCCAGGCTCCTCCTATACCCCCTCCTCTCTGACTCCACCCATTCCGCCCAGGCTCCTCCCATACCTGTCTGACCCCACCCATTCTGCCCAGGCTCCTCCCATACCTGTCTGACCCCACCCATTCTGCCCAGGCTCCTCCTATACCCCTCCTATTTGACCCCACCCAATCTGACTAGGTTCCTCCTAAGCCCCTCCTCTGCTGTCTGACCCCACCCATTCTGACTAAGCTCCTCCTAAACCCCTCCTCTGCTGTCTGACCCCACCCATTCTGCCCAGGCTCCTCCTATACCCCCTCCTCTCTGACTCCACCCATTCTGCCCAGGCTCCTCCTATTTGACCCCACCCAATCTGACTAGGCTCCTCCTAAGCCCCTCCTCTCTGACTCCACCCATTCTGCCCAGGCTCCTCCCATACCAGTCTGACCCCACCCATTCTGCCCAGGCTCCTCCTATACCCCTCCTATTTGACCCCACCCACTCTGACTTGGCTCCTCCTAAACCCCTCCTCCTCTGCTGTCTGACCCCACCCATTATGCCCAGGCTACTCCTATACCCCCCTCCTCTCTGACTCCACCCATTCCGCCCAGGCTCCTCCCATACCTGTCTGACCCCACCCATTCTGCCCAGGCTCCTCCCATACCTGTCTGACCCCACCCATTCTGCCCAGGCTCCTCCTATACCCCTCCTCTATGACCTTACCCATTCTGCCCAGGCTCCTCCTCCTCCTATTTGACCCCACCCAATCTGACTAGGCTCCTCCTAAGCCCCTCCTCTGCTGTCTGACCCCACCTATTCTGCCCAGGCTCTTCCTATACCCCCTCCTCTCTGACTCCACCCATTCTGCCCAGGCTCCTCCCATACCCGTCTGACCCCACCCATTCTGCCCAGGCTCCTCCCATACCCGTCTGACCCCACCCATTCTGCCCAGGCTCCTCCTATACCCCTCCTATTTGACCCCACCCAATCTGACTAGGTTCCTCCTAAGCCCCTCCTCTGCTGTCTGACCCCACCCATTCTGACTAAGCTCCTCCTAAACCCCTCCTCTGCTGTCTGACCCCACCCATTCTGCCCAGGCTCCTCCTATACCCCCTCCTCTCTGACTCCTCCCATTCTGCCCAGGCTCCTCCTATTTGACCCCACCCAATCTGACTAGGCTCCTCCTAAGCCCCTCCTCTCTGACTCCACCCATTCTGCCCAGGCTCCTCCTAAGCCCCTCCTCTGCTGTCTGACCCCACCCATTCTGCCCAGGCTCTTCCTATACCCCCTCCTCTCTGACTCCACCCATTCTGCCCAGGCTCCTCCCATACCCGTCTGACCGCACCCATTCTGCCCAGGCTCCTCCTATACCCCTCCTATTTGACCCCACCCAATCTGACTTGGCTCCTCCTAAACCCCTCCTCTGCTGTCTGACCCCACCCATTCTGCCCAGGCTTCTCCTATACCCCCTCTTCTCTGACTCCACCCATTCTGCCCAGGCTCCTCCCATACCCGTCTGACCCCACCCATTCTGCCCAGGCTCCTCCTATACCCCTCCTATTTGACCCCACCCACTCTGACTTGGCTCCTCCTAAACCCCTCCTCTGCTGTCTGACCCCACCCATTCTGCCCAGGCTCCTCCCATACCAGTCTGACCCCACCCATTCTGCCCAGGCTCCTTCTATACCCCCCTCCTCTCTGACTTCTCCCATTCTGCCCAGGCTCCTCCTATTTGACCCCACCCAATCTGACTAGGCTCCTCCTAAGCCCCTCCTCTGCTGTCTGACCCCACCCATTCTGCCCAGGCTCCTCCTAAGCCCCTCCTCTGCTGTCTGACCCCACCCATTCTGCCCAGGCTCTTCCTATACCCCCTCCTCTCTGACTCCACCCATTCTGCCCAGGCTCCTCCCATACCCGTCTGACCGCACCCAATCTGCCCAGGCTCCTCCTATACCCCTCCTATTTGACCCCACCCAATCTGACTTGGCTCCTCCTAAACCCCTCCTCCTCTGCTGTCTGACCCCACCCATTCTGCCCAGGCTCCTCCTATACCCCCTCCTCTCTGACTCCACCCATTCTGCCCAGGCTCCTCCCATACCCGTCTGACCCCACCCATTCTGCCCAGGCTCCTCCTATACCCCTCCTATTTGACCCCACCCAATCTGACTTGGCTCCTCCTAAACCCCTCCTCTGCTGTCTGACCCCACCCATTCTGCCCAGGCTCCTCCTATACCCCCTCCTCTCTGACTCCACCCATTCTGCCCAGGCTCCTCCCATACCCATCTGACCCCACCCATTCTGCCCAGGCTCCTCCTATACCCCTCCTATTTGACCCCACCCACTCTGACTTGGCTCCTCCTAAACCCCTCCTCTGCTGTCTGACCCCACCCATTCTGCCCAGGCTCCTCCTATACCCCCCTCCTCTCTGACTCCACCCATTCTGCCCAGGCTCCTCCCATATCCGTCTGACCCCACCCATTCTGCCCAGGCTCCTCCTATACCCCTCCTCCTCTCTGACCCCACCCAATCTGACTAGGCTCCTTCTAAGCCCCTCCTCTGCTGTCTGACCCCACCCATTCTGCCCAGGCTCCTCCTATACCCCTCCTCTCTGAACCCACCCAATCTGACTAGGCTCCTCCTAAGCCCCTCCTCTGCTGTCTGGCCCCACCCATTCTGCCCAGGCTCCTCCTATACCCACCCAATCTGACTAGGCTCCTCCTAAGCCCCTCCTCTGCTGTCTGACCCCACCCATTCTGCCCAGGCTCTTCCTATTTGACCCCACCCAATCTGCCCAGGCTCCTCCTAAGCCCCTCCTCTGCTGTCTGACCCCACCCATTCTGCCCAGGCTCCTCCCATACCAGTCTGACCCCACCCATTCTGCCCAGGCTCCTCCTAAGCCCCTCCTCTGCTGTCTGACCCCACCCATTCTGCCCAGGCTCCTCCTATACCCCCTCCTCTCTGACTCCACCCATTCTGCCCAGGCTCCTCCCATACCTGTCTGACCCCACCCATTCTGCCCAGGCTCCTCCCATACCTGTCTGACCCCACCCATTCTGCCCAGGCTCCTCCTCCTCCTATTTGACCCCACCCAATCTGACTAGGCTCCTCCTATGCCCCTCCTCTGCTGTCTGACCCCACCCATTCTGCCCAGGCTCCTCCTATTTGACCCCACCCAATCTGACTAGGTTCCTCCTAAGCCCCTCCTCTGCTGTCTGACCCCACCCATTCTGCCCAGGCTCTTCCTATACCCCCTCCTCTCTGACTCCACCCATTCTGCCCAGGCTCCTCCCATACCCGTCTGACCCCACCCATTCTGCCCAGGCTCCTCCTATACCCCTCCTATTTGACCCCACCCAATCTGACTAGGTTCCTCCTAAGCCCCTCCTCTGCTGTCTGACCCCACCCATTCTGCCCAGGCTCCTCCTATACCCCCTCCTCTCTGACTCCTCCCATTCTGCCCAGGCTCCTCCTATTTGACCCCACCCAATCTGACTAGGCTCCTCCTAAGCCCCTCCTCTCTGACTCCACCCATTCTCCCCAGGCTCCTCCCATACCAGTCTGACCCCACCCATTCTGCCCAGGCTCCTCCTATACCCCCCTCCTCTCTGACTCCTCCCATTCTGCCCAGGCTCCTCCTATTTGACCCCACCCAATCTGACTAGGCTCCTCCTATACCCCTCCTCTCTGACCCCACCCAATCTGACTAGGCTCCTCCTAAGCCCCTCCTCCTCTGCTGTCTGACCCCACCCATTCTGCCCAGGCTCTTCCTATACCCCCTCCTCTCTGACTCCACCCATTCTGCCCAGGCTCCTCCCATACCCATCTGACCCCACCCATTCTGCCCAGGCTCCTCCTATACCCCTCCTATTTGACCCCACCCAATCTGACTAGGCTCCTCCTAAGCCCCTCCTCTGCTGTCTGACCCCACCCATTCTGCCCAGGCTCCTCCTATACCCCTCCTCTCTGAACCCACCCAATCTGACTAGGCTCCTCCTAAGCCCCTCCTCTGCTGTCTGGCCCCACCCAACCTTCCCAGGCTCCTCCTATACCCCTTCTCTCTGACCCCACCCAATCTGACTAGGCTCCTCCTAAGCCCCTCCTCTGCTGTCTGACCCCACCCATTCTGCCCAGGCTCCTCCTATACCCACCCAATCTGACTAGGCTCCTCCTAAGCCCCTCCTCTGCTGTCTGACCCCACCCATTCTGCCCAGGCTCTTCCTATTTGACCCCACCCAATCTGACTAGGCTCCTCCTAAGCCCCTCCTCTCTGACTCCACCCATTCTGCCCAGGCTCCTCCTAAGCCCCTCCTCTGCTGTCTGACCCCACCCATTCTGCCCAGGCTCCTCCTATACCCCCTCCTCTCTGACTCCACCCATTCCGCCCAGGCTCCTCCCATACCTGTCTGACCCCACCCATTCTGCCCAGGCTCCTCCTAAGCCCCTCCTCTGCTGTCTGACCCCACCCATTCTGCCCAGGCTCCTCCTATACCCCCTCCTCTCTGACTCCACCCATTCCGCCCAGGCTCCTCCCATACCTGTCTGACCCCACCCATTCTGCCCAGGCTCCTCCCATACCTGTCTGACCCCACCCATTCTGCCCAGGCTCCTCCTATACCCCTCCTATTTGACCCCACCCAATCTGACTAGGTTCCTCCTAAGCCCCTCCTCTGCTGTCTGACCCCACCCATTCTGACTAAGCTCCTCCTAAACCCCTCCTCTGCTGTCTGACCCCACCCATTCTGCCCAGGCTCCTCCTATACCCCCTCCTCTCTGACTCCACCCATTCTGCCCAGGCTCCTCCCATACCAGTCTGACCCCACCCATTCTGCCCAGGCTCCTCCTATACCCCTCCTATTTGACCCCACCCACTCTGACTTGGCTCCTCCTAAACCCCTCCTCCTCTGCTGTCTGACCCCACCCATTATGCCCAGGCTACTCCTATACCCCCCTCCTCTCTGACTCCACCCATTCCGCCCAGGCTCCTCCCATACCTGTCTGACCCCACCCATTCTGCCCAGGCTCCTCCCATACCTGTCTGACCCCACCCATTCTGCCCAGGCTCCTCCTATACCCCTCCTCTATGACCTTACCCATTCTGCCCAGGCTCCTCCTCCTCCTATTTGACCCCACCCAATCTGACTAGGCTCCTCCTAAGCCCCTCCTCTGCTGTCTGACCCCACCTATTCTGCCCAGGCTCTTCCTATACCCCCTCCTCTCTGACTCCACCCATTCTGCCCAGGCTCCTCCCATACCCGTCTGACCCCACCCATTCTGCCCAGGCTCCTCCCATACCCGTCTGACCCCACCCATTCTGCCCAGGCTCCTCCTATACCCCTCCTATTTGACCCCACCCAATCTGACTAGGTTCCTCCTAAGCCCCTCCTCTGCTGTCTGACCCCACTCATTCTGACTAAGCTCCTCCTAAACCCCTCCTCTGCTGTCTGACCCCACCCATTCTGCCCAGGCTCCTCCTATACCCCCTCCTCTCTGACTCCTCCCATTCTGCCCAGGCTCCTCCTATTTGACCCCACCCAATCTGACTAGGCTCCTCCTAAGCCCCTCCTCTCTGACTCCACCCATTCTGCCCAGGCTCCTCCTAAGCCCCTCCTCTGCTGTCTGACCCCACCCATTCTGCCCAGGCTCTTCCTATACCCCCTCCTCTCTGACTCCACCCATTCTGCCCAGGCTCCTCCCATACCCGTCTGACCGCACCCATTCTGCCCAGGCTCCTCCTATACCCCTCCTATTTGACCCCACCCACTCTGACTTGGCTCCTCCTAAACCCCTCCTCTGCTGTCTGACCCCACCCATTCTGCCCAGGCTCCTCCCATACCAGTCTGACCCCACCCATTCTGCCCAGGCTCCTTCTATACCCCCCTCCTCTCTGACTTCTCCCATTCTGCCCAGGCTCCTCCTAAGCCCCTCCTCTGCTGTCTGACCGCACCCATTCTGCCCAGGCTCCTCCTATACCCCTCCTATTTGACCCCACCCAATCTGACTTGGCTCCTCCTAAACCCCTCCTCTGCTGTCTGACCCCACCCATTCTGCCCAGGCTTCTCCTATACCCCCTCTTCTCTGACTCCACCCATTCTGCCCAGGCTCCTCCCATACCCGTCTGACCCCACCCATTCTGCCCAGGCTCCTCCTATACCCCTCCTATTTGACCCCACCCACTCTGACTTGGCTCCTCCTAAACCCCTCCTCTGCTGTCTGACCCCACCCATTCTGCCCAGGCTCCTCCCATACCAGTCTGACCCCACCCATTCTGCCCAGGCTCCTTCTATACCCCCCTCCTCTCTGACTTCTCCCATTCTGCCCAGGCTCCTCCTATTTGACCCCACCCAATCTGACTAGGCTCCTCCTAAGCCCCTCCTCTGCTGTCTGACCCCACCCATTCTGCCCAGGCTCCTCCTAAGCCCCTCCTCTGCTGTCTGACCCCACCCATTCTGCCCAGGCTCTTCCTATACCCCCTCCTCTCTGACTCCACCCATTCTGCCCAGGCTCCTCCCATACCCGTCTGACCGCACCCAATCTGCCCAGGCTCCTCCTATACCCCTCCTATTTGACCCCACCCAATCTGACTTGGCTCCTCCTAAACCCCTCCTCCTCTGCTGTCTGACCCCACCCATTCTGCCCAGGCTCCTCCTATACCCCCTCCTCTCTGACTCCACCCATTCTGCCCAGGCTCCTCCCATACCCGTCTGACCCCACCCATTCTGCCCAGGCTCCTCCTATACCCCTCCTATTTGACCCCACCCAATCTGACTTGGCTCCTCCTAAACCCCTCCTCTGCTGTCTGACCCCACCCATTCTGCCCAGGCTCCTCCTATACCCCCTCCTCTCTGACTCCACCCATTCTGCCCAGGCTCCTCCCATACCCATCTGACCCCACCCATTCTGCCCAGGCTCCTCCTATACCCCTCCTATTTGACCCCACCCAATCTGACTTGGCTCCTCCTAAACCCCTCCTCCTCTGCTGTCTGACCCCACCCATTCTGCCCAGGCTCCTCCTATACCCCCTCCTCTCTGACTCCACCCATTCTGCCCAGGCTCCTCCCATACCCGTCTGACCCCACCCATTCTGCCCAGGCTCCTCCTATACCCCTCCTATTTGACCCCACCCAATCTGACTTGGCTCCTCCTAAACCCCTCCTCTGCTGTCTGACCCCACCCATTCTGCCCAGGCTCCTCCTATACCCCCTCCTCTCTGACTCCACCCATTCTGCCCAGGCTCCTCCCATACCCATCTGACCCCACCCATTCTGCCCAGGCTCCTCCTATACCCCTCCTATTTGACCCCACCCAATCTGACTAGGCTCCTCCTAAGCCCCTCCTCTGCTGTCTGACCCCACCCATTCTGCCCAGGCTCCTCCTATACCCCTCCTCTCTGAACCCACCCAATCTGACTAGGCTCCTCCTAAGCCCCTCCTCTGCTGTCTGGCCCCACCCAACCTTCCCAGGCTCCTCCTATACCCCTTCTCTCTGACCCCACCCAATCTGACTATGCTCCTCCTAAGCCCCTCCTCTGCTATCTGACCCCACCCATTCTGCCCAGGCTCCTCCTATACCCACCCAATCTGACTAGGCTCCTCCTAAGCCCCTCCTCTGCTGTCTGACCCCACCCATTCTGCCCAGGCTCTTCCTATTTGACCCCACCCAATCTGACTAGGCTCCTCCTAAGCCCCTCCTCTCTGACTCCACCCATTCTGCCCAGGCTCCTCCTAAGCCCCTCCTCTGCTGTCTGACCCCACCCATTCTGCCCAGGCTCCTCCCATACCAGTCTGACCCCACCCATTCTGTCCAGGCTCCTCCTAAGCCCCTCCTCTGCTGTCTGACCCCACCCATTCTGCCCAGGCTCCTCCTATACCCCCTCCTCTCTGACTCCACCCATTCCGCCCAGGCTCCTCCCATACCTGTCTGACCCCACCCATTCTGCCCAGGCTCCTCCCATACCTGTCTGACCCCACCCATTCTGCCCAGGCTCCTCCTATACCCCTCCTATTTGACCCCACCCAATCTGACTAGGTTCCTCCTAAGCCCCTCCTCTGCTGTCTGACCCCACCCATTCTGACTAAGCTCCTCCTAAACCCCTCCTCTGCTGTCTGACCCCACCCATTCTGCCCAGGCTCCTCCTATACCCCCTCCTCTCTGACTCCACCCATTCTGCCCAGGCTCCTCCTATTTGACCCCACCCAATCTGACTAGGCTCCTCCTAAGCCCCTCCTCTCTGACTCCACCCATTCTGCCCAGGCTCCTCCCATACCAGTCTGACCCCACCCATTCTGCCCAGGCTCCTCCTATACCCCTCCTATTTGACCCCACCCACTCTGACTTGGCTCCTCCTAAACCCCTCCTCCTCTGCTGTCTGACCCCACCCATTATGCCCAGGCTACTCCTATACCCCCCTCCTCTCTGACTCCACCCATTCCGCCCAGGCTCCTCCCATACCTGTCTGACCCCACCCATTCTGCCCAGGCTCCTCCCATACCTGTCTGATCCCACCCATTCTGCCCAGGCTCCTCCTATACCCCTCCTCTATGACCTTACCCATTCTGCCCAGGCTCCTCCTCCTCCTATTTGACCCCACCCAATCTGACTAGGCTCCTCCTAAGCCCCTCCTCTGCTGTCTGACCCCACCTATTCTGCCCAGGCTCTTCCTATACCCCCTCCTCTCTGACTCCACCCATTCTGCCCAGGCTCCTCCCATACCCGTCTGACCCCACCCATTCTGCCCAGGCTCCTCCCATACCCGTCTGACCCCACCCATTCTGCCCAGGCTCCTCCTATACCCCTCCTATTTGACCCCACCCAATCTGACTAGGTTCCTCCTAAGCCCCTCCTCTGCTGTCTGACCCCACCCATTCTGACTAAGCTCCTCCTAAACCCCTCCTCTGCTGTCTGACCCCACCCATTCTGCCCAGGCTCCTCCTATACCCCCTCCTCTCTGACTCCTCCCATTCTGCCCAGGCTCCTCCTATTTGACCCCACCCAATCTGACTAGGCTCCTCCTAAGCCCCTCCTCTCTGACTCCACCCATTCTGCCCAGGCTCCTCCTAAGCCCCTCCTCTGCTGTCTGACCCCACCCATTCTGCCCAGGCTCTTCCTATACCCCCTCCTCTCTGACTCCACCCATTCTGCCCAGTCTCCTCCCATACCCGTCTGACCGCACCCATTCTGCCCAGGCTCCTCCTATACCCCTCCTATTTGACCCCACCCAATCTGACTTGGCTCCTCCTAAACCCCTCCTCTGCTGTCTGACCCCACCCATTCTGCCCAGGCTTCTCCTATACCCCCTCTTCTCTGACTCCACCCATTCTGCCCAGGCTCCTCCCATACCCGTCTGACCCCACCCATTCTGCCCAGGCTCCTCCTATACCCCTCCTATTTGACCCCACCCACTCTGACTTGGCTCCTCCTAAACCCCTCCTCTGCTGTCTGACCCCACCCATTCTGCCCAGGCTCCTCCCATACCAGTCTGACCCCACCCATTCTGCCCAGGCTCCTTCTATACCCCCCTCCTCTCTGACTTCTCCCATTCTGCCCAGGCTCCTCCTATTTGACCCCACCCAATCTGACTAGGCTCCTCCTAAGCCCCTCCTCTGCTGTCTGACCCCACCCATTCTGCCCAGGCTCCTCCTAAGCCCCTCCTCTGCTGTCTGACCCCACCCATTCTGCCCAGGCTCTTCCTATACCCCCTCCTCTCTGACTCCACCCATTCTGCCCAGGCTCCTCCCATACCCGTCTGACCGCACCCAATCTGCCCAGGCTCCTCCTATACCCCTCCTATTTGACCCCACCCAATCTGACTTGGCTCCTCCTAAACCCCTCCTCCTCTGCTGTCTGACCCCACCCATTCTGCCCAGGCTCCTCCTATACCCCCTCCTCTCTGACTCCACCCATTCTGCCCAGGCTCCTCCCATACCCGTCTGACCCCACCCATTCTGCCCAGGCTCCTCCTATACCCCTCCTATTTGACCCCACCCAATCTGACTTGGCTCCTCCTAAACCCCTCCTCTGCTGTCTGACCCCACCCATTCTGCCCAGGCTCCTCCTATACCCCCTCCTCTCTGACTCCACCCATTCTGCCCAGGCTCCTCCCATACCCATCTGACCCCACCCATTCTGCCCAGGCTCCTCCTATACCCCTCCTATTTGACCCCACCCACTCTGACTTGGCTCCTCCTAAACCCCTCCTCTGCTGTCTGACCCCACCCATTCTGCCCAGGCTCCTCCTATACCCCCCTCCTCTCTGACTCCACCCATTCTGCCCAGGCTCCTCCCATATCCGTCTGACCCCACCCATTCTGCCCAGGCTCCTCCTATACCCCTCCTCCTCTCTGACCCCACCCAATCTGACTAGGCTCCTTCTAAGCCCCTCCTCTGCTGTCTGGCCCCACCCATTCTGCCCAGGCTCCTCCTATACCCACCCAATCTGACTAGGCTCCTCCTAAGCCCCTCCTCTGCTGTCTGACCCCACCCATTCTGCCCAGGCTCTTCCTATTTGACCCCACCCAATCTGCCCAGGCTCCTCCTAAGCCCCTCCTCTGCTGTCTGACCCCACCCATTCTGCCCAGGCTCCTCCCATACCAGTCTGACCCCACCCATTCTGCCCAGGCTCCTCCTAAGCCCCTCCTCTGCTGTCTGACCCCACCCATTCTGCCCAGGCTCCTCCTATACCCCCTCCTCTCTGACTCCACCCATTCTGCCCAGGCTCCTCCCATACCTGTCTGACCCCACCCATTCTGCCCAGGCTCCTCCCATACCTGTCTGACCCCACCCATTCTGCCCAGGCTCCTCCTCCTCCTATTTGACCCCACCCAATCTGACTAGGCTCCTCCTATGCCCCTCCTCTGCTGTCTGACCCCACCCATTCTGCCCAGGCTCCTCCTATTTGACCCCACCCAATCTGACTAGGTTCCTCCTAAGCCCCTCCTCTGCTGTCTGACCCCACCCATTCTGCCCAGGCTCTTCCTATACCCCCTCCTCTCTGACTCCACCCATTCTGCCCAGGCTCCTCCCATACCCGTCTGACCCCACCCATTCTGCCCAGGCTCCTCCTATACCCCTCCTATTTGACCCCACCCAATCTGACTAGGTTCCTCCTAAGCCCCTCCTCTGCTGTCTGACCCCACCCATTCTGCCCAGGCTCCTCCTATACCCCCTCCTCTCTGACTCCTCCCATTCTGCCCAGGCTCCTCCTATTTGACCCCACCCAATCTGACTAGGCTCCTCCTAAGCCCCTCCTCTCTGACTCCACCCATTCTCCCCAGGCTCCTCCCATACCAGTCTGACCCCACCCATTCTGCCCAGGCTCCTCCTATACCCCCCTCCTCTCTGACTCCTCCCATTCTGCCCAGGCTCCTCCTATTTGACCCCACCCAATCTGACTAGGCTCCTCCTATACCCCTCCTCTCTGACCCCACCCAATCTGACTAGGCTCCTCCTAAGCCCCTCCTCCTCTGCTGTCTGACCCCACCCATTCTGCCCAGGCTCTTCCTATACCCCCTCCTCTCTGACTCCACCCATTCTGCCCAGGCTCCTCCCATACCCATCTGACCCCACCCATTCTGCCCAGGCTCCTCCTATACCCCTCCTATTTGACCCCACCCAATCTGACTAGGCTCCTCCTAAGCCCCTCCTCTGCTGTCTGACCCCACCCATTCTGCCCAGGCTCCTCCTATACCCCTCCTCTCTGAACCCACCCAATCTGACTAGGCTCCTCCTAAGCCCCTCCTCTGCTGTCTGACCCCACCCATTCTGCCCAGGCTCCTCCTATACCCACCCAATCTGACTAGGCTCCTCCTAAGCCCCTCCTCTGCTGTCTGACCCCACCCATTCTGCCCAGGCTCTTCCTATTTGACCCCACCCAATCTGACTAGGCTCCTCCTAAGCCCCTCCTCTCTGACTCCACCCATTCTGCCCAGGCTCCTCCTAAGCCCCTCCTCTGCTGTCTGACCCCACCCATTCTGCCCAGGCTCCTCCTATACGCCCTCCTCTCTGACTCCACCCATTCCGCCCAGGCTCCTCCCATACCTGTCTGACCCCACCCATTCTGCCCAGGCTCCTCCTAAGCCCCTCCTCTGCTGTCTGACCCCACCCATTCTGCCCAGGCTCCTCCTATACCCCCTCCTCTCTGACTCCACCCATTCTGCCCAGGCTCCTCCCATACCTGTCTGACCCCACCCATTCTGCCCAGGCTCCTCCTATACCCCTCCTATTTGACCCCACCCAATCTGACTAGGTTCCTCCTAAGCCCCTCCTCTGCTGTCTGACCCCACCCATTCTGACTAAGCTCCTCCTAAACCCCTCCTCTGCTGTCTGACCCCACCCATTCTGCCCAGGCTCCTCCTATACCCCCTCCTCTCTGACTCCACCCATTCTGCCCAGGCTCCTCCCATACCAGTCTGACCCCACCCATTCTGCCCAGGCTCCTCCTATACCCCTCCTATTTGACCCCACCCACTCTGACTTGGCTCCTCCTAAACCCCTCCTCCTCTGCTGTCTGACCCCACCCATTATGCCCAGGCTACTCCTATACCCCCCTCCTCTCTGACTCCACCCATTCCGCCCAGGCTCCTCCCATACCTTTCTGACCCCACCCATTCTGCCCAGGCTCCTCCCATACCTGTCTGACCCCACCCATTCTGCCCAGGCTCCTCCTATACCCCTCCTCTATGACCTTACCCATTCTGCCCAGGCTCCTCCTCCTCCTATTTGACCCCACCCAATCTGACTAGGCTCCTCCTAAGCCCCTCCTCTGCTGTCTGACCCCACCTATTCTGCCCAGGCTCTTCCTATACCCCCTCCTCTCTGACTCCACCCATTCTGCCCAGGCTCCTCCCATACCCGTCTGACCCCACCCATTCTGCCCAGGCTCCTCCCATACCCGTCTGACCCCACCCATTCTGCCCAGGCTCCTCCTATACCCCTCCTATTTGACCCCACCCAATCTGACTAGGTTCCTCCTAAGCCCCTCCTCTGCTGTCTGACCCCACTCATTCTGACTAAGCTCCTCCTAAACCCCTCCTCTGCTGTCTGACCCCACCCATTCTGCCCAGGCTCCTCCTATACCCCCTCCTCTCTGACTCCTCCCATTCTGCCCAGGCTCCTCCTATTTGACCCCACCCAATCTGACTAGGCTCCTCCTAAGCCCCTCCTCTCTGACTCCACCCATTCTGCCCAGGCTCCTCCTAAGCCCCTCCTCTGCTGTCTGACCCCACCCATTCTGCCCAGGCTCTTCCTATACCCCCTCCTCTCTGACTCCACCCATTCTGCCCAGGCTCCTCCCATACCCGTCTGACCCCACCCATTCTGCCCAGGCTCCTCCCATACCCGTCTGACCCCACCCATTCTGCCCAGGCTCCTCCTATACCCCTCCTATTTGACCCCACCCAATCTGACTAGGTTCCTCCTAAGCCCCTCCTCTGCTGTCTGACCCCACTCATTCTGACTAAGCTCCTCCTAAACCCCTCCTCTGCTGTCTGACCCCACCCATTCTGCCCAGGCTCCTCCTATACCCCCTCCTCTCTGACTCCTCCCATTCTGCCCAGGCTCCTCCTATTTGACCCCACCCAATCTGACTAGGCTCCTCCTAAGCCCCTCCTCTCTGACTCCACCCATTCTGCCCAGGCTCCTCCCATACCTGTCTGACCCCACCCATTCTGCCCAGGCTCCTCCTATACCCCTCCTCTATGACCTTACCCATTCTGCCCAGGCTCCTCCTCCTCCTATTTGACCCCACCCAATCTGACTAGGCTCCTCCTAAGCCCCTCCTCTGCTGTCTGACCCCACCTATTCTGCCCAGGCTCTTCCTATACCCCCTCCTCTCTGACTCCACCCATTCTGCCCAGGCTCCTCCCATACCCGTCTGACCCCACCCATTCTGCCCAGGCTCCTCCCATACCCGTCTGACCCCACCCATTCTGCCCAGGCTCCTCCTATACCCCTCCTATTTGACCCCACCCAATCTGACTAGGTTCCTCCTAAGCCCCTCCTCTGCTGTCTGACCCCACTCATTCTGACTAAGCTCCTCCTAAACCCCTCCTCTGCTGTCTGACCCCACCCATTCTGCCCAGGCTCCTCCTATACCCCCTCCTCTCTGACTCCTCCCATTCTGCCCAGGCTCCTCCTATTTGACCCCACCCAATCTGACTAGGCTCCTCCTAAGCCCCTCCTCTCTGACTCCACCCATTCTGCCCAGGCTCCTCCTAAGCCCCTCCTCTGCTGTCTGACCCCACCCATTCTGCCCAGGCTCTTCCTATACCCCCTCCTCTCTGACTCCACCCATTCTGCCCAGGCTCCTCCCATACCCGTCTGACCGCACCCATTCTGCCCAGGCTCCTCCTATACCCCTCCTATTTGACCCCACCCACTCTGACTTGGCTCCTCCTAAACCCCTCCTCTGCTGTCTGACCCCACCCATTCTGCCCAGGCTCCTCCCATACCAGTCTGACCCCACCCATTCTGCCCAGGCTCCTTCTATACCCCCCTCCTCTCTGACTTCTCCCATTCTGCCCAGGCTCCTCCTATTTGACCCCACCCAATCTGACTAGGCTCCTCCTAAGCCCCTCCTCTGCTGTCTGACCCCACCCATTCTGCCCAGGCTCCTCCTAAGCCCCTCCTCTGCTGTCTGACCCCACCCATTCTGCCCAGGCTCTTCCTATACCCCCTCCTCTCTGACTCCACCCATTCTGCCCAGGCTCCTCCCATACCCGTCTGACCGCACCCAATCTGCCCAGGCTCCTCCTATACCCCTCCTATTTGACCCCACCCAATCTGACTTGGCTCCTCCTAAACCCCTCCTCCTCTGCTGTCTGACCCCACCCATTCTGCCCAGGCTCCTCCTATACCCCCTCCTCTCTGACTCCACCCATTCTGCCCAGGCTCCTCCCATACCCGTCTGACCCCACCCATTCTGCCCAGGCTCCTCCTATACCCCTCCTATTTGACCCCACCCAATCTGACTTGGCTCCTCCTAAACCCCTCCTCTGCTGTCTGACCCCACCCATTCTGCCCAGGCTCCTCCTATACCCCCTCCTCTCTGACTCCACCCATTCTGCCCAGGCTCCTCCCATATCCGTCTGACCCCACCCATTCTGCCCAGGCTCCTCCTATACCCCTCCTCCTCTCTGACCCCACCCAATCTGACTAGGCTCCTTCTAAGCCCCTCCTCTGCTGTCTGACCCCACCCATTCTGCCCAGGCTCCTCCTATACCCCTCCTCTCTGAACCCACCCAATCTGACTAGGCTCCTCCTAAGCCCCTCCTCTGCTGTCTGGCCCCACCCATTCTGCCCAGGCTCCTCCTATACCCACCCAATCTGACTAGGCTCCTCCTAAGCCCCTCCTCTGCTGTCTGACCCCACCCATTCTGCCCAGGCTCTTCCTATTTGACCCCACCCAATCTGCCCAGGCTCCTCCTAAGCCCCTCCTCTGCTGTCTGACCCCACCCATTCTGCCCAGGCTCCTCCTAAGCCCCTCCTCTGCTGTCTGACCCCACCCATTCTGCCCAGGCTCCTCCTATACCCCCTCCTCTCTGACTCCACCCATTCTGCCCAGGCTCCTCCCATACCTGTCTGACCCCACCCATTCTGCCCAGGCTCCTCCCATACCTGTCTGACCCCACCCATTCTGCCCAGGCTCCTCCTCCTCCTATTTGACCCCACCCAATCTGACTAGGCTCCTCCTATGCCCCTCCTCTGCTGTCTGACCCCACCCATTCTGCCCAGGCTCCTCCTATTTGACCCCACCCAATCTGACTAGGTTCCTCCTAAGCCCCTCCTCTGCTGTCTGACCCCACCCATTCTGCCCAGGCTCCTCCTATACCCCCTCCTCTCTGACTCCTCCCATTCTGCCCAGGCTCCTCCTATTTGACCCCACCCAATCTGACTAGGCTCCTCCTAAGCCCCTCCTCTCTGACTCCACCCATTCTGCCCAGGCTCCTCCCATACCAGTCTGACCCCACCCATTCTGCCCAGGCTCCTCCTATACCCCCCTCCTCTCTGACTCCTCCCATTCTGCCCAGGCTCCTCCTATTTGACCCCACCCAATCTGACTAGGCTCCTCCTATACCCCTCCTCTCTGACCCCACCCAATCTGACTAGGCTCCTCCTAAGCCCCTCCTCCTCTGCTGTCTGACCCCACCCATTCTGCCCAGGCTCTTCCTATACCCCCTCCTCTCTGACTCCACCCATTCTGCCCAGGCTCCTCCCATACCCGTCTGACCGCACCCATTCTGCCCAGGCTCCTTTTATACCCCTCCTATTTGACCCCACCCAATCTGACTTGGCTCCTCCTAAACCCCTCCTCTGCTGTCTGACCCCACCCAACCTGCCCAGGGTCCTCCTCCTACAGACAACACCCATTCTCTTTCTTTCACCTTTCTTTCCACACCTATTTTACTTACCGACCAATCTGCAATCCCTCTTTCGCTAGGCATGATTCCACTCTTACACAACACACAGACACATTTTACTTACCAATTTACTTACCTGGTGCCGAACCCGGGATTTGAACCCTGGTTGCCTGGATGGAAGGCAGGAACTTACCCACTGGACCACACTGGTTTCCATGTAAGTAGCCTATCAAATTGTCCTTATGTCATGGTCATCCTTTTAATGTGCAATGGAAGCCACAGGGAAGGACACCAAGGCCTGTATGTTGCTTATAGTTACTACTGCAATCCTCTAGACCACCAAGGAGCTATAGCTGAAAGGTAAGGCTTGTACCTTTGGTGGGGACAGCCCTCACAGGCCAGGGTTCGAATCCTGCCAGTGCTGTAGAAGTATCCCAAGGTGGGAAATTTTCAAACAGTGATTTTCTTTTTTTTTTTTGTTGCTAAGTGTTTTTCTGGTTTCCATGTAAGTAGCCTATCAAATTGTCCTTATGTCATGGTCATCCATTTAATGTGCAATGGAAGCCACAGGAAAGGACACCAAGGCCTGTATGTTGCTTATAGTTACTACTGCAATCCTCCAGACCACCAAGGAGCTATAGCTCAAAGGTAAGGCTTGTACCTTTGGGGGGGACAGCCCTCACAGGCCAGGGTTCGAATCCTGCCAGTGCTGTAGAAGTATCCCAAGGTGGGAAATTTTCAAACAGTTTTTTTTTTTTTTTGCTAGTGGTTTTTTTGGCAGGTGTCTCCCAACATTTCATATGTTTTCTCTCATGACCTTCTACCAACCGCCCTATTTCTCAAGTAGGTGCTAGGAACAAGGCCTTATCTTACTTTATCAATGTCGTCATTCTTTGTCCTTTAAGTTTGGTGAATTGCAGAGTGCAATTGTGGTATTGGGGGTTATAACTGAGCACAAGAATGCGAGGATGGTGCTACACTTATTGTAAAATAGGTTGGTTGATGGTGATTTTTCATTTTAGTGTGAGCCACTCGCTCAAATCAGAGGTTAGGTGCCAGTGAGCTTGGATAGAAATAAAGGTCAAGTATGAGCTCTGGCTAATGAAATGATGGGTCGAGTTTGAGGCTAGCTAGAGTCCATTTATTAGGTGCAATAAGAAGTTGGAAAGATTGTTTCCTTTAAGAGACAGACAAGAGCAGAGTCAAGCCTTTGCTCTAGTAGATTTGCATCATGCCTGCTGCAGGATGTGAAGGAGTGGACCTCCACAGCAGTGCGTTGTGCCGGGCTGGGCTGCACTGGGCTGGGCTGGGCCTGCCCTGGCATCTTGGATTCATTAACCCGCCTCCTTCCTTTGAAGAACGCTCACGAACGGCCACAAACGTCCTTGTTCTGTATACAGGCGGACAGCAGGCAATTTAGGACCCTGCTAAATGATGATGATGTCCCCATGTGCTTCCTTCGAGTGGCAAAATCCTTTGTCTAAGGCAGGTGGGCTTTTTTAAAATTTGGTTGAAGACCATATGTTGGAGGCAGTATCACGGCACAAGCCGCCGACCGTCTCAGAAGAAAGTATGCATGGGAGGACATTATTTGCATAGGAGAGCCCTCTTCTTAGTCCCATTCTTAAGCTGCAGTGGCCATGAAGTGTTACTAGTGGGCAGCAGTATGAACAAAAGAGCACACTGAGGCTTTTCTTCTTCTTGCTGACATGATTCTTGGTCATTTTTGTCTTGCAGGGCCTAAGGAGTGAAGGACTACGATGACTGAGGGGATGAGGAATGGCTGGCCTGTATTTGTGGTGAAGGGGGAACATTTGGAAGGTAAACAGCAAGATGAAAGCGTCAAAGCATATATGTTTGCTGAGTGATTGAGTCTGTGTGTCACTTGTCTCTTTGTAGGGACATGTGAGAAAGGAACAGCAGCACCATAGACTTCAGGTGGGAGAGCAAGCAAGGATGAATATTTCCCTCAAATCCAAATACTTACAGCACCTCAAAGATGACAAGTGCGATATGATGTTCTGCAATTGCAAGGATTTGCCATGTGTGGTGCATAAATATGCATGGTTAGTGAGGTTTTTCCCAGAATGTGAGTATCGTTAGGCTGGCAAATGTCAGGCACTCCTTTGGGGGTATGAGGCCAAGAAAAAATTTGGGAAGTTTGCTACAGTCATCTGTAGGATCGAAAGACACTGGGGAATCGTTACAGAGGGAGCCAGGCTGCACAAAACGTGGTAACAGTTGGACAGAAATCTTTAGCAGGACTTTTGACTACCCCCAATGTGGGATCAGGACCGTAGTACCTCTCTGTCTCTGAAACGTATTTTGACCTCTGGGCACCACCATCTCAATGCCCCTCAAATGTTCCCTCCTGGAACCCCAGCTTTGGTAGTGCATCAACCAGGTTTCAATCATTTGAGTGACCACAAACACCCTTGCTATGTGCCTTCCATTTACATTCAGTCAGTAACCCAGCTGCTTCGTTCGCTATTGAATCTCAAGTGACAGTTGGATGCACATTGCAGGGGTATACAGGCATTTACCGTACTGTACAGCCCCTCTCAGTACAGTCAGACTACACTTCTTAAAATCATAAATACATGTTTTGTCCAACAGTAAGGCCGGGCCTTTCCTCTGTAGTTCATAGCCAACGTAAGGAGGAAAAAATAAGCTGAAGAGCATGCCAAAATTCTCTACAGACACTGCCAATCCTCACACTGCCTATTTGCATGCCGAGGTTATTCACTATGACCCACCAAACCAATTGGCAACAGTAGCCTCTCTCTGCCTCATTCGTATGCTCCGATGCCACCTTTATTTAGCAAATGTTAGTGCTCTAGGATTTCATAGCACGATTCGCTATAGCCTCTTTTTTCAACAGAAATGTCCTAAAGGTACCTATACCAATCTGCTGGGTGGGGAGGAGGGGGGCTGCTGCTGCTGGCAGTAAAATTTTGGGGCACCCCACCTGCAAAAATACATTCACATGCTCCTTGTTGTACCTTTCAATACCATAACTGCAGCAGAATCGTATGGTGACCCCTGTTGGTAACAGAAACTGTCAAACAGCTTTTTGCCACCCCCCCTCCCCCGTTGCCCCTAACCATTTGGGGTACACCCCATGAGGGAGGATCAGAGCAATAAAAAATAATGGTAGCCCCCCCAAAAAAGTACCTGGAAGGCATGCCATTCTGTGCACCTCATCGCTCTTCACGTTGCGCCTAAGCACCTTTTAATACTGCTCCCCGACTGCCCCCTCCCAACAGAAATCAGAAAGTATAGGGGGTGCATTAAAAAAGTTTTTGCAGTTCCCCACCATAAGTCAGGATCCTCCTCCATCTATGACCCCTTCCTAGGCCCTCAGACCCCACCCATTCTGCCCAGGCTCCTCCTATTTGACCACACCCAATCTGACTAGGCTCCTCCTTAACCCCTCCTCCGCTCTCTGACCCCACCCAATCTGACTAGGCTCCTCCTATACCCCCTCCTCTCTGACTCCACCCATTCTGCTCTGGCTCCTCCCATACCCCTCTGACCCCACCCATTCTGCCCAGGCTCCTCCTATACCCCTCTTATTTGACCCCAATCTGACTAGGCTCCTCCTAAGCCCCTCCTCTGCTGTCTGACCCCACCCATTCTGACTAAGCTCCTCCTAAACCCCTCCTCTGCTGTCTGACCCCACCCATTCTGCCCAGGCTCCTCCTATACCCCCTCCTCTCTGACTCCACCCATTCTGCCCAGGCTCCTCCTATTTGACCCCACCCAATCTGACTAGGCTCCTCCTAAGCCCCTCCTCTCTGACTCCACCCATTCTGCCCAGGCTCCTCCCATACCAGTCTGACCCCACCCATTCTGCCCAGGCTCCTCCTATACCCCTCCTATTTGACCCCACCCACTCTGACTTGGCTCCTCCTAAACCCCTCCTCCTCTGCTGTCTGACCCCACCCATTCTGCCCAGGCTCCTCCTATACCCCCCTCCTCTCTGACTCCACCCATTCCGCCCAGGCTCCTCCCATACCTGTCTGACCCCACCCATTCTGCCCAGGCTCCTCCCATACCTGTCTGACCCCACCCATTCTGCCCAGGCTCCTCCTCTATCCCTCCTATTTGACCCCACCCAATCTGACTAGGTTCCTCCTACGCCCCTCCTCTGCTGTCTGACCCCACCCATTCTGACTAAGCTCCTCCTAAACCCCTCCTCTGCTGTCTGACCCCACCCATTCTGCCCAGGCTCCTCCTATACCCCCTCCTCTCTGACTCCACCCATTCTGCCCAGGCTCCTCCTATTTGACCCCACCCAATCTGACTAGGCTCCTCCTAAGCCCCTCCTCTCTGACTCCACCCATTCTGCCCAGGCTCCTCCCATACCAGTCTGACCCCACCCATTCTGCCCAGGCTCCTCCTATACCCCTCCTATTTGACCCCACCCACTCTGACTTGGCTCCTCCTAAACCCCTCCTCCTCTGCTGTCTGACCCCACCCATTCTGCCCAGGCTCCTCCTATACCCCCCTCCTCTCTGACTCCACCCATTCCGCCCAGGCTCCTCCCATACCTGTCTGACCCCACCCATTCTGCCCAGGCTCCTCCTATACCCCTCCTCTATGACCTTACCCATTCTGCCCAGGCTCCTCCTCCTCCTATTTGACCCCACCCAATCTGACTAGGCTCCTCCTAAGCCCCTCCTCTGCTGTCTGACCCCACCTATTCTGCCCAGGCTCTTCCTATACCCCCTCCTCTCTGACTCCACCCATTCTGCCCAGGCTCCTCCCATACCCGTCTGACCCCACCCATTCTGCCCAGGCTCCTCCCATACCCGTCTGACCCCACCCATTCTGCCCAGGCTCCTCCTATACCCCTCCTATTTGACCCCACCCAATCTGACTAGGTTCCTCCTAAGCCCCTCCTCTGCTGTCTGACCCCACCCATTCTGACTAAGCTCCTCCTAAACCCCTCCTCTGCTGTCTGACCCCACCCATTCTGCCCAGGCTCCTCCTATACCCCTCCTCTCTGAACCCACCCAATCTGACTAGGCTCCTCCTAAGCCCCTCCTCTGCTGTCTGGCCCCACCCAACCTTCCCAGGCTCCTCCTATACCCCTTCTCTCTGACCCCACCCAATCTGACTAGGCTCCTCCTAAGCCCCTCCTCTGCTGTCTGACCCCACCCATTCTGCCCAGGCTCCTCCTATACCCACCCAATCTGACTAGGCTCCTCCTAAGCCCCTCCTCTGCTGTCTGACCCCACCCATTCTGCCCAGGCTCTTCCTATTTGACCCCACCCAATCTGACTAGGCTCCTCCTAAGCCCCTCCTCTCTGACTCCACCCATTCTGCCCAGGCTCCTCCTAAGCCCCTCCTCTGCTGTCTGACCCCACCCATTCTGCCCAGGCTCCTCCCATACCAGTCTGACCCCACCCATTCTGTCCAGGCTCCTCCTAAGCCCCTCCTCTGCTGTCTGACCCCACCCATTCTGCCCAGGCTCCTCCTATACCCCCTCCTCTCTGACTCCACCCATTCTGCCCAGGCTCCTCCTATTTGACCCCACCCAATCTGACTAGGCTCCTCCTAAGCCCCTCCTCTCTGACTCCACCCATTCTGCCCAGGCTCCTCCCATACCTGTCTGACCCCACCCATTCTGCCCAGGCTCCTCCCATACCTGTCTGACCCCACCCATTCTGCCCAGGCTCCTCCTCCTCCTATTTGACCCCACCCAATCTGACTAGGCTCCTCCTACGCCCCTCCTCTGCTGTCTGACCCCACCCATTCTGCCCAGGCTCCTCCTATTTGACCCCACCCAATCTGACTAGGTTCCTCCTAAGCCCCTCCTCTGCTGTCTGACCCCACCCATTCTGCCCAGGCTCTTCCTATACCCCCTCCTCTCTGACTCCACCCATTCTGCCCAGGCTCCTCCCATACCCGTTTGACCCCACCCATTCTGCCCAGGCTCCTCCTATACCCCTCCTATTTGACCCCACCCAATCTGACTAGGTTCCTCCTAAGCCCCTCCTCTGCTGTCTGACCCCACCCATTCTGACTAAGCTCCTCCTAAACCCCTCCTCTGCTGTCTGACCCCACCCATTCTGCCCAGGCTCCTCCTATACCCCCTCCTCTCTGACTCCTCCCATTCTGCCCAGGCTCCTCCTATTTGACCCCACCCAATCTGACTAGGCTCCTCCTAAGCCCCTCCTCTCTGACTCCACCCATTCTGCCCAGGCTCCTCCCATACTAGTCTGACCCCACCCATTCTGCCCAGGCTCCTCCTATACCCCCCTCCTCTCTGACTCCTCCCATTCTGCCCAGGCTCCTCCTATTTGACCCCACCCAATCTGACTAGGCTCCTCCTATACCCCTCCTCTCTGACCCCACCCAATCTGACTAGGCTCCTCCTAAGCCCCTCCTCCTCTGCTGTCTGACCCCACCCATTCTGCCCAGGCTCTTCCTATACCCCCTCCTCTCTGACTCCACCCATTCTGCCCAGGCTCCTCCCATACCCGTCTGACCGCACCCATTCTGCCCAGGCTCCTCCTATACCCCTCCTATTTGACCCCACCCAATCTGACTTGGCTCCTCCTAAACCCCTCCTCTGCTGTCTGACCCCACCCATTCTGCCCAGGCTCCTCCTATACCCCCTCCTCTCTGACTCCACCCATTCTGCCCAGGCTCCTCCCATACCCGTCTGACCCCACCCATTCTGCCCAGGCTCCTCCTATACCCCTCCTATTTGACCCCACCCAATCTGACTTGGCTCCTCCTAAACCCCTCCTCTGCTGTCTGACCCCACCCATTCTGCCCAGGCTCCTCCTATAGCCCCTCCTCTCTGACTCCACCCATTCTGCCCAGGCTCCTCCCATACCCGTCTGACCCCACCCATTCTGCCCAGGCTCCTCCTATACCCCTTCTCTCTGACCCCACCCAATCTGACTAGGCTCCTCCTAAGCCCCTCCTCTGCTGTCTGACCCCACCCATTTTGCCCAGGCTCCTCCCATACCAGTCTGACCCCACCCTTTCTGCCCAGGCTCCTCCTATACCCCCCTCCTCTCTGACTCCTCCCATTCTGCCCAGGCTCCTCCTATTTGACCCCACCCAATCTGACTAGGCTCCTCCTATACCCCTCCTCTCTGACCCCACCCAATCTGACTAGGCTCCTCCTAAGCCCCTCCTCTGCTGTCTGACCCCACCCATTCTGCCCAGGCTCCTCCTAAGCCCCTCCTCTGCTGTCTGACCCCACCCATTCTGCCCAGGCTCCTCCCATACCCGTCTGACTGCACCCATTCTGCCCAGGCTCCTCCTATACCCCTCTTATTTGACCCCAATCTGACTAGGCTCCTCCTATACCCCTCCTCTCTGACCCCAATCTGACTAGGCTCCTCCTAAGCCCCTCCTCTGCTGTCTGACCCCACCCATTCTGACTAAGCTCCTCCTAAACCCCTCCTCTGCTGTCTGACCCCACCCATTCTGCCCAGGCTCCTCCTATACCCCCTCCTCTCTGACTCCACCCATTCTGCCCAGGCTCCTCCCATACCCATCTGACCGCACCCATTCTGCCCAGGCTCCTCCTATACCCCTCCTATTTGACCCCACCCAATCTGACTAGGTTCCTCCTAAACCCCTCCTCTGCTGTCTGACCCCACCCATTCTGCCCAGGCTCCTCCTATTTGACCCCACCCAATCTGACTTGGCTCCTCTGCTGTCTGACCCCACCCAATCTGACTAGGCTCCTCCTAAGCCCTTCCTCTGCTGTCTGACCCCACCCATTCTGCCCAGGCTCCTCCTATACCCCCCTCCTCTCTGACTCCACCCATTCCGCCCAGGCTCCTCCCATACCTGTCTGACCCCACCCATTCTGCCCAGGCTCCTCCCATACCTGTCTGACCCCACCCATTCTGCCCAGGCTCCTCCTATACCCCTCCTATTTGACCCCACCCAATCTGACTAGGTTCCTCCTAAGCCCCTCCTCTGCTGTCTGACCCCACCCATTCTGACTAAGCTCCTCCTAAACCCCTCCTCTGCTGTCTGACCCCACCCATTCTGCCCAGGCTCCTCCTATAGCCCCTCCTCTCTGACTCCACCCATTCTGCCCAGGCTCCTCCCATACCCGTCTGACCCCACCCATTCTGCCCAGGCTCCTCCTATACCCCTTCTCTCTGACCCCACCCAATCTGACTAGGCTCCTCCTAAGCCCCTCCTCTGCTGTCTGACCCCACCCATTTTGCCCAGGCTCCTCCCATACCAGTCTGACCCCACCCTTTCTGCCCAGGCTCCTCCTATACCCCCCTCCTCTCTGACTCCTCCCATTCTGCCCAGGCTCCTCCTATTTGACCCCACCCAATCTGACTAGGCTCCTCCTATACCCCTCCTCTCTGACCCCACCCAATCTGACTAGGCTCCTCCTAAGCCCCTCCTCTGCTGTCTGACCCCACCCATTCTGCCCAGGCTCCTCCTAAGCCCCTCCTCTGCTGTCTGACCCCACCCATTCTGCCCAGGCTCCTCCCATACCCGTCTGACTGCACCCATTCTGCCCAGGCTCCTCCTATACCCCTCTTATTTGACCCCAATCTGACTAGGCTCCTCCTATACCCCTCCTCTCTGACCCCAATCTGACTAGGCTCCTCCTAAGCCCCTCCTCTGCTGTCTGACCCCACCCATTCTGCCCAGGCTCCTCCTAAGCCCCTCCTCTCTGACCCCACCCATTCTGCCCAGGTTCCTCCTAAGCCCCTCCTCTGCTGTCCCCACCCATTCTGCCCAGGCTCCTCCTATTTGACCCCACCCAATCTGACTTGGCTCCTCTGCTGTCTGACCCCACCCAATCTGACTAGGCTCCTCCTAAGCCCTTCCTCTGCTGTCTGACCCCACCCATTCTGCCCAGGCTCCTCCTATACCCCCCTCCTCTCTGACTCCACCCATTCCGCCCAGGCTCCTCCCATACCTGTCTGACCCCACCCATTCTGCCCAGGCTCCTCCCATACCTGTCTGACCCCACCCATTCTGCCCAGGCTCCTCCTATACCCCTCCTATTTGACCCCACCCAATCTGACTAGGTTCCTCCTAAACCCCTCCTCTGCTGTCTGACCCCACCCATTCTGCCCAGGCTCCTCCTATACCCCCTCCTCTCTGACTCCACCCATTCTGCCCAGGCTCCTCCTATTTGACCCCACCCAATCTGACTAGGCTCCTCCTAAGCCCCTCCTCTCTGACTCCACCCATTCTGCCCAGGCTCCTCCCATACCAGTCTGACCCCACCCATTCTGCCCAGGCTCCTCCTATACCCCTCCTATTTGACCCCACCCACTCTGACTTGGCTCCTCCTAAACCCCTCCTCCTCTGCTGTCTGACCCCACCCATTCTGCCCAGGCTCCTCCTATACCCCCTCCTCTCTGACTCCACCCATTCTGCCCAGGCTCCTCCCATACCCGTCTGACCCCACCCATTCTGCCCAGGCTCCTCCTATACCCCTCCTATTTGACCCCACCCACTCTGACTTGGCTCCTCCTAAACCCCTCCTCCTCTTCTGCTGTCTGACCCCACCCATTATGCCCAGGCTACTCCTATACCCCCCTCCTCTCTGACTCCACCCATTCCGCCCAGGCTCCTCCCATACCTGTCTGACCCCACCCATTCTGCCCAGGCTCCTCCTCCTCCTATTTGACCCCACCCAATCTGACTAGGCTCCTCCTAAGCCCCTCCTCTGCTGTCTGACCCCACCTATTCTGCCCAGGCTCTTCCTATACCCCCTCCTCTCTGACTCCACCCATTCTGCCCAGGCTCCTCCCATACCCGTCTGACCCCACCCATTCTGCCCAGGCTCCTCCCATACCCGTCTGACCCCACCCATTCTGCCCAGGCTCCTCCTATACCCCTCCTATTTGACCCCACCCAATCTGACTAGGTTCCTCCTAAGCCCCTCCTCTGCTGTCTGACCCCACCCATTCTGACTAAGCTCCTCCTAAACCCCTCCTCTGCTGTCTGACCCCACCCATTCTGCCCAGGCTCCTCCTATACCCCTTCTCTCTGACCCCACCCAATCTGACTAGGCTCCTCCTAAGCCCCTCCTCTGCTGTCTGACCCCACCCATTCTGCCCAGGCTCCTCCTATACCCACCCAATCTGACTAGGCTCCTCCTAAGCCCCTCCTCTGCTGTCTGACCCCACCCATTCTGCCCAGGCTCTTCCTATTTGACCCCACCCAATCTGACTAGGCTCCTCCTAAGCCCCTCCTCTCTGACTCCACCCATTCTGCCCAGGCTCCTCCTATACCCCTCCTATTTGACCCCACCCAATCTGACTAGGTTCCTCCTAAGCCCCTCCTCTGCTGTCTGACCCCACCCATTCTGACTAAGCTCCTCCTAAACCCCTCCTCTGCTGTCTGACCCCACCCATTCTGCCCAGGCTCCTCCTATACCCCTCCTCTCTGAACCCACCCAATCTGACTAGGCTCCTCCTAAGCCCCTCCTCTGCTGTCTGGCCCCACCCAACCTTCCCAGGCTCCTCCTATACCCCTTCTCTCTGACCCCACCCAATCTGACTAGGCTCCTCCTAAGCCCCTCCTCTGCTGTCTGACCCCACCCATTCTGCCCAGGCTCCTCCTATACCCACCCAATCTGACTAGGCTCCTCCTAAGCCCCTCCTCTGCTGTCTGACCCCACCCATTCTGCCCAGGCTCTTCCTATTTGACCCCACCCAATCTGACTAGGCTCCTCCTAAGCCCCTCCTCTCTGACTCCACCCATTCTGCCCAGGCTCCTCCTAAGCCCCTCCTCTGCTGTCTGACCCCACCCATTCTGCCCAGGCTCCTCCCATACCAGTCTGACCCCACCCATTCTGTCCAGGCTCCTCCTAAGCCCCTCCTCTGCTGTCTGACCCCACCCATTCTGCCCAGGCTCCTCCTATACCCCCTCCTCTCTGACTCCACCCATTCTGCCCAGGCTCCTCCTATTTGACCCCACCCAATCTGACTAGGCTCCTCCTAAGCCCCTCCTCTCTGACTCCACCCATTCTGCCCAGGCTCCTCCCATACCTGTCTGACCCCACCCATTCTGCCCAGGCTCCTCCCATACCTGTCTGACCCCACCCATTCTGCCCAGGCTCCTCCTCCTCCTATTTGACCCCACCCAATCTGACTAGGCTCCTCCTACGCCCCTCCTCTGCTGTCTGACCCCACCCATTCTGCCCAGGCTCCTCCTATTTGACCCCACCCAATCTGACTAGGTTCCTCCTAAGCCCCTCCTCTGCTGTCTGACCCCACCCATTCTGCCCAGGCTCTTCCTATACCCCCTCCTCTCTGACTCCACCCATTCTGCCCAGGCTCCTCCCATACCCGTTTGACCCCACCCATTCTGCCCAGGCTCCTCCTATACCCCTCCTATTTGACCCCACCCAATCTGACTAGGTTCCTCCTAAGCCCCTCCTCTGCTGTCTGACCCCACCCATTCTGACTAAGCTCCTCCTAAACCCCTCCTCTGCTGTCTGACCCCACCCATTCTGCCCAGGCTCCTCCTATACCCCCTCCTCTCTGACTCCTCCCATTCTGCCCAGGCTCCTCCTATTTGACCCCACCCAATCTGACTAGGCTCCTCCTAAGCCCCTCCTCTCTGACTCCACCCATTCTGCCCAGGCTCCTCCCATACTAGTCTGACCCCACCCATTCTGCCCAGGCTCCTCCTATACCCCCCTCCTCTCTGACTCCTCCCATTCTGCCCAGGCTCCTCCTATTTGACCCCACCCAATCTGACTAGGCTCCTCCTATACCCCTCCTCTCTGACCCCACCCAATCTGACTAGGCTCCTCCTAAGCCCCTCCTCCTCTGCTGTCTGACCCCACCCATTCTGCCCAGGCTCTTCCTATACCCCCTCCTCTCTGACTCCACCCATTCTGCCCAGGCTCCTCCCATACCCGTCTGACCGCACCCATTCTGCCCAGGCTCCTCCTATACCCCTCCTATTTGACCCCACCCAATCTGACTTGGCTCCTCCTAAACCCCTCCTCTGCTGTCTGACCCCACCCATTCTGCCCAGGCTCCTCCTATACCCCCTCCTCTCTGACTCCACCCATTCTGCCCAGGCTCCTCCCATACCCGTCTGACCCCACCCATTCTGCCCAGGCTCCTCCTATACCCCTCCTATTTGACCCCACCCAATCTGACTTGGCTCCTCCTAAACCCCTCCTCTGCTGTCTGACCCCACCCATTCTGCCCAGGCTCCTCCTATAGCCCCTCCTCTCTGACTCCACCCATTCTGCCCAGGCTCCTCCCATACCCGTCTGACCCCACCCATTCTGCCCAGGCTCCTCCTATACCCCTTCTCTCTGACCCCACCCAATCTGACTAGGCTCCTCCTAAGCCCCTCCTCTGCTGTCTGACCCCACCCATTTTGCCCAGGCTCCTCCCATACCAGTCTGACCCCACCCTTTCTGCCCAGGCTCCTCCTATACCCCCCTCCTCTCTGACTCCTCCCATTCTGCCCAGGCTCCTCCTATTTGACCCCACCCAATCTGACTAGGCTCCTCCTATACCCCTCCTCTCTGACCCCACCCAATCTGACTAGGCTCCTCCTAAGCCCCTCCTCTGCTGTCTGACCCCACCCATTCTGCCCAGGCTCCTCCTAAGCCCCTCCTCTGCTGTCTGACCCCACCCATTCTGCCCAGGCTCCTCCCATACCCGTCTGACTGCACCCATTCTGCCCAGGCTCCTCCTATACCCCTCTTATTTGACCCCAATCTGACTAGGCTCCTCCTATACCCCTCCTCTCTGACCCCAATCTGACTAGGCTCCTCCTAAGCCCCTCCTCTGCTGTCTGACCCCACCCATTCTGACTAAGCTCCTCCTAAACCCCTCCTCTGCTGTCTGACCCCACCCATTCTGCCCAGGCTCCTCCTATACCCCCTCCTCTCTGACTCCACCCATTCTGCCCAGGCTCCTCCCATACCCATCTGACCGCACCCATTCTGCCCAGGCTCCTCCTATACCCCTCCTATTTGACCCCACCCAATCTGACTAGGTTCCTCCTAAACCCCTCCTCTGCTGTCTGACCCCACCCATTCTGCCCAGGCTCCTCCTATTTGACCCCACCCAATCTGACTTGGCTCCTCTGCTGTCTGACCCCACCCAATCTGACTAGGCTCCTCCTAAGCCCTTCCTCTGCTGTCTGACCCCACCCATTCTGCCCAGGCTCCTCCTATACCCCCCTCCTCTCTGACTCCACCCATTCCGCCCAGGCTCCTCCCATACCTGTCTGACCCCACCCATTCTGCCCAGGCTCCTCCCATACCTGTCTGACCCCACCCATTCTGCCCAGGCTCCTCCTATACCCCTCCTATTTGACCCCACCCAATCTGACTAGGTTCCTCCTAAGCCCCTCCTCTGCTGTCTGACCCCACCCATTCTGACTAAGCTCCTCCTAAACCCCTCCTCTGCTGTCTGACCCCACCCATTCTGCCCAGGCTCCTCCTATAGCCCCTCCTCTCTGACTCCACCCATTCTGCCCAGGCTCCTCCCATACCCGTCTGACCCCACCCATTCTGCCCAGGCTCCTCCTATACCCCTTCTCTCTGACCCCACCCAATCTGACTAGGCTCCTCCTAAGCCCCTCCTCTGCTGTCTGACCCCACCCATTTTGCCCAGGCTCCTCCCATACCAGTCTGACCCCACCCTTTCTGCCCAGGCTCCTCCTATACCCCCCTCCTCTCTGACTCCTCCCATTCTGCCCAGGCTCCTCCTATTTGACCCCACCCAATCTGACTAGGCTCCTCCTATACCCCTCCTCTCTGACCCCACCCAATCTGACTAGGCTCCTCCTAAGCCCCTCCTCTGCTGTCTGACCCCACCCATTCTGCCCAGGCTCCTCCTAAGCCCCTCCTCTGCTGTCTGACCCCACCCATTCTGCCCAGGCTCCTCCCATACCCGTCTGACTGCACCCATTCTGCCCAGGCTCCTCCTATACCCCTCTTATTTGACCCCAATCTGACTAGGCTCCTCCTATACCCCTCCTCTCTGACCCCAATCTGACTAGGCTCCTCCTAAGCCCCTCCTCTGCTGTCTGACCCCACCCATTCTGCCCAGGCTCCTCCTAAGCCCCTCCTCTCTGACCCCACCCATTCTGCCCAGGTTCCTCCTAAGCCCCTCCTCTGCTGTCCCCACCCATTCTGCCCAGGCTCCTCCTATTTGACCCCACCCAATCTGACTTGGCTCCTCTGCTGTCTGACCCCACCCAATCTGACTAGGCTCCTCCTAAGCCCTTCCTCTGCTGTCTGACCCCACCCATTCTGCCCAGGCTCCTCCTATACCCCCCTCCTCTCTGACTCCACCCATTCCGCCCAGGCTCCTCCCATACCTGTCTGACCCCACCCATTCTGCCCAGGCTCCTCCCATACCTGTCTGACCCCACCCATTCTGCCCAGGCTCCTCCTATACCCCTCCTATTTGACCCCACCCAATCTGACTAGGTTCCTCCTAAACCCCTCCTCTGCTGTCTGACCCCACCCATTCTGCCCAGGCTCCTCCTATACCCCCTCCTCTCTGACTCCACCCATTCTGCCCAGGCTCCTCCTATTTGACCCCACCCAATCTGACTAGGCTCCTCCTAAGCCCCTCCTCTCTGACTCCACCCATTCTGCCCAGGCTCCTCCCATACCAGTCTGACCCCACCCATTCTGCCCAGGCTCCTCCTATACCCCTCCTATTTGACCCCACCCACTCTGACTTGGCTCCTCCTAAACCCCTCCTCCTCTGCTGTCTGACCCCACCCATTCTGCCCAGGCTCCTCCTATACCCCCTCCTCTCTGACTCCACCCATTCTGCCCAGGCTCCTCCCATACCCGTCTGACCCCACCCATTCTGCCCAGGCTCCTCCTATACCCCTCCTATTTGACCCCACCCACTCTGACTTGGCTCCTCCTAAACCCCTCCTCCTCTTCTGCTGTCTGACCCCACCCATTATGCCCAGGCTACTCCTATACCCCCCTCCTCTCTGACTCCACCCATTCCGCCCAGGCTCCTCCCATACCTGTCTGACCCCACCCATTCTGCCCAGGCTCCTCCTCCTCCTATTTGACCCCACCCAATCTGACTAGGCTCCTCCTAAGCCCCTCCTCTGCTGTCTGACCCCACCTATTCTGCCCAGGCTCTTCCTATACCCCCTCCTCTCTGACTCCACCCATTCTGCCCAGGCTCCTCCCATACCCGTCTGACCCCACCCATTCTGCCCAGGCTCCTCCCATACCCGTCTGACCCCACCCATTCTGCCCAGGCTCCTCCTATACCCCTCCTATTTGACCCCACCCAATCTGACTAGGTTCCTCCTAAGCCCCTCCTCTGCTGTCTGACCCCACCCATTCTGACTAAGCTCCTCCTAAACCCCTCCTCTGCTGTCTGACCCCACCCATTCTGCCCAGGCTCCTCCTATACCCCTTCTCTCTGACCCCACCCAATCTGACTAGGCTCCTCCTAAGCCCCTCCTCTGCTGTCTGACCCCACCCATTCTGCCCAGGCTCCTCCTATACCCACCCAATCTGACTAGGCTCCTCCTAAGCCCCTCCTCTGCTGTCTGACCCCACCCATTCTGCCCAGGCTCTTCCTATTTGACCCCACCCAATCTGACTAGGCTCCTCCTAAGCCCCTCCTCTCTGACTCCACCCATTCTGCCCAGGCTCCTCCTAAGCCCCTCCTCTGCTGTCTGACCCCACCCATTCTGCCCAGGCTCCTCCCATACCAGTCTGACCCCACCCATTCTGTCCAGGCTCCTCCTAAGCCCCTCCTCTGCTGTCTGACCCCACCCATTCTGCCCAGGCTCCTCCTATACCCCCTCCTCTCTGACTCCACCCATTCTGCCCAGGCTCCTCCTATTTGACCCCACCCAATCTGACTAGGCTCCTCCTAAGCCCCTCCTCTCTGACTCCACCCATTCTGCCCAGGCTCCTCCCATACCTGTCTGACCCCACCCATTCTGCCCAGGCTCCTCCCATACCTGTCTGACCCCACCCATTCTGCCCAGGCTCCTCCTCCTCCTATTTGACCCCACCCAATCTGACTAGGCTCCTCCTACGCCCCTCCTCTGCTGTCTGACCCCACCCATTCTGCCCAGGCTCCTCCTATTTGACCCCACCCAATCTGACTAGGTTCCTCCTAAGCCCCTCCTCTGCTGTCTGACCCCACCCATTCTGCCCAGGCTCTTCCTATACCCCCTCCTCTCTGACTCCACCCATTCTGCTCAGGCTCCTCCCATACCCGTTTGACCCCACCCATTCTGCCCAGGCTCCTCCTATACCCCTCCTATTTGACCCCACCCAATCTGACTAGGTTCCTCCTAAGCCCCTCCTCTGCTGTCTGACCCCACCCATTCTGACTAAGCTCCTCCTAAACCCCTCCTCTGCTGTCTGACCCCACCCATTCTGCCCAGGCTCCTCCCATACTAGTCTGACCCCACCCATTCTGCCCAGGCTCCTCCTATACCCCCCTCCTCTCTGACTCCTCCCATTCTGCCCAGGCTCCTCCTATTTGACCCCACCCAATCTGACTAGGCTCCTCCTATACCCCTCCTCTCTGACCCCACCCAATCTGACTAGGCTCCTCCTAAGCCCCTCCTCTGCTGTCTGGCCCCACCCATTCTGCCCAGGCTCCTCCTATACCCACCCAATCTGACTTGGCTCCTCCTAAACCCCTCCTCTGCTGTCTGACCCCACCCAACCTGCCCAGGGTCCTCCTCCTACAGACAACACCCATTCTCTTTCTTTCACCTTTCTTTCCACACCTATTTTACTTACCGACCAATCTGCAATCCCTCTTTCGCTAGGCATGATTCCACTCTTACACAACACACAGACACATTTTACTTACCAATTTACTTACCTGGTGCCGAACCCGGGATTTGAACCCTGGTTGCCTGGATGGAAGGCAGGAACTTACCCACTGGACCACACTGGTTTCCATGTAAGTAGCCTATCAAATTGTCCTTATGTCATGGTCATCCTTTTAATGTGCAATGGAAGCCACAGGGAAGGACACCAAGGCCTGTATGTTGCTTATAGTTACTACTGCAATCCTCTAGACCACCAAGGAGCTATAGCTGAAAGGTAAGGCTTGTACCTTTGGTGGGGACAGCCCTCACAGGCCAGGGTTCGAATCCTGCCAGTGCTGTAGAAGTATCCCAAGGTGGGAAATTTTCAAACAGTGATTTTCTTTTTTTTTTTTGTTGCTAAGTGTTTTTCTGGTTTCCATGTAAGTAGCCTATCAAATTGTCCTTATGTCATGGTCATCCATTTAATGTGCAATGGAAGCCACAGGAAAGGACACCAAGGCCTGTATGTTGCTTATAGTTACTACTGCAATCCTCCAGACCACCAAGGAGCTATAGCTCAAAGGTAAGGCTTGTACCTTTGGGGGGGACAGCCCTCACAGGCCAGGGTTCGAATCCTGCCAGTGCTGTAGAAGTATCCCAAGGTGGGAAATTTTCAAACAGTTTTTTTTTTTTTTTGCTAGTGGTTTTTTTGGCAGGTGTCTCCCAACATTTCATATGTTTTCTCTCATGACCTTCTACCAACCGCCCTATTTCTCAAGTAGGTGCTAGGAACAAGGCCTTATCTTACTTTATCAATGTCGTCATTCTTTGTCCTTTAAGTTTGGTGAATTGCAGAGTGCAATTGTGGTATTGGGGGTTATAACTGAGCACAAGAATGCGAGGATGGTGCTACACTTATTGTAAAATAGGTTGGTTGATGGTGATTTTTCATTTTAGTGTGAGCCACTCGCTCAAATCAGAGGTTAGGTGCCAGTGAGCTTGGATAGAAATAAAGGTCAAGTATGAGCTCTGGCTAATGAAATGATGGGTCGAGTTTGAGGCTAGCTAGAGTCCATTTATTAGGTGCAATAAGAAGTTGGAAAGATTGTTTCCTTTAAGAGACAGACAAGAGCAGAGTCAAGCCTTTGCTCTAGTAGATTTGCATCATGCCTGCTGCAGGATGTGAAGGAGTGGACCTCCACAGCAGTGCGTTGTGCCGGGCTGGGCTGCACTGGGCTGGGCTGGGCCTGCCCTGGCATCTTGGATTCATTAACCCGCCTCCTTCCTTTGAAGAACGCTCACGAACGGCCACAAACGTCCTTGTTCTGTATACAGGCGGACAGCAGGCAATTTAGGACCCTGCTAAATGATGATGATGTCCCCATGTGCTTCCTTCGAGTGGCAAAATCCTTTGTCTAAGGCAGGTGGGCTTTTTTAAAATTTGGTTGAAGACCATATGTTGGAGGCAGTATCACGGCACAAGCCGCCGACCGTCTCAGAAGAAAGTATGCATGGGAGGACATTATTTGCATAGGAGAGCCCTCTTCTTAGTCCCATTCTTAAGCTGCAGTGGCCATGAAGTGTTACTAGTGGGCAGCAGTATGAACAAAAGAGCACACTGAGGCTTTTCTTCTTCTTGCTGACATGATTCTTGGTCATTTTTGTCTTGCAGGGCCTAAGGAGTGAAGGACTACGATGACTGAGGGGATGAGGAATGGCTGGCCTGTATTTGTGGTGAAGGGGGAACATTTGGAAGGTAAACAGCAAGATGAAAGCGTCAAAGCATATATGTTTGCTGAGTGATTGAGTCTGTGTGTCACTTGTCTCTTTGTAGGGACATGTGAGAAAGGAACAGCAGCACCATAGACTTCAGGTGGGAGAGCAAGCAAGGATGAATATTTCCCTCAAATCCAAATACTTACAGCACCTCAAAGATGACAAGTGCGATATGATGTTCTGCAATTGCAAGGATTTGCCATGTGTGGTGCATAAATATGCATGGTTAGTGAGGTTTTTCCCAGAATGTGAGTATCGTTAGGCTGGCAAATGTCAGGCACTCCTTTGGGGGTATGAGGCCAAGAAAAAATTTGGGAAGTTTGCTACAGTCATCTGTAGGATCGAAAGACACTGGGGAATCGTTACAGAGGGAGCCAGGCTGCACAAAACGTGGTAACAGTTGGACAGAAATCTTTAGCAGGACTTTTGACTACCCCCAATGTGGGATCAGGACCGTAGTACCTCTCTGTCTCTGAAACGTATTTTGACCTCTGGGCACCACCATCTCAATGCCCCTCAAATGTTCCCTCCTGGAACCCCAGCTTTGGTAGTGCATCAACCAGGTTTCAATCATTTGAGTGACCACAAACACCCTTGCTATGTGCCTTCCATTTACATTCAGTCAGTAACCCAGCTGCTTCGTTCGCTATTGAATCTCAAGTGACAGTTGGATGCACATTGCAGGGGTATACAGGCATTTACCGTACTGTACAGCCCCTCTCAGTACAGTCAGACTACACTTCTTAAAATCATAAATACATGTTTTGTCCAACAGTAAGGCCGGGCCTTTCCTCTGTAGTTCATAGCCAACGTAAGGAGGAAAAAATAAGCTGAAGAGCATGCCAAAATTCTCTACAGACACTGCCAATCCTCACACTGCCTATTTGCATGCCGAGGTTATTCACTATGACCCACCAAACCAATTGGCAACAGTAGCCTCTCTCTGCCTCATTCGTATGCTCCGATGCCACCTTTATTTAGCAAATGTTAGTGCTCTAGGATTTCATAGCACGATTCGCTATAGCCTCTTTTTTCAACAGAAATGTCCTAAAGGTACCTATACCAATCTGCTGGGTGGGGAGGAGGGGGGCTGCTGCTGCTGGCAGTAAAATTTTGGGGCACCCCACCTGCAAAAATACATTCACATGCTCCTTGTTGTACCTTTCAATACCATAACTGCAGCAGAATCGTATGGTGACCCCTGTTGGTAACAGAAACTGTCAAACAGCTTTTTGCCACCCCCCCTCCCCCGTTGCCCCTAACCATTTGGGGTACACCCCATGAGGGAGGATCAGAGCAATAAAAAATAATGGTAGCCCCCCCAAAAAAGTACCTGGAAGGCATGCCATTCTGTGCACCTCATCGCTCTTCACGTTGCGCCTAAGCACCTTTTAATACTGCTCCCCGACTGCCCCCTCCCAACAGAAATCAGAAAGTATAGGGGGTGCATTAAAAAAGTTTTTGCAGTTCCCCACCATAAGTCAGGATCCTCCTCCATCTATGACCCCTTCCTAGGCCCTCAGACCCCACCCATTCTGCCCAGGCTCCTCCTATTTGACCACACCCAATCTGACTAGGCTCCTCCTTAACCCCTCCTCCGCTCTCTGACCCCACCCAATCTGACTAGGCTCCTCCTATACCCCCTCCTCTCTGACTCCACCCATTCTGCTCTGGCTCCTCCCATACCCCTCTGACCCCACCCATTCTGCCCAGGCTCCTCCTATACCCCTCTTATTTGACCCCAATCTGACTAGGCTCCTCCTAAGCCCCTCCTCTGCTGTCTGACCCCACCCATTCTGACTAAGCTCCTCCTAAACCCCTCCTCTGCTGTCTGACCCCACCCATTCTGCCCAGGCTCCTCCTATACCCCCTCCTCTCTGACTCCACCCATTCTGCCCAGGCTCCTCCTATTTGACCCCACCCAATCTGACTAGGCTCCTCCTAAGCCCCTCCTCTCTGACTCCACCCATTCTGCCCAGGCTCCTCCCATACCAGTCTGACCCCACCCATTCTGCCCAGGCTCCTCCTATACCCCTCCTATTTGACCCCACCCACTCTGACTTGGCTCCTCCTAAACCCCTCCTCCTCTGCTGTCTGACCCCACCCATTCTGCCCAGGCTCCTCCTATACCCCCCTCCTCTCTGACTCCACCCATTCCGCCCAGGCTCCTCCCATACCTGTCTGACCCCACCCATTCTGCCCAGGCTCCTCCCATACCTGTCTGACCCCACCCATTCTGCCCAGGCTCCTCCTCTATCCCTCCTATTTGACCCCACCCAATCTGACTAGGTTCCTCCTACGCCCCTCCTCTGCTGTCTGACCCCACCCATTCTGACTAAGCTCCTCCTAAACCCCTCCTCTGCTGTCTGACCCCACCCATTCTGCCCAGGCTCCTCCTATACCCCCTCCTCTCTGACTCCACCCATTCTGCCCAGGCTCCTCCTATTTGACCCCACCCAATCTGACTAGGCTCCTCCTAAGCCCCTCCTCTCTGACTCCACCCATTCTGCCCAGGCTCCTCCCATACCAGTCTGACCCCACCCATTCTGCCCAGGCTCCTCCTATACCCCTCCTATTTGACCCCACCCACTCTGACTTGGCTCCTCCTAAACCCCTCCTCCTCTGCTGTCTGACCCCACCCATTCTGCCCAGGCTCCTCCTATACCCCCCTCCTCTCTGACTCCACCCATTCCGCCCAGGCTCCTCCCATACCTGTCTGACCCCACCCATTCTGCCCAGGCTCCTCCTATACCCCTCCTCTATGACCTTACCCATTCTGCCCAGGCTCCTCCTCCTCCTATTTGACCCCACCCAATCTGACTAGGCTCCTCCTAAGCCCCTCCTCTGCTGTCTGACCCCACCTATTCTGCCCAGGCTCTTCCTATACCCCCTCCTCTCTGACTCCACCCATTCTGCCCAGGCTCCTCCCATACCCGTCTGACCCCACCCATTCTGCCCAGGCTCCTCCTATACCCGTCTGACCCCACCCATTCTGCCCAGGCTCCTCCTATACCCCTCCTATTTGACCCCACCCAATCTGACTAGGTTCCTCCTAAGCCCCTCCTCTGCTGTCTGACCCCACCCATTCTGACTAAGCTCCTCCTAAACCCCTCCTCTGCTGTCTGACCCCACCCATTCTGCCCAGGCTCCTCCTATACCCCTCCTCTCTGAACCCACCCAATCTGACTAGGCTCCTCCTAAGCCCCTCCTCTGCTGTCTGGCCCCACCCAACCTTCCCAGGCTCCTCCTATACCCCTTCTCTCTGACCCCACCCAATCTGACTAGGCTCCTCCTAAGCCCCTCCTCTGCTGTCTGACCCCACCCATTCTGCCCAGGCTCCTCCTATACCCACCCAATCTGACTAGGCTCCTCCTAAGCCCCTCCTCTGCTGTCTGACCCCACCCATTCTGCCCAGGCTCTTCCTATTTGACCCCACCCAATCTGACTAGGCTCCTCCTAAGCCCCTCCTCTCTGACTCCACCCATTCTGCCCAGGCTCCTCCTAAGCCCCTCCTCTGCTGTCTGACCCCACCCATTCTGCCCAGGCTCCTCCCATACCAGTCTGACCCCACCCATTCTGTCCAGGCTCCTCCTAAGCCCCTCCTCTGCTGTCTGACCCCACCCATTCTGCCCAGGCTCCTCCTATACCCCCTCCTCTCTGACTCCACCCATTCTGCCCAGGCTCCTCCTATTTGACCCCACCCAATCTGACTAGGCTCCTCCTAAGCCCCTCCTCTCTGACTCCACCCATTCTGCCCAGGCTCCTCCCATACCTGTCTGACCCCACCCATTCTGCCCAGGCTCCTCCCATACCTGTCTGACCCCACCCATTCTGCCCAGGCTCCTCCTCCTCCTATTTGACCCCACCCAATCTGACTAGGCTCCTCCTACGCCCCTCCTCTGCTGTCTGACCCCACCCATTCTGCCCAGGCTCCTCCTATTTGACCCCACCCAATCTGACTAGGTTCCTCCTAAGCCCCTCCTCTGCTGTCTGACCCCACCCATTCTGCCCAGGCTCTTCCTATACCCCCTCCTCTCTGACTCCACCCATTCTGCCCAGGCTCCTCCCATACCCGTTTGACCCCACCCATTCTGCCCAGGCTCCTCCTATACCCCTCCTATTTGACCCCACCCAATCTGACTAGGTTCCTCCTAAGCCCCTCCTCTGCTGTCTGACCCCACCCATTCTGACTAAGCTCCTCCTAAACCCCTCCTCTGCTGTCTGACCCCACCCATTCTGCCCAGGCTCCTCCTATACCCCCTCCTCTCTGACTCCTCCCATTCTGCCCAGGCTCCTCCTATTTGACCCCACCCAATCTGACTAGGCTCCTCCTAAGCCCCTCCTCTCTGACTCCACCCATTCTGCCCAGGCTCCTCCCATACTAGTCTGACCCCACCCATTCTGCCCAGGCTCCTCCTATACCCCCCTCCTCTCTGACTCCTCCCATTCTGCCCAGGCTCCTCCTATTTGACCCCACCCAATCTGACTAGGCTCCTCCTATACCCCTCCTCTCTGACCCCACCCAATCTGACTAGGCTCCTCCTAAGCCCCTCCTCCTCTGCTGTCTGACCCCACCCATTCTGCCCAGGCTCTTCCTATACCCCCTCCTCTCTGACTCCACCCATTCTGCCCAGGCTCCTCCCATACCCGTCTGACCGCACCCATTCTGCCCAGGCTCCTCCTATACCCCTCCTATTTGACCCCACCCAATCTGACTTGGCTCCTCCTAAACCCCTCCTCTGCTGTCTGACCCCACCCATTCTGCCCAGGCTCCTCCTATACCCCCTCCTCTCTGACTCCACCCATTCTGCCCAGGCTCCTCCCATACCCGTCTGACCCCACCCATTCTGCCCAGGCTCCTCCTATACCCCTCCTATTTGACCCCACCCAATCTGACTTGGCTCCTCCTAAACCCCTCCTCTGCTGTCTGACCCCACCCATTCTGCCCAGGCTCCTCCTATAGCCCCTCCTCTCTGACTCCACCCATTCTGCCCAGGCTCCTCCCATACCCGTCTGACCCCACCCATTCTGCCCAGGCTCCTCCTATACCCCTTCTCTCTGACCCCACCCAATCTGACTAGGCTCCTCCTAAGCCCCTCCTCTGCTGTCTGACCCCACCCATTTTGCCCAGGCTCCTCCCATACCAGTCTGACCCCACCCTTTCTGCCCAGGCTCCTCCTATACCCCCCTCCTCTCTGACTCCTCCCATTCTGCCCAGGCTCCTCCTATTTGACCCCACCCAATCTGACTAGGCTCCTCCTATACCCCTCCTCTCTGACCCCACCCAATCTGACTAGGCTCCTCCTAAGCCCCTCCTCTGCTGTCTGACCCCACCCATTCTGCCCAGGCTCCTCCTAAGCCCCTCCTCTGCTGTCTGACCCCACCCATTCTGCCCAGGCTCCTCCCATACCCGTCTGACTGCACCCATTCTGCCCAGGCTCCTCCTATACCCCTCTTATTTGACCCCAATCTGACTAGGCTCCTCCTATACCCCTCCTCTCTGACCCCAATCTGACTAGGCTCCTCCTAAGCCCCTCCTCTGCTGTCTGACCCCACCCATTCTGACTAAGCTCCTCCTAAACCCCTCCTCTGCTGTCTGACCCCACCCATTCTGCCCAGGCTCCTCCTATACCCCCTCCTCTCTGACTCCACCCATTCTGCCCAGGCTCCTCCCATACCCATCTGACCGCACCCATTCTGCCCAGGCTCCTCCTATACCCCTCCTATTTGACCCCACCCAATCTGACTAGGTTCCTCCTAAACCCCTCCTCTGCTGTCTGACCCCACCCATTCTGCCCAGGCTCCTCCTAAGCCCCTCCTCTCTGACCCCACCCATTCTGCCCAGGTTCCTCCTAAGCCCCTCCTCTGCTGTCCCCACCCATTCTGCCCAGGCTCCTCCTATTTGACCCCACCCAATCTGACTTGGCTCCTCTGCTGTCTGACCCCACCCAATCTGACTAGGCTCCTCCTAAGCCCTTCCTCTGCTGTCTGACCCCACCCATTCTGCCCAGGCTCCTCCTATACCCCCCTCCTCTCTGACTCCACCCATTCCGCCCAGGCTCCTCCCATACCTGTCTGACCCCACCCATTCTGCCCAGGCTCCTCCCATACCTGTCTGACCCCACCCATTCTGCCCAGGCTCCTCCTATACCCCTCCTATTTGACCCCACCCAATCTGACTAGGTTCCTCCTAAGCCCCTCCTCTGCTGTCTGACCCCACCCATTCTGACTAAGCTCCTCCTAAACCCCTCCTCTGCTGTCTGACCCCACCCATTCTGCCCAGGCTCCTCCTATACCCCCTCCTCTCTGACTCCACCCATTCTGCCCAGGCTCCTCCTATTTGACCCCACCCAATCTGACTAGGCTCCTCCTAAGCCCCTCCTCTCTGACTCCACCCATTCTGCCCAGGCTCCTCCCATACCAGTCTGACCCCACCCATTCTGCCCAGGCTCCTCCTATACCCCTCCTATTTGACCCCACCCACTCTGACTTGGCTCCTCCTAAACCCCTCCTCCTCTGCTGTCTGACCCCACCCATTCTGCCCAGGCTCCTCCTATACCCCCTCCTCTCTGACTCCACCCATTCTGCCCAGGCTCCTCCCATACCCGTCTGACCCCACCCATTCTGCCCAGGCTCCTCCTATACCCCTCCTATTTGACCCCACCCACTCTGACTTGGCTCCTCCTAAACCCCTCCTCCTCTTCTGCTGTCTGACCCCACCCATTATGCCCAGGCTACTCCTATACCCCCCTCCTCTCTGACTCCACCCATTCCGCCCAGGCTCCTCCCATACCTGTCTGACCCCACCCATTCTGCCCAGGCTCCTCCTCCTCCTATTTGACCCCACCCAATCTGACTAGGCTCCTCCTAAGCCCCTCCTCTGCTGTCTGACCCCACCTATTCTGCCCAGGCTCTTCCTATACCCCCTCCTCTCTGACTCCACCCATTCTGCCCAGGCTCCTCCCATACCCGTCTGACCCCACCCATTCTGCCCAGGCTCCTCCCATACCCGTCTGACCCCACCCATTCTGCCCAGGCTCCTCCTATACCCCTCCTATTTGACCCCACCCAATCTGACTAGGTTCCTCCTAAGCCCCTCCTCTGCTGTCTGACCCCACCCATTCTGACTAAGCTCCTCCTAAACCCCTCCTCTGCTGTCTGACCCCACCCATTCTGCCCAGGCTCCTCCTATACCCCTCCTCTCTGAACCCACCCAATCTGACTAGGCTCCTCCTAAGCCCCTCCTCTGCTGTCTGGCCCCACCCAACCTTCCCAGGCTCCTCCTATACCCCTTCTCTCTGACCCCACCCAATCTGACTAGGCTCCTCCTAAGCCCCTCCTCTGCTGTCTGACCCCACCCATTCTGCCCAGGCTCCTCCTATACCCACCCAATCTGACTAGGCTCCTCCTAAGCCCCTCCTCTGCTGTCTGACCCCACCCATTCTGCCCAGGCTCTTCCTATTTGACCCCACCCAATCTGACTAGGCTCCTCCTAAGCCCCTCCTCTCTGACTCCACCCATTCTGCCCAGGCTCCTCCTAAGCCCCTCCTCTGCTGTCTGACCCCACCCATTCTGCCCAGGCTCCTCCCATACCAGTCTGACCCCACCCATTCTGTCCAGGCTCCTCCTAAGCCCCTCCTCTGCTGTCTGACCCCACCCATTCTGCCCAGGCTCCTCCTATACCCCCTCCTCTCTGACTCCACCCATTCTGCCCAGGCTCCTCCTATTTGACCCCACCCAATCTGACTAGGCTCCTCCTAAGCCCCTCCTCTCTGACTCCACCCATTCTGCCCAGGCTCCTCCCATACCTGTCTGACCCCACCCATTCTGCCCAGGCTCCTCCCATACCTGTCTGACCCCACCCATTCTGCCCAGGCTCCTCCTCCTCCTATTTGACCCCACCCAATCTGACTAGGCTCCTCCTACGCCCCTCCTCTGCTGTCTGACCCCACCCATTCTGCCCAGGCTCCTCCTATTTGACCCCACCCAATCTGACTAGGTTCCTCCTAAGCCCCTCCTCTGCTGTCTGACCCCACCCATTCTGCCCAGGCTCTTCCTATACCCCCTCCTCTCTGACTCCACCCATTCTGCTCAGGCTCCTCCCATACCCGTTTGACCCCACCCATTCTGCCCAGGCTCCTCCTATACCCCTCCTATTTGACCCCACCCAATCTGACTAGGTTCCTCCTAAGCCCCTCCTCTGCTGTCTGACCCCACCCATTCTGACTAAGCTCCTCCTAAACCCCTCCTCTGCTGTCTGACCCCACCCATTCTGCCCAGGCTCCTCCCATACTAGTCTGACCCCACCCATTCTGCCCAGGCTCCTCCTATACCCCCCTCCTCTCTGACTCCTCCCATTCTGCCCAGGCTCCTCCTATTTGACCCCACCCAATCTGACTAGGCTCCTCCTATACCCCTCCTCTCTGACCCCACCCAATCTGACTAGGCTCCTCCTAAGCCCCTCCTCCTCTGCTGTCTGACCCCACCCATTCTGCCCAGGCTCTTCCTATACCCCCTCCTCTCTGACTCCACCCATTCTGCCCAGGCTCCTCCCATACCCGTCTGACCGCACCCATTCTGCCCAGGCTCCTCCTATACCCCTCCTATTTGACCCCACCCAATCTGACTTGGCTCCTCCTAAACCCCTCCTCTGCTGTCTGACCCCACCCATTCTGCCCAGGCTCCTCCTATACCCCCTCCTCTCTGACTCCACCCATTCTGCCCAGGCTCCTCCCATACCCGTCTGACCCCACCCATTCTGCCCAGGCTCCTCCTATACCCCTCCTATTTGACCCCACCCAATCTGACTTGGCTCCTCCTAAACCCCTCCTCTGCTGTCTGACCCCACCCATTCTGCCCAGGCTCCTCCTATACCCCCTCCTCTCTGACTCCACCCATTCTGCCCAGGCTCCTCCCATACCCGTCTGACCCCACCCATTCTGCCCAGGCTCCTCCTATACCCCTTCTCTCTGACCCCACCCAATCTGACTAGGCTCCTCCTAAGCCCCTCCTCTGCTGTCTGACCCCACCCATTTTGCCCAGGCTCCTCCCATACCAGTCTGACCCCACCCTTTCTGCCCAGGCTCCTCCTATACCCCCCTCCTCTCTGACTCCTCCCATTCTGCCCAGGCTCCTCCTATTTGACCCCACCCAATCTGACTAGGCTCCTCCTATACCCCTCCTCTCTGACCCCACCCAATCTGACTAGGCTCCTCCTAAGCCCCTCCTCTGCTGTCTGACCCCACCCATTCTGCCCAGGCTCCTCCTAAGCCCCTCCTCTGCTGTCTGACCCCACCCATTCTGCCCAGGCTCCTCCCATACCCGTCTGACTGCACCCATTCTGCCCAGGCTCCTCCTATACCCCTCTTATTTGACCCCAATCTGACTAGGCTCCTCCTATACCCCTCCTCTCTGACCCCAATCTGACTAGGCTCCTCCTAAGCCCCTCCTCTGCTGTCTGACCCCACCCATTCTGACTAAGCTCCTCCTAAACCCCTCCTCTGCTGTCTGACCCCACCCATTCTGCCCAGGCTCCTCCTATACCCCCTCCTCTCTGACTCCACCCATTCTGCCCAGGCTCCTCCCATACCCATCTGACCGCACCCATTCTGCCCAGGCTCCTCCTATACCCCTCCTATTTGACCCCACCCAATCTGACTAGGTTCCTCCTAAACCCCTCCTCTGCTGTCTGACCCCACCCATTCTGCCCAGGCTCCTCCTAAGCCCCTCCTCTCTGACCCCACCCATTCTGCCCAGGTTCCTCCTAAGCCCCTCCTCTGCTGTCCCCACCCATTCTGCCCAGGCTCCTCCTATTTGACCCCACCCAATCTGACTTGGCTCCTCTGCTGTCTGACCCCACCCAATCTGACTAGGCTCCTCCTAAGCCCTTCCTCTGCTGTCTGACCCCACCCATTCTGCCCAGGCTCCTCCTATACCCCCCTCCTCTCTGACTCCACCCATTCCGCCCAGGCTCCTCCCATACCTGTCTGACCCCACCCATTCTGCCCAGGCTCCTCCCATACCTGTCTGACCCCACCCATTCTGCCCAGGCTCCTCCTATACCCCTCCTATTTGACCCCACCCAATCTGACTAGGGTACTCCTAAGCCCCTCCTCTGCTGTCTGACCCCACCCATTCTGACTAAGCTCCTCCTAAACCCCTCCTCTGCTGTCTGACCCCACCCATTCTGCCCAGGCTCCTCCTATACCCCCTCCTCTCTGACTCCACCCATTCTGCCCAGGCTCCTCCTATTTGACCCCACCCAATCTGACTAGGCTCCTCCTAAGCCCCTCCTCTCTGACTCCACCCATTCTGCCCAGGCTCCTCCCATACCAGTCTGACCCCACCCATTCTGCCCAGGCTCCTCCTATACCCCTCCTATTTGACCCCACCCACTCTGACTTGGCTCCTCCTAAACCCCTCCTCCTCTGCTGTCTGACCCCACCCATTCTGCCCAGGCTCCTCCTATACCCCCTCCTCTCTGACTCCACCCATTCTGCCCAGGCTCCTCCCATACCCGTCTGACCCCACCCATTCTGCCCAGGCTCCTCCTATACCCCTCCTATTTGACCCCACCCACTCTGACTTGGCTCCTCCTAAACCCCTCCTCCTCTTCTGCTGTCTGACCCCACCCATTATGCCCAGGCTACTCCTATACCCCCCTCCTCTCTGACTCCACCCATTCCGCCCAGGCTCCTCCCATACCTGTCTGACCCCACCCATTCTGCCCAGGCTCCTCCTCCTCCTATTTGACCCCACCCAATCTGACTAGGCTCCTCCTAAGCCCCTCCTCTGCTGTCTGACCCCACCTATTCTGCCCAGGCTCTTCCTATACCCCCTCCTCTCTGACTCCACCCATTCTGCCCAGGCTCCTCCCATACCCGTCTGACCCCACCCATTCTGCCCAGGCTCCTCCCATACCCGTCTGACCCCACCCATTCTGCCCAGGCTCCTCCTATACCCCTCCTATTTGACCCCACCCAATCTGACTAGGTTCCTCCTAAGCCCCTCCTCTGCTGTCTGACCCCACCCATTCTGACTAAGCTCCTCCTAAACCCCTCCTCTGCTGTCTGACCCCACCCATTCTGCCCAGGCTCCTCCTATACCCCCTCCTCTCTGACTCCTCCCATTCTGCCCAGGCTCCTCCTATTTGACCCCACCCAATCTGACTAGGCTCCTCCTAAGCCCCTCCTCTCTGACTCCACCCATTCTGCCCAGGCTCCTCCTAAGCCCCTCCTCTGCTGTCTGACCCCACCCATTCTGCCCAGGCTCCTCCTATACCCCTCCTCTCTGAACCCACCCAATGTGACTAGGCTCCTCCTAAGCCCCTCCTCTGCTGTCTGGCCCCACCCATTCTGCCCAGGCTCCTCCTATACCCCCTCCTCTCTGACTCCACCCATTCTGCCCAGGCTCCTCCTATTTGACCCCACCCAATCTGACTAGGCTCCTCCTAAGCCCCTCCTCTCTGACTCCACCCATTCTGCCCAGGCTCCTCCCATACCAGTCTGACCCCACCCATTCTGCCCAGGCTCCTCCTATACCCCTCCTATTTGACCCCACCCACTCTGACTTGGCTCCTCCTAAACCCCTCCTCCTCTGCTGTCTGACCCCACCCATTCTGCCCAGGCTCCTCCCATACCCGTCTGACCCCACCCATTCTGCCCAGGCTCCTCCTATACCCCTCCTATTTGACCCCACCCACTCTGACTTGGCTCCTCCTAAACCCCTCCTCCTCTGCTGTCTGACTCCACCCATTCTGCCCAGGCTCCTCCCATACCCGTCTGACCCCACCCATTCTGCCCAGGCTCCTCCTATACCCCTCCTATTTGACCCCACCCACTCTGACTTGGCTCCTCCTAAACCCCTCCTCCTCCTCTTCTGCTGTCTGACCCCACCCATTATGCCCAGGCTACTCCTATACCCCCCTCCTCTCTGACTCCACCCATTCCGCCCAGGCTCCTCCCATACCTGTCTGACCCCACCCATTCTGCCCAGGCTCCTCCTCCTCCTATTTGACCCCACCCAATCTGACTAGGCTCCTCCTAAGCCCCTCCTCTGCTGTCTGACCCCACCTATTCTGCCCAGGCTCTTCCTATACCCCCTCCTCTCTGACTCCACCCATTCTGCCCAGGCTCCTCCCATACCCGTCTGACCCCACCCATTCTGCCCAGGCTCCTCCCATACCCGTCTGACCCCACCCATTCTGCCCAGGCTCCTCCTATACCCCTCCTATTTGACCCCACCCACTCTGACTTGGCTCCTCCTAAACCCCTCCTCTGCTGTCTGACCCCACCCATTCTGCCCAGGCTCCTCCTATTTGACCCCACCCAATCCGACTAGGTTCCTCCTAAGCCCCTCCTCTGCTGTATGACCCCAGCCATTCTGCCCAGGCTCCTCCTATACCCCCCTCCTCTCTGACTTCTCCCATTCTGCCCAGGCTCCTCCTATTTGACCCCACCCAATCTGACTAGGCTCCTCCTATACCCCTCCTCTCTGACCCCACCCATTCTGCCCAGGCTCCTCCTATACCCCTCCTATTTGACCCCACCCACTCTGACTTGGCTCCTCCTAAACCCCTCCTCTGCTGTCTGACCCCACCCATTCTGCCCAGGCTCCTCCTATTTGACCCCACCCAATCCGACTAGGTTCCTCCTAAGCCCCTCCTCTGCTGTATGACCCCAGCCATTCTGCCCAGGCTCCTCCTATACCCCCCTCCTCTCTGACTTCTCCCATTCTGCCCAGGCTCCTCCTATTTGACCCCACCCAATCTGACTAGGCTCCTCCTATACCCCTCCTCTCTGACCCCACCCAATCTGACTAGGTTCCTCCTAAGCCCCTCCTCTGCTGTATGACCCCACCCATTCTGCCCATGCTCCTCCTAAACCCCTCCTCTGCTGTCTGACCCCACCCATTCTGCCCAGGCTCCTCCTATAGCCCCTCCTCTCTGACTCCACCCATTCTGCCCAGGCTCCTCCCATACCCGTCTGACCCCACCCATTCTGCCCAGGCTCCTCCTAAACCCCTCCTCTGCTGTCTGACCCCACCCATTCTGCCCAGGCTCTTCCTATACCCCCTCCTCTCTGACTCCACCCATTCTGCCCAGGCTCCTCCCATACCCGTCTGACCGCACCCAATCTGCCCAGGCTCCTCCTATACCCCTCCTATTTGACCCCACCCAATCTGACTTGGCTCCTCCTAAACCCCTCCTCTGCTGTCTGACCCCACCCATTCTGCCCAGGCTCCTCCTATACCCCCTCCTCTCTGACTCCACCCATTCTGCCCAGGCTCCTCCTATACCCCTCCTATTTGACCCCACCCAATCTGACTAGGTTCCTCCTAAGCCCCTCCTCTGCTGTCTGACCCCACTCATTCTGACTAAGCTCCTCCTAAACCCCTCCTCTGCTGTCTGACCCCACCCATTCTGCCCAGGCTCCTCCTATACCCCCTCCTCTCTGACTCCTCCCATTCTGCCCAGGCTCCTCCTATTTGACCCCACCCAATCTGACTAGGCTCCTCCTAAGCCCCTCCTCTCTGACTCCACCCATTCTGCCCAGGCTCCTCCTAAGCCCCTCCTCTGCTGTCTGACCCCACCCATTCTGCCCAGGCTCCTCCTATACCCCTCCTCTATGACCTTACCCATTCTGCCCAGGCTCCTCCTCCTCCTATTTGACCCCACCCAATCTGACTAGGCTCCTCCTAAGCCCCTCCTCTGCTGTCTGACCCCACCTATTCTGCCCAGGCTCTTCCTATACCCCCTCCTCTCTGACTCCACCCATTCTGCCCAGGCTCCTCCCATACCCGTCTGACCCCACCCATTCTGCCCAGGCTCCTCCCATACCCGTCTGACCCCACCCATTCTGCCCAGGCTCCTCCTATACCCCTCCTATTTGACCCCACCCAATCTGACTAGGTTCCTCCTAAGCCCCTCCTCTGCTGTCTGACCCCACTCATTCTGACTAAGCTCCTCCTAAACCCCTCCTCTGCTGTCTGACCCCACCCATTCTGCCCAGGCTCCTCCTATACCCCCTCCTCTCTGACTCCTCCCATTCTGCCCAGGCTCCTCCTATTTGACCCCACCCAATCTGACTAGGCTCCTCCTAAGCCCCTCCTCTCTGACTCCACCCATTCTGCCCAGGCTCCTCCTAAGCCCCTCCTCTGCTGTCTGACCCCACCCATTCTGCCCAGGCTCTTCCTATACCCCCTCCTCTCTGACTCCACCCATTCTGCCCAGGCTCCTCCCATACCCGTCTGACCGCACCCATTCTGCCCAGGCTCCTCCTATACCCCTCCTATTTGACCCCACCCACTCTGACTTGGCTCCTCCTAAACCCCTCCTCTGCTGTCTGACCCCACCCATTCTGCCCAGGCTCCTCCCATACCAGTCTGACCCCACCCATTCTGCCCAGGCTCCTTCTATACCCCCCTCCTCTCTGACTTCTCCCATTCTGCCCAGGCTCCTCCTATTTGACCCCACCCAATCTGACTAGGCTCCTCCTAAGCCCCTCCTCTGCTGTCTGACCCCACCCATTCTGCCCAGGCTCCTCCTAAGCCCCTCCTCTGCTGTCTGACCCCACCCATTCTGCCCAGGCTCTTCCTATACCCCCTCCTCTCTGACTCCACCCATTCTGCCCAGGCTCCTCCCATACCCGTCTGACCGCACCCAATCTGCCCAGGCTCCTCCTATACCCCTCCTATTTGACCCCACCCAATCTGACTTGGCTCCTCCTAAACCCCTCCTCCTCTGCTGTCTGACCCCACCCATTCTGCCCAGGCTCCTCCTATACCCCCTCCTCTCTGACTCCACCCATTCTGCCCAGGCTCCTCCCATACCCGTCTGACCCCACCCATTCTGCCCAGGCTCCTCCTATACCCCTCCTATTTGACCCCACCCAATCTGACTTGGCTCCTCCTAAACCCCTCCTCTGCTGTCTGACCCCACCCATTCTGCCCAGGCTCCTCCTATACCCCCTCCTCTCTGACTCCACCCATTCTGCCCAGGCTCCTCCCATATCCGTCTGACCCCACCCATTCTGCCCAGGCTCCTCCTATACCCCTCCTCCTCTCTGACCCCACCCAATCTGACTAGGCTCCTTCTAAGCCCCTCCTCTGCTGTCTGACCCCACCCATTCTGCCCAGGCTCCTCCTATACCCCTCCTCTCTGAACCCACCCAATCTGACTAGGCTCCTCCTAAGCCCCTCCTCTGCTGTCTGGCCCCACCCATTCTGCCCAGGCTCCTCCTATACCCACCCAATCTGACTAGGCTCCTCCTAAGCCCCTCCTCTGCTGTCTGACCCCACCCATTCTGCCCAGGCTCTTCCTATTTGACCCCACCCAATCTGCCCAGGCTCCTCCTAAGCCCCTCCTCTGCTGTCTGACCCCACCCATTTTGCCCAGGCTCCTCCCATACCAGTCTGACCCCACCCTTTCTGCCCAGGCTCCTCCTATACCCCCCTCCTCTCTGACTCCTCCCATTCTGCCCAGGCTCCTCCTATTTGACCCCACCCAATCTGACTAGGCTCCTCCTATACCCCTCCTCTCTGACCCCACCCAATCTGACTAGGCTCCTCCTAAGCCCCTCCTCTGCTGTCTGACCCCACCCATTCTGCCCAGGCTCCTCCTAAGCCCCTCCTCTGCTGTCTGACCCCACCCATTCTGCCCAGGCTCCTCCCATACCCGTCTGACTGCACCCATTCTGCCCAGGCTCCTCCTATACCCCTCTTATTTGACCCCAATCTGACTAGGCTCCTCCTATACCCCTCCTCTCTGACCCCAATCTGACTAGGCTCCTCCTAAGCCCCTCCTCTGCTGTCTGACCCCACCCATTCTGACTAAGCTCCTCCTAAACCCCTCCTCTGCTGTCTGACCCCACCCATTCTGCCCAGGCTCCTCCTATACCCCCTCCTCTCTGACTCCACCCATTCTGCCCAGGCTCCTCCCATACCCATCTGACCGCACCCATTCTGCCCAGGCTCCTCCTATACCCCTCCTATTTGACCCCACCCAATCTGACTAGGTTCCTCCTAAACCCCTCCTCTGCTGTCTGACCCCACCCATTCTGCCCAGGCTCCTCCTAAGCCCCTCCTCTCTGACCCCACCCATTCTGCCCAGGTTCCTCCTAAGCCCCTCCTCTGCTGTCCCCACCCATTCTGCCCAGGCTCCTCCTATTTGACCCCACCCAATCTGACTTGGCTCCTCTGCTGTCTGACCCCACCCAATCTGACTAGGCTCCTCCTAAGCCCTTCCTCTGCTGTCTGACCCCACCCATTCTGCCCAGGCTCCTCCTATACCCCCCTCCTCTCTGACTCCACCCATTCCGCCCAGGCTCCTCCCATACCTGTCTGACCCCACCCATTCTGCCCAGGCTCCTCCCATACCTGTCTGACCCCACCCATTCTGCCCAGGCTCCTCCTATACCCCTCCTATTTGACCCCACCCAATCTGACTAGGTTCCTCCTAAGCCCCTCCTCTGCTGTCTGACCCCACCCATTCTGACTAAGCTCCTCCTAAACCCCTCCTCTGCTGTCTGACCCCACCCATTCTGCCCAGGCTCCTCCTATACCCCCTCCTCTCTGACTCCACCCATTCTGCCCAGGCTCCTCCTATTTGACCCCACCCAATCTGACTAGGCTCCTCCTAAGCCCCTCCTCTCTGACTCCACCCATTCTGCCCAGGCTCCTCCCATACCAGTCTGACCCCACCCATTCTGCCCAGGCTCCTCCTATACCCCTCCTATTTGACCCCACCCACTCTGACTTGGCTCCTCCTAAACCCCTCCTCCTCTGCTGTCTGACCCCACCCATTCTGCCCAGGCTCCTCCTATACCCCCTCCTCTCTGACTCCACCCATTCTGCCCAGGCTCCTCCCATACCCGTCTGACCCCACCCATTCTGCCCAGGCTCCTCCTATACCCCTCCTATTTGACCCCACCCACTCTGACTTGGCTCCTCCTAAACCCCTCCTCCTCTTCTGCTGTCTGACCCCACCCATTATGCCCAGGCTACTCCTATACCCCCCTCCTCTCTGACTCCACCCATTCCGCCCAGGCTCCTCCCATACCTGTCTGACCCCACCCATTCTGCCCAGGCTCCTCCTCCTCCTATTTGACCCCACCCAATCTGACTAGGCTCCTCCTAAGCCCCTCCTCTGCTGTCTGACCCCACCTATTCTGCCCAGGCTCTTCCTATACCCCCTCCTCTCTGACTCCACCCATTCTGCCCAGGCTCCTCCCATACCCGTCTGACCCCACCCATTCTGCCCAGGCTCCTCCCATACCCGTCTGACCCCACCCATTCTGCCCAGGCTCCTCCTATACCCCTCCTATTTGACCCCACCCAATCTGACTAGGTTCCTCCTAAGCCCCTCCTCTGCTGTCTGACCCCACCCATTCTGACTAAGCTCCTCCTAAACCCCTCCTCTGCTGTCTGACCCCACCCATTCTGCCCAGGCTCCTCCTATACCCCCTCCTCTCTGACTCCTCCCATTCTGCCCAGGCTCCTCCTATTTGACCCCACCCAATCTGACTAGGCTCCTCCTAAGCCCCTCCTCTCTGACTCCACCCATTCTGCCCAGGCTCCTCCTAAGCCCCTCCTCTGCTGTCTGACCCCACCCATTCTGCCCAGGCTCCTCCTATACCCCTCCTCTCTGAACCCACCCAATGTGACTAGGCTCCTCCTAAGCCCCTCCTCTGCTGTCTGGCCCCACCCATTCTGCCCAGGCTCCTCCTATACCCCCTCCTCTCTGACTCCACCCATTCTGCCCAGGCTCCTCCTATTTGACCCCACCCAATCTGACTAGGCTCCTCCTAAGCCCCTCCTCTCTGACTCCACCCATTCTGCCCAGGCTCCTCCCATACCAGTCTGACCCCACCCATTCTGCCCAGGCTCCTCCTATACCCCTCCTATTTGACCCCACCCACTCTGACTTGGCTCCTCCTAAACCCCTCCTCCTCTGCTGTCTGACCCCACCCATTCTGCCCAGGCTCCTCCCATACCCGTCTGACCCCACCCATTCTGCCCAGGCTCCTCCTATACCCCTCCTATTTGACCCCACCCACTCTGACTTGGCTCCTCCTAAACCCCTCCTCCTCTGCTGTCTGACTCCACCCATTCTGCCCAGGCTCCTCCCATACCCGTCTGACCCCACCCATTCTGCCCAGGCTCCTCCTATACCCCTCCTATTTGACCCCACCCACTCTGACTTGGCTCCTCCTAAACCCCTCCTCCTCCTCTTCTGCTGTCTGACCCCACCCATTATGCCCAGGCTACTCCTATACCCCCCTCCTCTCTGACTCCACCCATTCCGCCCAGGCTCCTCCCATACCTGTCTGACCCCACCCATTCTGCCCAGGCTCCTCCTCCTCCTATTTGACCCCACCCAATCTGACTAGGCTCCTCCTAAGCCCCTCCTCTGCTGTCTGACCCCACCTATTCTGCCCAGGCTCTTCCTATACCCCCTCCTCTCTGACTCCACCCATTCTGCCCAGGCTCCTCCCATACCCGTCTGACCCCACCCATTCTGCCCAGGCTCCTCCCATACCCGTCTGACCCCACCCATTCTGCCCAGGCTCCTCCTATACCCCTCCTATTTGACCCCACCCACTCTGACTTGGCTCCTCCTAAACCCCTCCTCTGCTGTCTGACCCCACCCATTCTGCCCAGGCTCCTCCTATTTGACCCCACCCAATCCGACTAGGTTCCTCCTAAGCCCCTCCTCTGCTGTATGACCCCAGCCATTCTGCCCAGGCTCCTCCTATACCCCCCTCCTCTCTGACTTCTCCCATTCTGCCCAGGCTCCTCCTATTTGACCCCACCCAATCTGACTAGGCTCCTCCTATACCCCTCCTCTCTGACCCCACCCATTCTGCCCAGGCTCCTCCTATACCCCTCCTATTTGACCCCACCCACTCTGACTTGGCTCCTCCTAAACCCCTCCTCTGCTGTCTGACCCCACCCATTCTGCCCAGGCTCCTCCTATTTGACCCCACCCAATCCGACTAGGTTCCTCCTAAGCCCCTCCTCTGCTGTATGACCCCAGCCATTCTGCCCAGGCTCCTCCTATACCCCCCTCCTCTCTGACTTCTCCCATTCTGCCCAGGCTCCTCCTATTTGACCCCACCCAATCTGACTAGGCTCCTCCTATACCCCTCCTCTCTGACCCCACCCAATCTGACTAGGTTCCTCCTAAGCCCCTCCTCTGCTGTATGACCCCACCCATTCTGCCCATGCTCCTCCTAAACCCCTCCTCTGCTGTCTGACCCCACCCATTCTGCCCAGGCTCCTCCTATAGCCCCTCCTCTCTGACTCCACCCATTCTGCCCAGGCTCCTCCCATACCCGTCTGACCCCACCCATTCTGCCCAGGCTCCTCCTAAACCCCTCCTCTGCTGTCTGACCCCACCCATTCTGCCCAGGCTCTTCCTATACCCCCTCCTCTCTGACTCCACCCAATCTGCCCAGGCTCCTCCTATACCCCTCCTATTTGACCCCACCCAATCTGACTTGGCTCCTCCTAAACCCCTCCTCTGCTGTCTGACCCCACCCATTCTGCCCAGGCTCCTCCTATACCCCCTCCTCTCTGACTCCACCCATTCTGCCCAGGCTCCTCCTATACCCCTCCTATTTGACCCCACCCAATCTGACTAGGTTCCTCCTAAGCCCCTCCTCTGCTGTCTGACCCCACTCATTCTGACTAAGCTCCTCCTAAACCCCTCCTCTGCTGTCTGACCCCACCCATTCTGCCCAGGCTCCTCCTATACCCCCTCCTCTCTGACTCCTCCCATTCTGCCCAGGCTCCTCCTATTTGACCCCACCCAATCTGACTAGGCTCCTCCTAAGCCCCTCCTCTCTGACTCCACCCATTCTGCCCAGGCTCCTCCTAAGCCCCTCCTCTGCTGTCTGACCCCACCCATTCTGCCCAGGCTCCTCCTATACCCCTCCTCTATGACCTTACCCATTCTGCCCAGGCTCCTCCTCCTCCTATTTGACCCCACCCAATCTGACTAGGCTCCTCCTAAGCCCCTCCTCTGCTGTCTGACCCCACCTATTCTGCCCAGGCTCTTCCTATACCCCCTCCTCTCTGACTCCACCCATTCTGCCCAGGCTCCTCCCATACCCGTCTGACCCCACCCATTCTGCCCAGGCTCCTCCCATACCCGTCTGACCCCACCCATTCTGCCCAGGCTCCTCCTATACCCCTCCTATTTGACCCCACCCAATCTGACTAGGTTCCTCCTAAGCCCCTCCTCTGCTGTCTGACCCCACTCATTCTGACTAAGCTCCTCCTAAACCCCTCCTCTGCTGTCTGACCCCACCCATTCTGCCCAGGCTCCTCCTATACCCCCTCCTCTCTGACTCCTCCCATTCTGCCCAGGCTCCTCCTATTTGACCCCACCCACTCTGACTTGGCTCCTCCTAAACCCCTCCTCTGCTGTCTGACCCCACCCATTCTGCCCAGGCTCCTCCCATACCAGTCTGACCCCACCCATTCTGCCCAGGCTCCTTCTATACCCCCCTCCTCTCTGACTTCTCCCATTCTGCCCAGGCTCCTCCTATTTGACCCCACCCAATCTGACTAGGCTCCTCCTAAGCCCCTCCTCTGCTGTCTGACCCCACCCATTCTGCCCAGGCTCCTCCTAAGCCCCTCCTCTGCTGTCTGACCCCACCCATTCTGCCCAGGCTCTTCCTATACCCCCTCCTCTCTGACTCCACCCATTCTGCCCAGGCTCCTCCCATACCCGTCTGACCGCACCCAATCTGCCCAGGCTCCTCCTATACCCCTCCTATTTGACCCCACCCAATCTGACTTGGCTCCTCCTAAACCCCTCCTCCTCTGCTGTCTGACCCCACCCATTCTGCCCAGGCTCCTCCTATACCCCCTCCTCTCTGACTCCACCCATTCTGCCCAGGCTCCTCCCATACCCGTCTGACCCCACCCATTCTGCCCAGGCTCCTCCTATACCCCTCCTATTTGACCCCACCCAATCTGACTTGGCTCCTCCTAAACCCCTCCTCTGCTGTCTGACCCCACCCATTCTGCCCAGGCTCCTCCTATACCCCCTCCTCTCTGACTCCACCCATTCTGCCCAGGCTCCTCCCATATCCGTCTGACCCCACCCATTCTGCCCAGGCTCCTCCTATACCCCTCCTCCTCTCTGACCCCACCCAATCTGACTAGGCTCCTTCTAAGCCCCTCCTCTGCTGTCTGACCCCACCCATTCTGCCCAGGCTCCTCCTATACCCCTCCTCTCTGAACCCACCCAATCTGACTAGGCTCCTCCTAAGCCCCTCCTCTGCTGTCTGGCCCCACCCATTCTGCCCAGGCTCCTCCTATACCCACCCAATCTGACTAGGCTCCTCCTAAGCCCCTCCTCTGCTGTCTGACCCCACCCATTCTGCCCAGGCTCTTCCTATTTGACCCCACCCAATCTGCCCAGGCTCCTCCTAAGCCCCTCCTCTGCTGTCTGACCCCACCCATTCTGCCCAGGCTCCTCCCATACCAGTCTGACCCCACCCATTCTGCCCAGGCTCCTCCTATACCCCCTCCTCTCTGACTCCACCCATTCTGCCCAGGCTCCTCCCATACCTGTCTGACCCCACCCATTCTGCCCAGGCTCCTCCCATACCTGTCTGACCCCACCCATTCTGCCCAGGCTCCTCCTCCTCCTATTTGACCCCACCCAATCTGACTAGGCTCCTCCTATGCCCCTCCTCTGCTGTCTGACCCCACCCATTCTGCCCAGGCTCCTCCTATTTGACCCCACCCAATCTGACTAGGTTCCTCCTAAGCCCCTCCTCTGCTGTCTGACCCCACCCATTCTGCCCAGGCTCCTCCTATACCCCCTCCTCTCTGACTCCTCCCATTCTGCCCAGGCTCCTCCTATTTGACCCCACCCAATCTGACTAGGCTCCTCCTAAGCCCCTCCTCTCTGACTCCACCCATTCTGCCCAGGCTCCTCCCATACCAGTCTGACCCCACCCATTCTGCCCAGGCTCCTCCTATACCCCCCTCCTCTCTGACTCCTCCCATTCTGCCCAGGCTCCTCCTATTTGACCCCACCCAATCTGACTAGGCTCCTCCTATACCCCTCCTCTCTGACCCCACCCAATCTGACTAGGCTCCTCCTAAGCCCCTCCTCCTCTGCTGTCTGACCCCACCCATTCTGCCCAGGCTCTTCCTATACCCCCTCCTCTCTGACTCCACCCATTCTGCCCAGGCTCCTCCCATACCCGTCTGACCGCACCCATTCTGCCCAGGCTCCTTTTATACCCCTCCTATTTGACCCCACCCAATCTGACTTGGCTCCTCCTAAACCCCTCCTCTGCTGTCTGACCCCACCCAACCTGCCCAGGGTCCTCCTCCTACAGACAACACCCATTCTCTTTCTTTCACCTTTCTTTCCACACCTATTTTACTTACCGACCAATCTGCAATCCCTCTTTCGCTAGGCATGATTCCACTCTTACACAACACACAGACACATTTTACTTACCAATTTACTTACCTGGTGCCGAACCCGGGATTTGAACCCTGGTTGCCTGGATGGAAGGCAGGAACTTACCCACTGGACCACACTGGTTTCCATGTAAGTAGCCTATCAAATTGTCCTTATGTCATGGTCATCCTTTTAATGTGCAATGGAAGCCACAGGGAAGGACACCAAGGCCTGTATGTTGCTTATAGTTACTACTGCAATCCTCTAGACCACCAAGGAGCTATAGCTGAAAGGTAAGGCTTGTACCTTTGGTGGGGACAGCCCTCACAGGCCAGGGTTCGAATCCTGCCAGTGCTGTAGAAGTATCCCAAGGTGGGAAATTTTCAAACAGTGATTTTCTTTTTTTTTTTTGTTGCTAAGTGTTTTTCTGGTTTCCATGTAAGTAGCCTATCAAATTGTCCTTATGTCATGGTCATCCATTTAATGTGCAATGGAAGCCACAGGAAAGGACACCAAGGCCTGTATGTTGCTTATAGTTACTACTGCAATCCTCCAGACCACCAAGGAGCTATAGCTCAAAGGTAAGGCTTGTACCTTTGGGGGGGACAGCCCTCACAGGCCAGGGTTCGAATCCTGCCAGTGCTGTAGAAGTATCCCAAGGTGGGAAATTTTCAAACAGTTTTTTTTTTTTTTTGCTAGTGGTTTTTTTGGCAGGTGTCTCCCAACATTTCATATGTTTTCTCTCATGACCTTCTACCAACCGCCCTATTTCTCAAGTAGGTGCTAGGAACAAGGCCTTATCTTACTTTATCAATGTCGTCATTCTTTGTCCTTTAAGTTTGGTGAATTGCAGAGTGCAATTGTGGTATTGGGGGTTATAACTGAGCACAAGAATGCGAGGATGGTGCTACACTTATTGTAAAATAGGTTGGTTGATGGTGATTTTTCATTTTAGTGTGAGCCACTCGCTCAAATCAGAGGTTAGGTGCCAGTGAGCTTGGATAGAAATAAAGGTCAAGTATGAGCTCTGGCTAATGAAATGATGGGTCGAGTTTGAGGCTAGCTAGAGTCCATTTATTAGGTGCAATAAGAAGTTGGAAAGATTGTTTCCTTTAAGAGACAGACAAGAGCAGAGTCAAGCCTTTGCTCTAGTAGATTTGCATCATGCCTGCTGCAGGATGTGAAGGAGTGGACCTCCACAGCAGTGCGTTGTGCCGGGCTGGGCTGCACTGGGCTGGGCTGGGCCTGCCCTGGCATCTTGGATTCATTAACCCGCCTCCTTCCTTTGAAGAACGCTCACGAACGGCCACAAACGTCCTTGTTCTGTATACAGGCGGACAGCAGGCAATTTAGGACCCTGCTAAATGATGATGATGTCCCCATGTGCTTCCTTCGAGTGGCAAAATCCTTTGTCTAAGGCAGGTGGGCTTTTTTAAAATTTGGTTGAAGACCATATGTTGGAGGCAGTATCACGGCACAAGCCGCCGACCGTCTCAGAAGAAAGTATGCATGGGAGGACATTATTTGCATAGGAGAGCCCTCTTCTTAGTCCCATTCTTAAGCTGCAGTGGCCATGAAGTGTTACTAGTGGGCAGCAGTATGAACAAAAGAGCACACTGAGGCTTTTCTTCTTCTTGCTGACATGATTCTTGGTCATTTTTGTCTTGCAGGGCCTAAGGAGTGAAGGACTACGATGACTGAGGGGATGAGGAATGGCTGGCCTGTATTTGTGGTGAAGGGGGAACATTTGGAAGGTAAACAGCAAGATGAAAGCGTCAAAGCATATATGTTTGCTGAGTGATTGAGTCTGTGTGTCACTTGTCTCTTTGTAGGGACATGTGAGAAAGGAACAGCAGCACCATAGACTTCAGGTGGGAGAGCAAGCAAGGATGAATATTTCCCTCAAATCCAAATACTTACAGCACCTCAAAGATGACAAGTGCGATATGATGTTCTGCAATTGCAAGGATTTGCCATGTGTGGTGCATAAATATGCATGGTTAGTGAGGTTTTTCCCAGAATGTGAGTATCGTTAGGCTGGCAAATGTCAGGCACTCCTTTGGGGGTATGAGGCCAAGAAAAAATTTGGGAAGTTTGCTACAGTCATCTGTAGGATCGAAAGACACTGGGGAATCGTTACAGAGGGAGCCAGGCTGCACAAAACGTGGTAACAGTTGGACAGAAATCTTTAGCAGGACTTTTGACTACCCCCAATGTGGGATCAGGACCGTAGTACCTCTCTGTCTCTGAAACGTATTTTGACCTCTGGGCACCACCATCTCAATGCCCCTCAAATGTTCCCTCCTGGAACCCCAGCTTTGGTAGTGCATCAACCAGGTTTCAATCATTTGAGTGACCACAAACACCCTTGCTATGTGCCTTCCATTTACATTCAGTCAGTAACCCAGCTGCTTCGTTCGCTATTGAATCTCAAGTGACAGTTGGATGCACATTGCAGGGGTATACAGGCATTTACCGTACTGTACAGCCCCTCTCAGTACAGTCAGACTACACTTCTTAAAATCATAAATACATGTTTTGTCCAACAGTAAGGCCGGGCCTTTCCTCTGTAGTTCATAGCCAACGTAAGGAGGAAAAAATAAGCTGAAGAGCATGCCAAAATTCTCTACAGACACTGCCAATCCTCACACTGCATATTTGCATGCCGAGGTTATTCACTATGACCCACCAAACCAATTGGCAACAGTAGCCTCTCTCTGCCTCATTCGTATGCTCCGATGCCACCTTTATTTAGCAAATGTTAGTGCTCTAGGATTTCATAGCACGATTCGCTATAGCCTCTTTTTTCAACAGAAATGTCCTAAAGGTACCTATACCAATCTGCTGGGTGGGGAGGAGGGGGGCTGCTGCTGCTGGCAGTAAAATTTTGGGGCACCCCACCTGCAAAAATACATTCACATGCTCCTTGTTGTACCTTTCAATACCATAACTGCAGCAGAATCGTATGGTGACCCCTGTTGGTAACAGAAACTGTCAAACAGCTTTTTGCCACCCCCCCTCCCCCGTTGCCCCTAACCATTTGGGGTACACCCCATGAGGGAGGATCAGAGCAATAAAAAATAATGGTAGCCCCCCCAAAAAAGTACCTGGAAGGCATGCCATTCTGTGCACCTCATCGCTCTTCACGTTGCGCCTAAGCACCTTTTAATACTGCTCCCCGACTGCCCCCTCCCAACAGAAATCAGAAAGTATAGGGGGTGCATTAAAAAAGTTTTTGCAGTTCCCCACCATAAGTCAGGATCCTCCTCCATCTATGACCCCTTCCTAGGCCCTCAGACCCCACCCATTCTGCCCAGGCTCCTCCTATTTGACCACACCCAATCTGACTAGGCTCCTCCTTAACCCCTCCTCCGCTCTCTGACCCCACCCAATCTGACTAGGCTCCTCCTATACCCCCTCCTCTCTGACTCCACCCATTCTGCTCTGGCTCCTCCCATACCCCTCTGACCCCACCCATTCTGCCCAGGCTCCTCCTATACCCCTCTTATTTGACCCCAATCTGACTAGGCTCCTCCTAAGCCCCTCCTCTGCTGTCTGACCCCACCCATTCTGACTAAGCTCCTCCTAAACCCCTCCTCTGCTGTCTGACCCCACCCATTCTGCCCAGGCTCCTCCTATACCCCCTCCTCTCTGACTCCACCCATTCTGCCCAGGCTCCTCCTATTTGACCCCACCCAATCTGACTAGGCTCCTCCTAAGCCCCTCCTCTCTGACTCCACCCATTCTGCCCAGGCTCCTCCCATACCAGTCTGACCCCACCCATTCTGCCCAGGCTCCTCCTATACCCCTCCTATTTGACCCCACCCACTCTGACTTGGCTCCTCCTAAACCCCTCCTCCTCTGCTGTCTGACCCCACCCATTCTGCCCAGGCTCCTCCTATACCCCCCTCCTCTCTGACTCCACCCATTCCGCCCAGGCTCCTCCCATACCTGTCTGACCCCACCCATTCTGCCCAGGCTCCTCCCATACCTGTCTGACCCCACCCATTCTGCCCAGGCTCCTCCTCTATCCCTCCTATTTGACCCCACCCAATCTGACTAGGTTCCTCCTACGCCCCTCCTCTGCTGTCTGACCCCACCCATTCTGACTAAGCTCCTCCTAAACCCCTCCTCTGCTGTCTGACCCCACCCATTCTGCCCAGGCTCCTCCTATACCCCCTCCTCTCTGACTCCACCCATTCTGCCCAGGCTCCTCCTATTTGACCCCACCCAATCTGACTAGGCTCCTCCTAAGCCCCTCCTCTCTGACTCCACCCATTCTGCCCAGGCTCCTCCCATACCAGTCTGACCCCACCCATTCTGCCCAGGCTCCTCCTATACCCCTCCTATTTGACCCCACCCACTCTGACTTGGCTCCTCCTAAACCCCTCCTCCTCTGCTGTCTGACCCCACCCATTCTGCCCAGGCTCCTCCTATACCCCCCTCCTCTCTGACTCCACCCATTCCGCCCAGGCTCCTCCCATACCTGTCTGACCCCACCCATTCTGCCCAGGCTCCTCCTATACCCCTCCTCTATGACCTTACCCATTCTGCCCAGGCTCCTCCTCCTCCTATTTGACCCCACCCAATCTGACTAGGCTCCTCCTAAGCCCCTCCTCTGCTGTCTGACCCCACCTATTCTGCCCAGGCTCTTCCTATACCCCCTCCTCTCTGACTCCACCCATTCTGCCCAGGCTCCTCCCATACCCGTCTGACCCCACCCATTCTGCCCAGGCTCCTCCCATACCCGTCTGACCCCACCCATTCTGCCCAGGCTCCTCCTATACCCCTCCTATTTGACCCCACCCAATCTGACTAGGTTCCTCCTAAGCCCCTCCTCTGCTGTCTGACCCCACCCATTCTGACTAAGCTCCTCCTAAACCCCTCCTCTGCTGTCTGACCCCACCCATTCTGCCCAGGCTCCTCCTATACCCCTCCTCTCTGAACCCACCCAATCTGACTAGGCTCCTCCTAAGCCCCTCCTCTGCTGTCTGGCCCCACCCAACCTTCCCAGGCTCCTCCTATACCCCTTCTCTCTGACCCCACCCAATCTGACTAGGCTCCTCCTAAGCCCCTCCTCTGCTGTCTGACCCCACCCATTCTGCCCAGGCTCCTCCTATACCCACCCAATCTGACTAGGCTCCTCCTAAGCCCCTCCTCTGCTGTCTGACCCCACCCATTCTGCCCAGGCTCTTCCTATTTGACCCCACCCAATCTGACTAGGCTCCTCCTAAGCCCCTCCTCTCTGACTCCACCCATTCTGCCCAGGCTCCTCCTAAGCCCCTCCTCTGCTGTCTGACCCCACCCATTCTGCCCAGGCTCCTCCCATACCAGTCTGACCCCACCCATTCTGTCCAGGCTCCTCCTAAGCCCCTCCTCTGCTGTCTGACCCCACCCATTCTGCCCAGGCTCCTCCTATACCCCCTCCTCTCTGACTCCACCCATTCTGCCCAGGCTCCTCCTATTTGACCCCACCCAATCTGACTAGGCTCCTCCTAAGCCCCTCCTCTCTGACTCCACCCATTCTGCCCAGGCTCCTCCCATACCTGTCTGACCCCACCCATTCTGCCCAGGCTCCTCCCATACCTGTCTGACCCCACCCATTCTGCCCAGGCTCCTCCTCCTCCTATTTGACCCCACCCAATCTGACTAGGCTCCTCCTACGCCCCTCCTCTGCTGTCTGACCCCACCCATTCTGCCCAGGCTCCTCCTATTTGACCCCACCCAATCTGACTAGGTTCCTCCTAAGCCCCTCCTCTGCTGTCTGACCCCACCCATTCTGCCCAGGCTCTTCCTATACCCCCTCCTCTCTGACTCCACCCATTCTGCCCAGGCTCCTCCCATACCCGTTTGACCCCACCCATTCTGCCCAGGCTCCTCCTATACCCCTCCTATTTGACCCCACCCAATCTGACTAGGTTCCTCCTAAGCCCCTCCTCTGCTGTCTGACCCCACCCATTCTGACTAAGCTCCTCCTAAACCCCTCCTCTGCTGTCTGACCCCACCCATTCTGCCCAGGCTCCTCCTATACCCCCTCCTCTCTGACTCCTCCCATTCTGCCCAGGCTCCTCCTATTTGACCCCACCCAATCTGACTAGGCTCCTCCTAAGCCCCTCCTCTCTGACTCCACCCATTCTGCCCAGGCTCCTCCCATACTAGTCTGACCCCACCCATTCTGCCCAGGCTCCTCCTATACCCCCCTCCTCTCTGACTCCTCCCATTCTGCCCAGGCTCCTCCTATTTGACCCCACCCAATCTGACTAGGCTCCTCCTATACCCCTCCTCTCTGACCCCACCCAATCTGACTAGGCTCCTCCTAAGCCCCTCCTCCTCTGCTGTCTGACCCCACCCATTCTGCCCAGGCTCTTCCTATACCCCCTCCTCTCTGACTCCACCCATTCTGCCCAGGCTCCTCCCATACCCGTCTGACCGCACCCATTCTGCCCAGGCTCCTCCTATACCCCTCCTATTTGACCCCACCCAATCTGACTTGGCTCCTCCTAAACCCCTCCTCTGCTGTCTGACCCCACCCATTCTGCCCAGGCTCCTCCTATACCCCCTCCTCTCTGACTCCACCCATTCTGCCCAGGCTCCTCCCATACCCGTCTGACCCCACCCATTCTGCCCAGGCTCCTCCTATACCCCTCCTATTTGACCCCACCCAATCTGACTTGGCTCCTCCTAAACCCCTCCTCTGCTGTCTGACCCCACCCATTCTGCCCAGGCTCCTCCTATAGCCCCTCCTCTCTGACTCCACCCATTCTGCCCAGGCTCCTCCCATACCCGTCTGACCCCACCCATTCTGCCCAGGCTCCTCCTATACCCCTTCTCTCTGACCCCACCCAATCTGACTAGGCTCCTCCTAAGCCCCTCCTCTGCTGTCTGACCCCACCCATTTTGCCCAGGCTCCTCCCATACCAGTCTGACCCCACCCTTTCTGCCCAGGCTCCTCCTATACCCCCCTCCTCTCTGACTCCTCCCATTCTGCCCAGGCTCCTCCTATTTGACCCCACCCAATCTGACTAGGCTCCTCCTATACCCCTCCTCTCTGACCCCACCCAATCTGACTAGGCTCCTCCTAAGCCCCTCCTCTGCTGTCTGACCCCACCCATTCTGCCCAGGCTCCTCCTAAGCCCCTCCTCTGCTGTCTGACCCCACCCATTCTGCCCAGGCTCCTCCCATACCCGTCTGACTGCACCCATTCTGCCCAGGCTCCTCCTATACCCCTCTTATTTGACCCCAATCTGACTAGGCTCCTCCTATACCCCTCCTCTCTGACCCCAATCTGACTAGGCTCCTCCTAAGCCCCTCCTCTGCTGTCTGACCCCACCCATTCTGACTAAGCTCCTCCTAAACCCCTCCTCTGCTGTCTGACCCCACCCATTCTGCCCAGGCTCCTCCTATACCCCCTCCTCTCTGACTCCACCCATTCTGCCCAGGCTCCTCCCATACCCATCTGACCGCACCCATTCTGCCCAGGCTCCTCCTATACCCCTCCTATTTGACCCCACCCAATCTGACTAGGTTCCTCCTAAACCCCTCCTCTGCTGTCTGACCCCACCCATTCTGCCCAGGCTCCTCCTAAGCCCCTCCTCTCTGACCCCACCCATTCTGCCCAGGTTCCTCCTAAGCCCCTCCTCTGCTGTCCCCACCCATTCTGCCCAGGCTCCTCCTATTTGACCCCACCCAATCTGACTTGGCTCCTCTGCTGTCTGACCCCACCCAATCTGACTAGGCTCCTCCTAAGCCCTTCCTCTGCTGTCTGACCCCACCCATTCTGCCCAGGCTCCTCCTATACCCCCCTCCTCTCTGACTCCACCCATTCCGCCCAGGCTCCTCCCATACCTGTCTGACCCCACCCATTCTGCCCAGGCTCCTCCCATACCTGTCTGACCCCACCCATTCTGCCCAGGCTCCTCCTATACCCCTCCTATTTGACCCCACCCAATCTGACTAGGTTCCTCCTAAGCCCCTCCTCTGCTGTCTGACCCCACCCATTCTGACTAAGCTCCTCCTAAACCCCTCCTCTGCTGTCTGACCCCACCCATTCTGCCCAGGCTCCTCCTATACCCCCTCCTCTCTGACTCCACCCATTCTGCCCAGGCTCCTCCTATTTGACCCCACCCAATCTGACTAGGCTCCTCCTAAGCCCCTCCTCTCTGACTCCACCCATTCTGCCCAGGCTCCTCCCATACCAGTCTGACCCCACCCATTCTGCCCAGGCTCCTCCTATACCCCTCCTATTTGACCCCACCCACTCTGACTTGGCTCCTCCTAAACCCCTCCTCCTCTGCTGTCTGACCCCACCCATTCTGCCCAGGCTCCTCCTATACCCCCTCCTCTCTGACTCCACCCATTCTGCCCAGGCTCCTCCCATACCCGTCTGACCCCACCCATTCTGCCCAGGCTCCTCCTATACCCCTCCTATTTGACCCCACCCACTCTGACTTGGCTCCTCCTAAACCCCTCCTCCTCTTCTGCTGTCTGACCCCACCCATTATGCCCAGGCTACTCCTATACCCCCCTCCTCTCTGACTCCACCCATTCCGCCCAGGCTCCTCCCATACCTGTCTGACCCCACCCATTCTGCCCAGGCTCCTCCTCCTCCTATTTGACCCCACCCAATCTGACTAGGCTCCTCCTAAGCCCCTCCTCTGCTGTCTGACCCCACCTATTCTGCCCAGGCTCTTCCTATACCCCCTCCTCTCTGACTCCACCCATTCTGCCCAGGCTCCTCCCATACCCGTCTGACCCCACCCATTCTGCCCAGGCTCCTCCCATACCCGTCTGACCCCACCCATTCTGCCCAGGCTCCTCCTATACCCCTCCTATTTGACCCCACCCAATCTGACTAGGTTCCTCCTAAGCCCCTCCTCTGCTGTCTGACCCCACCCATTCTGACTAAGCTCCTCCTAAACCCCTCCTCTGCTGTCTGACCCCACCCATTCTGCCCAGGCTCCTCCTATACCCCTCCTCTCTGAACCCACCCAATCTGACTAGGCTCCTCCTAAGCCCCTCCTCTGCTGTCTGGCCCCACCCAACCTTCCCAGGCTCCTCCTATACCCCTTCTCTCTGACCCCACCCAATCTGACTAGGCTCCTCCTAAGCCCCTCCTCTGCTGTCTGACCCCACCCATTCTGCCCAGGCTCCTCCTATACCCACCCAATCTGACTAGGCTCCTCCTAAGCCCCTCCTCTGCTGTCTGACCCCACCCATTCTGCCCAGGCTCTTCCTATTTGACCCCACCCAATCTGACTAGGCTCCTCCTAAGCCCCTCCTCTCTGACTCCACCCATTCTGCCCAGGCTCCTCCTAAGCCCCTCCTCTGCTGTCTGACCCCACCCATTCTGCCCAGGCTCCTCCCATACCAGTCTGACCCCACCCATTCTGTCCAGGCTCCTCCTAAGCCCCTCCTCTGCTGTCTGACCCCACCCATTCTGCCCAGGCTCCTCCTATACCCCCTCCTCTCTGACTCCACCCATTCTGCCCAGGCTCCTCCTATTTGACCCCACCCAATCTGACTAGGCTCCTCCTAAGCCCCTCCTCTCTGACTCCACCCATTCTGCCCAGGCTCCTCCCATACCTGTCTGACCCCACCCATTCTGCCCAGGCTCCTCCCATACCTGTCTGACCCCACCCATTCTGCCCAGGCTCCTCCTCCTCCTATTTGACCCCACCCAATCTGACTAGGCTCCTCCTACGCCCCTCCTCTGCTGTCTGACCCCACCCATTCTGCCCAGGCTCCTCCTATTTGACCCCACCCAATCTGACTAGGTTCCTCCTAAGCCCCTCCTCTGCTGTCTGACCCCACCCATTCTGCCCAGGCTCTTCCTATACCCCCTCCTCTCTGACTCCACCCATTCTGCTCAGGCTCCTCCCATACCCGTTTGACCCCACCCATTCTGCCCAGGCTCCTCCTATACCCCTCCTATTTGACCCCACCCAATCTGACTAGGTTCCTCCTAAGCCCCTCCTCTGCTGTCTGACCCCACCCATTCTGACTAAGCTCCTCCTAAACCCCTCCTCTGCTGTCTGACCCCACCCATTCTGCCCAGGCTCCTCCCATACTAGTCTGACCCCACCCATTCTGCCCAGGCTCCTCCTATACCCCCCTCCTCTCTGACTCCTCCCATTCTGCCCAGGCTCCTCCTATTTGACCCCACCCAATCTGACTAGGCTCCTCCTATACCCCTCCTCTCTGACCCCACCCAATCTGACTAGGCTCCTCCTAAGCCCCTCCTCCTCTGCTGTCTGACCCCACCCATTCTGCCCAGGCTCTTCCTATACCCCCTCCTCTCTGACTCCACCCATTCTGCCCAGGCTCCTCCCATACCCGTCTGACCGCACCCATTCTGCCCAGGCTCCTCCTATACCCCTCCTATTTGACCCCACCCAATCTGACTTGGCTCCTCCTAAACCCCTCCTCTGCTGTCTGACCCCACCCATTCTGCCCAGGCTCCTCCTATACCCCCTCCTCTCTGACTCCACCCATTCTGCCCAGGCTCCTCCCATACCCGTCTGACCCCACCCATTCTGCCCAGGCTCCTCCTATACCCCTCCTATTTGACCCCACCCAATCTGACTTGGCTCCTCCTAAACCCCTCCTCTGCTGTCTGACCCCACCCATTCTGCCCAGGCTCCTCCTATACCCCCTCCTCTCTGACTCCACCCATTCTGCCCAGGCTCCTCCCATACCCGTCTGACCCCACCCATTCTGCCCAGGCTCCTCCTATACCCCTTCTCTCTGACCCCACCCAATCTGACTAGGCTCCTCCTAAGCCCCTCCTCTGCTGTCTGACCCCACCCATTTTGCCCAGGCTCCTCCCATACCAGTCTGACCCCACCCTTTCTGCCCAGGCTCCTCCTATACCCCCCTCCTCTCTGACTCCTCCCATTCTGCCCAGGCTCCTCCTATTTGACCCCACCCAATCTGACTAGGCTCCTCCTATACCCCTCCTCTCTGACCCCACCCAATCTGACTAGGCTCCTCCTAAGCCCCTCCTCTGCTGTCTGACCCCACCCATTCTGCCCAGGCTCCTCCTAAGCCCCTCCTCTGCTGTCTGACCCCACCCATTCTGCCCAGGCTCCTCCCATACCCGTCTGACTGCACCCATTCTGCCCAGGCTCCTCCTATACCCCTCTTATTTGACCCCAATCTGACTAGGCTCCTCCTATACCCCTCCTCTCTGACCCCAATCTGACTAGGCTCCTCCTAAGCCCCTCCTCTGCTGTCTGACCCCACCCATTCTGACTAAGCTCCTCCTAAACCCCTCCTCTGCTGTCTGACCCCACCCATTCTGCCCAGGCTCCTCCTATACCCCCTCCTCTCTGACTCCACCCATTCTGCCCAGGCTCCTCCCATACCCATCTGACCGCACCCATTCTGCCCAGGCTCCTTCTATACCCCTCCTATTTGACCCCACCCAATCTGACTAGGTTCCTCCTAAACCCCTCCTCTGCTGTCTGACCCCACCCATTCTGCCCAGGCTCCTCCTAAGCCCCTCCTCTCTGACCCCACCCATTCTGCCCAGGTTCCTCCTAAGCCCCTCCTCTGCTGTCCCCACCCATTCTGCCCAGGCTCCTCCTATTTGACCCCACCCAATCTGACTTGGCTCCTCTGCTGTCTGACCCCACCCAATCTGACTAGGCTCCTCCTAAGCCCTTCCTCTGCTGTCTGACCCCACCCATTCTGCCCAGGCTCCTCCTATACCCCCCTCCTCTCTGACTCCACCCATTCCGCCCAGGCTCCTCCCATACCTGTCTGACCCCACCCATTCTGCCCAGGCTCCTCCCATACCTGTCTGACCCCACCCATTCTGCCCAGGCTCCTCCTATACCCCTCCTATTTGACCCCACCCAATCTGACTAGGTTCCTCCTAAGCCCCTCCTCTGCTGTCTGACCCCACCCATTCTGACTAAGCTCCTCCTAAACCCCTCCTCTGCTGTCTGACCCCACCCATTCTGCCCAGGCTCCTCCTATACCCCCTCCTCTCTGACTCCACCCATTCTGCCCAGGCTCCTCCTATTTGACCCCACCCAATCTGACTAGGCTCCTCCTAAGCCCCTCCTCTCTGACTCCACCCATTCTGCCCAGGCTCCTCCCATACCAGTCTGACCCCACCCATTCTGCCCAGGCTCCTCCTATACCCCTCCTATTTGACCCCACCCACTCTGACTTGGCTCCTCCTAAACCCCTCCTCCTCTGCTGTCTGACCCCACCCATTCTGCCCAGGCTCCTCCTATACCCCCTCCTCTCTGACTCCACCCATTCTGCCCAGGCTCCTCCCATACCCGTCTGACCCCACCCATTCTGCCCAGGCTCCTCCTATACCCCTCCTATTTGACCCCACCCACTCTGACTTGGCTCCTCCTAAACCCCTCCTCCTCTTCTGCTGTCTGACCCCACCCATTATGCCCAGGCTACTCCTATACCCCCCTCCTCTCTGACTCCACCCATTCCGCCCAGGCTCCTCCCATACCTGTCTGACCCCACCCATTCTGCCCAGGCTCCTCCTCCTCCTATTTGACCCCACCCAATCTGACTAGGCTCCTCCTAAGCCCCTCCTCTGCTGTCTGACCCCACCTATTCTGCCCAGGCTCTTCCTATACCCCCTCCTCTCTGACTCCACCCATTCTGCCCAGGCTCCTCCCATACCCGTCTGACCCCACCCATTCTGCCCAGGCTCCTCCCATACCCGTCTGACCCCACCCATTCTGCCCAGGCTCCTCCTATACCCCTCCTATTTGACCCCACCCAATCTGACTAGGTTCCTCCTAAGCCCCTCCTCTGCTGTCTGACCCCACCCATTCTGACTAAGCTCCTCCTAAACCCCTCCTCTGCTGTCTGACCCCACCCATTCTGCCCAGGCTCCTCCTATACCCCCTCCTCTCTGACTCCTCCCATTCTGCCCAGGCTCCTCCTATTTGACCCCACCCAATCTGACTAGGCTCCTCCTAAGCCCCTCCTCTCTGACTCCACCCATTCTGCCCAGGCTCCTCCTAAGCCCCTCCTCTGCTGTCTGACCCCACCCATTCTGCCCAGGCTCCTCCTATACCCCTCCTCTCTGAACCCACCCAATGTGACTAGGCTCCTCCTAAGCCCCTCCTCTGCTGTCTGGCCCCACCCATTCTGCCCAGGCTCCTCCTATACCCCCTCCTCTCTGACTCCACCCATTCTGCCCAGGCTCCTCCTATTTGACCCCACCCAATCTGACTAGGCTCCTCCTAAGCCCCTCCTCTCTGACTCCACCCATTCTGCCCAGGCTCCTCCCATACCAGTCTGACCCCACCCATTCTGCCCAGGCTCCTCCTATACCCCTCCTATTTGACCCCACCCACTCTGACTTGGCTCCTCCTAAACCCCTCCTCCTCTGCTGTCTGACCCCACCCATTCTGCCCAGGCTCCTCCCATACCCGTCTGACCCCACCCATTCTGCCCAGGCTCCTCCTATACCCCTCCTATTTGACCCCACCCACTCTGACTTGGCTCCTCCTAAACCCCCTCCTCCTCTGCTGTCTGACTCCACCCATTCTGCCCAGGCTCCTCCCATACCCGTCTGACCCCACCCATTCTGCCCAGGCTCCTCCTATACCCCTCCTATTTGACCCCACCCACTCTGACTTGGCTCCTCCTAAACCCCTCCTCCTCCTCTTCTGCTGTCTGACCCCACCCATTATGCCCAGGCTACTCCTATACCCCCCTCCTCTCTGACTCCACCCATTCCGCCCAGGCTCCTCCCATACCTGTCTGACCCCACCCATTCTGCCCAGGCTCCTCCTCCTCCTATTTGACCCCACCCAATCTGACTAGGCTCCTCCTAAGCCCCTCCTCTGCTGTCTGACCCCACCTATTCTGCCCAGGCTCTTCCTATACCCCCTCCTCTCTGACTCCACCCATTCTGCCCAGGCTCCTCCCATACCCGTCTGACCCCACCCATTCTGCCCAGGCTCCTCCCATACCCGTCTGACCCCACCCATTCTGCCCAGGCTCCTCCTATACCCCTCCTATTTGACCCCACCCACTCTGACTTGGCTCCTCCTAAACCCCTCCTCTGCTGTCTGACCCCACCCATTCTGCCCAGGCTCCTCCTATTTGACCCCACCCAATCCGACTAGGTTCCTCCTAAGCCCCTCCTCTGCTGTATGACCCCAGCCATTCTGCCCAGGCTCCTCCTATACCCCCCTCCTCTCTGACTTCTCCCATTCTGCCCAGGCTCCTCCTATTTGACCCCACCCAATCTGACTAGGCTCCTCCTATACCCCTCCTCTCTGACCCCACCCATTCTGCCCAGGCTCCTCCTATACCCCTCCTATTTGACCCCACCCACTCTGACTTGGCTCCTCCTAAACCCCTCCTCTGCTGTCTGACCCCACCCATTCTGCCCAGGCTCCTCCTATTTGACCCCACCCAATCCGACTAGGTTCCTCCTAAGCCCCTCCTCTGCTGTATGACCCCAGCCATTCTGCCCAGGCTCCTCCTATACCCCCCTCCTCTCTGACTTCTCCCATTCTGCCCAGGCTCCTCCTATTTGACCCCACCCAATCTGACTAGGCTCCTCCTATACCCCTCCTCTCTGACCCCACCCAATCTGACTAGGTTCCTCCTAAGCCCCTCCTCTGCTGTATGACCCCACCCATTCTGCCCATGCTCCTCCTAAACCCCTCCTCTGCTGTCTGACCCCACCCATTCTGCCCAGGCTCCTCCTATAGCCCCTCCTCTCTGACTCCACCCATTCTGCCCAGGCTCCTCCCATACCCGTCTGACCCCACCCATTCTGCCCAGGCTCCTCCTAAACCCCTCCTCTGCTGTCTGACCCCACCCATTCTGCCCAGGCTCTTCCTATACCCCCTCCTCTCTGACTCCACCCATTCTGCCCAGGCTCCTCCCATACCCGTCTGACCGCACCCATTCTGCCCAGGCTCCTCCTATACCCCTCCTATTTGACCCCACCCACTCTGACTTGGCTCCTCCTAAACCCCTCCTCTGCTGTCTGACCCCACCCATTCTGCCCAGGCTCCTCCTATACCCCCTCCTCTCTGACTCCACCCATTCTGCCCAGGCTCCTCCCATACCCGTCTGACCCCACCCATTCTGCCCAGGCTCCTCCTATACCCCACCTATTTGACCCCACCCAATCTGACTAGGTTCCTCCTAAGCCCCTCCTCTGCTGTCTGACCCCACCCATTCTGCCCAGGCTCCTCCCATACCAGTCTGACCCCACCCATTCTGCCCAGGCTCCTTCTATACCCCCCTCCTCTCTGACTTCTCCCATTCTGCCCAGGCTCCTCCCATACCAGTCTGACCCCACCCATTCTGCCCAGGCTCCTCCTAAGCCCCTCCTCTGCTGTCTGACCCCACCCATTCTGCCCAGGCTCCTCCTATACCCCCTCCTCTCTGACTCCACCCATTCTGCCCAGGCTCCTCCTATTTGACCCCACCCAATCTGACTAGGCTCCTCCTAAGCCCCTCCTCTCTGACTCCACCCATTCTGCCCAGGCTCCTCCCATACCCGTCTGACCGCACCCAATCTGCCCAGGCTCCTCCTATACCCCTCCTATTTGACCCCACCCAATCTGACTTGGCTCCTCCTAAACCCCTCCTCTGCTGTCTGACCCCACCCATTCTGCCCAGGCTCCTCCTATACCCCCTCCTCTCTGACTCCACCCATTCTGCCCAGGCTCCTCCCATACCCATCTGACCCCACCCATTCTGCCCAGGCTCCTCCTATACCCCTCCTATTTGACCCCACCCACTCTGACTTGGCTCCTCCTAAACCCCTCCTCTGCTGTCTGACCCCACCCATTCTGCCCAGGCTCCTCCTATACCCCCCTCCTCTCTGACTCCACCCATTCTGCCCAGGCTCCTCCCATATCCGTCTGACCCCACCCATTCTGCCCAGGCTCCTCCTATACCCCTCCTCCTCTCTGACCCCACCCAATCTGACTAGGCTCCTCCTAAGCCCCTCCTCTGCTGTCTGACCCCACCCATTCTGCCCAGGCTCCTCCTATACCCCTCCTCTCTGAACCCACCCAATGTGACTAGGCTCCTCCTAAGCCCCTCCTCTGCTGTCTGGCCCCACCCAACCTTCCCAGGCTCCTCCTATACCCCTTCTCTCTGACCCCACCCAATCTGACTAGGCTCCTCCTAAGCCCCTCCTCTGCTGTCTGACCCCACCCATTTTGCCCAGGCTCCTCCCATACCAGTCTGACCCCACCCTTTCTGCCCAGGCTCCTCCTATACCCCCCTCCTCTCTGACTCCTCCCATTCTGCCCAGGCTCCTCCTATTTGACCCCACCCAATCTGACTAGGCTCCTCCTATACCCCTCCTCTCTGACCCCACCCAATCTGACTAGGCTCCTCCTAAGCCCCTCCTCTGCTGTCTGACCCCACCCATTCTGCCCAGGCTCCTCCTAAGCCCCTCCTCTGCTGTCTGACCCCACCCATTCTGCCCAGGCTCCTCCCATACCCGTCTGACTGCACCCATTCTGCCCAGGCTCCTCCTATACCCCTCTTATTTGACCCCAATCTGACTAGGCTCCTCCTATACCCCTCCTCTCTGACCCCAATCTGACTAGGCTCCTCCTAAGCCCCTCCTCTGCTGTCTGACCCCACCCATTCTGACTAAGCTCCTCCTAAACCCCTCCTCTGCTGTCTGACCCCACCCATTCTGCCCAGGCTCCTCCTATACCCCCTCCTCTCTGACTCCACCCATTCTGCCCAGGCTCCTCCCATACCCATCTGACCGCACCCATTCTGCCCAGGCTCCTCCTATACCCCTCCTATTTGACCCCACCCAATCTGACTAGGTTCCTCCTAAACCCCTCCTCTGCTGTCTGACCCCACCCATTCTGCCCAGGCTCCTCCTAAGCCCCTCCTCTCTGACCCCACCCATTCTGCCCAGGTTCCTCCTAAGCCCCTCCTCTGCTGTCCCCACCCATTCTGCCCAGGCTCCTCCTATTTGACCCCACCCAATCTGACTTGGCTCCTCTGCTGTCTGACCCCACCCAATCTGACTAGGCTCCTCCTAAGCCCTTCCTCTGCTGTCTGACCCCACCCATTCTGCCCAGGCTCCTCCTATACCCCCCTCCTCTCTGACTCCACCCATTCCGCCCAGGCTCCTCCCATACCTGTCTGACCCCACCCATTCTGCCCAGGCTCCTCCCATACCTGTCTGACCCCACCCATTCTGCCCAGGCTCCTCCTATACCCCTCCTATTTGACCCCACCCAATCTGACTAGGTTCCTCCTAAGCCCCTCCTCTGCTGTCTGACCCCACCCATTCTGACTAAGCTCCTCCTAAACCCCTCCTCTGCTGTCTGACCCCACCCATTCTGCCCAGGCTCCTCCTATACCCCCTCCTCTCTGACTCCACCCATTCTGCCCAGGCTCCTCCTATTTGACCCCACCCAATCTGACTAGGCTCCTCCTAAGCCCCTCCTCTCTGACTCCACCCATTCTGCCCAGGCTCCTCCCATACCAGTCTGACCCCACCCATTCTGCCCAGGCTCCTCCTATACCCCTCCTATTTGACCCCACCCACTCTGACTTGGCTCCTCCTAAACCCCTCCTCCTCTGCTGTCTGACCCCACCCATTCTGCCCAGGCTCCTCCTATACCCCCTCCTCTCTGACTCCACCCATTCTGCCCAGGCTCCTCCCATACCCGTCTGACCCCACCCATTCTGCCCAGGCTCCTCCTATACCCCTCCTATTTGACCCCACCCACTCTGACTTGGCTCCTCCTAAACCCCTCCTCCTCTTCTGCTGTCTGACCCCACCCATTATGCCCAGGCTACTCCTATACCCCCCTCCTCTCTGACTCCACCCATTCCGCCCAGGCTCCTCCCATACCTGTCTGACCCCACCCATTCTGCCCAGGCTCCTCCTCCTCCTATTTGACCCCACCCAATCTGACTAGGCTCCTCCTAAGCCCCTCCTCTGCTGTCTGACCCCACCTATTCTGCCCAGGCTCTTCCTATACCCCCTCCTCTCTGACTCCACCCATTCTGCCCAGGCTCCTCCCATACCCGTCTGACCCCACCCATTCTGCCCAGGCTCCTCCCATACCCGTCTGACCCCACCCATTCTGCCCAGGCTCCTCCTATACCCCTCCTATTTGACCCCACCCAATCTGACTAGGTTCCTCCTAAGCCCCTCCTCTGCTGTCTGACCCCACCCATTCTGACTAAGCTCCTCCTAAACCCCTCCTCTGCTGTCTGACCCCACCCATTCTGCCCAGGCTCCTCCTATACCCCCTCCTCTCTGACTCCTCCCATTCTGCCCAGGCTCCTCCTATTTGACCCCACCCAATCTGACTAGGCTCCTCCTAAGCCCCTCCTCTCTGACTCCACCCATTCTGCCCAGGCTCCTCCTAAGCCCCTCCTCTGCTGTCTGACCCCACCCATTCTGCCCAGGCTCCTCCTATACCCCTCCTCTCTGAACCCACCCAATGTGACTAGGCTCCTCCTAAGCCCCTCCTCTGCTGTCTGGCCCCACCCATTCTGCCCAGGCTCCTCCTATACCCCCTCCTCTCTGACTCCACCCATTCTGCCCAGGCTCCTCCTATTTGACCCCACCCAATCTGACTAGGCTCCTCCTAAGCCCCTCCTCTCTGACTCCACCCATTCTGCCCAGGCTCCTCCCATACCAGTCTGACCCCACCCATTCTGCCCAGGCTCCTCCTATACCCCTCCTATTTGACCCCACCCACTCTGACTTGGCTCCTCCTAAACCCCTCCTCCTCTGCTGTCTGACCCCACCCATTCTGCCCAGGCTCCTCCCATACCCGTCTGACCCCACCCATTCTGCCCAGGCTCCTCCTATACCCCTCCTATTTGACCCCACCCACTCTGACTTGGCTCCTCCTAAACCCCCTCCTCCTCTGCTGTCTGACTCCACCCATTCTGCCCAGGCTCCTCCCATACCCGTCTGACCCCACCCATTCTGCCCAGGCTCCTCCTATACCCCTCCTATTTGACCCCACCCACTCTGACTTGGCTCCTCCTAAACCCCTCCTCCTCCTCTTCTGCTGTCTGACCCCACCCATTATGCCCAGGCTACTCCTATACCCCCCTCCTCTCTGACTCCACCCATTCCGCCCAGGCTCCTCCCATACCTGTCTGACCCCACCCATTCTGCCCAGGCTCCTCCTCCTCCTATTTGACCCCACCCAATCTGACTAGGCTCCTCCTAAGCCCCTCCTCTGCTGTCTGACCCCACCTATTCTGCCCAGGCTCTTCCTATACCCCCTCCTCTCTGACTCCACCCATTCTGCCCAGGCTCCTCCCATACCCGTCTGACCCCACCCATTCTGCCCAGGCTCCTCCCATACCCGTCTGACCCCACCCATTCTGCCCAGGCTCCTCCTATACCCCTCCTATTTGACCCCACCCACTCTGACTTGGCTCCTCCTAAACCCCTCCTCTGCTGTCTGACCCCACCCATTCTGCCCAGGCTCCTCCTATTTGACCCCACCCAATCCGACTAGGTTCCTCCTAAGCCCCTCCTCTGCTGTATGACCCCAGCCATTCTGCCCAGGCTCCTCCTATACCCCCCTCCTCTCTGACTTCTCCCATTCTGCCCAGGCTCCTCCTATTTGACCCCACCCAATCTGACTAGGCTCCTCCTATACCCCTCCTCTCTGACCCCACCCATTCTGCCCAGGCTCCTCCTATACCCCTCCTATTTGACCCCACCCACTCTGACTTGGCTCCTCCTAAACCCCTCCTCTGCTGTCTGACCCCACCCATTCTGCCCAGGCTCCTCCTATTTGACCCCACCCAATCCGACTAGGTTCCTCCTAAGCCCCTCCTCTGCTGTATGACCCCAGCCATTCTGCCCAGGCTCCTCCTATACCCCCCTCCTCTCTGACTTCTCCCATTCTGCCCAGGCTCCTCCTATTTGACCCCACCCAATCTGACTAGGCTCCTCCTATACCCCTCCTCTCTGACCCCACCCAATCTGACTAGGTTCCTCCTAAGCCCCTCCTCTGCTGTATGACCCCACCCATTCTGACTAAGCTCCTCCTAAACCCCTCCTCTGCTGTCTGACCCCACCCATTCTGCCCAGGCTCCTCCCATACTAGTCTGACCCCACCCATTCTGCCCAGGCTCCTCCTATACCCCCCTCCTCTCTGACTCCTCCCATTCTGCCCAGGCTCCTCCTATTTGACCCCACCCAATCTGACTAGGCTCCTCCTATACCCCTCCTCTCTGACCCCACCCAATCTGACTAGGCTCCTCCTAAGCCCCTCCTCCTCTGCTGTCTGACCCCACCCATTCTGCCCAGGCTCTTCCTATACCCCCTCCTCTCTGACTCCACCCATTCTGCCCAGGCTCCTCCCATACCCGTCTGACCGCACCCATTCTGCCCAGGCTCCTCCTATACCCCTCCTATTTGACCCCACCCAATCTGACTTGGCTCCTCCTAAACCCCTCCTCTGCTGTCTGACCCCACCCATTCTGCCCAGGCTCCTCCTATACCCCCTCCTCTCTGACTCCACCCATTCTGCCCAGGCTCCTCCCATACCCGTCTGACCCCACCCATTCTGCCCAGGCTCCTCCTATACCCCTCCTATTTGACCCCACCCAATCTGACTTGGCTCCTCCTAAACCCCTCCTCTGCTGTCTGACCCCACCCATTCTGCCCAGGCTCCTCCTATACCCCCTCCTCTCTGACTCCACCCATTCTGCCCAGGCTCCTCCCATACCCGTCTGACCCCACCCATTCTGCCCAGGCTCCTCCTATACCCCTTCTCTCTGACCCCACCCAATCTGACTAGGCTCCTCCTAAGCCCCTCCTCTGCTGTCTGACCCCACCCATTTTGCCCAGGCTCCTCCCATACCAGTCTGACCCCACCCTTTCTGCCCAGGCTCCTCCTATACCCCCCTCCTCTCTGACTCCTCCCATTCTGCCCAGGCTCCTCCTATTTGACCCCACCCAATCTGACTAGGCTCCTCCTATACCCCTCCTCTCTGACCCCACCCAATCTGACTAGGCTCCTCCTAAGCCCCTCCTCTGCTGTCTGACCCCACCCATTCTGCCCAGGCTCCTCCTAAGCCCCTCCTCTGCTGTCTGACCCCACCCATTCTGCCCAGGCTCCTCCCATACCCGTCTGACTGCACCCATTCTGCCCAGGCTCCTCCTATACCCCTCTTATTTGACCCCAATCTGACTAGGCTCCTCCTATACCCCTCCTCTCTGACCCCAATCTGACTAGGCTCCTCCTAAGCCCCTCCTCTGCTGTCTGACCCCACCCATTCTGACTAAGCTCCTCCTAAACCCCTCCTCTGCTGTCTGACCCCACCCATTCTGCCCAGGCTCCTCCTATACCCCCTCCTCTCTGACTCCACCCATTCTGCCCAGGCTCCTCCCATACCCATCTGACCGCACCCATTCTGCCCAGGCTCCTTCTATACCCCTCCTATTTGACCCCACCCAATCTGACTAGGTTCCTCCTAAACCCCTCCTCTGCTGTCTGACCCCACCCATTCTGCCCAGGCTCCTCCTAAGCCCCTCCTCTCTGACCCCACCCATTCTGCCCAGGTTCCTCCTAAGCCCCTCCTCTGCTGTCCCCACCCATTCTGCCCAGGCTCCTCCTATTTGACCCCACCCAATCTGACTTGGCTCCTCTGCTGTCTGACCCCACCCAATCTGACTAGGCTCCTCCTAAGCCCTTCCTCTGCTGTCTGACCCCACCCATTCTGCCCAGGCTCCTCCTATACCCCCCTCCTCTCTGACTCCACCCATTCCGCCCAGGCTCCTCCCATACCTGTCTGACCCCACCCATTCTGCCCAGGCTCCTCCCATACCTGTCTGACCCCACCCATTCTGCCCAGGCTCCTCCTATACCCCTCCTATTTGACCCCACCCAATCTGACTAGGTTCCTCCTAAGCCCCTCCTCTGCTGTCTGACCCCACCCATTCTGACTAAGCTCCTCCTAAACCCCTCCTCTGCTGTCTGACCCCACCCATTCTGCCCAGGCTCCTCCTATACCCCCTCCTCTCTGACTCCACCCATTCTGCCCAGGCTCCTCCTATTTGACCCCACCCAATCTGACTAGGCTCCTCCTAAGCCCCTCCTCTCTGACTCCACCCATTCTGCCCAGGCTCCTCCCATACCAGTCTGACCCCACCCATTCTGCCCAGGCTCCTCCTATACCCCTCCTATTTGACCCCACCCACTCTGACTTGGCTCCTCCTAAACCCCTCCTCCTCTGCTGTCTGACCCCACCCATTCTGCCCAGGCTCCTCCTATACCCCCTCCTCTCTGACTCCACCCATTCTGCCCAGGCTCCTCCCATACCCGTCTGACCCCACCCATTCTGCCCAGGCTCCTCCTATACCCCTCCTATTTGACCCCACCCACTCTGACTTGGCTCCTCCTAAACCCCTCCTCCTCTTCTGCTGTCTGACCCCACCCATTATGCCCAGGCTACTCCTATACCCCCCTCCTCTCTGACTCCACCCATTCCGCCCAGGCTCCTCCCATACCTGTCTGACCCCACCCATTCTGCCCAGGCTCCTCCTCCTCCTATTTGACCCCACCCAATCTGACTAGGCTCCTCCTAAGCCCCTCCTCTGCTGTCTGACCCCACCTATTCTGCCCAGGCTCTTCCTATACCCCCTCCTCTCTGACTCCACCCATTCTGCCCAGGCTCCTCCCATACCCGTCTGACCCCACCCATTCTGCCCAGGCTCCTCCCATACCCGTCTGACCCCACCCATTCTGCCCAGGCTCCTCCTATACCCCTCCTATTTGACCCCACCCAATCTGACTAGGTTCCTCCTAAGCCCCTCCTCTGCTGTCTGACCCCACCCATTCTGACTAAGCTCCTCCTAAACCCCTCCTCTGCTGTCTGACCCCACCCATTCTGCCCAGGCTCCTCCTATACCCCCTCCTCTCTGACTCCTCCCATTCTGCCCAGGCTCCTCCTATTTGACCCCACCCAATCTGACTAGGCTCCTCCTAAGCCCCTCCTCTCTGACTCCACCCATTCTGCCCAGGCTCCTCCTAAGCCCCTCCTCTGCTGTCTGACCCCACCCATTCTGCCCAGGCTCCTCCTATACCCCTCCTCTCTGAACCCACCCAATGTGACTAGGCTCCTCCTAAGCCCCTCCTCTGCTGTCTGGCCCCACCCATTCTGCCCAGGCTCCTCCTATACCCCCTCCTCTCTGACTCCACCCATTCTGCCCAGGCTCCTCCTATTTGACCCCACCCAATCTGACTAGGCTCCTCCTAAGCCCCTCCTCTCTGACTCCACCCATTCTGCCCAGGCTCCTCCCATACCAGTCTGACCCCACCCATTCTGCCCAGGCTCCTCCTATACCCCTCCTATTTGACCCCACCCACTCTGACTTGGCTCCTCCTAAACCCCTCCTCCTCTGCTGTCTGACCCCACCCATTCTGCCCAGGCTCCTCCCATACCCGTCTGACCCCACCCATTCTGCCCAGGCTCCTCCTATACCCCTCCTATTTGACCCCACCCACTCTGACTTGGCTCCTCCTAAACCCCCTCCTCCTCTGCTGTCTGACTCCACCCATTCTGCCCAGGCTCCTCCCATACCCGTCTGACCCCACCCATTCTGCCCAGGCTCCTCCTATACCCCTCCTATTTGACCCCACCCACTCTGACTTGGCTCCTCCTAAACCCCTCCTCCTCCTCTTCTGCTGTCTGACCCCACCCATTATGCCCAGGCTACTCCTATACCCCCCTCCTCTCTGACTCCACCCATTCCGCCCAGGCTCCTCCCATACCTGTCTGACCCCACCCATTCTGCCCAGGCTCCTCCTCCTCCTATTTGACCCCACCCAATCTGACTAGGCTCCTCCTAAGCCCCTCCTCTGCTGTCTGACCCCACCTATTCTGCCCAGGCTCTTCCTATACCCCCTCCTCTCTGACTCCACCCATTCTGCCCAGGCTCCTCCCATACCCGTCTGACCCCACCCATTCTGCCCAGGCTCCTCCCATACCCGTCTGACCCCACCCATTCTGCCCAGGCTCCTCCTATACCCCTCCTATTTGACCCCACCCACTCTGACTTGGCTCCTCCTAAACCCCTCCTCTGCTGTCTGACCCCACCCATTCTGCCCAGGCTCCTCCTATTTGACCCCACCCAATCCGACTAGGTTCCTCCTAAGCCCCTCCTCTGCTGTATGACCCCAGCCATTCTGCCCAGGCTCCTCCTATACCCCCCTCCTCTCTGACTTCTCCCATTCTGCCCAGGCTCCTCCTATTTGACCCCACCCAATCTGACTAGGCTCCTCCTATACCCCTCCTCTCTGACCCCACCCATTCTGCCCAGGCTCCTCCTATACCCCTCCTATTTGACCCCACCCACTCTGACTTGGCTCCTCCTAAACCCCTCCTCTGCTGTCTGACCCCACCCATTCTGCCCAGGCTCCTCCTATTTGACCCCACCCAATCCGACTAGGTTCCTCCTAAGCCCCTCCTCTGCTGTATGACCCCAGCCATTCTGCCCAGGCTCCTCCTATACCCCCCTCCTCTCTGACTTCTCCCATTCTGCCCAGGCTCCTCCTATTTGACCCCACCCAATCTGACTAGGCTCCTCCTATACCCCTCCTCTCTGACCCCACCCAATCTGACTAGGTTCCTCCTAAGCCCCTCCTCTGCTGTATGACCCCACCCATTCTGCCCATGCTCCTCCTAAACCCCTCCTCTGCTGTCTGACCCCACCCATTCTGCCCAGGCTCCTCCTATAGCCCCTCCTCTCTGACTCCACCCATTCTGCCCAGGCTCCTCCCATACCCGTCTGACCCCACCCATTCTGCCCAGGCTCCTCCTAAACCCCTCCTCTGCTGTCTGACCCCACCCATTCTGCCCAGGCTCTTCCTATACCCCCTCCTCTCTGACTCCACCCATTCTGCCCAGGCTCCTCCCATACCCGTCTGACCGCACCCATTCTGCCCAGGCTCCTCCTATACCCCTCCTATTTGACCCCACCCACTCTGACTTGGCTCCTCCTAAACCCCTCCTCTGCTGTCTGACCCCACCCATTCTGCCCAGGCTCCTCCTATACCCCCTCCTCTCTGACTCCACCCATTCTGCCCAGGCTCCTCCCATACCCGTCTGACCCCACCCATTCTGCCCAGGCTCCTCCTATACCCCACCTATTTGACCCCACCCAATCTGACTAGGTTCCTCCTAAGCCCCTCCTCTGCTGTCTGACCCCACCCATTCTGCCCAGGCTCCTCCCATACCAGTCTGACCCCACCCATTCTGCCCAGGCTCCTTCTATACCCCCCTCCTCTCTGACTTCTCCCATTCTGCCCAGGCTCCTCCCATACCAGTCTGACCCCACCCATTCTGCCCAGGCTCCTCCTAAGCCCCTCCTCTGCTGTCTGACCCCACCCATTCTGCCCAGGCTCCTCCTATACCCCCTCCTCTCTGACTCCACCCATTCTGCCCAGGCTCCTCCTATTTGACCCCACCCAATCTGACTAGGCTCCTCCTAAGCCCCTCCTCTCTGACTCCACCCATTCTGCCCAGGCTCCTCCCATACCCGTCTGACCGCACCCAATCTGCCCAGGCTCCTCCTATACCCCTCCTATTTGACCCCACCCAATCTGACTTGGCTCCTCCTAAACCCCTCCTCTGCTGTCTGACCCCACCCATTCTGCCCAGGCTCCTCCTATACCCCCTCCTCTCTGACTCCACCCATTCTGCCCAGGCTCCTCCCATACCCATCTGACCCCACCCATTCTGCCCAGGCTCCTCCTATACCCCTCCTATTTGACCCCACCCACTCTGACTTGGCTCCTCCTAAACCCCTCCTCTGCTGTCTGACCCCACCCATTCTGCCCAGGCTCCTCCTATACCCCCCTCCTCTCTGACTCCACCCATTCTGCCCAGGCTCCTCCCATATCCGTCTGACCCCACCCATTCTGCCCAGGCTCCTCCTATACCCCTCCTCCTCTCTGACCCCACCCAATCTGACTAGGCTCCTCCTAAGCCCCTCCTCTGCTGTCTGACCCCACCCATTCTGCCCAGGCTCCTCCTATACCCCTCCTCTCTGAACCCACCCAATGTGACTAGGCTCCTCCTAAGCCCCTCCTCTGCTGTCTGGCCCCACCCAACCTTCCCAGGCTCCTCCTATACCCCTTCTCTCTGACCCCACCCAATCTGACTAGGCTCCTCCTAAGCCCCTCCTCTGCTGTCTGACCCCACCCATTTTGCCCAGGCTCCTCCCATACCAGTCTGACCCCACCCTTTCTGCCCAGGCTCCTCCTATACCCCCCTCCTCTCTGACTCCTCCCATTCTGCCCAGGCTCCTCCTATTTGACCCCACCCAATCTGACTAGGCTCCTCCTATACCCCTCCTCTCTGACCCCACCCAATCTGACTAGGCTCCTCCTAAGCCCCTCCTCTGCTGTCTGACCCCACCCATTCTGCCCAGGCTCCTCCTAAGCCCCTCCTCTGCTGTCTGACCCCACCCATTCTGCCCAGGCTCCTCCCATACCCGTCTGACTGCACCCATTCTGCCCAGGCTCCTCCTATACCCCTCTTATTTGACCCCAATCTGACTAGGCTCCTCCTATACCCCTCCTCTCTGACCCCAATCTGACTAGGCTCCTCCTAAGCCCCTCCTCTGCTGTCTGACCCCACCCATTCTGACTAAGCTCCTCCTAAACCCCTCCTCTGCTGTCTGACCCCACCCATTCTGCCCAGGCTCCTCCTATACCCCCTCCTCTCTGACTCCACCCATTCTGCCCAGGCTCCTCCCATACCCATCTGACCGCACCCATTCTGCCCAGGCTCCTCCTATACCCCTCCTATTTGACCCCACCCAATCTGACTAGGTTCCTCCTAAACCCCTCCTCTGCTGTCTGACCCCACCCATTCTGCCCAGGCTCCTCCTAAGCCCCTCCTCTCTGACCCCACCCATTCTGCCCAGGTTCCTCCTAAGCCCCTCCTCTGCTGTCCCCACCCATTCTGCCCAGGCTCCTCCTATTTGACCCCACCCAATCTGACTTGGCTCCTCTGCTGTCTGACCCCACCCAATCTGACTAGGCTCCTCCTAAGCCCTTCCTCTGCTGTCTGACCCCACCCATTCTGCCCAGGCTCCTCCTATACCCCCCTCCTCTCTGACTCCACCCATTCCGCCCAGGCTCCTCCCATACCTGTCTGACCCCACCCATTCTGCCCAGGCTCCTCCCATACCTGTCTGACCCCACCCATTCTGCCCAGGCTCCTCCTATACCCCTCCTATTTGACCCCACCCAATCTGACTAGGTTCCTCCTAAGCCCCTCCTCTGCTGTCTGACCCCACCCATTCTGACTAAGCTCCTCCTAAACCCCTCCTCTGCTGTCTGACCCCACCCATTCTGCCCAGGCTCCTCCTATACCCCCTCCTCTCTGACTCCACCCATTCTGCCCAGGCTCCTCCTATTTGACCCCACCCAATCTGACTAGGCTCCTCCTAAGCCCCTCCTCTCTGACTCCACCCATTCTGCCCAGGCTCCTCCCATACCAGTCTGACCCCACCCATTCTGCCCAGGCTCCTCCTATACCCCTCCTATTTGACCCCACCCACTCTGACTTGGCTCCTCCTAAACCCCTCCTCCTCTGCTGTCTGACCCCACCCATTCTGCCCAGGCTCCTCCTATACCCCCCTCCTCTCTGACTCCACCCATTCCGCCCAGGCTCCTCCCATACCTGTCTGACCCCACCCATTCTGCCCAGGCTCCTCCCATACCTGTCTGACCCCACCCATTCTGCCCAGGCTCCTCCTATACCCCTCCTATTTGACCCCACCCAATCTGACTAGGTTCCTCCTAAGCCCCTCCTCTGCTGTCTGACCCCACCCATTCTGACTAAGCTCCTCCTAAACCCCTCCTCTGCTGTCTGACCCCACCCATTCTGCCCAGGCTCCTCCTATACCCCCTCCTCTCTGACTCCACCCATTCTGCCCAGGCTCCTCCTATTTGACCCCACCCAATCTGACTAGGCTCCTCCTAAGCCCCTCCTCTCTGACTCAACCCATTCTGCCCAGGCTCCTCCCATACCAGTCTGACCCCACCCATTCTGCCCAGGCTCCTCCTATACCCCTCCTATTTGACCCCACCCACTCTGACTTGGCTCCTCCTAAACCCCTCCTCCTCTGCTGTCTGACCCCACCCATTCTGCCCAGGCTCCTCCTATTCCTGTCTGACCCCACCCATTCTGCCCAGGCTCCTCCCATACCTGTCTGACCCCACCCATTCTGCCCAGGCTCCTCCTATACCCCTCCTCTATGACCTTACCCATTCTGCCCAGGCTCCTCCTCCTCCTATTTGACCCCACCCAATCTGACTAGGCTCCTCCTAAGCCCCTCCTCTGCTGTCTGACCCCACCCATTCTGCCCAGGCTCCTCCTATTTGACCCCACCCAATCTGACTAGGTTCCTCCTAAGCCCCTCCTCTGCTGTCTGACCCCACCTATTCTGCCCAGGCTCCTCCTATACCCCCTCCTCTCTGACTCCTCCCATTCTGCCCAGGCTCCTCCCATACCCGTCTGACCCCACCCATTCTGCCCAGGCTCCTCCCATACCCGTCTGACCCCACCCATTCTGCCCAGGCTCCTCCCATACCTCTCTGACTCCACCCATTCTGCCCAGGCTCCTCCTAAGCCCCTCCTCTGCTGTCTGACCCCACCCATTCTGACTAAGCTCCTCCTAAACCCCTCCTCTGCTGTCTGACCCCACCCATTCTGCCCAGGCTCCTCCTATACCCCCTCCTCTCTGACTCCTCCCATTATGCCCAGGCTCCTCCTATTTGACCCCACCCAATCTGACTAGGCTCCTCCTAAGCCCCTCCTCTCTGACTCCACCCATTCTGCCCAGGCTCCTCCTAAGCCCCTCCTCTGCTGTCTGACCCCACCCATTCTGCCCAGGCTCCTCCCATACAAGTCTGACCCCACCCATTCTGCCCAGGCTCCTCCTATACCCCCTCCTCTCTGACTCCTCCCATTCTGCCCAGGCTCCTCCTATTTGACCCCACCCAATCTGACTAGGCTCCTCCTATACCCCTCCTCTCTGACCCCACCCAATCTGACTAGGCTCCTCCTAAGCCCCTCCTCTGCTGTCTGACCCCACCCATTCTGCCCAGGCTCCTCCTAAGCCCCTCCTCCTCTGCTGTCTGACCCCACCCATTCTGCCCAGGCTCTTCCTATACCCCCTCCTCTCTGACTCCACCCATTCTGCCCAGGCTCCTCCCATACCCGTCTGACCCCACCCATTCTGCCCAGGCTCCTCCTATACCCCTCCTATTTGACCCCACCCAATCTGACTTGGCTCCTCCTAAACCCCTCCTCTGCTGTCTGACCCCACCCATTCTGCCCAGGCTCCTCCTATTTGACCCCACCCAATCTGACTAGGTTCCTCCTAAGCCCCTCCTCTGCTGTCTGACCCCACCCATTCTGCCCAGGCTCCTCCCATACCAGTCTGACCCCACCCATTCTGCCCAGGCTCCTCCTATACCCCCCTCCTCTCTGACTCCTCCCATTCTGCCCAGGCTCCTCCTATTTGACCCCACACAATCTGACTAGGCTCCTCCTATACCCCTCCTCTCTGACCCCACCCAATCTGACTAGGCTCCTCCTAAGCCCCTCCTCTGCTGTCTGACCCCACCCATTCTGCCCAGGCTCCTCCTAAGCCCCTCCTCTGCTGTCTGACCCCACCCATTCTGCCCAGGCTCTTCCTATACCCCCTCCTCTCTGACTCCACCCATTCTGCCCAGGCTCCTCCCATACCCGTCTGACCGCACCCAATCTGCCCAGGCTCCTCCTATACCCCTCCTATTTGACCCCACCCAATCTGACTTGGCTCCTCCTAAACCCCTCCTCCTCTGCTGTCTGACCCCACCCATTCTGCCCAGGCTCCTCCTATACCCCCTCCTCTCTGACTCCACCCATTCTGCCCAGGCTCCTCCCATACCCGTCTGACCCCACCCATTCTGCCCAGGCTCCTCCTATACCCCTCCTATTTGACCCCACCCAATCTGACTTGGCTCCTCCTAAACCCCTCCTCTGCTGTCTGACCCCACCCATTCTGCCCAGGCTCCTCCTATACCCCCTCCTCTCTGACTCCACCCATTCTGCCCAGGCTCCTCCCATACCCATCTGACCCCACCCATTCTGCCCAGGCTCCTCCTATACCCCTCCTATTTGACCCCACCCACTCTGACTTGGCTCCTCCTAAACCCCTCCTCTGCTGTCTGACCCCACCCATTCTGCCCAGGCTCCTCCTATACCCCCCTCCTCTCTGACTCCACCCATTCTTCCCAGGCTCCTCCCATATCCGTCTGACCCCACCCATTCTGCCCAGGCTCCTCCTATACCCCTCCTCCTCTCTGACCCCACCCAATCTGACTAGGCTCCTCCTAAGCCCCTCCTCTGCTGTCTGACCCCACCCATTCTGCCCAGGCTCCTCCTATACCCCTCCTCTCTGAACCCACCCAATCTGACTAGGCTCCTCCTAAGCCCCTCCTCTGCTGTCTGGCCCCACCCAACCTTCCCAGGCTCCTCCTATACCCCTTCTCTCTGACCCCACCCAATCTGACTAGGCTCCTCCTAAGCCCCTCCTCTGCTGTCTGACCCCACCCATTCTGCCCAGGCTCCTCCTATACCCACCCAATCTGACTAGGCTCCTCCTAAGCCCCTCCTCTGCTGTCTGACCCCACCCATTCTGCCCAGGCTCTTCCTATTTGACCCCACCCAATCTGACTAGGCTCCTCCTAAGCCCCTCCTCTCTGACTCCACCCATTCTGCCCAGGCTCCTCCTAAGCCCCTCCTCTGCTGTCTGACCCCACCCATTCTGCCCAGGCTCCTCCCATACCAGTCTGACCCCACCCATTCTGTCCAGGCTCCTCCTAAGCCCCTCCTCTGCTGTCTGACCCCACCCATTCTGCCCAGGCTCCTCCTATACCCCCTCCTCTCTGACTCCACCCATTCCGCCCAGGCTCCTCCCATACCTGTCTGACCCCACCCATTCTGACCAGGCTCCTCCCATACCTGTCTGACCCCACCCATTCTGCCCAGGCTCCTCCTATACCCCTCCTATTTGACCCCACCCAATCTGACTAGGTTCCTCCTAAGCCCCTCCTCTGCTGTCTGACCCCACCCATTCTGACTAAGCTCCTCCTAAACCCCTCCTCTGCTGTCTGACCCCACCCATTCTGCCCAGGCTCCTCCTATACCCCCTCCTCTCTGACTCCACCCATTCTGCCCAGGCTCCTCCTATTTGACCCCACCCAATCTGACTAGGCTCCTCCTAAGCCCCTCCTCTCTGACTCCACCCATTTTGCCCAGGCTCCTCCCATACCAGTCTGACCCCACCCATTCTGCCCAGGCTCCTCCTATACCCCTCCTATTTGACCCCACCCACTCTGACTTGGCTCCTCCTAAACCCCTCCTCCTCTGCTGTCTGACCCCACCCATTATGCCCAGGCTACTCCTATACCCCCCTCCTCTCTGACTCCACCCATTCCGCCCAGGCTCCTCCCATACCTGTCTGACCCCACCCATTCTGCCCAGGCACCTCCCATACCTGTCTGACCCCACCCATTCTGCCCAGGCTCCTCCTCCTCCTATTTGACCCCACCCAATCTGACTAGGCTCCTCCTAAGCCCCTCCTCTGCTGTCTGACCCCACCTATTCTGCCCAGGCTCTTCCTATACCCCCTCCTCTCTGACTCCACCCATTCTGCCCAGGCTCCTCCCATACCCGTCTGACCCCACCCATTCTGCCCAGGCTCCTCCCATACCCGTCTGACCCCACCCATTCTGCCCAGGCTCCTCCTATACCCCTCCTCTCTGACCCCACCCAATCTGACTAGGCTCCTCCTAAGCCCTTCCTCTGCTGTCTGACCCCACCCATTCTGCCCAGGCTCCTCCTATACCCCCCTCCTCTCTGACTCCACCCATTCCGCCCAGGCTCCTCCCATACCTGTCTGACCCCACCCATTCTGCCCAGGCTCCTCCCATACCTGTCTGACCCCACCCATTCTGCCCAGGCTCCTCCTATACCCCTCCTATTTGACCCCACCCAATCTGACTAGGTTCCTCCTAAGCCCCTCCTCTGCTGTCTGACCCCACCCATTCTGACTAAGCTCCTCCTAAACCCCTCCTCTGCTGTCTGACCCCACCCATTCTGCCCAGGCTCCTCCTATACCCCCTCCTCTCTGACTCCACCCATTCTGCCCAGGCTCCTCCTATTTGACCCCACCCAATCTGACTAGGCTCCTCCTAAGCCCCTCCTCTCTGACTCCACCCATTCTGCCCAGGCTCCTCCCATACCAGTCTGACCCCACCCATTCTGCCCAGGCTCCTCCTATACCCCTCCTATTTGACCCCACCCACTCTGACTTGGCTCCTCCTAAACCCCTCCTCCTCTGCTGTCTGACCCCACCCATTCTGCCCAGGCTCCTCCTATACCCCCTCCTCTCTGACTCCACCCATTCTGCCCAGGCTCCTCCCATACCCGTCTGACCCCACCCATTCTGCCCAGGCTCCTCCTATACCCCTCCTATTTGACCCCACCCACTCTGACTTGGCTCCTCCTAAACCCCTCCTCCTCTGCTGTCTGACCCCACCCATTATGCCCAGGCTACTCCTATACCCCCCTCCTCTCTGACTCCACCCATTCCGCCCAGGCTCCTCCCATACCTGTCTGACCCCACCCATTCTGCCCAGGCTCCTCCCATACCTGTCTGACCCCACCCATTCTGCCCAGGCTCCTCCTATACCCCTCCTCTATGACCTTACCCATTCTGCCCAGGCTCCTCCTCCTCCTATTTGACCCCACCCAATCTGACTAGGCTCCTCCTAAGCCCCTCCTCTGCTGTCTGACCCCACCTATTCTGCCCAGGCTCTTCCTATACCCCCTCCTCTCTGACTCCACCCATTCTGCCCAGGCTCCTCCCATACCCGTCTGACCCCACCCATTCTGCCCAGGCTCCTCCCATACCCGTCTGACCCCACCCATTCTGCCCAGGCTCCTCCTATACCCCTCCTATTTGACCCCACCCAATCTGACTAGGTTCCTCCTAAGCCCCTCCTCTGCTGTCTGACCCCACCCATTCTGACTAAGCTCCTCCTAAACCCCTCCTCTGCTGTCTGACCCCACCCATTCTGCCCAGGCTCCTCCTATACCCCCTCCTCTCTGACTCCTCCCATTCTGCCCAGGCTCCTCCTATTTGACCCCACCCAATCTGACTAGGCTCCTCCTAAGCCCCTCCTCTCTGACTCCACCCATTCTGCCCAGGCTCCTCCTAAGCCCCTCCTCTGCTGTCTGACCCCACCCATTCTGCCCAGGCTCCTCCTAAGCCCCTCCTCCTCTGCTGTCTGACCCCACCCATTCTGCCCAGGCTCTTCCTATACCCCCTCCTCTCTGACTCCACCCATTCTGCCCAGGCTCCTCCCATACCCATCTGACCGCACCCATTCTGCCCAGGCTCCTCCTATACCCCTCCTATTTGACCCCACCCAATCTGACTTGGCTCCTCCTAAACCCCTCCTCTGCTGTCTGACCCCACCCATTCTGCCCAGGCTCCTCCTATACCCCCTCTTCTCTGACTCCACCCATTCTGCCCAGGCTCCTCCCATACCCGTCTGACCCCACCCATTCTGCCCAGGCTCCTCCTATACCCCTCCTATTTGACCCCACCCACTCTGACTTGGCTCCTCCTAAACCCCTCCTCTGCTGTCTGACCCCACCCATTCTGCCCAGGCTCCTCCTAAGCCCCTCCTCTGCTGTCTGACCCCACCCATTCTGCCCAGGCTCTTCCTATACCCCCTCCTCTCTGACTCCACCCATTCTGCCCAGGCTCCTCCCATACCCGTCTGACCGCACCCAATCTGCCCAGGCTCCTCCTATACCCCTCCTATTTGACCCCACCCAATCTGACTTGGCTCCTCCTAAACCCCTCCTCCTCTGCTGTCTGACCCCACCCATTCTGCCCAGGCTCCTCCTATACCCCCTCCTCTCTGACTCCACCCATTCTGCCCAGGCTCCTCCCATACCCGTCTGACCCCACCCATTCTGCCCAGGCTCCTCCTATACCCCTCCTATTTGACCCCACCCAATCTGACTTGGCTCCTCCTAAACCCCTCCTCTGCTGTCTGACCCCACCCATTCTGCCCAGGCTCCTCCTATACCCCCTCCTCTCTGACTCCACCCATTCTGCCCAGGCTCCTCCCATACCCATCTGACCCCACCCATTCTGCCCAGGCTCCTCCTATACCCCTCCTATTTGACCCCACCCACTCTGACTTGGCTCCTCCTAAACCCCTCCTCTGCTGTCTGACCCCACCCATTCTGCCCAGGCTCCTCCTATACCCCCCTCCTCTCTGACTCCACCCATTCTGCCCAGGCTCCTCCCATATCCGTCTGACCCCACCCATTCTGCCCAGGCTCCTCCTATACCCCTCCTCCTCTCTGACCCCACCCAATCTGACTAGGCTCCTCCTAAGCCCCTCCTCTGCTGTCTGACCCCACCCATTCTGCCCAGGCTCCTCCTATACCCCTCCTCTCTGAACCCACCCAATCTGACTAGGCTCCTCCTAAGCCCCTCCTCTGCTGTCTGGCCCCACCCAACCTTCCCAGGCTCCTCCTATACCCCTTCTCTCTGACCCCACCCAATCTGACTAGGCTCCTCCTAAGCCCCTCCTCTGCTGTCTGACCCCACCCATTCTGCCCAGGCTCCTCCTATACCCACCCAATCTGACTAGGCTCCTCCTAAGCCCCTCCTCTGCTGTCTGACCCCACCCATTCTGCCCAGGCTCTTCCTATTTGACCCCACCCAATCTGACTAGGCTCCTCCTAAGCCCCTCCTCTCTGACTCCACCCATTCTGCCCAGGCTCCTCCTAAGCCCCTCCTCTGCTGTCTGACCCCACCCATTCTGCCCAGGCTCCTCCCATACCAGTCTGACCCCACCCATTCTGTCCAGGCTCCTCCTAAGCCCCTCCTCTGCTGTCTGACCCCACCCATTCTGACCAGGCTCCTCCTATACCCCCTCCTCTCTGACTCCACCCATTCTGCCCAGGCTCCTCCTATTTGACCCCACCCAATCTGACTAGGCTCCTCCTAAGCCCCTCCTCTCTGACTCCACCCATTCTGCCCAGGCTCCTCCCATACCTGTCTGACCCCACCCATTCTGCCCAGGCTCCTCCCATACCTGTCTGACCCCACCCATTCTGCCCAGGCTCCTCCTCCTCCTATTTGACCCCACCCAATCTGACTAGGCTCCTCCTATGCCCCTCCTCTGCTGTCTGACCCCACCCATTCTGCCCAGGCTCCTCCTATTTGACCCCACCCAATCTGACTAGGTTCCTCCTAAGCCCCTCCTCTTCTGTCTGACCCCACCCATTCTGCCCAGGCTCTTCCTATACCCCCTCCTCTCTGACTCCACCCATTCTGCCCAGGCTCCTCCCATACCCGTCTGACCCCACCCATTCTGCCCAGGCTCCTCCTATACCCCTCCTATTTGACCCCACCCAATCTGACTAGGTTCCTCCTAAGCCCCTCCTCTGCTGTCTGACCCCACCCATTCTGACTAAGCTCCTCCTAAACCCCTCCTCTGCTGTCTGACCCCACCCATTCTGCCCAGGCTCCTCCTATACCCCCTCCTCTCTGACTCCTCCCATTCTGCCCAGGCTCCTCCTATTTGACCCCACCCAATCTGACTAGGCTCCTCCTAAGCCCCTCCTCTCTGACTCCACCCATTCTGCCCAGGCTCCTCCCATACCAGTCTGACCCCACCCATTCTGCCCAGGCTCCTCCTATACCCCCCTCCTCTCTGACTCCTCCCATTCTGCCCAGGCTCCTCCTATTTGACCCCACCCAATCTGACTAGGCTCCTCCTATACCCCTCCTCTCTGACCCCACCCAATCTGACTAGGCTCCTCCTAAGCCCCTCCTCCTCTGCTGTCTGACCCCACCCATTCTGCCCAGGCTCTTCCTATACCCCCTCCTCTCTGACTCCACCCATTCTGCCCAGGCTCCTCCCATACCCGTCTGACCGCACCCATTCTGCCCAGGCTCCTCCTATACCCCTCCTATTTGACCCCACCCAATCTGACTTGGCTCCTCCTAAACCCCTCCTCTGCTGTCTGACCCCACCCATTCTGCCCAGGCTCCTCCTATACCCCCTCTTCTCTGACTCCACCCATTCTGCCCAGGCTCCTCCCATACCCCTCCTATTTGACCCCACCCACTCTGACTTGGCTCCTCCTAAACCCCTCCTCTGCTGTCTGACCCCACCCATTCTGCCCAGGCTCCTCCTATTTGACCCCACCCAATCCGACTAGGTTCCTCCTAAGCCCCTCCTCTGCTGTATGACCCCAGCCATTCTGCCCAGGCTCCTCCTATACCCCCCTCCTCTCTGACTTCTCCCATTCTGCCCAGGCTCCTCCTATTTGACCCCACCCAATCCGACTAGGTTCCTCCTAAGCCCCTCCTCTGCTGTATGACCCCACCCATTCTGCCCAGGCTCCTCCCATATCCAGTCTGACCCCACCCATTCTGCCCAGGCTCCTCCTATACCCCCCTCCTCTCTGACCCCACCCAATCTGACTAGGTTCCTCCTAAGCCCCTCCTCTCTGACCCCACCCAATCTGACTAGGTTCCTCCTAAGCCCCTCCTCTGCTGTATGACCCCACCCATTCTGACTTGGCTCCTCCTAAACCCCTCCTCTGCTGTCTGACCCCACCCATTCTGCCCAGGCTCCTCCTATTTGACCCCACCCAATCCGACTAGGTTCCTCCTAAGCCCCTCCTCTGCTGTATGACCCCACCCATTCTGCCCAGGCTCCTCCCATACCAGTCTGACCCCACCCATTCTGCCCAGGCTCCTCCTATACCCCCCTCCTCTCTGACTTCTCCCATTCTGCCCAGGCTCCTCCTATTTGACCCAACCCAATCTGACTAGGCTCCTCCTATACCCCTCCTCTCTGACCCCACCCAATCTGACTAGGCTCCTCCTAAGCCCCTCCTCTGCTGTCTGACCCCACCCATTCTGCCCAGGCTCCTCCTAAGCCCCTCCTCTGCTGTCTGACCCCACCCATTCTGCCCAGGCTCTTCCTATACCCCCTCCTCTCTGACTCCACCCATTCTGCCCAGGCCCCTCCCATACCCGTCTGACCGCACCCAATCTGCCCAGGCTCCTCCTATACCCCTCCTATTTGACCCCACCCAATCTGACTTGGCTCCTCCTAAACCCCTCCTCCTCTGCTGTCTGACCCCACCCATTCTGCCCAGGCTCCTCCTATACCCCCTCCTCTCTGACTCCACCCATTCTGCCCAGGCTCCTCCCATACCCGTCTGACCCCACCCATTCTGCCCAGGCTCCTCCTATACCCCTCCTATTTGACCCCACCCAATCTGACTTGGCTCCTCCTAAACCCCTCCTCTGCTGTCTGACCCCACCCATTCTGCCCAGGCTCCTCCTATACCCCCTCCTCTCTGACTCCACTCATTCTGCCCAGGCTCCTCCCATACCCATCTGACCCCACCCATTCTGCCCAGGCTCCTCCTATACCCCTCCTATTTGACCCCACCCACTCTAACTTGGCTCCTCCTAAACCCCTCCTCTGCTGTCTGACCCCACCCATTCTGCACAGGCTCCTCCTATACCCCCTCCTCTCTGACTCCACCCATTCTGCCCAGGCTCCTCCCATATCCGTCTGACCCCACCCATTCTGCCCAGGCTCCTCCTATACCCCTCCTCCTCTCTGACCCCACCCAATCTGACTAGGCTCCTCCTAAGCCCCTCCTCTGCTGTCTGACCCCACCCATTCTGCCCAGGCTCCTCCTATACCCCTCCTCTCTGAACCCACCCAATCTGACTAGGCTCCTCCTAAGCCCCTCCTCTGCTGTCTGGCCCCACCCAACCTTCCCAGGCTCCTCCTATACCCCTTCTCTCTGACCCCACCCAATCTGACTAGGCTCCTCCTAAGCCCCTCCTCTGCTGTCTGACCCCACCCATTCTGCCCAGGCTCTTCCTATTTGACCCCACCCAATCTGACTAGGCTCCTCCTAAGCCCCTCCTCTCTGACTCCACCCATTCTGCCCAGGCTCCTCCTAAGCCCCTCCTCTGCTGTCTGACCCCACCCATTCTGCCCAGGCTCCTCCCATACCAGTCTGACCCCACCCATTCTGCCCAGGCTCCTCTTAAGCCCCTCCTCTGCTGTCTGACCCCACCCATTCTGCCCAGGCTCCTCCTATACCCCTCCTCTCTGACTCCACCCATTCTGCCCAGGCTCCTCCTATTTGACCCCACCCAATCTGACTAGGCTCCTCCTAAGCCCCTCCTCTCTGACTCCACCCATTCTGCCCAGGCTCCTCCCATACCTGTCTGACCCCACCCATTCTGCCCAGGCTCCTCCCATACCTGTCTGACCCCACCCATTCTGCCCAGGCTCCTCCTCCTCCTATTTGACCCCACCCAATCTGACTAGGCTCCTCCTATGCCCCTCCTCTGCTGTCTGACCCCACCCATTCTGCCCAGGCTCCTCCTATTTGACCCCACCCATTCTGCCCAGGCTCCTCCTAAGCCCCTCCTCTGCTGTCTGACCCCACCCATTCTGCCCAGGCTCCTCCTATACCCCCTCCTCTCTGACTCCACCCATTCTGCCCAGGCTCCTCCTATTTGACCCCACCCATTCTTCCCAGGCTCTTCCTATACCCCCTCCTCTCTGACTCCACCCATTCTGCCCAGGCTCCTCCCATACCATTCTGACCCCACCCATTCTGCCCAGGCTCCTCCTATACCCCTCCTATTTGACCCCACCCAATCTGACTAGGTTCCTCCTAAGCCCCACCTCTGCTGTCTGACCCCACCCATTCTGCCCAGGCTCCTCATATACCCCCTCCTCTCTGACTCCACCCATTCTGCCCAGGCTCCTCCTATTTGACCCCACCCAATCTGACTAGGCTCCTCCTAAGCCCCTCCTCTCTGACTCCACCCATTCTGCCCAGGCTCCTCCCATACCAGTCTGACCCCACCCATTCTGCCCAGGCTCCTCCTATACCCCTCCTATTTGACCCCACCCACTCTGACTTGGCTCCTCCTAAACCCCTCCTCCTCTGCTGTCTGACCCCACCCATTCTGCCCAGGCTCCTCCTATACCCCCCTCCTCTCTGACTCCACCCATTCCGCCCAGGCTCCTCCCATACCTGTCTGACCCCACCCATTCTGCCCAGGCTCCTCCCATACCTGTCTGACCCCACCCATTCTGCCCAGGCTCCTCCTATACCCCTCCTATTTGACCCCACCCAATCTGACTAGGTTCCTCCTAAGCCCCTCCTCTGCTGTCTGACCCCACCCATTCTGACTAAGCTCCTCCTAAACCCCTCCTCTGCTGTCTGACCCCACCCATTCTGCCCAGGCTCCTCCTATACCCCCTCCTCTCTGACTCCACCCATTCTGCCCAGGCTCCTCCTATTTGACCCCACCCAATCTGACTAGGCTCCTCCTAAGCCCCTCCTCTCTGACTCCACCCATTCTGCCCAGGCTCCTCCCATACCAGTCTGACCCCACCCATTCTGCCCAGGCTCCTCCTATACCCCTCCTATTTGACCCCACCCACTCTGACTTGGCTCCTCCTAAACCCCTCCTCCTCTGCTGTCTGACCCCACCCATTCTGCCCAGGCTCCTCCTATACCCCCCTCCTCTCTGACTCCACCCATTCCGCCCAGGCTCCTCCCATACCTGTCTGACCCCACCCATTCTGCCCAGGCTCCTCCTATACCCCTCCTCTATGACCTTACCCATTCTGCCCAGGCTCCTCCTCCTCCTATTTGACCCCACCCAATCTGACTAGGCTCCTCCTAAGCCCCTCCTCTGCTGTCTGACCCCACCTATTCTGCCCAGGCTCTTCCTATACCCCCTCCTCTCTGACTCCACCCATTCTGCCCAGGCTCCTCCCATACCCGTCTGACCCCACCCATTCTGCCCAGGCTCCTCCCATACCCGTCTGACCCCACCCATTCTGCCCAGGCTCCTCCTATACCCCTCCTATTTGACCCCACCCAATCTGACTAGGTTCCTCCTAAGCCCCTCCTCTGCTGTCTGACCCCACCCATTCTGACTAAGCTCCTCCTAAACCCCTCCTCTGCTGTCTGACCCCACCCATTCTGCCCAGGCTCCTCCTATACCCCTCCTCTCTGAACCCACCCAATCTGACTAGGCTCCTCCTAAGCCCCTCCTCTGCTGTCTGGCCCCACCCAACCTTCCCAGGCTCCTCCTATACCCCTTCTCTCTGACCCCACCCAATCTGACTAGGCTCCTCCTAAGCCCCTCCTCTGCTGTCTGACCCCACCCATTCTGCCCAGGCTCCTCCTATACCCACCCAATCTGACTAGGCTCCTCCTAAGCCCCTCCTCTGCTGTCTGACCCCACCCATTCTGCCCAGGCTCTTCCTATTTGACCCCACCCAATCTGACTAGGCTCCTCCTAAGCCCCTCCTCTCTGACTCCACCCATTCTGCCCAGGCTCCTCCTAAGCCCCTCCTCTGCTGTCTGACCCCACCCATTCTGCCCAGGCTCCTCCCATACCAGTCTGACCCCACCCATTCTGTCCAGGCTCCTCCTAAGTCCCTCCTCTGCTGTCTGACCCCACCCATTCTGCCCAGGCTCCTCCTATACCCCCTCCTCTCTGACTCCACCCATTCTGCCCAGGCTCCTCCTATTTGACCCCACCCAATCTGACTAGGCTCCTCCTAAGCCCCTCCTCTCTGACTCCACCCATTCTGCCCAGGCTCCTCCCATACCTGTCTGACCCCACCCATTCTGCCCAGGCTCCTCCCATACCTGTCTGACCCCACCCATTCTGCCCAGGCTCCTCCTCCTCCTATTTGACCCCACCCAATCTGACTAGGCTCCTCCTATGCCCCTCCTCTGCTGTCTGACCCCACCCATTCTGCCCAGGCTCCTCCTATTTGACCCCACCCAATCTGACTAGGTTCCTCCTAAGCCCCTCCTCTGCTGTCTGACCCCACCCATTCTGCCCAGGCTCTTCCTATACCCCCTCCTCTCTGACTCCACCCATTCTGCCCAGGCTCCTCCCATACCCGTCTGACCCCACCCATTCTGCCCAGGCTCCTCCTATACCCCTCCTATTTGACCCCACCCAATCTGACTAGGTTCCTCCTAAGCCCCTCCTCTGCTGTCTGACCCCACCCATTCTGACTAAGCTCCTCCTAAACCCCTCCTCTGCTGTCTGACCCCACCCATTCTGCCCAGGCTCCTCCTATACCCCCTCCTCTCTGACTCCTCCCATTCTGCCCAGGCTCCTCCTATTTGACCCCACCCAATCTGACTAGGCTCCTCCTAAGCCCCTCCTCTCTGACTCCACCCATTCTGCCCAGGCTCCTCCCATACTAGTCTGACCCCACCCATTCTGCCCAGGCTCCTCCTATACCCCCCTCCTCTCTGACTCCTCCCATTCTGCCCAGGCTCCTCCTATTTGACCCCACCCAATCTGACTAGGCTCCTCCTATACCCCTCCTCTCTGACCCCACCCAATCTGACTAGGCTCCTCCTAAGCCCCTCCTCCTCTGCTGTCTGACCCCACCCATTCTGCCCAGGCTCTTCCTATACCCCCTCCTCTCTGACTCCACCCATTCTGCCCAGGCTCCTCCCATACCCGTCTGACCGCACCCATTCTGCCCAGGCTCCTCCTATACCCCTCCTATTTGACCCCACCCAATCTGACTTGGCTCCTCCTAAACCCCTCCTCTGCTGTCTGACCCCACCCATTCTGCCCAGGCTCCTCCTATACCCCCTCCTCTCTGACTCCACCCATTCTGCCCATGCTCCTCCCATACCCGTCTGACCCCACCCATTCTGCCCAGGCTCCTCCTATACCCCTCCTATTTGACCCCACCCAATCTGACTTGGCTCCTCCTAAACCCCTCCTCTGCTGTCTGACCCCACCCATTCTGCCCAGGCTCCTCCTATACCCCCTCCTCTCTGACTCCACCCATTCTGCCCAGGCTCCTCCCATACCCGTCTGACCCCACCCATTCTGCCCAGGCTCCTCCTATACCCCTTCTCTCTGACCCCACCCAATCTGACTAGGCTCCTCCTAAGCCCCTCCTCTGCTGTCTGACCCCACCCATTTTGCCCAGGCTCCTCCCATACCAGTCTGACCCCACCCATTCTGCCCAGGCTCCTCCTATACCCCCCTCCTCTCTGACTCCTCCCATTCTGCCCAGGCTCCTCCTATTTGACCCCACCCAATCTGACTAGGCTCCTCCTATACCCCTCCTCTCTGACCCCACCCAATCTGACTAGGCTCCTCCTAAGCCCCTCCTCTGCTGTCTGACCCCACCCATTCTGCCCAGGCTCCTCCTAAGCCCCTCCTCTGCTGTCTGACCCCACCCATTCTGCCCAGGCTCCTCCCATACCCGTCTGACTGCACCCATTCTGCCCAGGCTCCTCCTATACCCCTCTTATTTGACCCCAATCTGACTAGGCTCCTCCTATACCCCTCCTCTCTGACCCCAATCTGACTAGGCTCCTCCTAAGCCCCTCCTCTGCTGTCTGACCCCACCCATTCTGCCCAGGCTCCTCCTATACCCCCTCCTCTCTGACTCCACCCATTCTGCCCAGGCTCCTCCCATACCCATCTGACCGCACCCATTCTGCCCAGGCTCCTCCTATACCCCTCCTATTTGACCCCACCCACTCTGACTTGGCTCCTCCTAAACCCCTCCTCTGCTGTCTGACCCACCCATTCTGCCCAGGCTCCTCCTATACCCCTCCTCTCTGAACCCACCCAATCTGACTAGGCTCCTCCTAAGCCCCTCCTCTGCTGTCTGACCCCACCCATTCTGCCCAGGCTCTTCCTATTTGACCCCACCCAATCTGACTAGGTTCCTCCTAAGCCCCTCCTCTGCTGTCTGACCCCACCCATTCTGCCCAGGCTCCTCCTAAGCCCCTCCTCTCTGACCCCACCCATTCTGCCCAGGTTCCTCCTAAGCCCCTCCTCTGCTGTCCCCACCCATTCTGCCCAGGCTCCTCCTATTTGACCCCACCCAATCTGACTTGGCTCCTCTGCTGTCTGACCCCACCCATTCTGCCCAGGCTCCTCCTATACCCCTCCTCTCTGACCCCACCCAATCTGACTAGGCTCCTCCTAAGCCCTTCCTCTGCTGTCTGACCCCACCCATTCTGCCCAGGCTCCTCCTATACCCCCCTCCTCTCTGACTCCACCCATTCCGCCCAGGCTCCTCCCATACCTGTCTGACCCCACCCATTCTGCCCAGGCTCCTCCCATACCTGTCTGACCCCACCCATTCTGCCCAGGCTCCTCCTATACCCCTCCTATTTGACCCCACCCAATCTGACTAGGTTCCTCCTAAGCCCCTCCTCTGCTGTCTGACCCCACCCATTCTGACTAAGCTCCTCCTAAACCCCTCCTCTGCTGTCTGACCCCACCCATTCTGCCCAGGCTCCTCCTATACCCCCTCCTCTCTGACTCCACCCATTCTGCCCAGGCTCCTCCTATTTGACCCCACCCAATCTGACTAGGCTCCTCCTAAGCCCCTCCTCTCTGACTCCACCCATTCTGCCCAGGCTCCTCCCATACCAGTCTGACCCCACCCATTCTGCCCAGGCTCCTCCTATACCCCTCCTATTTGACCCCACCCACTCTGACTTGGCTCCTCCTAAACCCCTCCTCCTCTGCTGTCTGACCCCACCCATTCTGCCCAGGCTCCTCCTATACCCCCTCCTCTCTGACTCCACCCATTCTGCCCAGGCTCCTCCCATACCCGTCTGACCCCACCCATTCTGCCCAGGCTCCTCCTATACCCCTCCTATTTGACCCCACCCACTCTGACTTGGCTCCTCCTAAACCCCTCCTCCTCTGCTGTCTGACCCCACCCATTATGCCCAGGCTACTCCTATACCCCCCTCCTCTCTGACTCCACCCATTCCGCCCAGGCTCCTCCCATACCTGTCTGACCCCACCCATTCTGCCCAGGCTCCTCCCATACCTGTCTGACCCCACCCATTCTGCCCAGGCTCCTCCTATACCCCTCCTCTATGACCTTACCCATTCTGCCCAGGCTCCTCCTCCTCCTATTTGACCCCACCCAATCTGACTAGGCTCCTCCTAAGCCCCTCCTCTGCTGTCTGACCCCACCTATTCTGCCCAGGCTCTTCCTATACCCCCTCCTCTCTGACTCCACCCATTCTGCCCAGGCTCCTCCCATACCCGTCTGACCCCACCCATTCTGCCCAGGCTCCTCCCATACCCGTCTGACCCCACCCATTCTGCCCAGGCTCCTCCTATACCCCTCCTATTTGACCCCACCCAATCTGACTAGGTTCCTCCTAAGCCCCTCCTCTGCTGTCTGACCCCACCCATTCTGACTAAGCTCCTCCTAAACCCCTCCTCTGCTGTCTGACCCCACCCATTCTGCCCAGGCTCCTCCTATACCCCCTCCTCTCTGACTCCTCCCATTCTGCCCAGGCTCCTCCTATTTGACCCCACCCAATCTGACTAGGCTCCTCCTAAGCCCCTCCTCTCTGACTCCACCCATTCTGCCCAGGCTCCTCCTAAGCCCCTCCTCTGCTGTCTGACCCCACCCATTCTGCCCAGGCTCCTCCTAAGCCCCTCCTCCTCTGCTGTCTGACCCCACCCATTCTGCCCAGGCTCTTCCTATACCCCCTCCTCTCTGACTCCACCCATTCTGCCCAGGCTCCTCCCATACCCATCTGACCGCACCCATTCTGCCCAGGCTCTTCCTATACCCCTCCTATTTGACCCCACCCAATCTGACTTGGCTCCTCCTAAACCCCTCCTCTGCTGTCTGACCCCACCCATTCTGCCCAGGCTCCTCCTATACCCCCTCTTCTCTGACTCCACCCATTCTGCCCAGGCTCCTCCCATACCCGTCTGACCCCACCCATTCTGCCCAGGCTCCTCCTATACCCCTCCTATTTGACCCCACCCACTCTGACTTGGCTCCTCCTAAACCCCTCCTCTGCTGTCTGACCCCACCCATTCTGCCCAGGCTCCTCCTATTTGACCCCACCCAATCCGACTAGGTTCCTCCTAAGCCCCTCCTCTGCTGTATGACCCCAGCCATTCTGCCCAGGCTCCTCCTATACCCCCCTCCTCTCTGACTTCTCCCATTCTGCCCAGGCTCCTCCTATTTGACCCCACCCAATCTGACTAGGCTCCTCCTATACCCCTCCTCTCTGACCCCACCCAATCTGACTAGGTTCCTCCTAAGCCCCTCCTCTGCTGTATGACCCCACCCATTCTGACTTGGCTCCTCCTAAACCCCTCCTCTGCTGTCTGACCCCACCCATTCTGCCCAGGCTCCTCCTATACCCCCTCTTCTCTGACTCCACCCATTCTGCCCAGGCTCCTCCCATACCTGTCTGACCCCACCCATTCTGCCCAGGCTCCTCCTATACCCCTCCTATTTGACCCCACCCACTCTGACTTGGCTCCTCCTAAACCCCTCCTCTGCTGTCTGACCCCACCCATTCTGCCCAGGCTCCTCCTATTTGACCCCACCCAATCCGACTAGGTTCCTCCTAAGCCCCTCCTCTGCTGTATGACCCCACCCATTCTGCCCAGGCTCCTCCCATACCAGTCTGACCCCACCCATTCTGCCCAGGCTCCTCCTATACCCCCCTCCTCTCTTACTTCTCCCATTCTGCCCAGGCTCCTCCTATTTGACCCCACCCAATCTGACTAGGCTCTTCCTATACCCCTCCTCTCTGACCCCACCCAATCTGACTAGGCTCCTCCTAAGCCCCTCCTCTGCTGTCTGACCCCACCCATTCTGCCCAGGCTCCTCCTAAGCCCCTCCTCTGCTGTCTGACCCCACCCATTCTGCCCAGGCTCTTCCTATACCCCCTCCTCTCTGACTCCACCCATTCTGCCCAGGCTCCTCCCATACCCGTCTGACCGCACCCAATCTGCCCAGGCTCCTCCTATACCCCTCCTATTTGACCCCACCCAATCTGACTTGGCTCCTCCTAAACCCCTCCTCCTCTGCTGTCTGACCCCACCCATTCTGCCCAGGCTCCTCCTATACCCCCTCCTCTCTGACTCCACCCATTCTGCCCAGGCTCCTCCCATACCCGTCTGACCCCACCCATTCTGCCCAGGCTCCTCCTATACCCCTCCTATTTGACCCCACCCAATCTGACTTGGCTCCTCCTAAACCCCTCCTCTGCTGTCTGACCCCACCCATTCTGCCCAGGCTCCTCCTATACCCCCTCCTCTCTGACTCCACCCATTCTGCCCAGGCTCCTCCCATACCCATCTGACCCCACCCATTCTGCCCAGGCTCCTCCTATACCCCTCCTATTTGACCCCACCCACTCTGACTTGGCTCCTCCTAAACCCCTCCTCTGCTGTCTGACCCCACCCATTCTGCCCAGGCTCCTCCTATACCCCCCTCCTCTCTGACTCCACCCATTCTGCCCAGGCTCCTCCCATATCCGTCTGACCCCACCCATTCTGCCCAGGCTCCTCCTATACCCCTCCTCCTCTCTGACCCCACCCAATCTGACTAGGCTCCTCCTAAGCCCCTCCTCTGCTGTCTGACCCCACCCATTCTGCCCAGGCTCCTCCTATACCCCTCCTCTCTGAACCCACCCAATCTGACTAGGCTCCTCCTAAGCCCCTCCTCTGCTGTCTGGCCCCACCCAACCTTCCCAGGCTCCTCCTATACCCCTTCTCTCTGACCCCACCCAATCTGACTAGGCTCCTCCTAAGCCCCTCCTCTGCTGTCTGACCCCACCCATTCTGCCCAGGCTCCTCCTATACCCACCCAATCTGACTAGGCTCCTCCTAAGCCCCTCCTCTGCTGTCTGACCCCACCCATTCTGCCCAGGCTCTTCCTATTTGACCCCACCCAATCTGACTAGGCTCCTCCTAAGCCCCTCCTCTCTGACTCCACCCATTCTGCCCAGGCTCCTCCTAAGCCCCTCCTCTGCTGTCTGACCCCACCCATTCTGCCCAGGCTCCTCCCATACCAGTCTGACCCCACCCATTCTGTCCAGGCTCCTCCTAAGCCCCTCCTCTGCTGTCTGACCCCACCCATTCTGACCAGGCTCCTCCTATACCCCCTCCTCTCTGACTCCACCCATTCTGCCCAGGCTCCTCCTATTTGACCCCACCCAATCTGACTAGGCTCCTCCTAAGCCCCTCCTCTCTGACTCCACCCATTCTGCCCAGGCTCCTCCCATACCTGTCTGACCCCACCCATTCTGCCCAGGCTCCTCCCATACCTGTCTGACCCCACCCATTCTGCCCAGGCTCCTCCTCCTCCTATTTGACCCCACCCAATCTGACTAGGCTCCTCCTATGCCCCTCCTCTGCTGTCTGACCCCACCCATTCTGCCCAGGCTCCTCCTATTTGACCCCACCCAATCTGACTAGGTTCCTCCTAAGCCCCTCCTCTGCTGTCTGACCCCACCCATTCTGCCCAGGCTCTTCCTATACCCCCTCCTCTCTGACTCCACCCATTCTGCCCAGGCTCCTCCCATACCCGTCTGACCCCACCCATTCTGCCCAGGCTCCTCCTATACCCCTCCTATTTGACCCCACCCAATCTGACTAGGTTCCTCCTAAGCCCCTCCTCTGCTGTCTGACCCCACCCATTCTGACTAAGCTCCTCCTAAACCCCTCCTCTGCTGTCTGACCCCACCCATTCTGCCCAGGCTCCTCCTATACCCCCTCCTCTCTGACTCCTCCCATTCTGCCCAGGCTCCTCCTATTTGACCCCACCCAATCTGACTAGGCTCCTCCTAAGCCCCTCCTCTCTGACTCCACCCATTCTGCCCAGGCTCCTCCCATACCAGTCTGACCCCACCCATTCTGCCCAGGCTCCTCCTATACCCCCCTCCTCTCTGACTCCTCCCATTCTGCCCAGGCTCCTCCTATTTGACCCCACCCAATCTGACTAGGCTCCTCCTATACCCCTCCTCTCTGACCCCACCCAATCTGACTAGGCTCCTCCTAAGCCCCTCCTCCTCTGCTGTCTGACCCCACCCATTCTGCCCAGGCTCTTCCTATACCCCCTCCTCTCTGACTCCACCCATTCTGCCCAGGCTCCTCCCATACCCGTCTGACCGCACCCATTCTGCCCAGGCTCCTCCTATACCCCTCCTATTTGACCCCACCCAATCTGACTTGGCTCCTCCTAAACCCCTCCTCTGCTGTCTGACCCCACCCATTCTGCCCAGGCTCCTCCTATACCCCCTCCTCTCTGACTCCACCCATTCTGCCCAGGCTCCTCCCATACCCGTCTGACCCCACCCATTCTGCCCAGGCTCCTCCTATACCCCTCCTATTTGACCCCACCCAATCTGACTTGGCTCCTCCTAAACCCCTCCTCTGCTGTCTGACCCCACCCATTCTGCCCAGGCTCCTCCTATACCCCCTCCTCTCTGACTCCACCCATTCTGCCCAGGCTCCTCCCATACCCGTCTGACCCCACCCATTCTGCCCAGGCTCCTCCTATACCCCTTCTCTCTGACCCCACCCAATCTGACTAGGCTCCTCCTAAGCCCCTCCTCTGCTGTCTGACCCCACCCATTTTGCCCAGGCTCCTCCCATACCAGTCTGACCCCACCCATTCTGCCCAGGCTCCTCCTATACCCCCCTCCTCTCTGACTCCTCCCATTCTGCCCAGGCTCCTCCTATTTGACCCCACCCAATCTGACTAGGCTCCTCCTATACCCCTCCTCTCTGACCCCACCCAATCTGACTAGGCTCCTCCTAAGCCCCTCCTCTGCTGTCTGACCCCACCCATTCTGCCCAGGCTCCTCCTAAGCCCCTCCTCTGCTGTCTGACCCCACCCATTCTGCCCAGGCTCCTCCCATACCCGTCTGACTGCACCCATTCTGCCCAGGCTCCTCCTATACCCCTCTTATTTGACCCCAATCTGACTAGGCTCCTCCTATACCCCTCCTCTCTGACCCCAATCTGACTAGGCTCCTCCTAAGCCCCTCCTCTGCTGTCTGACCCCACCCATTCTGACTAAGCTCCTCCTAAACCCCTCCTCTGCTGTCTGACCCCACCCATTCTGCCCAGGCTCCTCCTATACCCCCTCCTCTCTGACTCCACCCATTCTGCCCAGGCTCCTCCTATACCCCTCCTATTTGACCCCACCCACTCTGACTTGGCTCCTCCTAAACCCCTCCTCTGCTGTCTGACCCCACCCATTCTGCCCAGGCTCCTCCTATACCCCTCCTCTCTGAACCCACCCAATCTGACTAGGCTCCTCCTAAGCCCCTCCTCTGCTGTCTGACCCCACCCATTCTGCCCAGGCTCCTCCTATACCCCCCTCCTCTCTGACTCCACCCATTCCGCCCAGGCTCCTCCCATACCTGTCTGACCCCACCCATTCTGCCCAGGCTCCTCCCATACCTGCCTGACCCCACCCATTCTGCCCAGGCTCCTCCTATACCCCTCCTATTTGACCCCACCCAATCTGACTAGGTTCCTCCTAAGCCCCTCCTCTGCTGTCTGACCCCACCCATTCTGACTAAGCTCCTCCTAAACCCCTCCTCTGCTGTCTGACCCCACCCATTCTGCCCAGGCTCCTCCTATACCCCCTCCTCTCTGACTCCTCCCATTCTGCCCAGGCTCCTCCTATTTGACCCCACCCAATCTGACTAGGCTGCTCCTAAGCCCCTCCTCTCTGACTCTACCCATTCTGCCCAGGCTCCTCCTAAGCCCCTCCTCTGCTGTCTGACCCCACCCATTCTGCCCAGGCTCCTCCTAAGCCCCTCCTCCTCTGCTGTCTGACCCCACCCATTCTGCCCAGGCTCTTCCTATACCCCCTCCTCTCTGACTCTACCCATTCTGCCCAGGCTCCTCCTAAGCCCCTCCTCTGCTGTCTGACCCCACCCATTCTGCCCAGGCTCCTCCTAAGCCCCTCCTCCTCTGCTGTCTGACCCCACCCATTCTGCCCAGGCTCTTCCTATACCCCCTCCTCTCTGACTCCACCCATTCTGCCCAGGCTCCTCCCATACCCATCTGACCGCACCCATTCTGCCCAGGCTCCTCCTATACCCCTCCTATTTGACCCCACCCAATCTGACTTGGCACCTCCTAAACCCCTCCTCTGCTGTCTGACCCCACCCATTCTGCCCAGGCTCCTCCTATACGCCCTCTTCTCTGACTCCACCCATTCTGCCCAGGCTCCTCCCATACCCCTCCTATTTGACCCCACCCACTCTGACTTGGCTCCTCCTAAACCCCTCCTCTGCTGTCTGACCCCACCCATTCTGCCCAGGCTCCTCCTATTTGACCCCACCCAATCCGACTAGGTTCCTCCTAAGCCCCTCCTCTGCTGTATGACCCCAGCCATTCTGCCCAGGCTCCTCCTATACCCCCCTCCTCTCTGACTTCTCCCATTCTGCCCAGGCTCCTCCTATTTGACCCCACCCAATCCGACTAGGTTCCTCCTAAGCCCCTCCTCTGCTGTATGACCCCACCCATTCTGCCCAGGCTCCTCCCATATCCAGTCTGACCCCACCCATTCTGCCCAGGCTCCTCCTATACCCCCCTCCTCTCTGACCCCACCCAATCTGACTAGGTTCCTCCTAAGCCCCTCCTCTCTGACCCCACCCAATCTGACTAGGTTCCTCCTAAGCCCCTCCTCTGCTGTATGACCCCACCCATTCTGACTTGGCTCCTCCTAAACCCCTCCTCTGCTGTCTGACCCCACCCATTCTGCCCAGGCTCCTCCTATTTGACCCCACCCAATCCGACTAGGTTCCTCCTAAGCCCCTCCTCTGCTGTATGACCCCACCCATTCTGCCCAGGCTCCTCCCATACCAGTCTGACCCCACCCATTCTGCCCAGGCTCCTCCTATACCCCCCTCCTCTCTGACTTCTCCCATTCTGCCCAGGCTCCTCCTATTTGACCCCACCCAATCTGACTAGGCTCCTCCTATACCCCTCCTCTCTGACCCCACCCAATCTGACTAGGCTCCTCCTAAGCCCCTCCTCTGCTGTCTGACCCCACCCATTCTGCCCAGGCTCCTCCTAAGCCCCTCCTCTGCTGTCTGACCCCACCCATTCTGCCCAGGCTCTTCCTATACCCCCTCCTCTCTGACTCCACCCATTCTGCCCAGGCTCCTCCCATACCCGTCTGACCGCACCCAATCTGCCCAGGCTCCTCCTATACCCCTCCTATTTGACCCCACCCAATCTGACTTGGCTCCTCCTAAACCCCTCCTCCTCTGCTGTCTGACCCCACCCATTCTGCCCAGGCTCCTCCTATACCCCCTCCTCTCTGACTCCACCCATTCTGCCCAGGCTCCTCCCATACCCGTCTGACCCCACCCATTCTGCCCAGGCTCCTCCTATACCCCTCCTATTTGACCCCACCCAATCTGACTTGGCTCCTCCTAAACCCCTCCTCTGCTGTCTGACCCCACCCATTCTGCCCAGGCTCCTCCTATACCCCCTCCTCTCTGACTCCACCCATTCTGCCCAGGCTCCTCCCATACCCATCTGACCCCACCCATTCTGCCCAGGCTCCTCCTATACCCCTCCTATTTGACCCCACCCACTCTAACTTGGCTCCTCCTAAACCCCTCCTCTGCTGTCTGACCCCACCCATTCTGCACAGGCTCCTCCTATACCCCCTCCTCTCTGACTCCACCCATTCTGCCCAGGCTCCTCCCATATCCGTCTGACCCCACCCATTCTGCCCAGGCTCCTCCTATACCCCTCCTCCTCTCTGACCCCACCCAATCTGACTAGGCTCCTCCTAAGCCCCTCCTCTGCTGTCTGACCCCACCCATTCTGCCCAGGCTCCTCCTATACCCCTCCTCTCTGAACCCACCCAATCTGACTAGGCTCCTCCTAAGCCCCTCCTCTGCTGTCTGGCCCCACCCAACCTTCCCAGGCTCCTCCTATACCCCTTCTCTCTGACCCCACCCAATCTGACTAGGCTCCTCCTAAGCCCCTCCTCTGCTGTCTGACCCCACCCATTCTGCCCAGGCTCTTCCTATTTGACCCCACCCAATCTGACTAGGCTCCTCCTAAGCCCCTCCTCTCTGACTCCACCCATTCTGCCCAGGCTCCTCCTAAGCCCCTCCTCTGCTGTCTGACCCCACCCATTCTGCCCAGGCTCCTCCCATACCAGTCTGACCCCACCCATTCTGCCCAGGCTCCTCCTAAGCCCCTCCTCTGCTGTCTGACCCCACCCATTCTGCCCAGGCTCCTCCTATACCCCTCCTCTCTGACTCCACCCATTCTGCCCAGGCTCCTCCTATTTGACCCCACCCAATCTGACTAGGCTCCTCCTAAGCCCCTCCTCTCTGACTCCACCCATTCTGCCCAGGCTCCTCCCATACCTGTCTGACCCCACCCATTCTGCCCAGGCTCCTCCCATACCTGTCTGACCCCACCCATTCTGCCCAGGCTCCTCCTCCTCCTATTTGACCCCACCCAATCTGACTAGGCTCCTCCTATGCCCCTCCTCTGCTGTCTGACCCCACCCATTCTGCCCAGGCTCCTCCTATTTGACCCCACCCATTCTGCCCAGGCTCCTCCTAAGCCCCTCCTCTGCTGTCTGACCCCACCCATTCTGCCCAGGCTCCTCCTATACCCCCTCCTCTCTGACTCCACCCATTCTGCCCAGGCTCCTCCTATTTGACCCCACCCATTCTTCCCAGGCTCTTCCTATACCCCCTCCTCTCTGACTCCACCCATTCTGCCCAGGCTCCTCCCATACCATTCTGACCCCACCCATTCTGCCCAGGCTCCTCCTATACCCCTCCTATTTGACCCCACCCAATCTGACTAGGTTCCTCCTAAGCCCCACCTCTGCTGTCTGACCCCACCCATTCTGCCCAGGCTCCTCATATACCCCCTCCTCTCTGACTCCACCCATTCTGCCCAGGCTCCTCCTATTTGACCCCACCCAATCTGACTAGGCTCCTCCTAAGCCCCTCCTCTCTGACTCCACCCATTCTGCCCAGGCTCCTCCCATACCAGTCTGACCCCACCCATTCTGCCCAGGCTCCTCCTATACCCCTCCTATTTGACCCCACCCACTCTGACTTGGCTCCTCCTAAACCCCTCCTCCTCTGCTGTCTGACCCCACCCATTCTGCCCAGGCTCCTCCTATACCCCCCTCCTCTCTGACTCCACCCATTCCGCCCAGGCTCCTCCCATACCTGTCTGACCCCACCCATTCTGCCCAGGCTCCTCCCATACCTGTCTGACCCCACCCATTCTGCCCAGGCTCCTCCTATACCCCTCCTATTTGACCCCACCCAATCTGACTAGGTTCCTCCTAAGCCCCTCCTCTGCTGTCTGACCCCACCCATTCTGACTAAGCTCCTCCTAAACCCCTCCTCTGCTGTCTGACCCCACCCATTCTGCCCAGGCTCCTCCTATACCCCCTCCTCTCTGACTCCACCCATTCTGCCCAGGCTCCTCCTATTTGACCCCACCCAATCTGACTAGGCTCCTCCTAAGCCCCTCCTCTCTGACTCCACCCATTCTGCCCAGGCTCCTCCCATACCAGTCTGACCCCACCCATTCTGCCCAGGCTCCTCCTATACCCCTCCTATTTGACCCCACCCACTCTGACTTGGCTCCTCCTAAACCCCTCCTCCTCTGCTGTCTGACCCCACCCATTCTGCCCAGGCTCCTCCTATACCCCCCTCCTCTCTGACTCCACCCATTCCGCCCAGGCTCCTCCCATACCTGTCTGACCCCACCCATTCTGCCCAGGCTCCTCCTATACCCCTCCTCTATGACCTTACCCATTCTGCCCAGGCTCCTCCTCCTCCTATTTGACCCCACCCAATCTGACTAGGCTCCTCCTAAGCCCCTCCTCTGCTGTCTGACCCCACCTATTCTGCCCAGGCTCTTCCTATACCCCCTCCTCTCTGACTCCACCCATTCTGCCCAGGCTCCTCCCATACCCGTCTGACCCCACCCATTCTGCCCAGGCTCCTCCCATACCCGTCTGACCCCACCCATTCTGCCCAGGCTCCTCCTATACCCCTCCTATTTGACCCCACCCAATCTGACTAGGTTCCTCCTAAGCCCCTCCTCTGCTGTCTGACCCCACCCATTCTGACTAAGCTCCTCCTAAACCCCTCCTCTGCTGTCTGACCCCACCCATTCTGCCCAGGCTCCTCCTATACCCCTCCTCTCTGAACCCACCCAATCTGACTAGGCTCCTCCTAAGCCCCTCCTCTGCTGTCTGGCCCCACCCAACCTTCCCAGGCTCCTCCTATACCCCTTCTCTCTGACCCCACCCAATCTGACTAGGCTCCTCCTAAGCCCCTCCTCTGCTGTCTGACCCCACCCATTCTGCCCAGGCTCCTCCTATACCCACCCAATCTGACTAGGCTCCTCCTAAGCCCCTCCTCTGCTGTCTGACCCCACCCATTCTGCCCAGGCTCTTCCTATTTGACCCCACCCAATCTGACTAGGCTCCTCCTAAGCCCCTCCTCTCTGACTCCACCCATTCTGCCCAGGCTCCTCCTAAGCCCCTCCTCTGCTGTCTGACCCCACCCATTCTGCCCAGGCTCCTCCCATACCAGTCTGACCCCACCCATTCTGTCCAGGCTCCTCCTAAGTCCCTCCTCTGCTGTCTGACCCCACCCATTCTGCCCAGGCTCCTCCTATACCCCCTCCTCTCTGACTCCACCCATTCTGCCCAGGCTCCTCCTATTTGACCCCACCCAATCTGACTAGGCTCCTCCTAAGCCCCTCCTCTCTGACTCCACCCATTCTGCCCAGGCTCCTCCCATACCTGTCTGACCCCACCCATTCTGCCCAGGCTCCTCCCATACCTGTCTGACCCCACCCATTCTGCCCAGGCTCCTCCTCCTCCTATTTGACCCCACCCAATCTGACTAGGCTCCTCCTATGCCCCTCCTCTGCTGTCTGACCCCACCCATTCTGCCCAGGCTCCTCCTATTTGACCCCACCCAATCTGACTAGGTTCCTCCTAAGCCCCTCCTCTGCTGTCTGACCCCACCCATTCTGCCCAGGCTCTTCCTATACCCCCTCCTCTCTGACTCCACCCATTCTGCCCAGGCTCCTCCCATACCCGTCTGACCCCACCCATTCTGCCCAGGCTCCTCCTATACCCCTCCTATTTGACCCCACCCAATCTGACTAGGTTCCTCCTAAGCCCCTCCTCTGCTGTCTGACCCCACCCATTCTGACTAAGCTCCTCCTAAACCCCTCCTCTGCTGTCTGACCCCACCCATTCTGCCCAGGCTCCTCCTATACCCCCTCCTCTCTGACTCCTCCCATTCTGCCCAGGCTCCTCCTATTTGACCCCACCCAATCTGACTAGGCTCCTCCTAAGCCCCTCCTCTCTGACTCCACCCATTCTGCCCAGGCTCCTCCCATACTAGTCTGACCCCACCCATTCTGCCCAGGCTCCTCCTATACCCCCCTCCTCTCTGACTCCTCCCATTCTGCCCAGGCTCCTCCTATTTGACCCCACCCAATCTGACTAGGCTCCTCCTATACCCCTCCTCTCTGACCCCACCCAATCTGACTAGGCTCCTCCTAAGCCCCTCCTCCTCTGCTGTCTGACCCCACCCATTCTGCCCAGGCTCTTCCTATACCCCCTCCTCTCTGACTCCACCCATTCTGCCCAGGCTCCTCCCATACCCGTCTGACCGCACCCATTCTGCCCAGGCTCCTCCTATACCCCTCCTATTTGACCCCACCCAATCTGACTTGGCTCCTCCTAAACCCCTCCTCTGCTGTCTGACCCCACCCATTCTGCCCAGGCTCCTCCTATACCCCCTCCTCTCTGACTCCACCCATTCTGCCCAGGCTCCTCCCATACCCGTCTGACCCCACCCATTCTGCCCAGGCTCCTCCTATACCCCTCCTATTTGACCCCACCCAATCTGACTTGGCTCCTCCTAAACCCCTCCTCTGCTGTCTGACCCCACCCATTCTGCCCAGGCTCCTCCTATACCCCCTCCTCTCTGACTCCACCCATTCTGCCCAGGCTCCTCCCATACCCGTCTGACCCCACCCATTCTGCCCAGGCTCCTCCTATACCCCTTCTCTCTGACCCCACCCAATCTGACTAGGCTCCTCCTAAGCCCCTCCTCTGCTGTCTGACCCCACCCATTTTGCCCAGGCTCCTCCCATACCAGTCTGACCCCACCCATTCTGCCCAGGCTCCTCCTATACCCCCCTCCTCTCTGACTCCTCCCATTCTGCCCAGGCTCCTCCTATTTGACCCCACCCAATCTGACTAGGCTCCTCCTATACCCCTCCTCTCTGACCCCACCCAATCTGACTAGGCTCCTCCTAAGCCCCTCCTCTGCTGTCTGACCCCACCCATTCTGCCCAGGCTCCTCCTAAGCCCCTCCTCTGCTGTCTGACCCCACCCATTCTGCCCAGGCTCCTCCCATACCCGTCTGACTGCACCCATTCTGCCCAGGCTCCTCCTATACCCCTCTTATTTGACCCCAATCTGACTAGGCTCCTCCTATACCCCTCCTCTCTGACCCCAATCTGACTAGGCTCCTCCTAAGCCCCTCCTCTGCTGTCTGACCCCACCCATTCTGCCCAGGCTCCTCCTATACCCCCTCCTCTCTGACTCCACCCATTCTGCCCAGGCTCCTCCCATACCCATCTGACCGCACCCATTCTGCCCAGGCTCCTCCTATACCCCTCCTATTTGACCCCACCCACTCTGACTTGGCTCCTCCTAAACCCCTCCTCTGCTGTCTGACCCACCCATTCTGCCCAGGCTCCTCCTATACCCCTCCTCTCTGAACCCACCCAATCTGACTAGGCTCCTCCTAAGCCCCTCCTCTGCTGTCTGACCCCACCCATTCTGCCCAGGCTCTTCCTATTTGACCCCACCCAATCTGACTAGGTTCCTCCTAAGCCCCTCCTCTGCTGTCTGACCCCACCCATTCTGCCCAGGCTCCTCCTAAGCCCCTCCTCTCTGACCCCACCCATTCTGCCCAGGTTCCTCCTAAGCCCCTCCTCTGCTGTCCCCACCCATTCTGCCCAGGCTCCTCCTATTTGACCCCACCCAATCTGACTTGGCTCCTCTGCTGTCTGACCCCACCCATTCTGCCCAGGCTCCTCCTATACCCCTCCTCTCTGACCCCACCCAATCTGACTAGGCTCCTCCTAAGCCCTTCCTCTGCTGTCTGACCCCACCCATTCTGCCCAGGCTCCTCCTATACCCCCCTCCTCTCTGACTCCACCCATTCCGCCCAGGCTCCTCCCATACCTGTCTGACCCCACCCATTCTGCCCAGGCTCCTCCCATACCTGTCTGACCCCACCCATTCTGCCCAGGCTCCTCCTATACCCCTCCTATTTGACCCCACCCAATCTGACTAGGTTCCTCCTAAGCCCCTCCTCTGCTGTCTGACCCCACCCATTCTGACTAAGCTCCTCCTAAACCCCTCCTCTGCTGTCTGACCCCACCCATTCTGCCCAGGCTCCTCCTATACCCCCTCCTCTCTGACTCCACCCATTCTGCCCAGGCTCCTCCTATTTGACCCCACCCAATCTGACTAGGCTCCTCCTAAGCCCCTCCTCTCTGACTCCACCCATTCTGCCCAGGCTCCTCCCATACCAGTCTGACCCCACCCATTCTGCCCAGGCTCCTCCTATACCCCTCCTATTTGACCCCACCCACTCTGACTTGGCTCCTCCTAAACCCCTCCTCCTCTGCTGTCTGACCCCACCCATTCTGCCCAGGCTCCTCCTATACCCCCTCCTCTCTGACTCCACCCATTCTGCCCAGGCTCCTCCCATACCCGTCTGACCCCACCCATTCTGCCCAGGCTCCTCCTATACCCCTCCTATTTGACCCCACCCACTCTGACTTGGCTCCTCCTAAACCCCTCCTCCTCTGCTGTCTGACCCCACCCATTATGCCCAGGCTACTCCTATACCCCCCTCCTCTCTGACTCCACCCATTCCGCCCAGGCTCCTCCCATACCTGTCTGACCCCACCCATTCTGCCCAGGCTCCTCCCATACCTGTCTGACCCCACCCATTCTGCCCAGGCTCCTCCTATACCCCTCCTCTATGACCTTACCCATTCTGCCCAGGCTCCTCCTCCTCCTATTTGACCCCACCCAATCTGACTAGGCTCCTCCTAAGCCCCTCCTCTGCTGTCTGACCCCACCTATTCTGCCCAGGCTCTTCCTATACCCCCTCCTCTCTGACTCCACCCATTCTGCCCAGGCTCCTCCCATACCCGTCTGACCCCACCCATTCTGCCCAGGCTCCTCCCATACCCGTCTGACCCCACCCATTCTGCCCAGGCTCCTCCTATACCCCTCCTATTTGACCCCACCCAATCTGACTAGGTTCCTCCTAAGCCCCTCCTCTGCTGTCTGACCCCACCCATTCTGACTAAGCTCCTCCTAAACCCCTCCTCTGCTGTCTGACCCCACCCATTCTGCCCAGGCTCCTCCTATACCCCCTCCTCTCTGACTCCTCCCATTCTGCCCAGGCTCCTCCTATTTGACCCCACCCAATCTGACTAGGCTCCTCCTAAGCCCCTCCTCTCTGACTCCACCCATTCTGCCCAGGCTCCTCCTAAGCCCCTCCTCTGCTGTCTGACCCCACCCATTCTGCCCAGGCTCCTCCTAAGCCCCTCCTCCTCTGCTGTCTGACCCCACCCATTCTGCCCAGGCTCTTCCTATACCCCCTCCTCTCTGACTCCACCCATTCTGCCCAGGCTCCTCCCATACCCATCTGACCGCACCCATTCTGCCCAGGCTCCTCCTATACCCCTCCTATTTGACCCCACCCAATCTGACTTGGCTCCTCCTAAACCCCTCCTCTGCTGTCTGACCCCACCCATTCTGCCCAGGCTCCTCCTATACCCCCTCTTCTCTGACTCCACCCATTCTGCCCAGGCTCCTCCCATACCCGTCTGACCCCACCCATTCTGCCCAGGCTCCTCCTATACCCCTCCTATTTGACCCCACCCACTCTGACTTGGCTCCTCCTAAACCCCTCCTCTGCTGTCTGACCCCACCCATTCTGCCCAGGCTCCTCCTATTTGACCCCACCCAATCCGACTAGGTTCCTCCTAAGCCCCTCCTCTGCTGTATGACCCCAGCCATTCTGCCCAGGCTCCTCCTATACCCCCCTCCTCTCTGACTTCTCCCATTCTGCCCAGGCTCCTCCTATTTGACCCCACCCAATCTGACTAGGCTCCTCCTATACCCCTCCTCTCTGACCCCACCCAATCTGACTAGGTTCCTCCTAAGCCCCTCCTCTGCTGTATGACCCCACCCATTCTGACTTGGCTCCTCCTAAACCCCTCCTCTGCTGTCTGACCCCACCCATTCTGCCCAGGCTCCTCCTATACCCCCTCTTCTCTGACTCCACCCATTCTGCCCAGGCTCCTCCCATACCTGTCTGACCCCACCCATTCTGCCCAGGCTCCTCCTATACCCCTCCTATTTGACCCCACCCACTCTGACTTGGCTCCTCCTAAACCCCTCCTCTGCTGTCTGACCCCACCCATTCTGCCCAGGCTCCTCCTATTTGACCCCACCCAATCCGACTAGGTTCCTCCTAAGCCCCTCCTCTGCTGTATGACCCCACCCATTCTGCCCAGGCTCCTCCCATACCAGTCTGACCCCACCCATTCTGCCCAGGCTCCTCCTATACCCCCCTCCTCTCTTACTTCTCCCATTCTGCCCAGGCTCCTCCTATTTGACCCCACCCAATCTGACTAGGCTCTTCCTATACCCCTCCTCTCTGACCCCACCCAATCTGACTAGGCTCCTCCTAAGCCCCTCCTCTGCTGTCTGACCCCACCCATTCTGCCCAGGCTCCTCCTAAGCCCCTCCTCTGCTGTCTGACCCCACCCATTCTGCCCAGGCTCTTCCTATACCCCCTCCTCTCTGACTCCACCCATTCTGCCCAGGCTCCTCCCATACCCGTCTGACCGCACCCAATCTGCCCAGGCTCCTCCTATACCCCTCCTATTTGACCCCACCCAATCTGACTTGGCTCCTCCTAAACCCCTCCTCCTCTGCTGTCTGACCCCACCCATTCTGCCCAGGCTCCTCCTATACCCCCTCCTCTCTGACTCCACCCATTCTGCCCAGGCTCCTCCCATACCCGTCTGACCCCACCCATTCTGCCCAGGCTCCTCCTATACCCCTCCTATTTGACCCCACCCAATCTGACTTGGCTCCTCCTAAACCCCTCCTCTGCTGTCTGACCCCACCCATTCTGCCCAGGCTCCTCCTATACCCCCTCCTCTCTGACTCCACCCATTCTGCCCAGGCTCCTCCCATACCCATCTGACCCCACCCATTCTGCCCAGGCTCCTCCTATACCCCTCCTATTTGACCCCACCCACTCTGACTTGGCTCCTCCTAAACCCCTCCTCTGCTGTCTGACCCCACCCATTCTGCCCAGGCTCCTCCTATACCCCCCTCCTCTCTGACTCCACCCATTCTGCCCAGGCTCCTCCCATATCCGTCTGACCCCACCCATTCTGCCCAGGCTCCTCCTATACCCCTCCTCCTCTCTGACCCCACCCAATCTGACTAGGCTCCTCCTAAGCCCCTCCTCTGCTGTCTGACCCCACCCATTCTGCCCAGGCTCCTCCTATACCCCTCCTCTCTGAACCCACCCAATCTGACTAGGCTCCTCCTAAGCCCCTCCTCTGCTGTCTGGCCCCACCCAACCTTCCCAGGCTCCTCCTATACCCCTTCTCTCTGACCCCACCCAATCTGACTAGGCTCCTCCTAAGCCCCTCCTCTGCTGTCTGACCCCACCCATTCTGCCCAGGCTCCTCCTATACCCACCCAATCTGACTAGGCTCCTCCTAAGCCCCTCCTCTGCTGTCTGACCCCACCCATTCTGCCCAGGCTCTTCCTATTTGACCCCACCCAATCTGACTAGGCTCCTCCTAAGCCCCTCCTCTCTGACTCCACCCATTCTGCCCAGGCTCCTCCTAAGCCCCTCCTCTGCTGTCTGACCCCACCCATTCTGCCCAGGCTCCTCCCATACCAGTCTGACCCCACCCATTCTGTCCAGGCTCCTCCTAAGCCCCTCCTCTGCTGTCTGACCCCACCCATTCTGACCAGGCTCCTCCTATACCCCCTCCTCTCTGACTCCACCCATTCTGCCCAGGCTCCTCCTATTTGACCCCACCCAATCTGACTAGGCTCCTCCTAAGCCCCTCCTCTCTGACTCCACCCATTCTGCCCAGGCTCCTCCCATACCTGTCTGACCCCACCCATTCTGCCCAGGCTCCTCCCATACCTGTCTGACCCCACCCATTCTGCCCAGGCTCCTCCTCCTCCTATTTGACCCCACCCAATCTGACTAGGCTCCTCCTATGCCCCTCCTCTGCTGTCTGACCCCACCCATTCTGCCCAGGCTCCTCCTATTTGACCCCACCCAATCTGACTAGGTTCCTCCTAAGCCCCTCCTCTGCTGTCTGACCCCACCCATTCTGCCCAGGCTCTTCCTATACCCCCTCCTCTCTGACTCCACCCATTCTGCCCAGGCTCCTCCCATACCCGTCTGACCCCACCCATTCTGCCCAGGCTCCTCCTATACCCCTCCTATTTGACCCCACCCAATCTGACTAGGTTCCTCCTAAGCCCCTCCTCTGCTGTCTGACCCCACCCATTCTGACTAAGCTCCTCCTAAACCCCTCCTCTGCTGTCTGACCCCACCCATTCTGCCCAGGCTCCTCCTATACCCCCTCCTCTCTGACTCCTCCCATTCTGCCCAGGCTCCTCCTATTTGACCCCACCCAATCTGACTAGGCTCCTCCTAAGCCCCTCCTCTCTGACTCCACCCATTCTGCCCAGGCTCCTCCCATACCAGTCTGACCCCACCCATTCTGCCCAGGCTCCTCCTATACCCCCCTCCTCTCTGACTCCTCCCATTCTGCCCAGGCTCCTCCTATTTGACCCCACCCAATCTGACTAGGCTCCTCCTATACCCCTCCTCTCTGACCCCACCCAATCTGACTAGGCTCCTCCTAAGCCCCTCCTCCTCTGCTGTCTGACCCCACCCATTCTGCCCAGGCTCTTCCTATACCCCCTCCTCTCTGACTCCACCCATTCTGCCCAGGCTCCTCCCATACCCGTCTGACCGCACCCATTCTGCCCAGGCTCCTCCTATACCCCTCCTATTTGACCCCACCCAATCTGACTTGGCTCCTCCTAAACCCCTCCTCTGCTGTCTGACCCCACCCATTCTGCCCAGGCTCCTCCTATACCCCCTCCTCTCTGACTCCACCCATTCTGCCCAGGCTCCTCCCATACCCGTCTGACCCCACCCATTCTGCCCAGGCTCCTCCTATACCCCTCCTATTTGACCCCACCCAATCTGACTTGGCTCCTCCTAAACCCCTCCTCTGCTGTCTGACCCCACCCATTCTGCCCAGGCTCCTCCTATACCCCCTCCTCTCTGACTCCACCCATTCTGCCCAGGCTCCTCCCATACCCGTCTGACCCCACCCATTCTGCCCAGGCTCCTCCTATACCCCTTCTCTCTGACCCCACCCAATCTGACTAGGCTCCTCCTAAGCCCCTCCTCTGCTGTCTGACCCCACCCATTTTGCCCAGGCTCCTCCCATACCAGTCTGACCCCACCCATTCTGCCCAGGCTCCTCCTATACCCCCCTCCTCTCTGACTCCTCCCATTCTGCCCAGGCTCCTCCTATTTGACCCCACCCAATCTGACTAGGCTCCTCCTATACCCCTCCTCTCTGACTCCACCCAATCTGACTAGGCTCCTCCTAAGCCCCTCCTCTGCTGTCTGACCCCACCCATTCTGCCCAGGCTCCTCCTAAGCCCCTCCTCTGCTGTCTGACCCCACCCATTCTGCCCAGGCTCCTCCCATACCCGTCTGACTGCACCCATTCTGCCCAGGCTCCTCCTATACCCCTCTTATTTGACCCCAATCTGACTAGGCTCCTCCTATACCCCTCCTCTCTGACCCCAATCTGACTAGGCTCCTCCTAAGCCCCTCCTCTGCTGTCTGACCCCACCCATTCTGACTAAGCTCCTCCTAAACCCCTCCTCTGCTGTCTGACCCCACCCATTCTGCCCAGGCTCCTCCTATACCCCCTCCTCTCTGACTCCACCCATTCTGCCCAGGCTCCTCCTATACCCCTCCTATTTGACCCCACCCACTCTGACTTGGCTCCTCCTAAACCCCTCCTCTGCTGTCTGACCCCACCCATTCTGCCCAGGCTCCTCCTATACCCCTCCTCTCTGAACCCACCCAATCTGACTAGGCTCCTCCTAAGCCCCTCCTCTGCTGTCTGACCCCACCCATTCTGCCCAGGCTCCTCCTATACCCCCCTCCTCTCTGACTCCACCCATTCCGCCCAGGCTCCTCCCATACCTGTCTGACCCCACCCATTCTGCCCAGGCTCCTCCCATACCTGCCTGACCCCACCCATTCTGCCCAGGCTCCTCCTATACCCCTCCTATTTGACCCCACCCAATCTGACTAGGTTCCTCCTAAGCCCCTCCTCTGCTGTCTGACCCCACCCATTCTGACTAAGCTCCTCCTAAACCCCTCCTCTGCTGTCTGACCCCACCCATTCTGCCCAGGCTCCTCCTATACCCCCTCCTCTCTGACTCCTCCCATTCTGCCCAGGCTCCTCCTATTTGACCCCACCCAATCTGACTAGGCTGCTCCTAAGCCCCTCCTCTCTGACTCTACCCATTCTGCCCAGGCTCCTCCTAAGCCCCTCCTCTGCTGTCTGACCCCACCCATTCTGCCCAGGCTCCTCCTAAGCCCCTCCTCCTCTGCTGTCTGACCCCACCCATTCTGCCCAGGCTCTTCCTATACCCCCTCCTCTCTGACTCTACCCATTCTGCCCAGGCTCCTCCTAAGCCCCTCCTCTGCTGTCTGACCCCACCCATTCTGCCCAGGCTCCTCCTAAGCCCCTCCTCCTCTGCTGTCTGACCCCACCCATTCTGCCCAGGCTCTTCCTATACCCCCTCCTCTCTGACTCCACCCATTCTGCCCAGGCTCCTCCCATACCCATCTGACCGCACCCATTCTGCCCAGGCTCCTCCTATACCCCTCCTATTTGACCCCACCCAATCTGACTTGGCACCTCCTAAACCCCTCCTCTGCTGTCTGACCCCACCCATTCTGCCCAGGCTCCTCCTATACGCCCTCTTCTCTGACTCCACCCATTCTGCCCAGGCTCCTCCCATACCCCTCCTATTTGACCCCACCCACTCTGACTTGGCTCCTCCTAAACCCCTCCTCTGCTGTCTGACCCCACCCATTCTGCCCAGGCTCCTCCTATTTGGCCCCACCCAATCCGACTAGGTTCCTCCTAAGCCCCTCCTCTGCTGTATGACCCCAGCAATTCTGCCCAGGCTCCTCCTATACCCCCCTCCTCTCTGACTTCTCCCATTCTGCCCAGGCTCCTCCTATTTGACCCCACCCAATCCGACTAGGTTCCTCCTAAGCCCCTCCTCTGCTGTATGACCCCACCCATTCTGCCCAGGCTCCTCCCATATCCAGTCTGACCCCACCCATTCTGCCCAGGCTCCTCCTATACCCCCCTCCTCTCTGACCCCACCCAATCTGACTAGGTTCCTCCTAAGCCCCTCCTCTCTGACCCCACCCAATCTGACTAGGTTCCTCCTAAGCCCCTCCTCTGCTGTATGACCCCACCCATTCTGCCCAGGCTCCTCCCATACCAGTCTGACCCCACCCATTCTGCCCAGGCTCCTCCTAAGCCCCTCCTCTGCTGTCTGACCCCACCCATTCTGCCCAGGCTCCTCCTATACCCCCTCCTCTCTGACTCCACCCATTCTGCCCAGGCTCCTCCTATTTGACCCCACACAATCTGACTAGGCTCCTCCTAAGCCCCTCCTCTCTGACTCCACCCATTCTGCCCAGGCTCCTCCTATACCCCTCCTATTTGACCCCACCCAATCTGACTTGGCTCCTCCTAAACCCCTCCTCTGCTGTCTGACCCCACCCATTCTGCCCAGGCTCCTCCTATACCCCCTCTTCTCTGACTCCACCCATTCTGCCCAGGCTCCTCCCATACCCCTCCTATTTGACCCCACCCACTCTGACTTGGCTCCTCCTAAACCCCTCCTCTGCTGTCTGACCCCACCCATTCTGCCCAGGCTCCTCCTATTTGACCCCACCCAATCCGACTAGGTTCCTCCTAAGCCCCTCCTCTGCTGTATGACCCCAGCCATTCTGCCCAGGCTCCTCCTATACCCCCCTCCTCTCTGACTTCTCCCATTCTGCCCAGGCTCCTCCTATTTGACCCCACCCAATCCGACTAGGTTCCTCCTAAGCCCCTCCTCTGCTGTATGACCCCACCCATTCTGCCCAGGCTCCTCCCATATCCAGTCTGACCCCACCCATTCTGCCCAGGCTCCTCCTATACCCCCCTCCTCTCTGACCCCACCCAATCTGACTAGGTTCCTCCTAAGCCCCTCCTCTCTGACCCCACCCAATCTGACTAGGTTCCTCCTAAGCCCCTCCTCTGCTGTATGACCCCACCCATTCTGACTTGGCTCCTCCTAAACCCCTCCTCTGCTGTCTGACCCCACCCATTCTGCCCAGGCTCCTCCTATTTGACCCCACCCAATCCGACTAGGTTCCTCCTAAGCCCCTCCTCTGCTGTATGACCCCACCCATTCTGCCCAGGCTCCTCCCATACCAGTCTGACCCCACCCATTCTGCCCAGGCTCCTCCTATACCCCCCTCCTCTCTGACTTCTCCCATTCTGCCCAGGCTCCTCCTATTTGACCCCACCCAATCTGACTAGGCTCCTCCTATACCCCTCCTCTCTGACCCCACCCAATCTGACTAGGCTCCTCCTAAGCCCCTCCTCTGCTGTCTGACCCCACCCATTCTGCCCAGGCTCCTCCTAAGCCCCTCCTCTGCTGTCTGACCCCACCCATTCTGCCCAGGCTCTTCCTATACCCCCTCCTCTCTGACTCCACCCATTCTGCCCAGGCTCCTCCCATACCCGTCTGACCGCACCCAATCTGCCCAGGCTCCTCCTATACCCCTCCTATTTGACCCCACCCAATCTGACTTGGCTCCTCCTAAACCCCTCCTCCTCTGCTGTCTGACCCCACCCATTCTGCCCAGGCTCCTCCTATACCCCCTCCTCTCTGACTCCACCCATTCTGCCCAGGCTCCTCCCATACCCGTCTGACCCCACCCATTCTGCCCAGGCTCCTCCTATACCCCTCCTATTTGACCCCACCCAATCTGACTTGGCTCCTCCTAAACCCCTCCTCTGCTGTCTGACCCCACCCATTCTGCCCAGGCTCCTCCTATACCCCCTCCTCTCTGACTCCACCCATTCTGCCCAGGCTCCTCCCATACCCATCTGACCCCACCCATTCTGCCCAGGCTCCTCCTATACCCCTCCTATTTGACCCCACCCACTCTAACTTGGCTCCTCCTAAACCCCTCCTCTGCTGTCTGACCCCACCCATTCTGCACAGGCTCCTCCTATACCCCCTCCTCTCTGACTCCACCCATTCTGCCCAGGCTCCTCCCATATCCGTCTGACCCCACCCATTCTGCCCAGGCTCCTCCTATACCCCTCCTCCTCTCTGACCCCACCCAATCCGACTAGGTTCCTCCTAAGCCCCTCCTCTGCTGTATGACCCCACCCATTCTGCCCAGGCTCCTCCCATATCCAGTCTGACCCCACCCATTCTGCCCAGGCTCCTCCTATACCCCCCTCCTCTCTGACCCCACCCAATCTGACTAGGTTCCTCCTAAGCCCCTCCTCTCTGACCCCACCCAATCTGACTAGGTTCCTCCTAAGCCCCTCCTCTGCTGTATGACCCCACCCATTCTGACTTGGCTCCTCCTAAACCCCTCCTCTGCTGTCTGACCCCACCCATTCTGCCCAGGCTCCTCCTATTTGACCCCACCCAATCCGACTAGGTTCCTCCTAAGCCCCTCCTCTGCTGTATGACCCCACCCATTCTGCCCAGGCTCCTCCCATACCAGTCTGACCCCACCCATTCTGCCCAGGCTCCTCCTATACCCCCCTCCTCTCTGACTTCTCCCATTCTGCCCAGGCTCCTCCTATTTGACCCCACCCAATCTGACTAGGCTCCTCCTATACCCCTCCTCTCTGACCCCACCCAATCTGACTAGGCTCCTCCTAAGCCCCTCCTCTGCTGTCTGACCCCACCCATTCTGCCCAGGCTCCTCCTAAGCCCCTCCTCTGCTGTCTGACCCCACCCATTCTGCCCAGGCTCTTCCTATACCCCCTCCTCTCTGACTCCACCCATTCTGCCCAGGCTCCTCCCATACCCGTCTGACCGCACCCAATCTGCCCAGGCTCCTCCTATACCCCTCCTATTTGACCCCACCCAATCTGACTTGGCTCCTCCTAAACCCCTCCTCCTCTGCTGTCTGACCCCACCCATTCTGCCCAGGCTCCTCCTATACCCCCTCCTCTCTGACTCCACCCATTCTGCCCAGGCTCCTCCCATACCCGTCTGACCCCACCCATTCTGCCCAGGCTCCTCCTATACCCCTCCTATTTGACCCCACCCAATCTGACTTGGCTCCTCCTAAACCCCTCCTCTGCTGTCTGACCCCACCCATTCTGCCCAGGCTCCTCCTATACCCCCTCCTCTCTGACTCCACCCATTCTGCCCAGGCTCCTCCCATACCCATCTGACCCCACCCATTCTGCCCAGGCTCCTCCTATACCCCTCCTATTTGACCCCACCCACTCTAACTTGGCTCCTCCTAAACCCCTCCTCTGCTGTCTGACCCCACCCATTCTGCACAGGCTCCTCCTATACCCCCTCCTCTCTGACTCCACCCATTCTGCCCAGGCTCCTCCCATATCCGTCTGACCCCACCCATTCTGCCCAGGCTCCTCCTATACCCCTCCTCCTCTCTGACCCCACCCAATCTGACTAGGCTCCTCCTAAGCCCCTCCTCTGCTGTCTGACCCCACCCATTCTGCCCAGGCTCCTCCTATACCCCTCCTCTCTGAACCCACCCAATCTGACTAGGCTCCTCCTAAGCCCCTCCTCTGCTGTCTGGCCCCACCCAACCTTCCCAGGCTCCTCCTATACCCCTTCTCTCTGACCCCACCCAATCTGACTAGGCTCCTCCTAAGCCCCTCCTCTGCTGTCTGACCCCACCCATTCTGCCCAGGCTCTTCCTATTTGACCCCACCCAATCTGACTAGGCTCCTCCTAAGCCCCTCCTCTCTGACTCCACCCATTCTGCCCAGGCTCCTCCTAAGCCCCTCCTCTGCTGTCTGACCCCACCCATTCTGCCCAGGCTCCTCCCATACCAGTCTGACCCCACCCATTCTGCCCAGGCTCCTCCTAAGCCCCTCCTCTGCTGTCTGACCCCACCCATTCTGCCCAGGCTCCTCCTATACCCCTCCTCTCTGACTCCACCCATTCTGCCCAGGCTCCTCCTATTTGACCCCACCCAATCTGACTAGGCTCCTCCTAAGCCCCTCCTCTCTGACTCCACCCATTCTGCCCAGGCTCCTCCCATACCTGTCTGACCCCACCCATTCTGCCCAGGCTCCTCCCATACCTGTCTGACCCCACCCATTCTGCCCAGGCTCCTCCTCCTCCTATTTGACCCCACCCAATCTGACTAGGCTCCTCCTATGCCCCTCCTCTGCTGTCTGACCCCACCCATTCTGCCCAGGCTCCTCCTATTTGACCCCACCCATTCTGCCCAGGCTCCTCCTAAGCCCCTCCTCTGCTGTCTGACCCCACCCATTCTGCCCAGGCTCCTCCTATACCCCCTCCTCTCTGACTCCACCCATTCTGCCCAGGCTCCTCCTATTTGACCCCACCCATTCTTCCCAGGCTCTTCCTATACCCCCTCCTCTCTGACTCCACCCATTCTGCCCAGGCTCCTCCCATACCATTCTGACCCCACCCATTCTGCCCAGGCTCCTCCTATACCCCTCCTATTTGACCCCACCCAATCTGACTAGGTTCCTCCTAAGCCCCACCTCTGCTGTCTGACCCCACCCATTCTGCCCAGGCTCCTCATATACCCCCTCCTCTCTGACTCCACCCATTCTGCCCAGGCTCCTCCTATTTGACCCCACCCAATCTGACTAGGCTCCTCCTAAGCCCCTCCTCTCTGACTCCACCCATTCTGCCCAGGCTCCTCCCATACCAGTCTGACCCCACCCATTCTGCCCAGGCTCCTCCTATACCCCTCCTATTTGACCCCACCCACTCTGACTTGGCTCCTCCTAAACCCCTCCTCCTCTGCTGTCTGACCCCACCCATTCTGCCCAGGCTCCTCCTATACCCCCCTCCTCTCTGACTCCACCCATTCCGCCCAGGCTCCTCCCATACCTGTCTGACCCCACCCATTCTGCCCAGGCTCCTCCCATACCTGTCTGACCCCACCCATTCTGCCCAGGCTCCTCCTATACCCCTCCTATTTGACCCCACCCAATCTGACTAGGTTCCTCCTAAGCCCCTCCTCTGCTGTCTGACCCCACCCATTCTGACTAAGCTCCTCCTAAACCCCTCCTCTGCTGTCTGACCCCACCCATTCTGCCCAGGCTCCTCCTATACCCCCTCCTCTCTGACTCCACCCATTCTGCCCAGGCTCCTCCTATTTGACCCCACCCAATCTGACTAGGCTCCTCCTAAGCCCCTCCTCTCTGACTCCACCCATTCTGCCCAGGCTCCTCCCATACCAGTCTGACCCCACCCATTCTGCCCAGGCTCCTCCTATACCCCTCCTATTTGACCCCACCCACTCTGACTTGGCTCCTCCTAAACCCCTCCTCCTCTGCTGTCTGACCCCACCCATTCTGCCCAGGCTCCTCCTATACCCCCCTCCTCTCTGACTCCACCCATTCCGCCCAGGCTCCTCCCATACCTGTCTGACCCCACCCATTCTGCCCAGGCTCCTCCTATACCCCTCCTCTATGACCTTACCCATTCTGCCCAGGCTCCTCCTCCTCCTATTTGACCCCACCCAATCTGACTAGGCTCCTCCTAAGCCCCTCCTCTGCTGTCTGACCCCACCTATTCTGCCCAGGCTCTTCCTATACCCCCTCCTCTCTGACTCCACCCATTCTGCCCAGGCTCCTCCCATACCCGTCTGACCCCACCCATTCTGCCCAGGCTCCTCCCATACCCGTCTGACCCCACCCATTCTGCCCAGGCTCCTCCTATACCCCTCCTATTTGACCCCACCCAATCTGACTAGGTTCCTCCTAAGCCCCTCCTCTGCTGTCTGACCCCACCCATTCTGACTAAGCTCCTCCTAAACCCCTCCTCTGCTGTCTGACCCCACCCATTCTGCCCAGGCTCCTCCTATACCCCTCCTCTCTGAACCCACCCAATCTGACTAGGCTCCTCCTAAGCCCCTCCTCTGCTGTCTGGCCCCACCCAACCTTCCCAGGCTCCTCCTATACCCCTTCTCTCTGACCCCACCCAATCTGACTAGGCTCCTCCTAAGCCCCTCCTCTGCTGTCTGACCCCACCCATTCTGCCCAGGCTCCTCCTATACCCACCCAATCTGACTAGGCTCCTCCTAAGCCCCTCCTCTGCTGTCTGACCCCACCCATTCTGCCCAGGCTCTTCCTATTTGACCCCACCCAATCTGACTAGGCTCCTCCTAAGCCCCTCCTCTCTGACTCCACCCATTCTGCCCAGGCTCCTCCTAAGCCCCTCCTCTGCTGTCTGACCCCACCCATTCTGCCCAGGCTCCTCCCATACCAGTCTGACCCCACCCATTCTGTCCAGGCTCCTCCTAAGTCCCTCCTCTGCTGTCTGACCCCACCCATTCTGCCCAGGCTCCTCCTATACCCCCTCCTCTCTGACTCCACCCATTCTGCCCAGGCTCCTCCTATTTGACCCCACCCAATCTGACTAGGCTCCTCCTAAGCCCCTCCTCTCTGACTCCACCCATTCTGCCCAGGCTCCTCCCATACCTGTCTGACCCCACCCATTCTGCCCAGGCTCCTCCCATACCTGTCTGACCCCACCCATTCTGCCCAGGCTCCTCCTCCTCCTATTTGACCCCACCCAATCTGACTAGGCTCCTCCTATGCCCCTCCTCTGCTGTCTGACCCCACCCATTCTGCCCAGGCTCCTCCTATTTGACCCCACCCAATCTGACTAGGTTCCTCCTAAGCCCCTCCTCTGCTGTCTGACCCCACCCATTCTGCCCAGGCTCTTCCTATACCCCCTCCTCTCTGACTCCACCCATTCTGCCCAGGCTCCTCCCATACCCGTCTGACCCCACCCATTCTGCCCAGGCTCCTCCTATACCCCTCCTATTTGACCCCACCCAATCTGACTAGGTTCCTCCTAAGCCCCTCCTCTGCTGTCTGACCCCACCCATTCTGACTAAGCTCCTCCTAAACCCCTCCTCTGCTGTCTGACCCCACCCATTCTGCCCAGGCTCCTCCTATACCCCCTCCTCTCTGACTCCTCCCATTCTGCCCAGGCTCCTCCTATTTGACCCCACCCAATCTGACTAGGCTCCTCCTAAGCCCCTCCTCTCTGACTCCACCCATTCTGCCCAGGCTCCTCCCATACTAGTCTGACCCCACCCATTCTGCCCAGGCTCCTCCTATACCCCCCTCCTCTCTGACTCCTCCCATTCTGCCCAGGCTCCTCCTATTTGACCCCACCCAATCTGACTAGGCTCCTCCTATACCCCTCCTCTCTGACCCCACCCAATCTGACTAGGCTCCTCCTAAGCCCCTCCTCCTCTGCTGTCTGACCCCACCCATTCTGCCCAGGCTCTTCCTATACCCCCTCCTCTCTGACTCCACCCATTCTGCCCAGGCTCCTCCCATACCCGTCTGACCGCACCCATTCTGCCCAGGCTCCTCCTATACCCCTCCTATTTGACCCCACCCAATCTGACTTGGCTCCTCCTAAACCCCTCCTCTGCTGTCTGACCCCACCCATTCTGCCCAGGCTCCTCCTATACCCCCTCCTCTCTGACTCCACCCATTCTGCCCAGGCTCCTCCCATACCCGTCTGACCCCACCCATTCTGCCCAGGCTCCTCCTATACCCCTCCTATTTGACCCCACCCAATCTGACTTGGCTCCTCCTAAACCCCTCCTCTGCTGTCTGACCCCACCCATTCTGCCCAGGCTCCTCCTATACCCCCTCCTCTCTGACTCCACCCATTCTGCCCAGGCTCCTCCCATACCCGTCTGACCCCACCCATTCTGCCCAGGCTCCTCCTATACCCCTTCTCTCTGACCCCACCCAATCTGACTAGGCTCCTCCTAAGCCCCTCCTCTGCTGTCTGACCCCACCCATTTTGCCCAGGCTCCTCCCATACCAGTCTGACCCCACCCATTCTGCCCAGGCTCCTCCTATACCCCCCTCCTCTCTGACTCCTCCCATTCTGCCCAGGCTCCTCCTATTTGACCCCACCCAATCTGACTAGGCTCCTCCTATACCCCTCCTCTCTGACCCCACCCAATCTGACTAGGCTCCTCCTAAGCCCCTCCTCTGCTGTCTGACCCCACCCATTCTGCCCAGGCTCCTCCTAAGCCCCTCCTCTGCTGTCTGACCCCACCCATTCTGCCCAGGCTCCTCCCATACCCGTCTGACTGCACCCATTCTGCCCAGGCTCCTCCTATACCCCTCTTATTTGACCCCAATCTGACTAGGCTCCTCCTATACCCCTCCTCTCTGACCCCAATCTGACTAGGCTCCTCCTAAGCCCCTCCTCTGCTGTCTGACCCCACCCATTCTGCCCAGGCTCCTCCTATACCCCCTCCTCTCTGACTCCACCCATTCTGCCCAGGCTCCTCCCATACCCATCTGACCGCACCCATTCTGCCCAGGCTCCTCCTATACCCCTCCTATTTGACCCCACCCACTCTGACTTGGCTCCTCCTAAACCCCTCCTCTGCTGTCTGACCCACCCATTCTGCCCAGGCTCCTCCTATACCCCTCCTCTCTGAACCCACCCAATCTGACTAGGCTCCTCCTAAGCCCCTCCTCTGCTGTCTGACCCCACCCATTCTGCCCAGGCTCTTCCTATTTGACCCCACCCAATCTGACTAGGTTCCTCCTAAGCCCCTCCTCTGCTGTCTGACCCCACCCATTCTGCCCAGGCTCCTCCTAAGCCCCTCCTCTCTGACCCCACCCATTCTGCCCAGGTTCCTCCTAAGCCCCTCCTCTGCTGTCCCCACCCATTCTGCCCAGGCTCCTCCTATTTGACCCCACCCAATCTGACTTGGCTCCTCTGCTGTCTGACCCCACCCATTCTGCCCAGGCTCCTCCTATACCCCTCCTCTCTGACCCCACCCAATCTGACTAGGCTCCTCCTAAGCCCTTCCTCTGCTGTCTGACCCCACCCATTCTGCCCAGGCTCCTCCTATACCCCCCTCCTCTCTGACTCCACCCATTCCGCCCAGGCTCCTCCCATACCTGTCTGACCCCACCCATTCTGCCCAGGCTCCTCCCATACCTGTCTGACCCCACCCATTCTGCCCAGGCTCCTCCTATACCCCTCCTATTTGACCCCACCCAATCTGACTAGGTTCCTCCTAAGCCCCTCCTCTGCTGTCTGACCCCACCCATTCTGACTAAGCTCCTCCTAAACCCCTCCTCTGCTGTCTGACCCCACCCATTCTGCCCAGGCTCCTCCTATACCCCCTCCTCTCTGACTCCACCCATTCTGCCCAGGCTCCTCCTATTTGACCCCACCCAATCTGACTAGGCTCCTCCTAAGCCCCTCCTCTCTGACTCCACCCATTCTGCCCAGGCTCCTCCCATACCAGTCTGACCCCACCCATTCTGCCCAGGCTCCTCCTATACCCCTCCTATTTGACCCCACCCACTCTGACTTGGCTCCTCCTAAACCCCTCCTCCTCTGCTGTCTGACCCCACCCATTCTGCCCAGGCTCCTCCTATACCCCCTCCTCTCTGACTCCACCCATTCTGCCCAGGCTCCTCCCATACCCGTCTGACCCCACCCATTCTGCCCAGGCTCCTCCTATACCCCTCCTATTTGACCCCACCCACTCTGACTTGGCTCCTCCTAAACCCCTCCTCCTCTGCTGTCTGACCCCACCCATTATGCCCAGGCTACTCCTATACCCCCCTCCTCTCTGACTCCACCCATTCCGCCCAGGCTCCTCCCATACCTGTCTGACCCCACCCATTCTGCCCAGGCTCCTCCCATACCTGTCTGACCCCACCCATTCTGCCCAGGCTCCTCCTATACCCCTCCTCTATGACCTTACCCATTCTGCCCAGGCTCCTCCTCCTCCTATTTGACCCCACCCAATCTGACTAGGCTCCTCCTAAGCCCCTCCTCTGCTGTCTGACCCCACCTATTCTGCCCAGGCTCTTCCTATACCCCCTCCTCTCTGACTCCACCCATTCTGCCCAGGCTCCTCCCATACCCGTCTGACCCCACCCATTCTGCCCAGGCTCCTCCCATACCCGTCTGACCCCACCCATTCTGCCCAGGCTCCTCCTATACCCCTCCTATTTGACCCCACCCAATCTGACTAGGTTCCTCCTAAGCCCCTCCTCTGCTGTCTGACCCCACCCATTCTGACTAAGCTCCTCCTAAACCCCTCCTCTGCTGTCTGACCCCACCCATTCTGCCCAGGCTCCTCCTATACCCCCTCCTCTCTGACTCCTCCCATTCTGCCCAGGCTCCTCCTATTTGACCCCACCCAATCTGACTAGGCTCCTCCTAAGCCCCTCCTCTCTGACTCCACCCATTCTGCCCAGGCTCCTCCTAAGCCCCTCCTCTGCTGTCTGACCCCACCCATTCTGCCCAGGCTCCTCCTAAGCCCCTCCTCCTCTGCTGTCTGACCCCACCCATTCTGCCCAGGCTCTTCCTATACCCCCTCCTCTCTGACTCCACCCATTCTGCCCAGGCTCCTCCCATACCCATCTGACCGCACCCATTCTGCCCAGGCTCCTCCTATACCCCTCCTATTTGACCCCACCCAATCTGACTTGGCTCCTCCTAAACCCCTCCTCTGCTGTCTGACCCCACCCATTCTGCCCAGGCTCCTCCTATACCCCCTCTTCTCTGACTCCACCCATTCTGCCCAGGCTCCTCCCATACCCGTCTGACCCCACCCATTCTGCCCAGGCTCCTCCTATACCCCTCCTATTTGACCCCACCCACTCTGACTTGGCTCCTCCTAAACCCCTCCTCTGCTGTCTGACCCCACCCATTCTGCCCAGGCTCCTCCTATTTGACCCCACCCAATCCGACTAGGTTCCTCCTAAGCCCCTCCTCTGCTGTATGACCCCAGCCATTCTGCCCAGGCTCCTCCTATACCCCCCTCCTCTCTGACTTCTCCCATTCTGCCCAGGCTCCTCCTATTTGACCCCACCCAATCTGACTAGGCTCCTCCTATACCCCTCCTCTCTGACCCCACCCAATCTGACTAGGTTCCTCCTAAGCCCCTCCTCTGCTGTATGACCCCACCCATTCTGACTTGGCTCCTCCTAAACCCCTCCTCTGCTGTCTGACCCCACCCATTCTGCCCAGGCTCCTCCTATACCCCCTCTTCTCTGACTCCACCCATTCTGCCCAGGCTCCTCCCATACCTGTCTGACCCCACCCATTCTGCCCAGGCTCCTCCTATACCCCTCCTATTTGACCCCACCCACTCTGACTTGGCTCCTCCTAAACCCCTCCTCTGCTGTCTGACCCCACCCATTCTGCCCAGGCTCCTCCTATTTGACCCCACCCAATCCGACTAGGTTCCTCCTAAGCCCCTCCTCTGCTGTATGACCCCACCCATTCTGCCCAGGCTCCTCCCATACCAGTCTGACCCCACCCATTCTGCCCAGGCTCCTCCTATACCCCCCTCCTCTCTTACTTCTCCCATTCTGCCCAGGCTCCTCCTATTTGACCCCACCCAATCTGACTAGGCTCTTCCTATACCCCTCCTCTCTGACCCCACCCAATCTGACTAGGCTCCTCCTAAGCCCCTCCTCTGCTGTCTGACCCCACCCATTCTGCCCAGGCTCCTCCTAAGCCCCTCCTCTGCTGTCTGACCCCACCCATTCTGCCCAGGCTCTTCCTATACCCCCTCCTCTCTGACTCCACCCATTCTGCCCAGGCTCCTCCCATACCCGTCTGACCGCACCCAATCTGCCCAGGCTCCTCCTATACCCCTCCTATTTGACCCCACCCAATCTGACTTGGCTCCTCCTAAACCCCTCCTCCTCTGCTGTCTGACCCCACCCATTCTGCCCAGGCTCCTCCTATACCCCCTCCTCTCTGACTCCACCCATTCTGCCCAGGCTCCTCCCATACCCGTCTGACCCCACCCATTCTGCCCAGGCTCCTCCTATACCCCTCCTATTTGACCCCACCCAATCTGACTTGGCTCCTCCTAAACCCCTCCTCTGCTGTCTGACCCCACCCATTCTGCCCAGGCTCCTCCTATACCCCCTCCTCTCTGACTCCACCCATTCTGCCCAGGCTCCTCCCATACCCATCTGACCCCACCCATTCTGCCCAGGCTCCTCCTATACCCCTCCTATTTGACCCCACCCACTCTGACTTGGCTCCTCCTAAACCCCTCCTCTGCTGTCTGACCCCACCCATTCTGCCCAGGCTCCTCCTATACCCCCCTCCTCTCTGACTCCACCCATTCTGCCCAGGCTCCTCCCATATCCGTCTGACCCCACCCATTCTGCCCAGGCTCCTCCTATACCCCTCCTCCTCTCTGACCCCACCCAATCTGACTAGGCTCCTCCTAAGCCCCTCCTCTGCTGTCTGACCCCACCCATTCTGCCCAGGCTCCTCCTATACCCCTCCTCTCTGAACCCACCCAATCTGACTAGGCTCCTCCTAAGCCCCTCCTCTGCTGTCTGGCCCCACCCAACCTTCCCAGGCTCCTCCTATACCCCTTCTCTCTGACCCCACCCAATCTGACTAGGCTCCTCCTAAGCCCCTCCTCTGCTGTCTGACCCCACCCATTCTGCCCAGGCTCCTCCTATACCCACCCAATCTGACTAGGCTCCTCCTAAGCCCCTCCTCTGCTGTCTGACCCCACCCATTCTGCCCAGGCTCTTCCTATTTGACCCCACCCAATCTGACTAGGCTCCTCCTAAGCCCCTCCTCTCTGACTCCACCCATTCTGCCCAGGCTCCTCCTAAGCCCCTCCTCTGCTGTCTGACCCCACCCATTCTGCCCAGGCTCCTCCCATACCAGTCTGACCCCACCCATTCTGTCCAGGCTCCTCCTAAGCCCCTCCTCTGCTGTCTGACCCCACCCATTCTGACCAGGCTCCTCCTATACCCCCTCCTCTCTGACTCCACCCATTCTGCCCAGGCTCCTCCTATTTGACCCCACCCAATCTGACTAGGCTCCTCCTAAGCCCCTCCTCTCTGACTCCACCCATTCTGCCCAGGCTCCTCCCATACCTGTCTGACCCCACCCATTCTGCCCAGGCTCCTCCCATACCTGTCTGACCCCACCCATTCTGCCCAGGCTCCTCCTCCTCCTATTTGACCCCACCCAATCTGACTAGGCTCCTCCTATGCCCCTCCTCTGCTGTCTGACCCCACCCATTCTGCCCAGGCTCCTCCTATTTGACCCCACCCAATCTGACTAGGTTCCTCCTAAGCCCCTCCTCTGCTGTCTGACCCCACCCATTCTGCCCAGGCTCTTCCTATACCCCCTCCTCTCTGACTCCACCCATTCTGCCCAGGCTCCTCCCATACCCGTCTGACCCCACCCATTCTGCCCAGGCTCCTCCTATACCCCTCCTATTTGACCCCACCCAATCTGACTAGGTTCCTCCTAAGCCCCTCCTCTGCTGTCTGACCCCACCCATTCTGACTAAGCTCCTCCTAAACCCCTCCTCTGCTGTCTGACCCCACCCATTCTGCCCAGGCTCCTCCTATACCCCCTCCTCTCTGACTCCTCCCATTCTGCCCAGGCTCCTCCTATTTGACCCCACCCAATCTGACTAGGCTCCTCCTAAGCCCCTCCTCTCTGACTCCACCCATTCTGCCCAGGCTCCTCCCATACCAGTCTGACCCCACCCATTCTGCCCAGGCTCCTCCTATACCCCCCTCCTCTCTGACTCCTCCCATTCTGCCCAGGCTCCTCCTATTTGACCCCACCCAATCTGACTAGGCTCCTCCTATACCCCTCCTCTCTGACCCCACCCAATCTGACTAGGCTCCTCCTAAGCCCCTCCTCCTCTGCTGTCTGACCCCACCCATTCTGCCCAGGCTCTTCCTATACCCCCTCCTCTCTGACTCCACCCATTCTGCCCAGGCTCCTCCCATACCCGTCTGACCGCACCCATTCTGCCCAGGCTCCTCCTATACCCCTCCTATTTGACCCCACCCAATCTGACTTGGCTCCTCCTAAACCCCTCCTCTGCTGTCTGACCCCACCCATTCTGCCCAGGCTCCTCCTATACCCCCTCCTCTCTGACTCCACCCATTCTGCCCAGGCTCCTCCCATACCCGTCTGACCCCACCCATTCTGCCCAGGCTCCTCCTATACCCCTCCTATTTGACCCCACCCAATCTGACTTGGCTCCTCCTAAACCCCTCCTCTGCTGTCTGACCCCACCCATTCTGCCCAGGCTCCTCCTATACCCCCTCCTCTCTGACTCCACCCATTCTGCCCAGGCTCCTCCCATACCCGTCTGACCCCACCCATTCTGCCCAGGCTCCTCCTATACCCCTTCTCTCTGACCCCACCCAATCTGACTAGGCTCCTCCTAAGCCCCTCCTCTGCTGTCTGACCCCACCCATTTTGCCCAGGCTCCTCCCATACCAGTCTGACCCCACCCATTCTGCCCAGGCTCCTCCTATACCCCCCTCCTCTCTGACTCCTCCCATTCTGCCCAGGCTCCTCCTATTTGACCCCACCCAATCTGACTAGGCTCCTCCTATACCCCTCCTCTCTGACCCCACCCAATCTGACTAGGCTCCTCCTAAGCCCCTCCTCTGCTGTCTGACCCCACCCATTCTGCCCAGGCTCCTCCTAAGCCCCTCCTCTGCTGTCTGACCCCACCCATTCTGCCCAGGCTCCTCCCATACCCGTCTGACTGCACCCATTCTGCCCAGGCTCCTCCTATACCCCTCTTATTTGACCCCAATCTGACTAGGCTCCTCCTATACCCCTCCTCTCTGACCCCAATCTGACTAGGCTCCTCCTAAGCCCCTCCTCTGCTGTCTGACCCCACCCATTCTGACTAAGCTCCTCCTAAACCCCTCCTCTGCTGTCTGACCCCACCCATTCTGCCCAGGCTCCTCCTATACCCCCTCCTCTCTGACTCCACCCATTCTGCCCAGGCTCCTCCTATACCCCTCCTATTTGACCCCACCCACTCTGACTTGGCTCCTCCTAAACCCCTCCTCTGCTGTCTGACCCCACCCATTCTGCCCAGGCTCCTCCTATACCCCTCCTCTCTGAACCCACCCAATCTGACTAGGCTCCTCCTAAGCCCCTCCTCTGCTGTCTGACCCCACCCATTCTGCCCAGGCTCCTCCTATACCCCCCTCCTCTCTGACTCCACCCATTCCGCCCAGGCTCCTCCCATACCTGTCTGACCCCACCCATTCTGCCCAGGCTCCTCCCATACCTGCCTGACCCCACCCATTCTGCCCAGGCTCCTCCTATACCCCTCCTATTTGACCCCACCCAATCTGACTAGGTTCCTCCTAAGCCCCTCCTCTGCTGTCTGACCCCACCCATTCTGACTAAGCTCCTCCTAAACCCCTCCTCTGCTGTCTGACCCCACCCATTCTGCCCAGGCTCCTCCTATACCCCCTCCTCTCTGACTCCTCCCATTCTGCCCAGGCTCCTCCTATTTGACCCCACCCAATCTGACTAGGCTGCTCCTAAGCCCCTCCTCTCTGACTCTACCCATTCTGCCCAGGCTCCTCCTAAGCCCCTCCTCTGCTGTCTGACCCCACCCATTCTGCCCAGGCTCCTCCTAAGCCCCTCCTCCTCTGCTGTCTGACCCCACCCATTCTGCCCAGGCTCTTCCTATACCCCCTCCTCTCTGACTCTACCCATTCTGCCCAGGCTCCTCCTAAGCCCCTCCTCTGCTGTCTGACCCCACCCATTCTGCCCAGGCTCCTCCTAAGCCCCTCCTCCTCTGCTGTCTGACCCCACCCATTCTGCCCAGGCTCTTCCTATACCCCCTCCTCTCTGACTCCACCCATTCTGCCCAGGCTCCTCCCATACCCATCTGACCGCACCCATTCTGCCCAGGCTCCTCCTATACCCCTCCTATTTGACCCCACCCAATCTGACTTGGCACCTCCTAAACCCCTCCTCTGCTGTCTGACCCCACCCATTCTGCCCAGGCTCCTCCTATACGCCCTCTTCTCTGACTCCACCCATTCTGCCCAGGCTCCTCCCATACCCCTCCTATTTGACCCCACCCACTCTGACTTGGCTCCTCCTAAACCCCTCCTCTGCTGTCTGACCCCACCCATTCTGCCCAGGCTCCTCCTATTTGACCCCACCCAATCCGACTAGGTTCCTCCTAAGCCCCTCCTCTGCTGTATGACCCCAGCCATTCTGCCCAGGCTCCTCCTATACCCCCCTCCTCTCTGACTTCTCCCATTCTGCCCAGGCTCCTCCTATTTGACCCCACCCAATCCGACTAGGTTCCTCCTAAGCCCCTCCTCTGCTGTATGACCCCACCCATTCTGCCCAGGCTCCTCCCATATCCAGTCTGACCCCACCCATTCTGCCCAGGCTCCTCCTATACCCCCCTCCTCTCTGACCCCACCCAATCTGACTAGGTTCCTCCTAAGCCCCTCCTCTCTGACCCCACCCAATCTGACTAGGTTCCTCCTAAGCCCCTCCTCTGCTGTATGACCCCACCCATTCTGCCCAGGCTCCTCCCATACCAGTCTGACCCCACCCATTCTGCCCAGGCTCCTCCTAAGCCCCTCCTCTGCTGTCTGACCCCACCCATTCTGCCCAGGCTCCTCCTATACCCCCTCCTCTCTGACTCCACCCATTCTGCCCAGGCTCCTCCTATTTGACCCCACACAATCTGACTAGGCTCCTCCTAAGCCCCTCCTCTCTGACTCCACCCATTCTGCCCAGGCTCCTCCTATACCCCTCCTATTTGACCCCACCCAATCTGACTTGGCTCCTCCTAAACCCCTCCTCTGCTGTCTGACCCCACCCATTCTGCCCAGGCTCCTCCTATACCCCCTCTTCTCTGACTCCACCCATTCTGCCCAGGCTCCTCCCATACCCCTCCTATTTGACCCCACCCACTCTGACTTGGCTCCTCCTAAACCCCTCCTCTGCTGTCTGACCCCACCCATTCTGCCCAGGCTCCTCCTATTTGACCCCACCCAATCCGACTAGGTTCCTCCTAAGCCCCTCCTCTGCTGTATGACCCCAGCCATTCTGCCCAGGCTCCTCCTATACCCCCCTCCTCTCTGACTTCTCCCATTCTGCCCAGGCTCCTCCTATTTGACCCCACCCAATCCGACTAGGTTCCTCCTAAGCCCCTCCTCTGCTGTATGACCCCACCCATTCTGCCCAGGCTCCTCCCATATCCAGTCTGACCCCACCCATTCTGCCCAGGCTCCTCCTATACCCCCCTCCTCTCTGACCCCACCCAATCTGACTAGGTTCCTCCTAAGCCCCTCCTCTCTGACCCCACCCAATCTGACTAGGTTCCTCCTAAGCCCCTCCTCTGCTGTATGACCCCACCCATTCTGACTTGGCTCCTCCTAAACCCCTCCTCTGCTGTCTGACCCCACCCATTCTGCCCAGGCTCCTCCTATTTGACCCCACCCAATCCGACTAGGTTCCTCCTAAGCCCCTCCTCTGCTGTATGACCCCACCCATTCTGCCCAGGCTCCTCCCATACCAGTCTGACCCCACCCATTCTGCCCAGGCTCCTCCTATACCCCCCTCCTCTCTGACTTCTCCCATTCTGCCCAGGCTCCTCCTATTTGACCCCACCCAATCTGACTAGGCTCCTCCTATACCCCTCCTCTCTGACCCCACCCAATCTGACTATTCTCCTCCTAAGCCCCTCCTCTGCTGTCTGACCCCACCCATTCTGCCCAGGCTCCTCCTAAGCCCCTCCTCTGCTGTCTGACCCCACCCATTCTGCCCAGGCTCTTCCTATACCCCCTCCTCTCTGACTCCACCCATTCTGCCCAGGCTCCTCCCATACCCGTCTGACCGCACCCAATCTGCCCAGGCTCCTCCTATACCCCTCCTATTTGACCCCACCCAATCTGACTTGGCTCCTCCTAAACCCCTCCTCCTCTGCTGTCTGACCCCACCCATTCTGCCCAGGCTCCTCCTATACCCCCTCCTCTCTGACTCCACCCATTCTGCCCAGGCTCCTCCCATACCCGTCTGACCCCACCCATTCTGCCCAGGCTCCTCCTATACCCCTCCTATTTGACCCCACCCAATCTGACTTGGCTCCTCCTAAACCCCTCCTCTGCTGTCTGACCCCACCCATTCTGCCCAGGCTCCTCCTATACCCCCTCCTCTCTGACTCCACCCATTCTGCCCAGGCTCCTCCCATACCCATCTGACCCCACCCATTCTGCCCAGGCTCCTCCTATACCCCTCCTATTTGACCCCACCCACTCTAACTTGGCTCTTCCTAAACCCCTCCTCTGCTGTCTGACCCCACCCATTCTGCACAGGCTCCTCCTATACCCCCTCCTCTCTGACTCCACCCATTCTGCCCAGGCTCCTCCCATATCCGTCTGACCCCACCCATTCTGCCCAGGCTCCTCCTATACCCCTCCTCCTCTCTGACCCCACCCAATCTGACTAGGCTCCTCCTAAGCCCCTCCTCTGCTGTCTGACCCCACCCATTCTGCCCAGGCTCCTCCTATACCCCTCCTCTCTGAACCCACCCAATCTGACTAGGCTCCTCCTAAGCCCCTCCTCTGCTGTCTGGCCCCACCCAACCTTCCCAGGCTCCTCCTATACCCCTTCTCTCTGACCCCACCCAATCTGACTAGGCTCCTCCTAAGCCCCTCCTCTGCTGTCTGACCCCACCCATTCTGCCCAGGCTCTTCCTATTTGACCCCACCCAATCTGACTAGGCTCCTCCTAAGCCCCTCCTCTCTGACTCCACCCATTCTGCCCAGGCTCCTCCTAAGCCCCTCCTCTGCTGTCTGACCCCACCCATTCTGCCCAGGCTCCTCCCATACCCGTCTGACCGCACCCATTCTGCCCAGGCTCCTCCTATACCCCTCCTATTTGACCCCACCCAATCTGACTTGGCTCCTCCTAAACCCCTCCTCTGCTGTCTGACCCCACCCATTCTGCCCAGGCTCCTCCTATACCCCCTCCTCTCTGACTCCACCCATTCTGCCCAGGCTCCTCCCATACCCGTCTGACCCCACCCATTCTGCCCAGGCTCCTCCTATACCCCTTCTCTCTGACCCCACCCAATCTGACTAGGCTCCTCCTAAGCCCCTCCTCTGCTGTCTGACCCCACCCATTTTGCCCAGGCTCCTCCCATACCAGTCTGACCCCACCCATTCTGCCCAGGCTCCTCCTATACCCCCCTCCTCTCTGACTCCTCCCATTCTGCCCAGGCTCCTCCTATTTGACCCCACCCAATCTGACTAGGCTCCTCCTATACCCCTCCTCTCTGACCCCACCCAATCTGACTAGGCTCCTCCTAAGCCCCTCCTCTGCTGTCTGACCCCACCCATTCTGCCCAGGCTCCTCCTAAGCCCCTCCTCTGCTGTCTGACCCCACCCATTCTGCCCAGGCTCCTCCCATACCCGTCTGACTGCACCCATTCTGCCCAGGCTCCTCCTATACCCCTCTTATTTGACCCCAATCTGACTAGGCTCCTCCTATACCCCTCCTCTCTGACCCCAATCTGACTAGGCTCCTCCTAAGCCCCTCCTCTGCTGTCTGACCCCACCCATTCTGACTAAGCTCCTCCTAAACCCCTCCTCTGCTGTCTGACCCCACCCATTCTGCCCAGGCTCCTCCTATACCCCCTCCTCTCTGACTCCACCCATTCTGCCCAGGCTCCTCCTATACCCCTCCTATTTGACCCCACCCACTCTGACTTGGCTCCTCCTAAACCCCTCCTCTGCTGTCTGACCCCACCCATTCTGCCCAGGCTCCTCCTATACCCCTCCTCTCTGAACCCACCCAATCTGACTAGGCTCCTCCTAAGCCCCTCCTCTGCTGTCTGACCCCACCCATTCTGCCCAGGCTCCTCCTATACCCCCCTCCTCTCTGACTCCACCCATTCCGCCCAGGCTCCTCCCATACCTGTCTGACCCCACCCATTCTGCCCAGGCTCCTCCCATACCTGCCTGACCCCACCCATTCTGCCCAGGCTCCTCCTATACCCCTCCTATTTGACCCCACCCAATCTGACTAGGTTCCTCCTAAGCCCCTCCTCTGCTGTCTGACCCCACCCATTCTGACTAAGCTCCTCCTAAACCCCTCCTCTGCTGTCTGACCCCACCCATTCTGCCCAGGCTCCTCCTATACCCCCTCCTCTCTGACTCCTCCCATTCTGCCCAGGCTCCTCCTATTTGACCCCACCCAATCTGACTAGGCTGCTCCTAAGCCCCTCCTCTCTGACTCTACCCATTCTGCCCAGGCTCCTCCTAAGCCCCTCCTCTGCTGTCTGACCCCACCCATTCTGCCCAGGCTCCTCCTAAGCCCCTCCTCCTCTGCTGTCTGACCCCACCCATTCTGCCCAGGCTCTTCCTATACCCCCTCCTCTCTGACTCTACCCATTCTGCCCAGGCTCCTCCTAAGCCCCTCCTCTGCTGTCTGACCCCACCCATTCTGCCCAGGCTCCTCCTAAGCCCCTCCTCCTCTGCTGTCTGACCCCACCCATTCTGCCCAGGCTCTTCCTATACCCCCTCCTCTCTGACTCCACCCATTCTGCCCAGGCTCCTCCCATACCCATCTGACCGCACCCATTCTGCCCAGGCTCCTCCTATACCCCTCCTATTTGACCCCACCCAATCTGACTTGGCACCTCCTAAACCCCTCCTCTGCTGTCTGACCCCACCCATTCTGCCCAGGCTCCTCCTATACGCCCTCTTCTCTGACTCCACCCATTCTGCCCAGGCTCCTCCCATACCCCTCCTATTTGACCCCACCCACTCTGACTTGGCTCCTCCTAAACCCCTCCTCTGCTGTCTGACCCCACCCATTCTGCCCAGGCTCCTCCTATTTGACCCCACCCAATCCGACTAGGTTCCTCCTAAGCCCCTCCTCTGCTGTATGACCCCAGCCATTCTGCCCAGGCTCCTCCTATACCCCCCTCCTCTCTGACTTCTCCCATTCTGCCCAGGCTCCTCCTATTTGACCCCACCCAATCCGACTAGGTTCCTCCTAAGCCCCTCCTCTGCTGTATGACCCCACCCATTCTGCCCAGGCTCCTCCCATATCCAGTCTGACCCCACCCATTCTGCCCAGGCTCCTCCTATACCCCCCTCCTCTCTGACCCCACCCAATCTGACTAGGTTCCTCCTAAGCCCCTCCTCTCTGACCCCACCCAATCTGACTAGGTTCCTCCTAAGCCCCTCCTCTGCTGTATGACCCCACCCATTCTGCCCAGGCTCCTCCCATACCAGTCTGACCCCACCCATTCTGCCCAGGCTCCTCCTAAGCCCCTCCTCTGCTGTCTGACCCCACCCATTCTGCCCAGGCTCCTCCTATACCCCCTCCTCTCTGACTCCACCCATTCTGCCCAGGCTCCTCCTATTTGACCCCACACAATCTGACTAGGCTCCTCCTAAGCCCCTCCTCTCTGACTCCACCCATTCTGCCCAGGCTCCTCCTATACCCCTCCTATTTGACCCCACCCAATCTGACTTGGCTCCTCCTAAACCCCTCCTCTGCTGTCTGACCCCACCCATTCTGCCCAGGCTCCTCCTATACCCCCTCTTCTCTGACTCCACCCATTCTGCCCAGGCTCCTCCCATACCCCTCCTATTTGACCCCACCCACTCTGACTTGGCTCCTCCTAAACCCCTCCTCTGCTGTCTGACCCCACCCATTCTGCCCAGGCTCCTCCTATTTGACCCCACCCAATCCGACTAGGTTCCTCCTAAGCCCCTCCTCTGCTGTATGACCCCAGCCATTCTGCCCAGGCTCCTCCTATACCCCCCTCCTCTCTGACTTCTCCCATTCTGCCCAGGCTCCTCCTATTTGACCCCACCCAATCCGACTAGGTTCCTCCTAAGCCCCTCCTCTGCTGTATGACCCCACCCATTCTGCCCAGGCTCCTCCCATATCCAGTCTGACCCCACCCATTCTGCCCAGGCTCCTCCTATACCCCCCTCCTCTCTGACCCCACCCAATCTGACTAGGTTCCTCCTAAGCCCCTCCTCTCTGACCCCACCCAATCTGACTAGGTTCCTCCTAAGCCCCTCCTCTGCTGTATGACCCCACCCATTCTGACTTGGCTCCTCCTAAACCCCTCCTCTGCTGTCTGACCCCACCCATTCTGCCCAGGCTCCTCCTATTTGACCCCACCCAATCTGACTAGGTTCCTCCTAAGCCCCTCCTCTGCTGTATGACCCCACCCATTCTGCCCAGGCTCCTCCCATACCAGTCTGACCCCACCCATTCTGCCCAGGCTCCTCCTATACCCCCCTCCTCTCTGACTTCTCCCATTCTGCCCAGGCTCCTCCTATTTGACCCCACCCAATCTGACTAGGCTCCTCCTATACCCCTCCTCTCTGACCCCACCCAATCTGACTAGGCTCCTCCTAAGCCCCTCCTCTGCTGTCTGACCCCACCCATTCTGCCCAGGCTCCTCCTAAGCCCCTCCTCTGCTGTCTGACCCCACCCATTCTGCCCAGGCTCTTCCTATACCCCCTCCTCTCTGACTCCACCCATTCTGCCCAGGCTCCTCCCATACCCGTCTGACCGCACCCAATCTGCCCAGGCTCCTCCTATACCCCTCCTATTTGACCCCACCCAATCTGACTTGGCTCCTCCTAAACCCCTCCTCCTCTGCTGTCTGACCCCACCCATTCTGCCCAGGCTCCTCCTATACCCCCTCCTCTCTGACTCCACCCATTCTGCCCAGGCTCCTCCCATACCCGTCTGACCCCACCCATTCTGCCCAGGCTCCTCCTATACCCCTCCTATTTGACCCCACCCAATCTGACTTGGCTCCTCCTAAACCCCTCCTCTGCTGTCTGACCCCACCCATTCTGCCCAGGCTCCTCCTATACCCCCTCCTCTCTGACTCCACCCATTCTGCCCAGGCTCCTCCCATACCCATCTGACCCCACCCATTCTGCCCAGGCTCCTCCTATACCCCTCCTATTTGACCCCACCCACTCTAACTTGGCTCTTCCTAAACCCCTCCTCTGCTGTCTGACCCCACCCATTCTGCACAGGCTCCTCCTATACCCCCTCCTCCCATTCTGCCCAGGCTCCTCCCATATCCGTCTGACCCCACCCATTCTGCCCAGGCTCCTCCTATACCCCTCCTCCTCTCTGACCCCACCCAATCTGACTAGGCTCCTCCTAAGCCCCTCCTCTGCTGTCTGACCCCACCCATTCTGCCCAGGCTCCTCCTATACCCCTCCTCTCTGAACCCACCCAATCTGACTAGGCTCCTCCTAAGCCCCTCCTCTGCTGTCTGGCCCCACCCAACCTTCCCAGGCTCCTCCTATACCCCTTCTCTCTGACCCCACCCAATCTGACTAGGCTCCTCCTAAGCCCCTCCTCTGCTGTCTGACCCCACCCATTCTGCCCAGGCTCTTCCTATTTGACCCCACCCAATCTGACTAGGCTCCTCCTAAGCCCCTCCTCTCTGACTCCACCCATTCTGCCCAGGCTCCTCCTAAGCCCCTCCTCTGCTGTCTGACCCCACCCATTCTGCCCAGGCTCCTCCCATACCAGTCTGACCCCACCCATTCTGCCCAGGCTCCTCCTAAGCCCCTCCTCTGCTGTCTGACCCCACCCATTCTGCCCAGGCTCCTCCTATACCCCCTCCTCTCTGACTCCACCCATTCTGCCCAGGCTCCTCCTATTTGACCCCACCCAATCTGACTAGGCTCCTCCTAAGCCCCTCCTCTCTGACTCCACCCATTCTGCCCAGGCTCCTCCCATACCTGTCTGACCCCACCCATTCTGCCCAGGCTCCTCCCATACCTGTCTGACCCCACCCATTCTGCCCAGGCTCCTCCTCCTCCTATTTGACCCCACCCAATCTGACTAGGCTCCTCCTATGCCCCTCCTCTGCTGTCTGACCCCACCCATTCTGCCCAGGCTCCTCCTATTTGACCCCACCCATTCTGCCCAGGCTCCTCCTAAGCCCCTCCTCTGCTGTCTGACCCCACCCATTCTGCCCAGGCTCCTCCTATACCCCCTCCTCTCTGACTCCACCCATTCTGCCCAGGCTCCTCCTATTTGACCCCACCCATTCTTCCCAGGCTCTTCCTATACCCCCTCCTCTCTGACTCCACCCATTCTGCCCAGGCTCCTCCCATACCCGTCTGACCCCACCCATTCTGCCCAGGCTCCTCCTATACCCCTCCTATTTGACCCCACCCAATCTGACTAGGTTCCTCCTAAGCCCCACCTCTGCTGTCTGACCCCACCCATTCTGACTAAGCTCCTCCTAAACCCCTCCTCTGCTGTCTGACCCCACCCATTCTGCCCAGGCTCCTCCTATACCCCCTCCTCTCTGACTCCACCCATTCTGCCCAGGCTCCTCCCATACCCGTCTGACCCCACCCATTCTGCCCAGGCTCCTCCTATACCCCTTCTCTCTGACCCCACCCAATCTGACTAGGCTCCTCCTAAGCCCCTCCTCTGCTGTCTGACCCCACCCATTTTGCCCAGGCTCCTCCCATACCAGTCTGACCCCACCCATTCTGCCCAGGCTCCTCCTATACCCCCCTCCTCTCTGACTCCTCCCATTCTGCCCAGGCTCCTCCTATTTGACCCCACCCAATCTGACTAGGCTCCTCCTATACCCCTCCTCTCTGACCCCACCCAATCTGACTAGGCTCCTCCTAAGCCCCTCCTCTGCTGTCTGACCCCACCCATTCTGCCCAGGCTCCTCCTAAGCCCCTCCTCTGCTGTCTGACCCCACCCATTCTGCCCAGGCTCCTCCCATACCCGTCTGACTGCACCCATTCTGCCCAGGCTCCTCCTATACCCCTCTTATTTGACCCCAATCTGACTAGGCTCCTCCTATACCCCTCCTCTCTGACCCCAATCTGACTAGGCTCCTCCTAAGCCCCTCCTCTGCTGTCTGACCCCACCCATTCTGACTAAGCTCCTCCTAAACCCCTCCTCTGCTGTCTGACCCCACCCATTCTGCCCAGGCTCCTCCTATACCCCCTCCTCTCTGACTCCACCCATTCTGCCCAGGCTCCTCCTATACCCCTCCTATTTGACCCCACCCACTCTGACTTGGCTCCTCCTAAACCCCTCCTCTGCTGTCTGACCCCACCCATTCTGCCCAGGCTCCTCCTATACCCCTCCTCTCTGAACCCACCCAATCTGACTAGGCTCCTCCTAAGCCCCTCCTCTGCTGTCTGACCCCACCCATTCTGCCCAGGCTCCTCCTATACCCCCCTCCTCTCTGACTCCACCCATTCCGCCCAGGCTCCTCCCATACCTGTCTGACCCCACCCATTCTGCCCAGGCTCCTCCCATACCTGCCTGACCCCACCCATTCTGCCCAGGCTCCTCCTATACCCCTCCTATTTGACCCCACCCAATCTGACTAGGTTCCTCCTAAGCCCCTCCTCTGCTGTCTGACCCCACCCATTCTGACTAAGCTCCTCCTAAACCCCTCCTCTGCTGTCTGACCCCACCCATTCTGCCCAGGCTCCTCCTATACCCCCTCCTCTCTGACTCCTCCCATTCTGCCCAGGCTCCTCCTATTTGACCCCACCCAATCTGACTAGGCTGCTCCTAAGCCCCTCCTCTCTGACTCTACCCATTCTGCCCAGGCTCCTCCTAAGCCCCTCCTCTGCTGTCTGACCCCACCCATTCTGCCCAGGCTCCTCCTAAGCCCCTCCTCCTCTGCTGTCTGACCCCACCCATTCTGCCCAGGCTCTTCCTATACCCCCTCCTCTCTGACTCTACCCATTCTGCCCAGGCTCCTCCTAAGCCCCTCCTCTGCTGTCTGACCCCACCCATTCTGCCCAGGCTCCTCCTAAGCCCCTCCTCCTCTGCTGTCTGACCCCACCCATTCTGCCCAGGCTCTTCCTATACCCCCTCCTCTCTGACTCCACCCATTCTGCCCAGGCTCCTCCCATACCCATCTGACCGCACCCATTCTGCCCAGGCTCCTCCTATACCCCTCCTATTTGACCCCACCCAATCTGACTTGGCACCTCCTAAACCCCTCCTCTGCTGTCTGACCCCACCCATTCTGCCCAGGCTCCTCCTATACGCCCTCTTCTCTGACTCCACCCATTCTGCCCAGGCTCCTCCCATACCCCTCCTATTTGACCCCACCCACTCTGACTTGGCTCCTCCTAAACCCCTCCTCTGCTGTCTGACCCCACCCATTCTGCCCAGGCTCCTCCTATTTGACCCCACCCAATCCGACTAGGTTCCTCCTAAGCCCCTCCTCTGCTGTATGACCCCAGCCATTCTGCCCAGGCTCCTCCTATACCCCCCTCCTCTCTGACTTCTCCCATTCTGCCCAGGCTCCTCCTATTTGACCCCACCCAATCCGACTAGGTTCCTCCTAAGCCCCTCCTCTGCTGTATGACCCCACCCATTCTGCCCAGGCTCCTCCCATATCCAGTCTGACCCCACCCATTCTGCCCAGGCTCCTCCTATACCCCCCTCCTCTCTGACCCCACCCAATCTGACTAGGTTCCTCCTAAGCCCCTCCTCTCTGACCCCACCCAATCTGACTAGGTTCCTCCTAAGCCCCTCCTCTGCTGTATGACCCCACCCATTCTGCCCAGGCTCCTCCCATACCAGTCTGACCCCACCCATTCTGCCCAGGCTCCTCCTAAGCCCCTCCTCTGCTGTCTGACCCCACCCATTCTGCCCAGGCTCCTCCTATACCCCCTCCTCTCTGACTCCACCCATTCTGCCCAGGCTCCTCCTATTTGACCCCACACAATCTGACTAGGCTCCTCCTAAGCCCCTCCTCTCTGACTCCACCCATTCTGCCCAGGCTCCTCCTATACCCCTCCTATTTGACCCCACCCAATCTGACTTGGCTCCTCCTAAACCCCTCCTCTGCTGTCTGACCCCACCCATTCTGCCCAGGCTCCTCCTATACCCCCTCTTCTCTGACTCCACCCATTCTGCCCAGGCTCCTCCCATACCCCTCCTATTTGACCCCACCCACTCTGACTTGGCTCCTCCTAAACCCCTCCTCTGCTGTCTGACCCCACCCATTCTGCCCAGGCTCCTCCTATTTGACCCCACCCAATCCGACTAGGTTCCTCCTAAGCCCCTCCTCTGCTGTATGACCCCAGCCATTCTGCCCAGGCTCCTCCTATACCCCCCTCCTCTCTGACTTCTCCCATTCTGCCCAGGCTCCTCCTATTTGACCCCACCCAATCCGACTAGGTTCCTCCTAAGCCCCTCCTCTGCTGTATGACCCCACCCATTCTGCCCAGGCTCCTCCCATATCCAGTCTGACCCCACCCATTCTGCCCAGGCTCCTCCTATACCCCCCTCCTCTCTGACCCCACCCAATCTGACTAGGTTCCTCCTAAGCCCCTCCTCTCTGACCCCACCCAATCTGACTAGGTTCCTCCTAAGCCCCTCCTCTGCTGTATGACCCCACCCATTCTGACTTGGCTCCTCCTAAACCCCTCCTCTGCTGTCTGACCCCACCCATTCTGCCCAGGCTCCTCCTATTTGACCCCACCCAATCCGACTAGGTTCCTCCTAAGCCCCTCCTCTGCTGTATGACCCCACCCATTCTGCCCAGGCTCCTCCCATACCAGTCTGACCCCACCCATTCTGCCCAGGCTCCTCCTATACCCCCCTCCTCTCTGACTTCTCCCATTCTGCCCAGGCTCCTCCTATTTGACCCCACCCAATCTGACTAGGCTCCTCCTATACCCCTCCTCTCTGACCCCACCCAATCTGACTATTCTCCTCCTAAGCCCCTCCTCTGCTGTCTGACCCCACCCATTCTGCCCAGGCTCCTCCTAAGCCCCTCCTCTGCTGTCTGACCCCACCCATTCTGCCCAGGCTCTTCCTATACCCCCTCCTCTCTGACTCCACCCATTCTGCCCAGGCTCCTCCCATACCCGTCTGACCGCACCCAATCTGCCCAGGCTCCTCCTATACCCCTCCTATTTGACCCCACCCAATCTGACTTGGCTCCTCCTAAACCCCTCCTCCTCTGCTGTCTGACCCCACCCATTCTGCCCAGGCTCCTCCTATACCCCCTCCTCTCTGACTCCACCCATTCTGCCCAGGCTCCTCCCATACCCGTCTGACCCCACCCATTCTGCCCAGGCTCCTCCTATACCCCTCCTATTTGACCCCACCCAATCTGACTTGGCTCCTCCTAAACCCCTCCTCTGCTGTCTGACCCCACCCATTCTGCCCAGGCTCCTCCTATACCCCCTCCTCTCTGACTCCACCCATTCTGCCCAGGCTCCTCCCATACCCATCTGACCCCACCCATTCTGCCCAGGCTCCTCCTATACCCCTCCTATTTGACCCCACCCACTCTAACTTGGCTCTTCCTAAACCCCTCCTCTGCTGTCTGACCCCACCCATTCTGCACAGGCTCCTCCTATACCCCCTCCTCTCTGACTCCACCCATTCTGCCCAGGCTCCTCCCATATCCGTCTGACCCCACCCATTCTGCCCAGGCTCCTCCTATACCCCTCCTCCTCTCTGACCCCACCCAATCTGACTAGGCTCCTCCTAAGCCCCTCCTCTGCTGTCTGACCCCACCCATTCTGCCCAGGCTCCTCCTATACCCCTCCTCTCTGAACCCACCCAATCTGACTAGGCTCCTCCTAAGCCCCTCCTCTGCTGTCTGGCCCCACCCAACCTTCCCAGGCTCCTCCTATACCCCTTCTCTCTGACCCCACCCAATCTGACTAGGCTCCTCCTAAGCCCCTCCTCTGCTGTCTGACCCCACCCATTCTGCCCAGGCTCTTCCTATTTGACCCCACCCAATCTGACTAGGCTCCTCCTAAGCCCCTCCTCTCTGACTCCACCCATTCTGCCCAGGCTCCTCCTAAGCCCCTCCTCTGCTGTCTGACCCCACCCATTCTGCCCAGGCTCCTCCCATACCCGTCTGACCGCACCCATTCTGCCCAGGCTCCTCCTATACCCCTCCTATTTGACCCCACCCAATCTGACTTGGCTCCTCCTAAACCCCTCCTCTGCTGTCTGACCCCACCCATTCTGCCCAGGCTCCTCCTATACCCCCTCCTCTCTGACTCCACCCATTCTGCCCAGGCTCCTCCCATACCCGTCTGACCCCACCCATTCTGCCCAGGCTCCTCCTATACCCCTTCTCTCTGACCCCACCCAATCTGACTAGGCTCCTCCTAAGCCCCTCCTCTGCTGTCTGACCCCACCCATTTTGCCCAGGCTCCTCCCATACCAGTCTGACCCCACCCATTCTGCCCAGGCTCCTCCTATACCCCCCTCCTCTCTGACTCCTCCCATTCTGCCCAGGCTCCTCCTATTTGACCCCACCCAATCTGACTAGGCTCCTCCTATACCCCTCCTCTCTGACCCCACCCAATCTGACTAGGCTCCTCCTAAGCCCCTCCTCTGCTGTCTGACCCCACCCATTCTGCCCAGGCTCCTCCTAAGCCCCTCCTCTGCTGTCTGACCCCACCCATTCTGCCCAGGCTCCTCCCATACCCGTCTGACTGCACCCATTCTGCCCAGGCTCCTCCTATACCCCTCTTATTTGACCCCAATCTGACTAGGCTCCTCCTATACCCCTCCTCTCTGACCCCAATCTGACTAGGCTCCTCCTAAGCCCCTCCTCTGCTGTCTGACCCCACCCATTCTGACTAAGCTCCTCCTAAACCCCTCCTCTGCTGTCTGACCCCACCCATTCTGCCCAGGCTCCTCCTATACCCCCTCCTCTCTGACTCCACCCATTCTGCCCAGGCTCCTCCTATACCCCTCCTATTTGACCCCACCCACTCTGACTTGGCTCCTCCTAAACCCCTCCTCTGCTGTCTGACCCCACCCATTCTGCCCAGGCTCCTCCTATACCCCTCCTCTCTGAACCCACCCAATCTGACTAGGCTCCTCCTAAGCCCCTCCTCTGCTGTCTGACCCCACCCATTCTGCCCAGGCTCCTCCTATACCCCCCTCCTCTCTGACTCCACCCATTCCGCCCAGGCTCCTCCCATACCTGTCTGACCCCACCCATTCTGCCCAGGCTCCTCCCATACCTGCCTGACCCCACCCATTCTGCCCAGGCTCCTCCTATACCCCTCCTATTTGACCCCACCCAATCTGACTAGGTTCCTCCTAAGCCCCTCCTCTGCTGTCTGACCCCACCCATTCTGACTAAGCTCCTCCTAAACCCCTCCTCTGCTGTCTGACCCCACCCATTCTGCCCAGGCTCCTCCTATACCCCCTCCTCTCTGACTCCTCCCATTCTGCCCAGGCTCCTCCTATTTGACCCCACCCAATCTGACTAGGCTGCTCCTAAGCCCCTCCTCTCTGACTCTACCCATTCTGCCCAGGCTCCTCCTAAGCCCCTCCTCTGCTGTCTGACCCCACCCATTCTGCCCAGGCTCCTCCTAAGCCCCTCCTCCTCTGCTGTCTGACCCCACCCATTCTGCCCAGGCTCTTCCTATACCCCCTCCTCTCTGACTCTACCCATTCTGCCCAGGCTCCTCCTAAGCCCCTCCTCTGCTGTCTGACCCCACCCATTCTGCCCAGGCTCCTCCTAAGCCCCTCCTCCTCTGCTGTCTGACCCCACCCATTCTGCCCAGGCTCTTCCTATACCCCCTCCTCTCTGACTCCACCCATTCTGCCCAGGCTCCTCCCATACCCATCTGACCGCACCCATTCTGCCCAGGCTCCTCCTATACCCCTCCTATTTGACCCCACCCAATCTGACTTGGCACCTCCTAAACCCCTCCTCTGCTGTCTGACCCCACCCATTCTGCCCAGGCTCCTCCTATACGCCCTCTTCTCTGACTCCACCCATTCTGCCCAGGCTCCTCCCATACCCCTCCTATTTGACCCCACCCACTCTGACTTGGCTCCTCCTAAACCCCTCCTCTGCTGTCTGACCCCACCCATTCTGCCCAGGCTCCTCCTATTTGACCCCACCCAATCCGACTAGGTTCCTCCTAAGCCCCTCCTCTGCTGTATGACCCCAGCCATTCTGCCCAGGCTCCTCCTATACCCCCCTCCTCTCTGACTTCTCCCATTCTGCCCAGGCTCCTCCTATTTGACCCCACCCAATCCGACTAGGTTCCTCCTAAGCCCCTCCTCTGCTGTATGACCCCACCCATTCTGCCCAGGCTCCTCCCATATCCAGTCTGACCCCACCCATTCTGCCCAGGCTCCTCCTATACCCCCCTCCTCTCTGACCCCACCCAATCTGACTAGGTTCCTCCTAAGCCCCTCCTCTCTGACCCCACCCAATCTGACTAGGTTCCTCCTAAGCCCCTCCTCTGCTGTATGACCCCACCCATTCTGCCCAGGCTCCTCCCATACCAGTCTGACCCCACCCATTCTGCCCAGGCTCCTCCTAAGCCCCTCCTCTGCTGTCTGACCCCACCCATTCTGCCCAGGCTCCTCCTATACCCCCTCCTCTCTGACTCCACCCATTCTGCCCAGGCTCCTCCTATTTGACCCCACACAATCTGACTAGGCTCCTCCTAAGCCCCTCCTCTCTGACTCCACCCATTCTGCCCAGGCTCCTCCTATACCCCTCCTATTTGACCCCACCCAATCTGACTTGGCTCCTCCTAAACCCCTCCTCTGCTGTCTGACCCCACCCATTCTGCCCAGGCTCCTCCTATACCCCCTCTTCTCTGACTCCACCCATTCTGCCCAGGCTCCTCCCATACCCCTCCTATTTGACCCCACCCACTCTGACTTGGCTCCTCCTAAACCCCTCCTCTGCTGTCTGACCCCACCCATTCTGCCCAGGCTCCTCCTATTTGACCCCACCCAATCCGACTAGGTTCCTCCTAAGCCCCTCCTCTGCTGTATGACCCCAGCCATTCTGCCCAGGCTCCTCCTATACCCCCCTCCTCTCTGACTTCTCCCATTCTGCCCAGGCTCCTCCTATTTGACCCCACCCAATCCGACTAGGTTCCTCCTAAGCCCCTCCTCTGCTGTATGACCCCACCCATTCTGCCCAGGCTCCTCCCATATCCAGTCTGACCCCACCCATTCTGCCCAGGCTCCTCCTATACCCCCCTCCTCTCTGACCCCACCCAATCTGACTAGGTTCCTCCTAAGCCCCTCCTCTCTGACCCCACCCAATCTGACTAGGTTCCTCCTAAGCCCCTCCTCTGCTGTATGACCCCACCCATTCTGACTTGGCTCCTCCTAAACCCCTCCTCTGCTGTCTGACCCCACCCATTCTGCCCAGGCTCCTCCTATTTGACCCCACCCAATCTGACTAGGTTCCTCCTAAGCCCCTCCTCTGCTGTATGACCCCACCCATTCTGCCCAGGCTCCTCCCATACCAGTCTGACCCCACCCATTCTGCCCAGGCTCCTCCTATACCCCCCTCCTCTCTGACTTCTCCCATTCTGCCCAGGCTCCTCCTATTTGACCCCACCCAATCTGACTAGGCTCCTCCTATACCCCTCCTCTCTGACCCCACCCAATCTGACTAGGCTCCTCCTAAGCCCCTCCTCTGCTGTCTGACCCCACCCATTCTGCCCAGGCTCCTCCTAAGCCCCTCCTCTGCTGTCTGACCCCACCCATTCTGCCCAGGCTCTTCCTATACCCCCTCCTCTCTGACTCCACCCATTCTGCCCAGGCTCCTCCCATACCCGTCTGACCGCACCCAATCTGCCCAGGCTCCTCCTATACCCCTCCTATTTGACCCCACCCAATCTGACTTGGCTCCTCCTAAACCCCTCCTCCTCTGCTGTCTGACCCCACCCATTCTGCCCAGGCTCCTCCTATACCCCCTCCTCTCTGACTCCACCCATTCTGCCCAGGCTCCTCCCATACCCGTCTGACCCCACCCATTCTGCCCAGGCTCCTCCTATACCCCTCCTATTTGACCCCACCCAATCTGACTTGGCTCCTCCTAAACCCCTCCTCTGCTGTCTGACCCCACCCATTCTGCCCAGGCTCCTCCTATACCCCCTCCTCTCTGACTCCACCCATTCTGCCCAGGCTCCTCCCATACCCATCTGACCCCACCCATTCTGCCCAGGCTCCTCCTATACCCCTCCTATTTGACCCCACCCACTCTAACTTGGCTCTTCCTAAACCCCTCCTCTGCTGTCTGACCCCACCCATTCTGCACAGGCTCCTCCTATACCCCCTCCTCCCATTCTGCCCAGGCTCCTCCCATATCCGTCTGACCCCACCCATTCTGCCCAGGCTCCTCCTATACCCCTCCTCCTCTCTGACCCCACCCAATCTGACTAGGCTCCTCCTAAGCCCCTCCTCTGCTGTCTGACCCCACCCATTCTGCCCAGGCTCCTCCTATACCCCTCCTCTCTGAACCCACCCAATCTGACTAGGCTCCTCCTAAGCCCCTCCTCTGCTGTCTGGCCCCACCCAACCTTCCCAGGCTCCTCCTATACCCCTTCTCTCTGACCCCACCCAATCTGACTAGGCTCCTCCTAAGCCCCTCCTCTGCTGTCTGACCCCACCCATTCTGCCCAGGCTCTTCCTATTTGACCCCACCCAATCTGACTAGGCTCCTCCTAAGCCCCTCCTCTCTGACTCCACCCATTCTGCCCAGGCTCCTCCTAAGCCCCTCCTCTGCTGTCTGACCCCACCCATTCTGCCCAGGCTCCTCCCATACCAGTCTGACCCCACCCATTCTGCCCAGGCTCCTCCTAAGCCCCTCCTCTGCTGTCTGACCCCACCCATTCTGCCCAGGCTCCTCCTATACCCCCTCCTCTCTGACTCCACCCATTCTGCCCAGGCTCCTCCTATTTGACCCCACCCAATCTGACTAGGCTCCTCCTAAGCCCCTCCTCTCTGACTCCACCCATTCTGCCCAGGCTCCTCCCATACCTGTCTGACCCCACCCATTCTGCCCAGGCTCCTCCCATACCTGTCTGACCCCACCCATTCTGCCCAGGCTCCTCCTCCTCCTATTTGACCCCACCCAATCTGACTAGGCTCCTCCTATGCCCCTCCTCTGCTGTCTGACCCCACCCATTCTGCCCAGGCTCCTCCTATTTGACCCCACCCATTCTGCCCAGGCTCCTCCTAAGCCCCTCCTCTGCTGTCTGACCCCACCCATTCTGCCCAGGCTCCTCCTATACCCCCTCCTCTCTGACTCCACCCATTCTGCCCAGGCTCCTCCTATTTGACCCCACCCATTCTTCCCAGGCTCTTCCTATACCCCCTCCTCTCTGACTCCACCCATTCTGCCCAGGCTCCTCCCATACCCGTCTGACCCCACCCATTCTGCCCAGGCTCCTCCTATACCCCTCCTATTTGACCCCACCCAATCTGACTAGGTTCCTCCTAAGCCCCACCTCTGCTGTCTGACCCCACCCATTCTGACTAAGCTCCTCCTAAACCCCTCCTCTGCTGTCTGACCCCACCCATTCTGCCCAGGCTCCTCCTATACCCCCTCCTCTCTGACTCCTCCCATTCTGCCCAGGCTCCTCCTATTTGACCCCACCCAATCTGACTAGGCTCCTCCTATACCCCCTCCTCTCTGACTCCACCCATTCTGCCCAGGCTCCTCCCATACCCGTCTGACCCCACCCATTCTGCCCAGGCTCCTCCTATACCCCTCCTATTTGACCCCACCCAATCTGACTAGGCTCCTCCTAAGCCCCTCCTCTGCTGTCTGACCCCACCCAACCTGCCCAGGGTCCTCCTCCTACAGACAACACCCATTCTCTTTCTTTCACCTTTCTTTCCACACCTATTTTACTTACCGACCAATCTGCAATCCCTCTTTCGCTAGGCATGATTCCACTCTTACACAACACACAGACACATTTTACTTACCAATTTACTTACCTGGTGCCGAACCCGGGATTTGAACCCTGGTTGCCTGGATGGAAGGCAGGAACTTACCCACTGGACCACACTGGTTTCCATGTAAGTAGCCTATCAAATTGTCCTTATGTCATGGTCATCCTTTTAATGTGCAATGGAAGCCAAAGGGAAGGACACCAAGGCCTGTATGTTGCTTATAGTTACTACTGCAATCCTCTAGACCACCAAGGAGCTATAGCTCAAAGGTAAGGCTTGTACCTTTGGTGGGGACAGCCCTCACAGGCCAGGGTTCGAATCCTGCCAGTGCTGTAGAAGTATCCCAAGGTGGGAAATTTTCAAACAGTGATTTTCTTTTTTTTTTTTTGCTAAGTGTTTTTCTGGTTTCCATGTAAGTAGCCTATCAAATTGTCCTTATGTCATGGTCATCCATTTAATGTGCAATGGAAGCCACAGGAAAGGACACCAAGGCCTGTATGTTGCTTATAGTTACTACTGCAATCCTCCAGACCATCAAGGAGCTATAGCTCAAAGGTAAGGCTTGTACCTTTGGGGGGGACAGCCCTCACAGGCCAGGGTTCGAATCCTGCCAGTGCTGTAGAAGTATCCCAAGGTGGGAAATTTTCAAACAGTTTTTTTTTTTTTTTGCTAGTGGTTTTTTTGGCAGGTGTCTCCCAACATTTCATATGTTTTCTCTCATGACCTTCTACCAACCGCCCTATTTCTCAAGTAGGTGCTAGGAACAAGGCCTTATCTTACTTTATCAATGTCGTCATTCTTTGTCCTTTAAGTTTGGTGAATTGCAGAGTGCAATTGTGGTATTGGGGGTTATAACTGAGCACAAGAATGCGAGGATGGTGCTACACTTATTGTAAAATAGGTTGGTTGATGGTGATTTTTCATTTTAGTGTGAGCCACTCGCTCAAATCAGAGGTTTGGTGCCAGTGAGCTTGGATAGAAATAAAGGTCAAGTATGAGCTCTGGCTAATGAAATGATGGGTCGAGTTTGAGGCTAGCTAGAGTCCATTTATTAGGTGCAATAAGAAGTTGGAAAGATTGTTTCCTTTAAGAGACAGACAAGAGCAGAGTCAAGCCTTTGCTCTAGTAGATTTGCATCATGCCTGCTGCAGGATGTGAAGGAGTGGACCTCCACAGCAGTGCGTTGTGCCGGGCTGGGCTGCACTGGGCTGGGCTGGGCCTGCCCTGGCATCTTGGATTTATTAACCCGCCTCCTTCCTTTGAAGAACGCTCACGAACGGCCACAAACGTCCTTGTTTTGTATACAGGCGGACAGCAGGCAATTTAGGACCCTGCTAAATGATGATGATGTCCCCATGTGCTTCCTTCGAGTGGCAAAATCCTTTGTCTAAGGCAGGTGGGCTTTTTTAAAATTTGGTTGAAGACCATATGTTGGAGGCAGTATCACGGCACAAGCCGCCGACCGTCTCAGAAGAAAGTATGCATGGGAGGACATTATTTGCATAGGAGAGCCCTCTTCTTAGTCCCATTCTTAAGCTGCAGTGGCCATGAAGTGTTACTAGTGGGCAGCAGTATGAACAAAAGAGCACACTGAGGCTTTTCTTCTTCTTGCTGACATGATTCTTGGTCATTTTTGTCTTGCAGGGCCTAAGGAGTGAAGGACTACGATGACTGAGGGGATGAGGAATGGCTGGCCTGTATTTGTGGTGAAGGGGGAACATTTGGAAGGTAAACAGCAAGATGAAAGCGTCAAAGCATATATGTTTGCTGAGTGATTGAGTCTGTGTGTCACTTGTCTCTTTGTAGGGACATGTGAGAAAGGAACAGCAGCACCATAGACTTCAGGTGGGAGAGCAAGCAAGGATGAATATTTCCCTCAAATCCAAATACTTACAGCACCTCAAAGATGACAAGTGCGATATGATGTTCTGCAATTGCAAGGATTTGCCATGTGTGGTGCATAACTATGCATGGTTAGTGAGGTTTTTCCCAGAATGTGAGTATCGTTAGGCTGGCAAATGTCAGGCACTCCTTTGGGGGTATGAAGCCAAGAAAAAATTTGGGAAGTTTGCTACAGTCATCTGTAGGATCGAAAGACACTGGGGAATCGTTACAGAGGGAGCCAGGCTGCACAAAACGTGGTAACAGTTGGACAGAAATCTTTAGCAGGACTTTTGACTACCCCCAATGTGGGACCAGGACCTGCCCCTCAAATGTTCCCTCCTGGAACCCCAGCTTTGGTAGTGCATCAACCAGGTTTCAATCATTTGAGTGACCACAAACACCCTTGCTATGTGCCTTCCATTTACATTCAGTCAGTAACCCAGCTGCTTCGTTCGCTATTGAATCTCAAGTGACAGTTGGATGCACATTGCAGGGGTATACAGGCATTTACCGTACTGTACAGCCCCTCTCAGTACAGTCAGACTACACTTCTTAAAATCATAAATACATGTTTTGTCCAACAGTAAGGCCGGGCCTTAACTCTGTAGTTCATAGCCAACGTAAGGAGGAAAAAATAAGCTGAAGAGCATGCCAAAATTCTCTACAGACACTGCCAATCCTCACACTGCCTATTTGCATGCTGAGGTTATTCACTATGACCCACCAAACCAATTGGCAACAGTAGCCTCTCTCTGCCTCATTCGTATGCTCCGATGCCACCTTTATTTAGCAAATGTTAGTGCTCTAGGATTTCATAGCACGATTCGCTATAGCCTCTTTTTTCAACAGAAATGTCCTAAAGGTACCTATACCAATCTGCTGGGTGGGGAGGAGGGGGGCTGCTGCTGCTGGCAGTAAAATTTTGGGGCACCCCACCTGCAAAAATACATTCACATGCTCCTTGTTGTACCTTTCAATACCATAACTGCAGCAGAATCGTATGGTGACCCCTGTTGGTAACAGAAACTGTCAAACAGCTTTTTGCCACCCCCCCCTCCCCCGTTGCCCCTAACCATTTGGGGTACACCCCATGAGGGAGGATCAGAGCAATAAAAAATAATGGTAGCCCCCCCAAAAAAGTACCTGGAAGGCATGCCATTCTGTGCACCTCATCGCTCTTCACGTTGCGCCTAAGCACCTTTTAATACTGCTCCCCGACTGCCCCCTCCCAACAGAAATCAGAAAGTATAGGGGGTGCATTAAAAAAGTTTTTGCAGTTCCCCACCATAAGTCAGGATCCTCCTCCATCTATGACCCCTTCCTAGGCCCTCAGACCCCACCCATTCTGCCCAGGCTCCTCCTATTTGACCACACCCAATCAGACTAGGCTCCTCCTTAACCCCTCCTCCGCTCTCGGACCCCACCCAATCTGACTAGGCTCCTCCTATACCCCCTCCTCTCTGACTCCACCCATTCTGCTCTGGCTCTTCCCATACCCCTCTGACCCCACCCATTCTGCCCAGGCTCCTCCTATACCCCTCTTATTTGACCCCAATCTGACTAGGCTCCTCCTAAGCCCCTCCTCTGCTGTCTGACCCCACCCATTCTGACTAAGCTCCTCCTAAACCCCTCCTCTGCTGTCTGACCCCACCCATTCTGCCCAGGCTCCTCCTATACCCCCTCCTCTCTGACTCCACCCATTCTGCCCAGGCTCCTCCTATTTGACCCCACCCAATCTGACTAGGCTCCTCCTAAGCCCCTCCTCTCTGACTCCACCCATTCTGCCCAGGCTCCTCCCATACCAGTCTGACCCCACCCATTCTGCCCAGGCTCCTCCTATACCCCTCCTATTTGACCCCACCCACTCTGACTTGGCTCCTCCTAAACCCCTCCTCCTCTGCTGTCTGACCCCACCCATTCTGCCCAGGCTCCTCCTATACCCCCCTCCTCTCTGACTCCACCCATTCCGCCCAGGCTCCTCCCATACCTGTCTGACCCCACCCATTCTGCCCAGGCTCCTCCCATACCTGTCTGACCCCACCCATTCTGCCCAGGCTCCTCCTTTACCCCTCCTATTTGACCCCACCCAATCTGACTAGGTTCCTCCTAAGCCCCTCCTCTGCTGTCTGACCCCACCCATTCTGACTAAGCTCCTCCTAAACCCCTCCTCTGCTGTCTGACCCCACCCATTCTGCCCAGGCTCCTCCTATACCCCCTCCTCTCTGACTCCACCCATTCTGCCCAGGCTCCTCCTATTTGACCCCACCCAATCTGACTAGGCTCCTCCTAAGCCCCTCCTCTCTGACTCCACCCATTCTGCCCAGGCTCCTCCCATACCAGTCTGACCCCACCCATTCTGCCCAGGCTCCTCCTATACCCCTCCTATTTGACCCCACCCACTCTGACTTGGCTCCTCCTAAACCCCTCCTCCTCTGCTGTCTGACCCCACCCATTCTGCCCAGGCTCCTCCTATACCCCCCTCCTCTCTGACTCCACCCATTCCGCCCAGGCTCCTCCCATACCTGTCTGACCCCACCCATTCTGCCCAGGCTCCTCCCATACCTGTCTGACCCCACCCATTCTGCCCAGGCTCCTCCTATACCCCTCCTCTATGACCTTACCCATTCTGCCCAGGCTCCTCCTCCTCCTATTTGACCCCACCCAATCTGACTAGGCTCCTCCTAAGCCCCTCCTCTGCTGTCTGACCCCACCCATTCTGCCCAGGCTCCTCCTATTTGACCCCACCCAATCTGACTAGGTTCCTCCTAAGCCCCTCCTCTGCTGTCTGACCCCACCTATTCTGCCCAGGCTCTTCCTATACCCCCTCCTCTCTGACTCCACCCATTCTGCCCAGGCTCCTCCCATACCCGTCTGACCCCACCCATTCTGCCCAGGCTCCTCCCATACCCGTCTGACCCCACCCATTCTGCCCAGGCTCCTCCTATACCCCTCCTATTTGACCCCACCCAATCTGACTAGGTTCCTCCTAAGCCCCTCCTCTGCTGTCTGACCCCACCCATTCTGACTAAGCTCCTCCTAAACCCCTCCTCTGCTGTCTGACCCCACCCATTCTGCCCAGGCTCCTCCTATACCCCCTCCTCTCTGACTCCTCCCATTCTGCCCAGGCTCCTCCTATTTGACCCCACCCAATCTGACTAGGCTCCTCCTAAGCCCCTCCTCTCTGACTCCACCCATTCTGCCCAGGCTCCTCCTAAGCCCCTCCTCTGCTGTCTGACCCCACCCATTCTGCCCAGGCTCCTCCCATACCAGTCTGACCCCACCCATTCTGCCCAGGCTCCTCCTATACCCCCTCCTCTCTGACTCCTCCCATTCTGCCCAGGCTCCTCCTATTTGACCCCACCCAATCTGACTAGGCTCCTCCTTTACCCCTCCTCTCTGACCCCACCCAATCTGACTAGGCTCCTCCTAAGCCCCTCCATTGCTGTCTGACCCCACCCATTCTGCCCAGGCTCCTCCTAAGCCCCTCCTCTGCTGTCTGACCCCACCCATTCTGCCCAGGCTCTTCCTATACCCCCTCCTCTCTGACTCCACCCATTCTGCCCAGGCTCCTCCCATACCCGTCTGACCGCACCCAATCTGCCCAGGCTCCTCCTATACCCCTCCTATTTGACCCCACCCAATCTGACTAGGTTCCTCCTAAGCCCCTCCTCTGCTGTCTGACCCCACCCATTCTGACTAAGCTCCTCCTAAACCCCTCCTCTGCTGTCTGACCCCACCCATTCTGCCCAGGCTCCTCCTATACCCCCTCCTCTCTGACTCCACCCATTCTGCCCAGGCTCCTCCTATTTGACCCCACCCAATCTGACTAGGCTCCTCCTAAGCCCCTCCTCTCTGACTCCACCCATTCTGCCCAGGCTCCTCCCATACCAGTCTGACCCCACCCATTCTGCCCAGGCTCCTCCTATACCCCTCCTATTTGACCCCACCCACTCTGACTTGGCTCCTCCTAAACCCCTCCTCCTCTGCTGTCTGACCCCACCCATTCTGCCCAGGCTCCTCCTATACCCCCCTCCTCTCTGACTCCACCCATTCCGCCCAGGCTCCTCCCATACCTGTCTGACCCCACCCATTCTGCCCAGGCTCCTCCCATACCTGTCTGACCCCACCCATTCTGCCCAGGCTCCTCCTATACCCCTCCTCTATGACCTTACCCATTCTGCCCAGGCTCCTCCTCCTCCTATTTGACCCCACCCAATCTGACTAGGCTCCTCCTAAGCCCCTCCTCTGCTGTCTGACCCCACCCATTCTGCCCAGGCTCCTCCTATTTGACCCCACCCAATCTGACTAGGTTCCTCCTAAGCCCCTCCTCTGCTGTCTGACCCCACCTATTCTGCCCAGGCTCTTCCTATACCCCCTCCTCTCTGACTCCACCCATTCTGCCCAGGCTCCTCCCATACCCGTCTGACCCCACCCATTCTGCCCAGGCTCCTCCCATACCCGTCTGACCCCACCCATTCTGCCCAGGCTCCTCCTATACCCCTCCTATTTGACCCCACCCAATCTGACTAGGTTCCTCCTAAGCCCCTCCTCTGCTGTCTGACCCCACCCATTCTGACTAAGCTCCTCCTAAACCCCTCCTCTGCTGTCTGACCCCACCCATTCTGCCCAGGCTCCTCCTATACCCCCTCCTCTCTGACTCCTCCCATTCTGCCCAGGCTCCTCCTATTTGACCCCACCCAATCTGACTAGGCTCCTCCTAAGCCCCTCCTCTCTGACTCCACCCATTCTGCCCAGGCTCCTCCTAAGCCCCTCCTCTGCTGTCTGACCCCACCCATTCTGCCCAGGCTCCTCCCATACCAGTCTGACCCCACCCATTCTGCCCAGGCTCCTCCTATACCCCCTCCTCTCTGACTCCTCCCATTCTGCCCAGGCTCCTCCTATTTGACCCCACCCAATCTGACTAGGCTCCTCCTTTACCCCTCCTCTCTGACCCCACCCAATCTGACTAGGCTCCTCCTAAGCCCCTCCATTGCTGTCTGACCCCACCCATTCTGCCCAGGCTCCTCCTAAGCCCCTCCTCTGCTGTCTGACCCCACCCATTCTGCCCAGGCTCTTCCTATACCCCCTCCTCTCTGACTCCACCCATTCTGCCCAGGCTCCTCCCATACCCGTCTGACCGCACCCAATCTGCCCAGGCTCCTCCTATACCCCTCCTATTTGACCCCACCCAATCTGACTTGGCTCCTCCTAAACCCCTCCTCTGCTGTCTGACCCCACCCATTCTGCCCAGGCTCCTCCTATACCCCCTCCTCTCTGACTCCACCCATTCTGCCCAGGCTCCTCCCATACCCGTCTGACCCCACCCATTCTGCCCAGGCTCCTCCTATACCCCTCCTATTTGACCCCACCCAATCTGACTTGGCTCCTCCTAAACCCCTCCTCTGCTGTCTGACCCCACCCATTCTGCCCAGGCTCCTCCTATACCCCCTCCTCTCTGACTCCACCCATTCTGCACAGGCTCCTCCCATACCCATCTGACCCCACCCATTCTGCCCAGGCTCCTCCTAAGCCCCTCCTATTTGACCCCACCCACTCTGACTTGGCTCCTCCTAAACCCCTCCTCTGCTGTCTGACCCCACCCATTCTGCTCAGGCTCCTCCTATACCCCCCTCCTCTCTGACTCCACCCATTCTGCCCAGGCTCCTCCCATACCCGTCTGACCCCACCCATTCTGCCCAGGCTCCTCCTATACCCCTCCTCCTCTCTGACACCACCCAATCTGACTAGGCTCCTCCTAAGCCCCTCCTCTGCTGTCTGACCCCACCCATTCTGCCCAGGCTCCTCCTATACCCCTCCTCTCTGAACCCACCCAATCTGACTAGGCTCCTCCTAAGCCCCTCCTCTGCTGTCTGACCCCACCCATTCTGCCCAGGCTCTTCCTATTTGACCCCACCCAATCTGACTAGGTTCCTCCTAAGCCCCTCCTCTGCTGTCTGGCCCCACCCAACCTTCCCAGGCTCCTCCTATACCCCTTCTCTCTGACCCCACCCAATCTGACTAGGCTCCTCCTAAGCCCCTCCTCTGCTGTCTGACCCCACCCATTCTGCCCAGGCTCCTCCTATACCCCTCCTCTCTGAACCCACCCAATCTGACTAGGCTCCTCCTAAGCCCCTCCTCTGCTGTCTGACCCCACCCATTCTGCCCAGGCTCTTCCTATTTGACCCCACCCAATCTGACTAGGCTCCTCCTAAGCCCCTCCTCTCTGACTCCACCCATTCTGCCCAGGCTCCTCCTAAGCCCCTCCTCTGCTGTCTGACCCCACCCATTCTGCCCAGGCTCCTCCCATACCAGTCTGACCCCACCCATTCTGCCCAGGCTCCTCCTAAGCCCCTCCTCTGCTGTCTGACCCCACCCATTCTGCCCAGGCTCCTCCTATACCCCCTCCTCTCTGACTCCACCCATTCTGCCCAGGCTCCTCCTATTTGACCCCACCCAATCTGACTAGGCTCCTCCTAAGCCCCTCCTCTCTGACTCCACCCATTCTGCCCAGGCTCCTCCCATACCAGTCTGACCCCACCCATTCTGCCCAGGCTCCTCCTATACCCCTCCTATTTGACCCCACCCACTCTGACTTGGCTCCTCCTAAACCCCTCCTCCTCCTCTGCTGTCTGACCCCACCCATTCTGCCCAGGCTCCTCCTATACCCCCCTCCTCTCTGACTCCACCCATTCCGCCCAGGCTCCTCCCATACCTGTCTGACCCCACCCATTCTGCCCAGGCTCCTCCTCCTCCTATTTGACCCCACCCAATCTGACTAGGCTCCTCCTAAGCCCCTCCTCTGCTGTCTGACCCCACCCATTCTGCCCAGGCTCCTCCTATTTGACCCCACCCAATCTGACTAGGTTCCTCCTAAGCCCCTCCTCTGCTGTCTGACCCCACCCATTCTGCCCAGGCTCTTCCTATACCCCCTCCTCTCTGACTCCACCCATTCTGCCCAGGCTCCTCCCATACCCGTCTGACCCCACCCATTCTGCCCAGGCTCCTCCCATACCCGTCTGACCCCACCCATTCTGCCCAGGCTCCTCCTATACCCCTCCTATTTGACCCCACCCAATCTGACTAGGTTCCTCCTAAGCCCCTCCTCTGCTGTCTGACCCCACCCATTCTGCCCAGGCTCTTCCTATACCCCCTCCTCTCTGACTCCTCCCATTCTGCCCAGGCTCCTCCTATTTGACCCCACCCAATCTGACTAGGCTCCTCCTAAGCCCCTCCTCTCTGACTCCACCCATTCTGCCCAGGCTCCTCCCATACCAGTCTGACCCCACCCATTCTGCCCAGGCTCCTCCTATACCCCCCTCCTCTCTGACTCCTCCCATTCTGCCCAGGCTCCTCCTATTTGACCCCACCCAATCTGACTAGGCTCCTCCTATACCCCTCCTCTCTGACCCCACCCAATCTGACTAGGCTCCTCCTAAGCCCCTCCTCCTCTGCTGTCTGACCCCACCCATTCTGCCCAGGCTCTTCCTATACCCCCTCCTCTCTGACTCCACCCATTCTGCCCAGGCTCCTCCCATACCCGTCTGACCGCACCCATTCTGCCCAGGCTCCTCCTATACCCCTCCTATTTGACCCCACCCAATCTGACTTGGCTCCTCCTAAACCCCTCCTCTGCTGTCTGACCCCACCCATTCTGCCCAGGCTCCTCCTATACCCCCTCCTCTCTGACTCCACCCATTCTGCCCAGGCTCCTCCCATACCCGTCTGACCCCACCCATTCTGCCCAGGCTCCTCCTATACCCCTCCTATTTGACCCCACCCAATCTGACTTGGCTCCTCCTAAACCCCTCCTCTGCTGTCTGACCCCACCCATTCTGACCAGGCTCCTCCTATACCCCCTCCTCTCTGACTCCACCCATTCTGCCCAGGCTCCTCCCATACCCCTCCTCTCTGAACCCACCCAATCTGACTAGGCTCCTCCTAAGCCCCTCCTCTGCTGTCTGACCCCACCCATTCTGCCCAGGCTCCTCCCATACCAGTCTGACCCCACCCATTCTGCCCAGGCTCCTCCTATACCCCCCTCCTCTCTGACTCCTCCCATTCTGCCCAGGCTCCTCCTATTTGACCCCACATAATCTGACTAGGCTCCTCCTATACCCCTCCTCTCTGACCCCACCCAATCTGACTAGGCTCCTCCTAAGCCCCTCCTCTGCTGTCTGACCCCACCCATTCTGCCCAGGCTCCTCCTAAGCCCCTCCTCTGCTGTCTGACCCCACCCATTCTGCCCAGGCTCATCCTATACCCCCTCCTCTCTGACTCCACCCATTCTGCCCAGGCTCCTCCCATACCCGTCTGACCGCACCCATTCTGCCCAGGCTCCTCCTATACCCCTCTTATTTGACCCCAATCTGACTAGGCTCCTCCTAGGCCCCTCCTCTGCTGTCTGACCCCACCCATTCTGACTAAGCTCCTCCTAAACCCCTCCTCTGCTGTCTGACCCCACCCATTCTGCCCAGGCTCCTCCTATACCCCCTCCTCTCTGACTCCACCCATTCTGCCCAGGCTCCTCCCATACCCATCTGACCGCACCCATTCTGCCCAGGCTCCTCCTATACCCCTCCTATTTGACCCCACCCACTCTGACTTGGCTCCTCCTAAACCCCTCCTCTGCTGTCTGACCCCACCCATTCTGCCCAGGCTCCTCCTATACCCCTCCTCTCTGAACCCACCCAATCTGACTAGGCTCCTCCTAAGCCCCTCCTCTGCTGTCTGACCCCACCCATTCTGCCCAAGCTCCTCCTATTTGACCCCACCCAATCTGACTAGGTTCCTCCTAAGCCCCTCCTCTGCTGTCTGGCCCCACCCAACCTTCCCAGGCTCCTTCTATACCCCTTCTCTCTGACCCCACCCAATCTGACTAGGCTCCTCTTAAGCCCCTCCTCTGCTGTCTGACCCCACCCATTCTGCCCAGGCTCTTCCTATACCCCCCTCCTCTCTGACTCCACCCATTCTGCCCAGGCTCCTCCCATACCCGTCTGACCCCACCCATTCTGCCCAGGCTCCTCCTATACCCCTCCTATTTGACCCCACCCAATCTGACTTGGCTCCTCCTAAACCCCTCCTCTGCTGTCTGACCCCACCCATTCTGCCCAGGCTCCTCCTATACCCCCTCCTCTCTGACTCCACCCATTCTGCCCAGGCTCCTCCCATACCCATCTGACCCCACCCATTCTGCCCAGGCTCCTCCTATACCCCTCCTATTTGACCCCACCCACTCTGACTTGGCTCCTCCTAAACCCCTCCTCTGCTGTGTGACCCCACCCATTCTGCCCAGGCTCCTCCTATACCCCCCTCCTCTCTGACTCCACCCATTCTGCCCAGGCTCCTCCCATACCCGTCTGACCCCACCCATTCTGCCCAGGCTCCTCCTATACCCCTCCTCCCTGACCCCACCCAATCTGACTAGGCTCCTCCTAAGCCCCTCCTCTGCTGTCTGACCCCACCCATTCTGCCCAGGCTCCTCCTATACCCCTCCTCTCTGAACCCACCCAATCTGACTAGGCTCCTCCTAAGCCCCTCCTCTGCTGTCTGACCCCACCCATTCTGCCCAGGCTCTTCCTATTTGACCCCACCCAATCTGACTAGGTTCCTCCTAAGCCCCTCCTCTGCTGTCTGGCCCCACCCAACCTTCCCAGGCTTCTCCTATACCCCTTCTCTCTGACCCCACCCAATCTGACTAGGCTCCTCCTAAGCCCCTCCTCTGCTGTCTGACCCCACCCATTCTGCCCAGGCTCCTCCTATACCCCTCCTCTCTGAACCCACCCAATCTGACTAGGCTCCTCCTAAGCCCCTCCTCTGCTGTCTGACCCCACCCATTCTGCCCAGGCTCTTCCTATTTGACCCCACCCAATCTGACTAGGCTCCTCCTAAGCCCCTCCTCTCTGACTCCACCCATTCTGCCCAGGCTCCTCCTAAGCCCCTCCTCTGCTGTCTGACCCCACCCATTCTGCCCAGGCTCCTCCCATACCAGTCTGACCCCACCCATTCTGCCCAGGCTCCTCCTAAGCCCCTCCTCTGCTGTCTGACCCCACCCATTCTGCCCAGGCTCCTCCTATACCCCCTCCTCTCTGACTCCACCCATTCTGCCCAGGCTCCTCCTATTTGACCCCACACAATCTGACTAGGCTCCTCCTAAGCCCCTCCTCTCTGACTCCACCCATTCTGCCCAGGCTCCTCCCATACCAGTCTGACCCCACCCATTCTGCCCAGGCTCCTCATATACCCCTCCTATTTGACCCCACCCACTCTGACTTGGCTCCTCCTAAACCCCTCCTCCTCCTCTGCTGTCTGACCCCACCCATTCTGCCCAGGCTCCTCCTATACCCCCCTCCTCTCTGACTCCACCCATTCCGCCCAGGCTCCTCCCATACCTGTCTGACCCCACCCATTCTGCCCAGGCTCCTCCCATACCTGTCTGACCCCACCCATTCTGCCCAGGCTCCTCCTCCTCCTATTTGACCCCACACAATCTTACTAGGCTCCTCCTAAGCCCCTCCTCTGCTGTCTGACCCCACCCATTCTGCCCAGGCTCCTCCTATTTGACCCCACCCAATCTGACTAGGTTCCTCTTAAGCCCCTCCTCTGCTGTCTGACCCCACCCATTCTGCCCAGGCTCTTCCTATACCCCCTCCTCTCTGACTCCACCCATTCTGCCCAGGCTCCTCCCATACCCGTCTGACCCCACCCATTCTGCCCAGGCTCCTCCTATACCCCTCCTATTTGACCCCACCCAATCTGACTAGGTTCCTCCTAAGCCCCTCCTCTGCTGTCTGACCCCACCCATTCTGACTAAGCTCCTCCTAAACCCCTCCTCTGCTGTCTGACCCCACCCATTCTGCCCAGGCTCCTCCTATACCCCCTCCTCTCTGACTCCTCCCATTCTGCCCAGGCTCCTCCTATTTGACCCCACCCAATCTGACTAGGCTCCTCCTAAGCCCCTCCTCTCTGACTCCACCCATTCTGCCCAGGCTCCTCCCATACCAGTCTGACCCCACCCATTCTGCCCAGGCTCCTCCTATACCCCCCTCCTCTCTGACTCCTCCCATTCTGCCCAGGCTCCTCCTATTTGACCCCACCCAATCTGACTAGGCTCCTCCTATACCCCTCCTCTCTGACCCCACCCAATCTGACTAGGCTCCTCCTAAGCCCCTCCTCCTCTGCTCCTCTGCTGTCTGACCCCACCCATTCTGCCCAGGCTCTTCCTATACCCCCTCCTCTCTGACTCCACCCATTCTGCCCAGGCTCCTCCCATACCCGTCTGACCCCACCCATTCTGCCCAGGCTCCTCCTATACCCCTCCTATTTGACCCCACCCAATCTGACTTGGCTCCTCCTAAACGCCTCCTCTGCTGTCTGACCCCACCCATTCTGCCCAGGCTCCTCCTATACCCCCTCCTCTCTGACTCCACCCATTCTGCCCAGGCTCCTCCTATACCCCTCCTATTTGACCCCACCCAATCTGACTAGGCTCCTCCTAAGCCCCTCCTCTGCTGTCTGACCCCACCCATTCTGCCCAGGCTCTTCCTATTTGACCCCACCCAATCTGACTAGGTTCCTCCTAAACCCCTCCTCTGCTGTCTGACCCCACCCATTCTGCCCAGGCTCCTCCTAAGCCCCTCCTCTCTGACCCCACCCATTCTGCCCAGGTTCCTCCTAAGCCCCTCATCTGTTGTCCCCACCCATTCTGCCCAGGCTCTTCCTATTTGACCCCACCCAATCTGACTAGGTTCCTCCTAAACCCCTCCTCTGCTGTCTGACCCCACCCATTCTGCCCAGGCTCCTCCTATACCCCTCCTCTCTGACCCCACCCAATCTGACTAGGCTCCTCCTAAGCCCTTCCTCTGCTGTCTGACCCCACCCATTCTGCCCAGGCTCCTCCTATACCCCCTCCTCTCTGACTCCACCCATTCTGCCCAGGCTCCTCCCATACCCGTCTGACCCCACCCATTCTGCCCAGGCTCCTCCTATACCCCTCCTATTTGACCCCACCCAATCTGACTTGGCTCCTCCTAAACCCACCCTCTGCTGTCTGACCCCACCCATTCTGCCCAGGCTCCTCCTATACCCCCTCCTCTCTGACTCCACCCATTCTGCCCAGGCTCCTCCCATACCCATCTGACCCCACCCATTCTGCCCAGGCTCCTCCTATACCCCTCCTATTTGACCCCACCCACTCTGACTTGGCTCCTCCTAAACCCCTCCTCTGCTGTCTGACCCCACCCATTCTGCCCAGACTCCTCCTATACCCCCCTCCTCTCTGACCCCACCCATTCTGCCCAGGCTCTTCCTATACCCCCTCCTCTCTGACTCCACCCATTCTGCCCAGGCTCCTCCCATACCCGTCTGACCCCACCCATTCTGCCCAGGCTCCTCCTATACCCCTCCTATTTGACCCCACCCAATCTGACTTGGCTCCTCCTAAACGCCTCCTCTGCTGTCTGACCCCACCCATTCTGCCCAGGCTCCTCCTATACCCCCTCCTCTCTGACTCCACCCATTCTGCCCAGGCTCCTCCTATACCCCTCCTATTTGACCCCACCCAATCTGACTAGGCTCCTCCTAAGCCCCTCCTCTGCTGTCTGACCCCACCCATTCTGCCCAGGCTCTTCCTATTTGACCCCACCCAATCTGACTAGGTTCCTCCTAAACCCCTCCTCTGCTGTCTGACCCCACCCATTCTGCCCAGGCTCCTCCTAAGCCCCTCCTCTCTGACCCCACCCATTCTGCCCAGGTTCCTCCTAAGCCCCTCATCTGCTGTCCCCACCCATTCTGCCCAGGCTCTTCCTATTTGACCCCACCCAATCTGACTAGGTTCCTCCTAAACCCCTCCTCTGCTGTCTGACCCCACCCATTCTGCCCAGGCTCCTCCTATACCCCTCCTCTCTGACCCCACCCAATCTGACTAGGCTCCTCCTAAGCCCTTCCTCTGCTGTCTGACCCCACCCATTCTGCCCAGGCTCCTCCTATACCCCCTCCTCTCTGACTCCACCCATTCTGCCCAGGCTCCTCCCATACCCGTCTGACCCCACCCATTCTACCCAGGCTCCTCCTATACCCCTCCTATTTGACCCCACCCAATCTGACTTGGCTCCTCCTAAACCCACCCTCTGCTGTCTGACCCCACCCATTCTGCCCAGGCTCCTCCTATACCCCCTCCTCTCTGACTCCACCCATTCTGCCCAGGCTCCTCCCATACCCATCTGACCCCACCCATTCTGCCCAGGCTCCTCCTATACCCCTCCTATTTGACCCCACCCACTCTGACTTGGCTCCTCCTAAACCCCTCCTCTGCTGTCTGACCCCACCCATTCTGCCCAGACTCCTCCTATACCCCCCTCCTCTCTGACTCCACCCAATCTGACTAGGCTCCTCCTAAGCCCCTCCTCTGCTGTCTGACCCCACCCATTCTGCCCAGGCTCCTCCTATACCCCTCCTCTCTGAACCCACCCAATCTGACTAGGCTCCTCCTAAGCCCCTCCTCTGCTGTCTGACCCCACCCATTCTGCCCAGGCTCCTCCCATACCAGTCTGACCCCACCCATTCTGCCCAGGCTCCTCCTATACCCCCCTCCTCTCTGACTCCTCCCATTCTGCCCAGGCTCCTCCTATTTGACCCCACATAATCTGACTAGGCTCCTCCTATACCCCTCCTCTCTGACCCCACCCAATCTGACTAGGCTCCTCCTAAGCCCCTCCTCTGCTGTCTGACCCCACCCATTCTGCCCAGGCTCCTCCTAAGCCCCTCCTCTGCTGTCTGACCCACCCATTCTGCCCAGGCTCATCCTATACCCCCTCCTCTCTGACTCCACCCATTCTGCCCAGGCTCCTCCCATACCCGTCTGACCGCACCCATTCTGCCCAGGCTCCTCCTATACCCCTCTTTTTTGACCCCAATCTGACTAGGCTCCTCCTAAGCCCCTCCTCTGCTGTCTGACCCCACCCATTCTGACTAAGCTCCTCCTAAACCCCTCCTCTGCTGTCTGACCCCACCCATTCTGCCCAGGCTCCTCCTATACCCCCTCCTCTCTGACTCCACCCATTCTGCCCAGGCTCCTCCTATACCCCTCCTATTTGACCCCACCCACTCTGACTTGGCTCCTCCTAAACCCCTCCTCTGCTGTCTGACCCCACCCATTCTGCCCAGGCTCCTCCTATACCCCTCCTCTCTGAACCCACCCAATCTGACTAGGCTCCTCCTAAGCCCCTCCTCTGCTGTCTGACCCCACCCATTCTGCCCAAGCTCCTCCTATTTGACCCCACCCAATCTGACTAGGTTCCTCCTAAGCCCCTCCTCTGCTGTCTGGCCCCACCCAACCTTCCCAGGCTCCTCCTATACCCCTTCTCTCTGACCCCACCCAATCTGACTAGGCTCCTCTTAAGCCCCTCCTCTGCTGTCTGACCCTACCCATTCTGCCCAGGCTCTTCCTATACCCCCCTCCTCTCTGACTCCACCCATTCTGCCCAGGCTCCTCCCATACCCGTCTGACCCCACCCATTCTGCCCAGGCTCCTCCTATACCCCTCCTATTTGACCCCACCCAATCTGACTTGGCTCCTCCTAAACCCCTCCTCTGCTGTCTGACCCCACCCATTCTGCCCAGGCTCCTCCTATACCCCCTCCTCTCTGACTCCACCCATTCTGCCCAGGCTCCTCCCATACCCATCTGACCCCACCCATTCTGCCCAGGCTCCTCCTATACCCCTCCTATTTGACCCCACCCACTCTGACTTGGCTCCTCCTAAACCCCTCCTCTGCTGTGTGACCCCACCCATTCTGCCCAGGCTCCTCCTATACCCCCCTCCTCTCTGACTCCACCCATTCTGCCCAGGCTCCTCCCATACCCGTCTGACCCCACCCATTCTGCCCAGGCTCCTCCTATACCCCTCCTCCTCTCTGACCCCACCCAATCTGACTAGGCTCCTCCTAAGCCCCTCCTCTGCTGTCTGACCCCACCCAACCTTCCCAGGCTCCTCCTATACCCCTTCTCTCTGACCCCACCCAATCTGACTAGGCTCCTCCTAAGCCCCTCCTCTGCTGTCTGACCCCACCCATTCTGCCCAGGCTCCTCCTATACCCCTCCTCTCTGAACCCACCCAATCTGACTAGGCTCCTCCTAAGCCCCTCCTCTGCTGTCTGACCCCACCCATTCTGCCCAGGCTCTTCCTATTTGACCCCACCCAATCTGACTAGGCTCCTCCTAAGCCCCTCCTCTCTGACTCCACCCATTCTGCCCAGGCTCCTCCTAAGCCCCTCCTCTGCTGTCTGACCCCACCCATTCTGCCCAGGCTCCTCCCATACCAGTCTGACCCCACCCATTCAGCCCAGGCTCCTCCTAAGCCCCTCCTCTGCTGTCTGACCCCACCCATTCTGCCCAGGCTCCTCCTATACCCCCTCCTCTCTGACTCCACCCATTCTGCCCAGGTTCCTCCTATTTGACCCCACCCAATCTGACTAGGCTCCTCCTAAGCCCCTCCTCTGCTGTCTGACCCCACCCATTCTGCCCAGGCTCCTCCTATTTGACCCCACCCAATCTGACTAGGTTCCTCTTAAGCCCCTCCTCTGCTGTCTGACCCCACCCATTCTGCCCAGGCTCTTCCTATACCCCCTCCTCTCTGACTCCACCCATTCTGCCCAGGCTCCTCCCATACCCGTCTGACCCCACCCATTCTGCCCAGGCTCCTCCTATACCCCTCCTATTTGACCCCACCCAATCTGACTAGGTTCCTCCTAAGCCCCTCCTCTGCTGTCTGACCCCACCCATTCTGACTAAGCTCCTCCTAAACCCCTCCTCTGCTGTCTGACCCCACCCATTCTGCCCAGGCTCCTCCTATACCCCCTCCTCTCTGACTCCTCCCATTCTGCCCAGGCTCCTCCTATTTGACCCCACCCAATCTGACTAGGCTCCTCCTAAGCCCCTCCTCTCTGACTCCACCCATTCTGCCCAGGCTCCTCCCATACCAGTCTGACCCCACCCATTCTGCCCAGGCTCCTCCTATACCCCCCTCCTCTCTGACTCCTCCCATTCTGCCCAGGCTCCTCCTATTTGACCCCACCCAATCTGACTAGGCTCCTCCTATACCCCTCCTCTCTGACCCCACCCAATCTGACTAGGCTCCTCCTAAGCCCCTCCTCCTCTGCTCCTCTGCTGTCTGACCCCACCCATTCTGCCCAGGCTCTTCCTATACCCCCTCCTCTCTGACTCCACCCATTCTGCCCAGGCTCCTCCCATACCCGTCTGACCCCACCTATTCTGCCCAGGCTCCTCCTATACCCCTCCTATTTGACCCCACCCAATCTGACTTGGCTCCTCCTAAACCCCTCCTCTGCTGTCTGACCCCCACCCATTCTGCCCAGGCTCCTCCTATACCCCCTCCTCTCTGACTCTACCCATTCTGCCCAGGCTCCTCCCATACCCATCTGACCCCACCCATTCTGCCCAGGCTCCTCCTATACCCCTCCTATTTGACCCCACCCAATCTGACTAGGCTCCTCCTAAGCCCCTCCTCTGCTGTCTGACCCCACCCATTCTGCCCAGGCTCTTCCTATTTGACCCCACCCAATCTGACTAGGTTCCTCCTAAACCCCTCCTCTGCTGTCTGACCCCACCCATTCTGCCCAGGCTCCTCCTAAGCCCCTCCTCTCTGACCCCACCCATTCTGCCCAGGCTCATCCTATACCCCCTCCTCTCTGACTCCACCCATTCTGCCCAGGCTCCTCCCATACCCGTCTGACCGCACCCATTCTGCCCAGGCTCCTCCTATACCCCTCTTATTTGACCCCAATCTGACTAGGCTCCTCCTTAGCCCCTCCTCTGCTGTCTGACCCCACCCATTCTGACTAAGCTCCTCCTAAACCCCTCCTCTGCTGTCTGACCCCACCCATTCTGCCCAGGCTCCTCCTATACCCCCTCCTCTCTGACTCCACCCATTCTGCCCAGGCTCCTCCCATACCCATCTGACCGCACCCATTCTGCCCAGGCTCCTCCTATACCCCTCCTATTTGACCCCACCCACTCTGACTTGGCTCCTCCTAAACCCCTCCTCTGCTGTCTGACCCCACCCATTCTGCCCAGGCTCCTCCTATACCCCTCCTCTCTGAACCCACCCAATCTGACTAGGCTCCTCCTAAGCCCCTCCTCTGCTGTCTGACCCCACCCATTCTGCCCAAGCTCCTCCTATTTGACCCCACCCAATCTGACTAGGTTCCTCCTAAGCCCCTCCTCTGCTGTCTGGCCCCACCCAACCTTCCCAGGCTCCTCCTATACCCCTTCTCTCTGACCCCACCCAATCTGACTAGGCTCCTCTTAAGCCCCTCCTCTGCTGTCTGACCCCACCCATTCTGCCCAGGCTCTTCCTATACCCCCCTCCTCTCTGACTCCACCCATTCTGCCCAGGCTCCTCCCATACCCGTCTGACCCCACCCATTCTGCCCAGGCTCCTCCTATACCCCTCCTATTTGACCCCACCCAATCTGACTTGGCTCCTCCTAAACCCCTCCTCTGCTGTCTGACCCCACCCATTCTGCCCAGGCTCCTCCTATACCCCCTCCTCTCTGACTCCACCCATTCTGCCCAGGCTCCTCCCATACCCATCTGACCCCACCCATTCTGCCCAGGCTCCTCCTATACCCCTCCTATTTGACCCCACCCAATCTGACTAGGCTCCTCCTAAGCCCCTCCTCTGCTGTCTGACCCCACCCATTCTGCCCAGGCTCTTCCTATTTGACCCCACCCAATCTGACTAGGTTCCTCCTAAACCCCTCCTCTGCTGTCTGACCTCACCCATTCTGCCCAGGCTCCTCCTATACCCCCCTCCTCTCTGACTCCACCCATTCTGCCCAGGCTCCTCCCATACCCGTCTGACCCCACCCATTCTGCCCAGGCTCCTCCTATACCCCTCCTCCTCTCTGACCCCACCCAATCTGACTAGGCTCCTCCTAAGCCCCTCCTCTGCTGTCTGACCCCACCCATTCTGCCCAGGCTCCTCCTATACCCCTCCTCTCTGAACCCACCCAATCTGACTAGGCTCCTCCTAAGCCCCTCCTCTGCTGTCTGACCCCACCCATTCTGCCCAGGCTCTTCCTATTTGACCCCACCCAATCTGACTAGGTTCCTCCTAAGCCCCTCCTCTGCTGTCTGGCCCCACCCAACCTTCCCAGGCTCCTCCTATACCCCTTCTCTCTGACCCCACCCAATCTGACTAGGCTCCTCCTAAGCCCCTCCTCTGCTGTCTGACCCCACCCATTCTGCCCAGGCTCCTCCTATACCCCTCCTCTCTGAACCCACCCAATCTGACTAGGCTCCTCCTAAGCCCCTCCTCTGCTGTCTGACCCCACCCATTCTGCCCAGGCTCTTCCTATTTGACCCCACACAATCTGACTAGGCTCCTCCTAAGCCCCTCCTCTCTGACTCCACCCTTTCTGCCCAGGCTCCTCCTAAGCCCCTCCTCTGCTGTCTGACCCCACCCATTCTGCCCAGGCTCCTCCCATACCAGTCTGACCCCACCCATTCTGCCCAGGCTCCTCCTAAGCCCCTCCTCTCTGAACCCACCCAATCTGACTAGGCTCCTCCTAAGCCCCTCCTCTGCTGTCTGACCCCACCCATTCTGCCCAGGCTCCTCCTATACCCCTCCTCTCTGAACCCACCCAATCTGACTAGGCTCCTCCTAAGCCCCTCCTCTGCTGTCTGACCCCACCCATTCTGCCCAGGCTCTTCCTATTTGACCCCACACAATCTGACTAGGCTCCTCCTAAGCCCCTCCTCTCTGACTCCACCCTTTCTGCCCAGGCTCCTCCTAAGCCCCTCCTCTGCTGTCTGACCCCACCCATTCTGCCCAGGCTCCTCCCATACCAGTCTGACCCCACCCATTCTGCCCAGGCTCCTCCTAAGCCCCTCCTCTGCTGTCTGACCCCACCCATTCTGCCCAGGCTCCTCCTATACCCCCTCCTCTCTGACTCCACCCATTCTGCCCAGGCTCCTCCTATTTGACCCCACACAATCTGACTAGGCTCCTCCTAAGCCCCTCCTCTCTGACTCCACCCATTCTGCCCAGGCTCCTCCCATACCAGTCTGACCCCACCCATTCTGCCCAGGCTCCTCCTATACCCCTCCTATTTGACCCCACCCACTCTGACTTGGCTCCTCCTAAACCCCTCCTCCTCCTCTGCTGTCTGACCCCACCCATTCTGCCCAGGCTCCTCCTATACCCCCCTCCTCTCTGACTCCACCCATTCCGCCCAGGCTCCTCCCATACCTGTCTGACCCCACCCATTCTGCCCAGGCTCCTCCCATACCTGTCTGACCCCACCCATTCTGCCCAGGCTCCTCCTCCTCCTATTTGACCCCACCCAATCTGACTAGGCTCCTCCTAAGCCCCTCCTCTGCTGTCTGACCCCACCCATTCTGCCCAAGCTCCTCCTATTTGACCCCACCCAATCTGACTAGGTTCCTCCTAAGCCCCTCCTCTGCTGTCTGGCCCCACCCAACCTTCCCAGGCTCCTCCTATACCCCTTCTCTCTGACCCCACCCAATCTGACTAGGCTCCTCTTAAGCCCCTCCTCTGCTGTCTGACCCCACCCATTCTGCCCAGGCTCTTCCTATACCCCCCTCCTCTCTGACTCCACCCATTCTGCCCAGGCTCCTCCCATACCCGTCTGACCCCACCCATTCTGCCCAGGCTCCTCCTATACCCCTCCTATTTGACCCCACCCAATCTGACTTGGCTCCTCCTAAACCCCTCCTCTGCTGTCTGACCCCACCCATTCTGCCCAGGCTCCTCCCATACCCATCTGACCCCACCCATTCTGCCCAGGCTCCTCCTATACCCCTCCTATTTGACCCCACCCACTCTGACTTGGCTCCTCCTAAACCCCTCCTCTGCTGTGTGACCCCACCCATTCTGCCCAGGCTCCTCCTATACCCCCCTCCTCTCTGACTCCACCCATTCTGCCCAGGCTCCTCCCATACCCGTCTGACCCCACCCATTCTGCCCAGGCTCCTCCTATACCCCTCCTCCTCTCTGACCCCACCCAATCTGACTAGGCTCCTCCTAAGCCCCTCCTCTGCTGTCTGACCCCACCCAACCTTCCCAGACTCCTCCTATACCCCTTCTCTCTGACCCCACCCAATCTGACTAGGCTCCTCCTAAGCCCCTCCTCTGCTGTCTGACCCCACCCATTCTGCCCAGGCTCCTCCTATACCCCTCCTCTCTGAACCCACCCAATCTGACTAGGCTCCTCCTAAGCCCCTCCTCTGCTGTCTGACCCCACCCATTCTGCCCAGGCTCCTCCTATTTGACCCCACCCAATCTGACTAGGTTCCTCTTAAGCCCCTCCTCTGCTGTCTGACCCCACCCATTCTGCCCAGGCTCTTCCTATACCCCCTCCTCTCTGACTCCACCCATTCTGCCCAGGCTCCTCCCATACCCGTCTGACCCCACCCATTCTGCCCAGGCTCCTCCTATACCCCACCTATTTGACCCCACCCAATCTGACTAGGTTCCTCCTAAGCCCCTCCTCTGCTGTCTGACCCCACCCATTCTGACTAAGCTCCTCCTAAACCCCTCCTCTGCTGTCTGACCCCACCCATTCTGCCCAGGCTCCTCCTATACCCCCTCCTCTCTGACTCCTCCCATTCTGCCCAGGCTCCTCCTATTTGACCCCACCCAATCTGACTAGGCTCTTCCTATACCCCCTCCTCTCTGACTCCACCCATTCTGCCCAGGCTCCTCCCATACCCGTCTGACCCCACCCATTCTTCCCAGGCTCCTCCTAAGGCCCTCCTCTGCTGTCTGACCCCACCCATTCTGCCCAGGCTCCTCCTATACCCCCTCCTCTCTGACTCCACCCATTCTGCCCAGGCTCCTCCCATACCCATCTGACCCCACCCATTCTGCCCAGGCTCCTCCTATACCCCTCCTCTCTGACCCCACCCAATCTGACTAGGCTCCTCCTAAGCCCCTCCTCCTCTGCTCCTCTGCTGTCTGACCCCACCCATTCTGCCCAGGCTCTTCCTATACCCCCTCCTCTCTGACTCCACCCATTCTGCCCAGGCTCCTCCCATACCCGTCTGACCCCACCCATTCTGCCCAGGCTCCTCCTATACCCCTCCTATTTGACCCCACCCAATCTGACTTGGCTCCTCCTAAACCCCTCCTCTGCTGTCTGACCCCACCCATTCTGCCCAGGCTCCTCCTATACCCCCTCCTCTCTGACTCATCCCATTCTGCCCAGGCTCCTCCCATACCCATCTGACCCCACCCATTCTGCCCAGGCTCCTCCTATACCCCTCCTATTTGACCCCACCCAATCTGACTAGGCTCCTCCTAAGCCCCTCCTCTGCTGTCTGACCCCACCCATTCTGCCCAGGCTCTTCCTATTTGACCCCACCCAATCTGACTAGGTTCCTCCTAAACCCCTCCTCTGCTGTCTGACCCCACCCATTCTGCCCAGGCTCCTCCTAAGCCCCTCCTCTCTGACCCCACCCATTCTGCCCAGGTTCCTCCTAAGCCCCTCCTCTGCTGTCCCCACCCATTCTGCCCAGGCTCTTCCTATTTGACCCCACCCAATCTGACTAGGTTCCTCCTAAACCCCTCCTCTGCTGTCTGACCCCACCCATTCTGCCCAGGCTCCTCCTATACCCCTCCTCTCTGACCCCACCCAATCTGACTAGGCTCCTCCTAAGCCCCTCCTCTGCTGTCTGACCCCACCCATTCTGCCCAGGCTCCTCCTATTTGACCCCACCCAATCTGACTAGGTTCCTCTTAAGCCCCTCCTCTGCTGTCTGACCCCACCCATTCTGCCCAGGCTCTTCCTATACCCCCTCCTCTCTGACTCCACCCATTCTGCCCAGGCTCCTCCCATACCCGTCTGACCCCACCCATTCTGCCCAGGCTCCTCCTATACCCCTCCTATTTGACCCCACCCAATCTGACTAGGTTCCTCCTAAGCCCCTCCTCTGCTGTCTGACCCCACCCATTCTGACTAAGCTCCTCCTAAACCCCTCCTCTGCTGTCTGACCCCACCCATTCTGCCCAGGCTCCTCCTATACCCCCTCCTCTCTGACTCCTCCCATTCTGCCCAGGCTCCTCCTATTTGACCCCACCCAATCTGACTAGGCTCCTCCTAAGCACCTCCTCTGCTGTCTGACCCCACCCATTCTGCCCAAGCTCCTCCTATTTGACCCCACCCAATCTGACTAGGTTCCTCCTAAGCCCCTCCTCTGCTGTCTGGCCCCACCCAACCTTCCCAGGCTCCTCCTATACCCCTTCTCTCTGACCCCACCCAATCTGACTAGGCTCCTCTTAAGCCCCTCCTCTGCTGTCTGACCCCACCCATTCTGCCCAGGCTCTTCCTATACCCCCCTCCTCTCTGACTCCACCCATTCTGCCCAGGCTCCTCCCATACCCGTCTGACCCCACCCATTCTGCCCAGGCTCCTCCTATACCCCTCCTATTTGACCCCACCCAATCTGACTTGGCTCCTCCTAAACCCCTCCTCTGCTGTCTGACCCCACCCATTCTGCCCAGGCTCCTCCTATACCCCCTCCTCTCTGACTCCACCCATTCTGCCCAGGCTCCTCCCATACCCATCTGACCCCACCCATTCTGCCCAGGCTCCTCCTATACCCCTCCTATTTGACCCCACCCAATCTGACTAGGCTCCTCCTAAGCCCCTCCTCTGCTGTCTGACCCCACCCATTCTGCCCAGGCTCTTCCTATTTGACCCCACCCAATCTGACTAGGTTCCTCCTAAACCCCTCCTCTGCTGTCTGACCTCACCCATTCTGCCCAGGCTCCTCCTATACCCCCCTCCTCTCTGACTCCACCCATTCTGCCCAGGCTCCTCCCATACCCGTCTGACCCCACCCATTCTGCCCAGGCTCCTCCTATACCCCTCCTCCTCTCTGACCCCACCCAATCTGACTAGGCTCCTCCTAAGCCCCTCCTCTGCTGTCTGACCCCACCCATTCTGCCCAGGCTCCTCCTATACCCCTCCTCTCTGAACCCACCCAATCTGACTAGGCTCCTCCTAAGCCCCTCCTCTGCTGTCTGACCCCACCCATTCTGCCCAGGCTCTTCCTATTTGACCCCACCCAATCTGACTAGGTTCCTCCTAAGCCCCTCCTCTGCTGTCTGGCCCCACCCAACCTTCCCAGGCTCCTCCTATACCCCTTCTCTCTGACCCCACCCAATCTGACTAGGCTCCTCCTAAGCCCCTCCTCTGCTGTCTAACCCCACCCATTCTGCCCAGGCTCCTCCTATACCCCTCCTCTCTGAACCCACCCAATCTGACTAGGCTCCTCCTAAGCCCCTCCTCTGCTGTCTGACCCCACCCATTCTGCCCAGGCTCTTCCTATTTGACCCCACACAATCTGACTAGGCTCCTCCTAAGCCCCTCCTCTCTGACTCCACCCTTTCTGCCCAGGCTCCTCCTAAGCCCCTCCTCTGCTGTCTGACCCCACCCATTCTGCCCAGGCTCCTCCCATACCAGTCTGACCCCACCCATTCTGCCCAGGCTCCTCCTAAGCCCCTCCTCTCTGAACCCACCCAATCTGACTAGGCTCCTCCTAAGCCCCTCCTCTGCTGTCTGACCCCACCCATTCTGCCCAGGCTCCTCCTATACCCCTCCTCTCTGAACCCACCCAATCTGACTAGGCTCCTCCTAAGCCCCTCCTCTGCTGTCTGACCCCACCCATTCTGCCCAGGCTCTTCCTATTTGACCCCACACAATCTGACTAGGCTCCTCCTAAGCCCCTCCTCTCTGACTCCACCCTTTCTGCCCAGGCTCCTCCTAAGCCCCTCCTCTGCTGTCTGACCCCACCCATTCTGCCCAGGCTCCTCCCATACCAGTCTGACCCCACCCATTCTGCCCAGGCTCCTCCTAAGCCCCTCCTCTGCTGTCTGACCCCACCCATTCTGCCCAGGCTCCTCCTATACCCCCTCCTCTCTGACTCCACCCATTCTGCCCAGGCTCCTCCTATTTGACCCCACACAATCTGACTAGGCTCCTCCTAAGCCCCTCCTCTCTGACTCCACCCATTCTGCCCAGGCTCCTCCCATACCAGTCTGACCCCACCCATTCTGCCCAGGCTCCTCCTATACCCCTCCTATTTGACCCCACCCACTCTGACTTGGCTCCTCCTAAACCCCTCCTCCTCCTCTGCTGTCTGACCCCACCCATTCTGCCCAGGCTCCTCCTATACCCCCCTCCTCTCTGACTCCACCCATTCCGCCCAGGCTCCTCCCATACCTGTCTGACCCCACCCATTCTGCCCAGGCTCCTCCCATACCTGTCTGACCCCACCCATTCTGCCCAGGCTCCTCCTCCTCCTATTTGACCCCACCCAATCTGACTAGGCTCCTCCTAAGCCCCTCCTCTGCTGTCTGACCCCACCCATTCTGCCCAAGCTCCTCCTATTTGACCCCACCCAATCTGACTAGGTTCCTCCTAAGCCCCTCCTCTGCTGTCTGGCCCCACCCAACCTTCCCAGGCTCCTCCTATACCCCTTCTCTCTGACCCCACCCAATCTGACTAGGCTCCTCTTAAGCCCCTCCTCTGCTGTCTGACCCCACCCATTCTGCCCAGGCTCTTCCTATACCCCCCTCCTCTCTGACTCCACCCATTCTGCCCAGGCTCCTCCCATACCCGTCTGACCCCACCCATTCTGCCCAGGCTCCTCCTATACCCCTCCTATTTGACCCCACCCAATCTGACTTGGCTCCTCCTAAACCCCTCCTCTGCTGTCTGACCCCACCCATTCTGCCCAGGCTCCTCCCATACCCATCTGACCCCACCCATTCTGCCCAGGCTCCTCCTATACCCCTCCTATTTGACCCCACCCACTCTGACTTGGCTCCTCCTAAACCCCTCCTCTGCTGTGTGACCCCACCCATTCTGCCCAGGCTCCTCCTATACCCCCCTCCTCTCTGACTCCACCCATTCTGCCCAGGCTCCTCCCATACCCGTCTGACCCCACCCATTCTGCCCAGGCTCCTCCTATACCCCTCCTCCTCTCTGACCCCACCCAATCTGACTAGGCTCCTCCTAAGCCCCTCCTCTGCTGTCTGACCCCACCCAACCTTCCCAGACTCCTCCTATACCCCTTCTCTCTGACCCCACCCAATCTGACTAGGCTCCTCCTAAGCCCCTCCTCTGCTGTCTGACCCCACCCATTCTGCCCAGGCTCCTCCTATACCCCTCCTCTCTGAACCCACCCAATCTGACTAGGCTCCTCCTAAGCCCCTCCTCTGCTGTCTGACCCCACCCATTCTGCCCAGGCTCCTCCTATTTGACCCCACCCAATCTGACTAGGTTCCTCTTAAGCCCCTCCTCTGCTGTCTGACCCCACCCATTCTGCCCAGGCTCTTCCTATACCCCCTCCTCTCTGACTCCACCCATTCTGCCCAGGCTCCTCCCATACCCGTCTGACCCCACCCATTCTGCCCAGGCTCCTCCTATACCCCACCTATTTGACCCCACCCAATCTGACTAGGTTCCTCCTAAGCCCCTCCTCTGCTGTCTGACCCCACCCATTCTGACTAAGCTCCTCCTAAACCCCTCCTCTGCTGTCTGACCCCACCCATTCTGCCCAGGCTCCTCCTATACCCCCTCCTCTCTGACTCCTCCCATTCTGCCCAGG